>NC_056743.1:826377953-827035453 GCF_019279795.1 Protopterus annectens | reverse complement strand
TCTGTATGTCCTAGTGTGTTAGTACTTATTTTTACTTGTGGGGTTTAGTTTCCTATACATCCCAAAGACATGCCAATATGTTGGTTGGTGATATTTCAAACTGCCAATATCCACAAATGTAGATGTATTGGATATATGCATCGTGCAATGGCTAGCACCCCAGTTAGGAACAGTTCTGTGTCTTAGTTCCATCACCTGCTGAAATAGACTCTGGTCTCTCTTGTGATCTGAATAAGATAAGGCAGTCATCTAAATAATGAATAAACTTATTGCCTTATCTGTGTTACTTGGTCAATGAAAGACTATGAAAATACCACACAACACTACTCCAGCTGGACTGATTAGGATCTATGCACATACAAATGCAACAATGAAGCATTTTACTATTTGTTCAGAAAGTCCGGAATTAAAAAAGAAGGCATTTAAAATAACAAGCAGTGAGAAGAAACAAGACCATCAAGTGACCTGTTAGTTACTAAGAGAAGCTGCTTGAACACAAACTAATAAATGGTCAACAATCTGAAAGTAACTCTCACCTTCTTTGCTGGGCATGCTGTCTAAGTCATGTATACAGAGAAAAATGTACATGTATTTGCACCAAATCATAGTCCAGCTTTAGGCAGCCTCACCTCAATTTTCATGAGCTTCTGAAGATCTTTTATAGCAGTTTCAAATAACTCCTTTGCTTCCTTTCCCTCGACAGCATCATACAAATGATCAAATGCACTGTCCTCATCAGGATAATAATATACTCCAGAAGGTTGTTCTTCTACTGTCACAGACTTACGCTCCTTATCCTGCAAGATAAGATAATATACATGAGCAAATGTGAAGGAAACACATTTTGGAGAGTTCTAAGAAACATCAGAGGCAACCAAACATTAACACAATTAGCACTATATCTGGTAATCAGCTAGATATTTTAACTATTTTAAGGTAACAATTACTTTGTACTGCATGAAGTACAGTAATTACACTCCAATATTTGGAAAAAGACAAATCAGTTAAGAACTACAGAGGTGCAAGACCAGTCATAGCAAATATTAAGCACCCCTTGCTTAAGCTGTTAAGATCAGGTCTAGCATTACATTGTAAAATCTGCTAGTACTGACCAACAAATGACAGAGGCAGAATAAAAGATCAGACTCTCTCTGTTATCCACACTAATAAGGTGCCCCTCTTAAAAACTTAGAATGTAGCTAGAATAACAAGATGAGTTTCCGTCTGCATTTTCTCTGAAGGACACAAACACTGAAACTCAAATGTATGCCACTATTCATTGATTTTCTCCATGAACTGTTTGAAAACCATGAACTTTATGAGGAACAGACAAAACAAATGAGGCAATAATCTGGAAATTCTGTGAATCTGGACAATTTAGAGGCATGGCAAGGTGAGTGAAATGTAAGAGAATATTATGCACTGTCTTTCTGACAACATTCGCTAAGTGCTTTATGGCTTTGAAAGCCAGCAAAATACTTAGCATTTCTTTTTTTTTTACTGTAACCAGTAGTGCATGGAACAGATAACACTCCATGCACTACAAAGATTTATGTTGAGGTGAATTACTTGGCATCCGTGTCTCAAACACCCAATAAACAGGTTATGATCTGCAACCAAATCACACTCATTTCCATTAAATATCAGGGCAAACAATTTTATTTATAAATCAATTTTCTTACCTCAAAATACTTCACATAAGCACAATACTTAAATTACAACTCCATCCTCCAATGTAGTTTTTATACTCTAGCTGTATGTTAGTCCCAGGAAAATTACAGTTGTGTAAAATCTTACTGTAACAGTAGATGTCCTTCTCTTTACAACTGCAGTATTCATAACAGTAGGGATCTCCTGCCAAGGGCAGCCTGAAATCTGGCCAGTATACCAATGCCTTTAGTTTGTTTTAAGGTATGCCATATGTCACACGTACGCTCATTGTGTAGTGCAGGGCATAAAGGTGATGTCTGGATGTACCATCCTCAGAATTCAGAGCCCCAGTAGGAAAGCCAGTCCAAGGAAAAGAGAGGTAATCAGTACATCCAGAAGAGAAATGGACCAGGGGGGCAGACGGAGCGAGTGCAACAATGAAGAGAACGATCTCTACTGTTACAGTAAGATTTTACACAACTGTACTATGTCCTTCTTTATCAGTAGGGAGATTGCCAAAGCTCAAGAAGAAACTTGGGAGGAGGAAGGACCAGCAGAGCCCTCTAGGAACCCATGAAGAATGGCCCATGAAAAAACAGCTCTAGCTCTGGAGAATCCATCCAATTTGTAGTGCTTGGTAAATGTAGGCACAGAAGTCCAGGTAACTGCCTCAAGAACAGAGTTACTATCCAAACCCTGGAAAAAAGCACTACAAGAAGCCACAGTCCTAGTAGAATGAGTCTTAACAGGAAAAAGAAGGCTATTACCATAAAAAAATAACAAAAGGAAACAGCTTTAGAGATCCAAGAAGAAACAGTTTGCTTAGATACAGCTAATCTCAGGGACCTAGGATGAAAAGAAACAAACAGCTGATCAGACTTCCTTATAGTATTAGTCTTACCCAAATAAAATCTGAGCTGTCTATGCACATCTAATGTATGCAGAACTCTTTCACTGGCAGATTGCGGAGAGGGGAAAAAAGTGGGCAAATGAATAGACTGATTAAGGGTCAACTCATTAACCACACTGGGCATAAAAGAAGGATTACTATGCAAGGACACCCTGTCCTTATGAAACACCAAAAACGGTGGACAATCCATAAGAGCTTGAAGCTCAGGCACCCATCAGGCAGAAATAAGGGACAATGAAAGTACAGTCTTCCAAGAGCAATCTTACAAGGAAGCTGAAGCAGCAGGCTCAAAAGGAGCCAGAGTCAATTTTTCCAAAACAAAATTAAGATCCCAGGGAAGAGCAACAAGCTTCCTGGGAGACCTGATATGAAGGACACCTTTAAGAAATTGTTTAGTTTCAAATCTAGAATTCAAAGGAGGAGAAAAAGACAGACAAGCAGAGATAGCTAATAAGTGGGCTTTAACAGAGAAAAAAGTCAAACTAGCATTGAGCAATTCACACAGTTAGGAGACAACCAAAGGAACATCCACAGAAAATGGATCCAGGTTAGAAGAAAGACACCAAACAGAAAACCTCTTCCATTTGTACAAACAGGATTTCCTAGTAGTAGGTTTCCTGGCCTCCTACAGGATACTAAGCATTTCCACAGAAAAAAGGTGTCTATGTGGAATAAAAATCCTATCACCCACAGTGTCAGGTAAAGAGTGGACAGGTGGGGATGGATGAGAGATTCCTTGTCTTGTGTGAGTAGGTCCATCCTGTGAGATAACTTGTGATAATTTCCCTTGGCTAAATGCAGAAAAAGAGGGAACCAGTGCTGTCTTGGCCAAAAATGAGTCACCAACACAATTTTGAGAGTATCCTGTTGAATTTTGAACAGGACTTTTGGAATGACGGGAAAGGGAGGGAATGTATAAAGAAAGATCCCCTTCCAAGAAAAAGATAGGGTGTCCACCTTTCAAACCAGACGACCTGAGACTTTGACAGAAAAAAAGAGGAATCTGTCTATTCAGAGGGGAGGCAAACATATCTATTTGAGGAGTAGCCCACTGGTGGACAATGTCCAGAAACACATACATATGAAGCATTTATTTGTGGGATTGAGTTATAGACTTGCTCAGAGTGTCTGTCACAATATTTTAACCTGCGGGAATGTAAACTGGCTGATCTTGTTCCCCCACTCTTTGTTTACATACTACATCACTGTGGTATTGCCCGTAAATACCTTGAAAGGTCTTGGCGAGAAAAGCGGGTGAAAAGCCTGAAGCACCAGCAGAAGAGCTCTCATCTCTTTGACACTGATGTGCTTTTTCTTTTGAAGAGGCAACCACACCTCCTGCACCTTTAGGGAGCCAAAAGCTGCTCCCCATCCCATATCTAAGGTGTCTGTGAACATCTCCTGAGAGGGAAGAGGGAGATGAAAGGGGAGCCCTGGGTTTAGAGACAACTGCTGAATCCATCAGTGAAGTTCATTCTTTAGACAAGGAAGAAGAGGAACTACAAAATCTAGATGATGTCCATGTTGAAGCCAAACTGATTTTAGAAACCACTGAAACTTTCTCATATGTAGTTTGGCCAGATGGAACATATGGATGGTGGATGCCATGAATCCCAGAACTCTCAGAAACTCCCTGGCTGTGACAAGAGGCCAGAGGAAGAAGATTTTGAAAGAAGGAAACGAGTGTCAAGATCTTGGGAGGAGGCAGACATCCCAGCATAGGCACCGTCTGAATTCTGTACTCGATTCAGAAAAGACTTTTGGAGTTTATTGTGAACCCCAGGCTTTGCAAAAGATAAATGGCAAAATGAAGATTTTGTAAAAAGATCTCTGGAGAAGATGCCTGAAACAGGAGGTTGTCCAAGTATGGAAATACTTGGATCCCCTAAATCCTGCAAAAAGTGGGGTCTATATTAGAACATTGAAGTTTCAGGTCTTCGAATGTTCTAATATTGACACCTAGTAATCGAAAACCGGTAAGACCGAAAATTTAGAACATCAATTTTTTTCCTAGGGAAAAAAATTGCTGTTCCAAAACACATACACACAACACAAACACCAAACACACAGCAATCCACACACATACACCTAAAATCTTGCATCTAAACCTACACTTAACTGTACATACACCATTATCTACCCACTTACCTTAACCCAAACCCTAAGGTCCATCACTATCGTACACACATCTCACCCGCGCCCTAACTCACCTCTCCCACCCTAACCCTCATGTCCAAACATTCGCACACTTACCTGACCCTCGCCCTAACCCTAACTCACCTATCCCACCCTAACCCTCACGTCCACATAATCGCACACTTACCTGAACCCGACCGTAACTTTCCACCGCAAAGCTGAAATTTGCTATTTTCAACTTTTGGTTACTAGGTGTCAATATTAGAACATTCGAAGACCTGACACTTCGATGTTCTAATATAGACCCCAAAAAGCGATTATAGGAGCTAGGTATTTGGTGAAGACTCTTGGGGCAAGACAGACCAAAGGGCAAAGCAAAGAACTGAAAATGCCAGGAAGTAACAGAGAATTGTAAAAAACTTCCTGAAAAGAGGATGAATAGGGATAATGAGGTAAACATCCTTGAGATGCAGAGAAACAGAGGCACCGGAAGTTGTTGAAGGATGGGGGGGTGGGGGAGGGTGAGAGGGGCACTTAGTGATCTGAAAAGGGCAATTTTTTTAAAACTATTTACTACCGCAACACAGGTTCACTTGCAGGACATTTTAAGCTTAGCCAATTTCCCTTTTGGTGCTTGAATTAACATTTCCTGACTGGTGTTACCTATCCCATGACTGACAACTGTAAATCAGCCTTAGTGAGAATAACTGTGATCATACCATAGAAAATTTGAGGGGACCCATATAAGGGATGCAGCATTTAGGAACTGTCTCTATCCATAAGTAGCACGAGGGGCAATCCTGGAGTACATTTTCTATTATCCATCCTTAGATCCAAGCTGCATTTGAATATGGACAGGGATGAGGTTTGTTTTACTTGAATGGATAGTCTGTTCTGGAACAGTGGTAGCCTCTGTGATATATATCCATCTCTCCACAAAATTCAATTTAGATACCTGGACTGAGTATTTCTGATGCCAGTTGACTTGCTGATGTTCAGTAGGTCCATCAGTATTGGATCAGAGGATGTCTTGTATGCCAGACACAGGTCACATCTAAACACCTGTAGGATACAGAGTATAGTGATAAATCTTTGAGATGGTTCACCCAATACCTGTTGTTCAGGACTTGTATCCTTTTAGTGAGTTATCTCTGTGGGTATTCCAATTGTTGCATGGGTCTGGACAGATACATGCCAAAGTGGGCATTATACAAAATGATTGACCTAATGTGGGCTTTGTAAAGGTAGACAATAACATCTCTAGATCTATTCACAGTCAGTTTGTTTATAAGCTGTGCAATACAGAAAGACTTTCTTATGACTCTTGGCACATGTTGGTCAAACGTTAGGTCACTATACACCTACGTTCCCAAATGCCAAACACCTGGGTCAGTTCTCAGGGGGTATTGTCAATTTAGTAGTTCCCTGGAGTAGATGACTTCCCAAAGGATACGATGTATTTTCTGAAGTTTACTTTCAGTTCATGATTCTGGCACCAGTTATTGTTTTGGACAAACCTTCCTGCATGATGGTTAAGTCATTTTGGGATTCAATAACTGCTCCTAGCTTGCATTCATCTCAATCTTAGTCGGCCAAAGCCCTTTGCTATTTTCTTTTACTTTTGAGATGTATATGCCAAACAGAAAAGTCTCAGCACAGAACCCTGGGGGATTCCATTGGTGACTGGTCTCTCTCTAGAGGTAACTTCCCCTATTTTGATCTCCCACATCCTGTTAGCAAGTTGGCAATCCAGCTAGTGATGTAAGTGTTTACTCCGAGATTATTCATCTTTTGTACTATACCTGACAGGGTATTGTGTCAAAAGGCTTGGCCAGGTCAAGGTAATGTTTTGTGAACTGTTTTACCTTAATCCATTGCTTCGGTGACAAGAGTAAAGCTTACAATTTGCCCACGATTTTGACCTTTCACACTGTTTCTCCCGATTCTTGCCCTAAGAGGTTGAAAGATCAAACAATGGAAGCAGACTTAGCATGAGCAGTAAACTTCTCTGCCCTTAAAACTCATATTCATTAAAATGGCATGAAAACCCACATTCATTTTGCATCTGGCCAGTGGAGGACTAAGCTGGCGTCTGGGCTGTTTTCAAACCATAGGCTCCTTATACATTTTTAGGGCCATGCATACATGTATGCATTCTTTGATTCACCATCCTGATTGTATTAAATTATATTCCTTGTATAATACAGCACCAGTTGTCAGAATGTGTTTTAAATTTAAAGTTTTGAACTGTCTTCTAATAAGCAATGAAACAAAATGCATGAATCAATAATGACAAAACTACCCATTTCGGAAAATTTCAACCATAAAAGGCCACTCAAACTTCTGTCATTATAATCCACCAATAACCCTACTCTCGCTGCACTCGGTTTCTCTGTTTAATTTATTTAATCCACCAATATCAGTAAATATGCAAAATAACTGCAGAGGTAAAAGTCATCTAAATAATTCTACATTAAAGGGATCTTTAACTAATGAAGAGGTTGCTGCTAGCAAACAACTTTATATTTCATTGTTTCATCTACAAATAAAGTGCTTGTTGCCCTTGAAGAATAAACTGCCTATGTTGCATTAAAAAATTAGAAACTTGTTATGTTACAATAGGGAATGGATGGCAAACTCATAACAGGGTCATAGTTACCAGGTAACTCTTCCAAAGGAGGACATTCACAGGACTGCAGCATCCACTCCCTTTAAAGTACAACACAATACAGTATCAGCAATCCATCTGCAAATTGTGGGAGTAGAACCCACAGCCTTCTGCATCAACATCTACTAACAATGCAAACAGACTAAGAGGTTGAGAGGTGCATACCCAGAGTATAGTTGTTGTAGCATTTTCAATTTATATTTTATAATATGCTTTGATTAGATGTCTTCCTAGTGATATACTCCCCATATTGTGTTCAATTCTTATTATGGCCGTTTTTGCATTGCCTGTTTCTGTACAAAGTTCAAAGCCCATTAGACCATTGGGGAGTTAATGTCATAACTGGTCACACAAGTAACATGTATTTAGCTGCCCTGTACATTTGATAACATTGTCTTTTCTGATAATCCTTATGCCAGCTTATGCTAAAACTTTCCATATTGTCACTTAGAATTGGATTTGTTTTCCATATGTTCCACGTAACTTTTTTCAACAACCTCTTGTAAATAAAATTTTAACCAACAGGTGAACTTGTCAGTCTCATGGTTTAAGTTTCTTACAACCTGCAAAGCAAACTCCAGATGTTGTGTTATATTATTCCAATCAACGTTATCTGTTCAGTGCTGGGCAGAGCTCTCTCGCTTATGTAGAACAGCCTTACTACTTGTTTTCACATAGAGTAACACTGCCACCTGGTTATTCCCCCTGAAGTAATCATTGCAACTGGTTATTCCCCTAAAGCAATCATTGCAACTGGTTATTCCCCTGAAGCAATCATTGCAACTGGTTATTCCCCTGAAGCAATCCTGATGTAATCATTGGAATTGGTTATTCCCCCTGAAGTAATCATTGCAAGTGGTTATTCCCCTGAAGCATTCGATGCATGGGGTTCTTCCTCTTATAATATGCAAAACTTTTACTAAACCAGGTGCACGCCATACAGCAACCCACCCCTTCCTTTGGCTTTATCATTTTTGGTATAAAGAAAACAATAAATGCCCTTCCTTAGACCACCAGCTGCAGTATTCGAATACTACTGGGTTATCTTGCCAAAGTAGGAGGTTAATCTTTTTTGAGCAATAAATGAAGATGAAGCAATTTTCTTAGCAGCATAATAGAAATTCCCTCAGTCATTCACGCATAATCTCTTATTTTTTAAATCAGTAACTCTCCCCCCCTCCCCATCCTTGGCATATTTATACATAATGTCTGAATGTAGCTATATTTACCCTAAGGATACAGAACTCCTTCCCCTTCAGCTTTCAGTGAATACTAAACCATGTCAGGTATATTATACAAACATAACTACTCTCTTGTTTTCTTCTGTGGTGGTGCAGTGGTAGCGTTGTTGCCTCACAGCAAGAGGCTCTCCTGTTCGATTCTCGGCTGGAGTGCGGGGAGTGCCTTCTGTGTGGAGTCTGCATGTCCTCCCTGCGGTTGGGTGGGCATTTGAAAGACATGCATAAATGGGCATGCCTTCGTTGAAGGTTGAACATCGAGCTGGCACCTCGGCGTTCGTGACAATCTACTGCCAATCATTAGCGGACCGGAGTTCCGCTGTGGCGACCCCTAACCGGGAAAAGCCGAAAGATAACAACAACTACTCTCTTGCTTTCTGTTAGTCTGTAAACATCCCTCACTATCACATTAAAGATTACCCAGTGTGAGTTCACTAAACACTGACTACCTTAGTACAGCGAATATACTGAGCCTTGTGACAGAAAGCTGTTACCCATAACAAAATAAGTATTCTCTTAACAAATATATAGTTCAGTTAGAACTGTGAACTGGTATACTCAACTTAGTTTTCACCCATTATGAATACTGGATTTCCAATGCCAGATGTCACAAGGCATGAAATCAAATTGCTTCTACAGTCTCATAAAAAACAAAGAAAAAAAGAATCTCAATACTGATGTCATGTTCAAAGGAACATTCATTCTTTTTATTTTATGGAGAGGAAACACATTTTTAATTTTCTTTCAGTTTTTTTCTTTCTTGCACTTTATTCTCTTTCATTTCCTTTGGCTTTCCTTCCTTCCCCATCTCTGCCTTTTTCTTTACTAAACTTAACAATAGCATTTAAACATTTTGAAAGACAAGAATTAGAACAGACAAAAATGAACCCTTAGTTATTTAGAAAGATCTAATCAGTACAATTCATCTCTAAGGATGGTGGTCCCACTTAATCTTTATACCACATTACCAAAACTGTCTCCAAATTAAACTTCATAAAATAGATGAAAGGCAGTCAATAAAAAGAAGTAAACCTCATAGTAGACAACAAGATGAAAGTGGAAAACAAAATGTTTTATCTTTCCCATTGAACTAGTACCTGCTTACTTTTCCAGCATAATGTTCTTTGTTAACTTATACCTATTTGTAATGTACTTCACTACCAATAACTCAGTTAATTTCTGTTTGCTCTCTACCCAGGCTAAGCCTGAAATTGGTCAAATCTTGATCAGTGCTCTATCCTGGAAAAATACTTAAATAAATTAAATAAATAAATGTACAAACTTAAATATATCTGCAAAGGTTAAGTTTCCTTTAGAACAAATTATTCGGAATGAAAATTATGCAAAGGCTGTCCAGGCTGGCAACTGCCCTTAATTTTTTTTTAACCATTACCAATAAAATGTACTTTTTATATTAAGATAAACTACTGTGACACTGAACAGATGGATAAACACTGGCAGCATGAGGACAAAAGGCAGTACAAAATTTTACTTACTGCTTCTAAACTAATTTGTAGTTCTAACGGGTTTATATTAGAACATCGAATTTTTACAACTTTTCGAATGTTCTAATATCGACCCCTATTCAGCAAACGCTAACAACATCAAACATTCAGAACAGCGAATTCTTTCCTAGGGAAAAAATTTGCTGTTCAAAAACACATACACACAACACAAGCACACCAAACAAACAGCAATCCACACACATACACCTAAAATCTTACATCTAACCCTACACTAAACTGCACATACACCACTAACTATCCACTTACCTTAACCCAAACCCTAACCATAAGGTCCGTCACTATCGCACACTCACCTCACCCGTGCCCTAACCCTAACTCACCTACCCCATCCTAACCCTCACGTCCACACAATCGCACACTTACCTGACCCATGCCCTAATCCTAACTCACCTAACCCTCACGTCCACACAATCGCACACTTACCTGAACCCGACCCGTAACATTCCACCACAGTGCTGAAAATAGCAAAGTGACAGAAACAGACAACCAAATTCTTTCCCTAGGAAAAAATTTGGTTTTCTGCAGCTTCGCTATTTTCAGCGTTCGCTGAGTAGGGGTCGATATTAGAACATTCAAAGTTGTAAAACTTTGATGTTCTAATATAGACCCATTTTAACAGTATCTGAACACCACAACAGGGATATTATCCATTACTTTAGCCAGACCATCTGAAGAAAGAGTGTGCCCAGTCAACATTATAACTCTCTCTTTAGCTTGAATTTTCCTCTTAAAATGTGAAAATGTTTCAAGTGCTTGCTACTTCTATTGTTTAGAACCTTTTTTTCTCTGAAGCATGACAACCTTCTTTTTCGCAGATAATATGTTCTGATTGCTGCTCATCTATAGATCCCTGGTACTTCAGAATCTCCTTGTAAGTATCCTGACCCAGCAAGAACAGTCTAGATCCTGAAGGGTAGTGAATCCTAAACAGTCGGACTCACTCCTCACTATGGTATTAATTTTAAAAAATCTATATACAATGCCCAAATTTCCAGTTGCCTCAAAGCAAAGAATGAACATTTCACTAACGACTCACACACTCACGATACGATATGGTGTGGTGGATTGTGGTTTATGCAACAATTTAGTTTTCCCTCCAAATCCAATAGTCAGTTAGAGCAGTGCTCCAGAGCCAGGCAAGCAGGTTCAGCAACCAGCACAGGAAAGGACAAGCAAACACAGGAATGACCTTAATATACCAGCAGAAGTTTAGAAGTCTACTTTTTTTTTTTTTTAGAGCCAGGCAACCACGAATGGCAATGCAAGAAGGCAAGCAAGTAACTATGCAGCCACGAATATGGAATGGAAGGTATTTAGTTGCTTGCTTGCCATCTCGCATTGCCATTAGTGGTTGCCTGGCTCTAAAAAAAAAAAAAAAAAAAAGTAAAAAAGTATTCAACTGTATCTGTCTTTTGAGCCACTGCTTTTTTTGTGTGTGTGTAAATAAGATGAACTGCTTAGGATGCAAAAGTGTTGGGGGGGCCTCCCCCCTTCGTTCTGGCGCCCAAGTAGAAAAAACAGAAAAGCCAGAGGAAGCAGCAAAGAGAACAAAGTCTGAAGGGATAACATTTGAAAGGAAAGAACCTTCAGAAAAGTATTCAGGTGAGAAAGATTCAGAATGGGTCTCAAAGTGCCCTCTTTCCTGGGGACCAAAACATTCTGGAATAAAATCTCTTCCCCATTTGAGCAGCTGGAACCTCTTAAATAGTTTCTCCTGAGTCAAAAGATCCTGAAGCACCTCTGGAAAAAACCTTGGCTGTTCTTGAGGTGGCTGAAGAATGCCCATGAAGGTGGGGAAGATATTTCCAAACCTTGAAATACCCTTGATGAATAATGGAAAGAACCCAAGAATCAGGTAGTCAGACAGCACCTGGTTTATCAGGAAAGGAAGGCTTCTGAGTAGGAGCGGGATGGGTCGGTGTAGACCTGGGGGGGGGGGGGGCGCTCCTACCATCTTCATGTTTCTTGCCGATAGGAGGAGGAGGAGACTGCCTTCTAACCAAAGCTGGTTTAGTAGGGTAGTTTCTCTGGAACTTGGGTACTGGTGAAACAAAAATATGTTTCATATTCCCTAACTCCTTGCCTTCCTCCTGCAGGGACTTTAACAAATCAGCTGCAGCAGCACCAAACAAATAAATCAGCTGCAGCAGCACCAAACAAATAAATCAGATGCAGCAGCACCAAACAAACATTTGTTGTCCAGAGAAGCATCCATCAACCTAGCCTTAATATCATCAGGCAAAGGTTGAAGCTATAGCTAGGAATATCTCCTCAAGACAGAGCTAAAGCAGCAGCCCTAGAGGAAGCATCTTCTGCATCGTGACTACATTTAATAGAATGGCGAACTACCTGAGAAGAAGTCCCTAACAGAAACAAGGCAGAAGTCTTACCCTCAGAATCAGAAATAACCTGACAAGCCTGAGAAAGGACGGCCAAAACATATCTGGTCATATGAGACTAATAATTAACAGCTCGAAAGGTAGGTTAGCTGAAATATAAACCATTTTATGCAGCCTTTCCATGGTCTTGCTGTACCTATCAGACAGAAGCTTAGTCGAGGGCAATAATTTAGAAGACTTGTCAGATGCCACAGAGACCACCGAAGGGTCAGCAGATGGACACTTGTAAAGGAATATGCAGTCATCAGGCACTTTATGAAACCAGTCTTGTTTCTTAGGAGTTGGGGCCTGAGAAGCAAAAGAGAAAGCATCCAGTAAAGCAGCCAAAACAGAAGGAACAGGAGAAGGTCTAGCAGACTCCACTGGAAGGAGCTCATAATATTTCCTTTGCACTTCAGAAACTTGAGAACAATCCCATTTAAAGAACTCTGTCATCCTGGCAATGGTATCCCCCATACAAATCTCCTCAAAAGAAGATTCAGGACTAGTAGACTCCACTTCCTCAGAGACATACTCCAGAGGAGAGGGAATCTGGGTAGAACTGGCCAAGGATTCCTCATCTGAATCCTCATCTTCTTTAGAGGAATCCTGATCTCTAAATCTCTTGAGAGGGGAAGATGACCAAGGAGAAGCCAGGACAGAGACCCCCTGAGGAGGCTTCAAGGGCAAAAGAGCATTAAATAAGCCCTGTGTAAAATTCTGCCATTCCCTTTGAGGGTCTTTAAAAGCAGAAGAAACATGTTTTGTCTTTGGCTTCTTTTTTTAGGGGATGTCTTCCTTATGAAATGCAGAAGGCTCTGACATCAGCCTACACTGAATAATTGTAGTCGGAACTTCCTCCCTCACCAGCATCTAAGGAACCCCCCCCCCCAAGGCCCTTCAGTGATAATCAGCCATGGTTCCCCTGAACATCCAAAATGGACATCTGCAAGGCATCCAAGGATGTGTGAGTAGCCGAATCCATGCCGACCTCAGAAAAAGTCCCAGCAGAAGAATCCAACTCAAGAACTGGGTGAACCTCTGGGCTTTCATCAGCCTCGAGAGAGACGTCTGATATAGGAGGCACAGACGAAGAAGAATCCAACCTGGCTTTTTTGGCCGCCTTCTTCAAGGACACCTGACCTTTAAGCCAGGAAGTACTCTCCAAAGCATCTTTCGCTAAAAGTTTTAGACACTGGTTTTCGAGATAAATAGTGAGGGATGAAAGATGACTACACAAGTTCTTTGGAATAAAAGCTTGACAAATAGTACAGGACGTATGATCATGAGAAGCACCTAAACAAAACAAGCACTGCTCTTGACGGTCTTTATGAGGAATCTGCCTCCCACACTGGCATATACCATTTGTGGATGACATAAAACCCCACAACAGTACAAAAGTAAAAAGCAAAAAGAAGATAAGCAAAAAAACCCCCAACGGGGCACCACCTATCTGAATGGCTAGGTATACCAACAACGACTCAGGTAATCAGACCAACAATCACAGATGACGTTCAGGCTGGTAGCAAAGAAGTTCTGAGTATGGTATGTCTGGACATCACCTTTATGCCCTACGTTATGTGAGGAGCACACATGTGCTGTACGTATCCTAAAGCAACCTAAAGACTTTGGTATACTGGCCGGATGTACGGCTGCCCTTGGCAGGGGATTCCTACTGTTAAGAATATGATAGGACATCACCTTTCAAACTGTTCATTTCCATTTTCCCTGTCACAAATCGTGAAGATCCCACTACCACTTTTCATATTCATGTCTCACATTGTTTCAGAAAGGAATCTGTCCCAAGCTGGTTGAAGCCAGGTACAAAATAACTTTCCATAGTTTTCACTGTTTGACACTACCCATAATTTTACATCCTGAGGTTGTTTAGCACTAAATGCCACACATTTTCACAAAGGATGGTCACTGTAGAAACCTTTATATAAAAAAGATGGTTGAATTCCACTTCATTAATACATAACCTGTTAAGTATCTTCACTTCTGACAATTAAATGTTTATATTCACTAACTGTAGAAAATTAAGAACAGTATGAAATACTGTAAGTAGTTTTTATCTACCTTACCAGCTCTTTGAAGTGACAGCCATCAGTTAAAAAGAAAAAGCAGACTGCTAGGCTTGCCAGGGAACAGTGACAGCTAAGCAAGAGTGTGGGAGAGGGTTTCACTTACTTTGTGTGAAAGAAAATTTAAAATTACAATCAAAATCTTTCAACAGCTTACATTCAGAACACATCACAGTAATTTAATGAGAAATACATTTGACACTGTTTCTAGAGACAGTCTAAAATCCCAGTAGCTCACAGCACTATCAATAAAACTAAACCATAGGGAAAAATGCATCTCATTTATTAAGGCTAAGCTCTGTTAAACTATGTGGAGTCAAAAACAGTATTGTGGAAAATATACAGAAACAAACACAAAATAAATCAAATCAGTATGGTAGCCCTCATCAGGGTCACTCTAAAACAAAACCATTAAAATAGGACAGCTAAAAGACATATACGTCGAGAGATATACATTTAGTTTCTGAGTGAAGTTTTCTTTCAAGACTCAAAGTGACATCAGTATCTCATTCCAGAGGTTAGACTACAATCCAGACCCTACAAGTTTTGTGATAGATAATGCTGCCAACTGTGCCACAAGACGTTGTTTCCACAATGACACAAGTTCAAATATTTCTCTCATAGGATCATAGGAAGTTACTAGGCTACTGGCCCTGAGGCCCTTAAAGGCCTAGCCAAGAATTTAGCCCATGTTTCAACAAGTCTACACCCTATGCCACTGTTAGGGTTGTCACTGTCATATCACCCAGTAGGGGGAAACACAATGGAAGACCTACCTTTCATACTGGTCATGGCCCACAGAAATCAAGACTCCATCTTAGCTACAATACATAAAAAAAATCCATAAGCAGATCTTAACAGTTCAGATAATGCACTGGGGCTGTCCAATTTGAATGATCAAGGATTAAAGACCTCTCCCAGCAAGCTTGGTATGGTTAATGAAATACCAAGTTTTAGCCATGGACTAAAACTAAATGCCAAGAAATGCACAATAGTATCCTTCAGGAAGACATCCACTCCTGGTAATTATCATATTGACAACACATACCTAAGAGTTGATCCAGTAGTCAGGGACTTGGCAACACACAGACAGTAATCTAACCTTTGACCATCACGTGTCTGCATTAGTCAGGAAATCATTCTATGCTGTGCAACTTGTAAACGAAGTATAGCGTCTAGGTCCAAGGAAGTCATTGCTCCACACTGTATTCAGCATTTGTCAGACCTACCATTGAGTACAACTGCCCCCTTTGTTATGTATCTAACTAGGCATATCCAACGACTGAATTCCCACAGAGATTATTCATTTAAATAATACAGGGTGTAAATAACATGTCCTATGTAGACAATCTTAAGGCCCTATCCCTGTATTCTGTCTCCTACAGGATGCTGAAAGGAGATCCATGTCTGGCATGTAAGGCACTGTCAGACCCAACTTTGATGGACTTCCTGCATATCCACAATAACAGCACCAGAATTACACATTCTAAAGAATTAAAACCTTACCTGTAATATAAAATAGGCCCTACTGGAGAGGCAGGTATGCATCCCAGAGACTACCCCTTCTCTGGAGCATGCTCCCCATCCATGTGAAGCAGAGCTCCCCCCAACCCAATTAAAGTGCAACTTGGACAACTGAATGGAAAACAATAAATTCATCCCTGGTTTGGTACCTATATCTCTAATGGACACAGGCAGCCTGTAAATGGTTCATCTCCCAGGCCCCTGCTTACACTTACCAAGGGTACCAGAACTAATCAGAGACTTGGGATACATGACTAAGCTTAAAAAGGCCCTTGTGGTCATTAACCTAGTAAACACCTATGAATCAGGCTATACATCACCATACTTGCTGTACCCTAATTCAGTCCAATACATAAGTTTACATCTAATGTCATAAGGACACACTTGCCCTCACAAAATACTCAACCTTGGCCTCTGAACCATGATCTGCCAAAGTTGAACCACAAGCATTACAAATCAAGCAACATACCGTACTATCCAAAGGACAAAAAAAATTATTCATGCATTCTGAAAGTGCACCCTCAAACAACAATTAGAGAAGCATCTTGATTTAACAGAAAATCCAGTGGTTTAGTTCTATTATGTCTGTAACACAAGTGTTTTGCCTTAAAGCCAGCCACAGTACTGGAAATATAATTTAACATCAGGGTTACACCTTTAAGTCTCCAAAAAAGATAAAACTACACAAGCAAAATATGTACAAGTATGATCTGTTTAAACTCCAAATACTGTGCCTTCTTCCAAAGGTCAGTGGCAAAGAAGCTCTCCCCAATTTTTATCTGCCCCAAACATTGGTCAATATTTGCTCTGGCCCTTTTAATTCTGAGGGGCTTAAGAATTAATCAATGACATCATAACAGTTAAGATAATTTTCTTCAGGAAAAAAAAGCATGTTAACTCCAACAATATTAGTCCACCTACTAAACAGTTAAAAACGGACTGGTTCCCGTTTTTTTTATCCCTCATTCACTTAAATTCTGTCATCAAACTTCCATTACAAATTCTTAGTATGTTTGTGAGATAAACTTTTATTTTTTAATGAAGACTATGAAAACTAACTTTTTTAAATAAAAATTCTTAAAACTATACCATGTTATCATGCTAAGAAATGAGAAAAATCTAGCATCTCAGCTTCACCTTCTCTAGTTAAATCATTATACACTGCTCAAATTTTCAACAATAAACACATAACAAAAGAATGGTTTGAGAATTCTAAACCTTATTCACATGGGGAATATATTAAAGAAAAAGCAAACCCACAATGTTACATGCACAAAAAAGCCACTCAGATGACATCTGATTTCTCCAAACCTGCCTGCTAAATGCAGTTTTCCTCAATACACCACAATAATATGTTATATTAAGTGCTATCCAAAAAGACCCTAAAGACACAAATTTTACAGTAAATGCATTTCCTCCTCCCATACGCGAAGTCAGTTTTCATTACAAAAATAATTTCAAACTGACACACTTTACATTCTGACAAGCAACATAGGGTTCTGGAGTGACAAAATGCACCAGAATACAACAGCAAGATCCCGAACCACAATGAAAGAAAATGTTTTCCAATTATAGATAATTTCATAGACTGGACGAGACACGCTGCAATACACTCTCTCACAAAATAAATTTCCAAACAATAAAATTTAATTCAAGGATCAAAACATAAACCTGACTATACATTCAGCCACCCCAATAACCCACCTATGAGAAGGCATGCAACTTAAATGAAACGATTTTTGCCTTCTCAGTTAAGGTGAAGGGACGGTCAACCTGTTCAGCTTGTTAAACTTTAAGACACACGCAAAGATTGTAATCTATAAAATGACGGTTACAGGAGGAATTAAAAAAGGAGTTGCTGTCCAGAACATTTGCATTTCCTTGCAAATACATCTATACACTTTACACTACATATTCAATGGCATTGATTCCAATAAACGCATTAACCTTTCAAACTAAACCCCAATCCAGGCCTCGACCAGTACCCCGCTATAATTGTGGGACTGTTAAGGGAATTGGTAAAATTAAGCAATCTCAAAAAACGTTAGAAAATAAACCTGCATCAACCGGCACTTCTACACATAAATGATTTAAAGGAGTGTCTGTGTGACCCGACGCAAAGGGCATTCTTAAAGAATAACACACTTTATATATATAAAAAAAAAACTTTCTTTTTAAGAAAGAGGGCAGCAGAGGTGTCGGTATGCCATACCAGCCCAAAAAAAGCCCTGCATATAACAAAGAAGTTTGAAAAATGAAACTTCCCTTATTACTTAGCTTATTTTTATGTCCCCCTCTCTTTTCCATGTCATATTCCTATTCCCTGGAATTCTATTCATTTTGTTATTCTTATTCCCTTGCATTTTTTATTGGTGGATTTACAAAAGGGAAATAATCTGGCCATTTGCATTAATTTAAAATTTCAGGAAAGAATGCAGTCATCTAAGACTCATGCTTCTACAGAACTGAATTACTTGTCCATATTGAGCTCTATTAGCTAGGTGTGGAAACTCAGCAGAAAAGCAAACTAAAGAAACAATGTGTCACCTAACTTTGGTCAGTTTCAACACAAAGGCTTGCTTCCAGCTGGGAAAGGAAAAGCTTACTTTGGCCAAATAGATTCTGCAGACCTAGGTCACTAACTCAAGATTAACAGGTTTACAGTTTAATGTATACTGCGTCACTTTGACTTAAGATACAGTGCTAAGATCTAGAAAATGATCCAGCAAAAGCTACATTAACACGACTGCTCAAACTATAAATCAGATCTTTGTGTGAAATTATTTTTTACTATATATTTATTAGGGTACTCTGTCCATAATAAACATAGCAATATTCAACTTTTCACATTACATTAGCCTTGATTTCAGAGAATGGATCTGGATTCACCCACTTTAACCAAGTGTCCTGTCTGTGAGCCAACTGGCTATTCATCTGGTGACATAGGGATTTACGCCCAGTTTTGTGAACTGATTTATAACACCTGAGTGGGAAATTGTGTCAAATGCCTTGGCCAGGTCGGAGTAGATGGTATGTACTATTATACCCTCATCCATGGCCTTCTCAAAGAAATCCACCAGATTGCATGTCCTGCCCTTGACAAAGCCGAACTGGGCAGGGTCCAGTGTTTGGAGGTTTCTGAAGTTATTATCATTTATCAAGTCAATGATTACTCTTTCCATGGCCTTACATATAACACCACTCAAACTTACAGGTCTGTAATTTCCTGGGTCAGTAAATGGTCCCTCTTTATGCAGACGGATGACTGCTGCTGTCCTGCACTCTATTGGGACAAAGCAGGCTGTGTTTAAATAGAGATCCTAATGGGCCAGATAAATCCTGATTTAAGCTGTTTAAGAGATCCTAATGGGCCAGATAAGTCCTGATTTAAGCTGCTTAAGAGGCAACCTGGTATATATTCAGATCCCAATGAAGCAGTGTTTTTAGCTTTAGAAAGTGCAGTGACAACCTGTTCTTTGATGATAATTGGTAGTAGAGTGGTGGAGGGTATTTCTTGGAGGTGAAATCTGAGCTGAATTTGTCAGCCAGTAGGTTTACTACATCAGGCTGAGTACAGGTAATGCCATCTACAACTAAATCTGCACATTGCTGGAGGTTGCTCTTAAGACTGCTGATATAACTGAAAAATGCCTTATGGCTATCCTTAGCTTTGGAGGCTATTTTTATCTCAGTCTGCTGTTAAGAGACTTGACTAGTTCCCTGATTCACTTTTTAAACTAATGAGGGATTTTCTGCTCTGTCATGCACTTTCCCACTTACTTCTTGACATGATTTTCTTTCTCTCGTTTGTTGTACAACCTATTAGTACCAGGGGTCCACCAGGGTAGCTTGCTTTTGCAGTTTAATCTGGGCTTATTTCGGTTTGGTACTGCTGTTTCTATGCAGTTGTTTATATGGTCATACGGGGCTTCTGGGTATGCCTCTGCATAGGTTTATGTGTTTTCCGGATTTGGAGGAGCCTGGAAACTAGCTACACCATCCCTTAATAGGGGTAATTTACATTAGAGAAGTTCTTAAAGGTTTTGGGGTTAGAAGTGGGACTGATATTACCTTTATTTCAAGGGAAACCCCTTTGTGATCTGATCATACCAGTGAGGACATCACACTAGGGGGTGCAGCACTCTTCCATATTTGTGAGTAGCAGGTCTAGAATATCTGTTCCCTAGTGAAAGTGCAGCTTCTAAAGGGCATTTAAATTTGCAAAGTCAAAACAATCTTTGGGCCTGCATGTTAGTAGTAGTGTATGCCTCCCAATTAATGGAAAGGTAATTAAAATCACTCTTGAGTGTGGTATTGTTGTGGTATTGCACTGGATGGTGAGTAATTCTAGTAACTTCAGGTATGATGTATAGGTTTCCTGGTTCATGGCAAGGGACTTGTAGCTAGCAAGAACATGGTAATAGATTTTTCCCATGGTTAGTTGAATATGGAGTAGCTCAAGCATGTCATATTGTCTGACCAGCCATAAGGTGTTTTTTTCCTTTATGTAGATAGATACACCTCCACCTTTTGCTCTTTCAGTGGGTGGTTGGAATATATGAAAGGCGCTATACTCATGCACTGCTGGAGTGCTTCCCATGGCTTTGAACCATGTTTCACTAACTGCACAGATGTCAGCATTCTCCAGCGTAAGAAGAGCTTCCAGGGAGTGCAGTTTCTTGTTGAAGCTGTTAGCACTGAGCAGTAACACTTTTAGTTTGTCCTGAGTAGCTTTCGTTATGTTGGAAGGTTTTTCTGTTTAGCAGTGCATAAAAAGGCACTATGGGGTGGATAATGTTTTGGTCAATATCCGAAAGCCTAGAGGCAACAGGTGAAGAACATCCCCTGGCAAAGCAGTGTGGCCTGTCAACCATGTCCTCCCAGGCTAACAAGTATTGGATCCCTTTAGAATGACACCAGTACCAAAGCCAATTGTTAAAGTCGATCATTTTCTGGTGGTAGAATGCTGCTCAATGCTAGGCTCATATCTGCCTGTGAAACATATTCTAAGAGTTCAATAACGTCTCTCTTCATATAGTCCAAACAGTAACTTCTCAGGTCCTTCATGCCTACGTGGACTATGACTGAGTCATACTGGTAACTTAGGGGTAAAAGACCCAAGTGCTTCTGTGCTCTAGCGAATCCTGACCCCTGACAGGTATCTAACTATAACCTTTCCCTTATCCAGCCTGGTAAGAGGGACATCAGTGTGTCGCACAATGGAGTTTCCTACCACCAGAATATTGGGTTGTGGAGTGTTTCACCTTATGAGCTTGGACTTGGTAGATGAGACACAATGAGATGTGCCTTTATGTGTTGTGATGGCAATTGTCTTGTTTGTGTGCGTGTGGAGTTTCTGAGGACTGCACCTGAGAGGGCTTTGAGGTTTGGGTAAGTTACATATCAGCACCTCCGCATATGTGGGTCTATGTGTGCGGTTCTTTGCGGGTGCAGTGAGTGATATGTGTCAGTCGCTGACAACCAGGTTGCTGCTTTTTGTGTCTGTATGTGAGAGTTTAGCTTACAGTGTCAGTGTGTAACTACATTTCTATATTTGTCTGTTCAAAAATTAAGTGGTTGTTAGTGTATATAAGGCAACTGCTACATTGCCTCAGGATGCCCATGTCCACCAAGCTGGATGCAGAGACAGCAGGAAAGTGCCACCATGGTTTAGGTACTAATATGTAAATCAACGATTGGAATCCACAAAGTAGATAACGAAGGAAGGAAAAAATGCCAGCAACAATTTTAATAAGATTTTAATAAAGTGCTAACTGTGGCTGGCGTTTTTTCCTTCCTTCTTTATCTAGGTCCTAATATGTACTTGATGATAGTAGTAGCGGGTGTCAGTAACCGGAATGAGGGAAGAGTGCTTACCTGGTATAATCTGCAGCTAACTTAGCCGGCAATGCTGCCCAGCTTTAAACCAGATGCTCTCTGAGCAGCAATAGCCCTGGGTACTATAATAAGGTAAATAGCACAGTAAACTTTCACAGTATAATGAAAATAAGCAATGTTTCCAGATGTTTTCATCTGTACCAGGCACTTGCAAAGCAAGCAGCTCAGTGGAAATTTGCCGAATTCATACCAGCAGTGGAAATACAGAAAAGTGACTACTGAGCCTTCTGGCCAATAAACCAACTACACTTAGAGCCCTTTTAACTGCCTCCCAACTGAGATAGACTAGGTAAACACCTACTGCCACTAGGTGAATAATCCCAGTCCTCCTAATGTAAAAGCACAGCAAAACAGTGTCTGGAGTGAAACGCTACCACAAACAAACAAAGATACAGCTACAGTAGTATACTTTAAACCACTTATAAACGTGTGATTACTGAATAAAATTACTTCACTTTGTAGAAATTAGCCAGGTGCCACTCAACTATACAGAATTTATAAAGGCACTAAAAAGAAGGTAAGCTGATTAATAAGCCCACCAGCCAATAAAACAACGTCAAGCAGGAATTTCTAGTGTGTTTCCCCAACCTATAGAGGCAAGGCTACCACCCACTGCCACAAGATGGAAAATCCACTGTCCTTTTGATGTAAAAACACAGAAAAAGGTCTTGCTAGAGTGTACAAACACACTACCTTATCCAGCAGCTAGCAAGACAATGAATTCATAGCAAGTAAATCAGTAGAACAGACAATGAGAGGCAAATGCACTTTTAAAAATAAGCACAAGGAAAGGCAAATAAATAATTCAAGATATAAATAGCAGTGCAGAAAGGGAGGAGCTTATAAAGCTCAATTTACAGTAAGAGGGGACAGCTTATAATCACCAAAATAACCTGCAGGGAGTCACCTACAGTGCTTGTAGTGTTTGTAAGCCTGGAGTCTTATCAGGCAAAAAGCAAAGACACATAAATTCTCTGTGTATTTAAGTATTATTCAAGAAACAAATGAACCAATGGAAAAATGTGAAATGTGAAGTCTAGGTAATTTAAATGTCTATCTGCTACAAAAAATACAAAAACACAAGGCCAAGCAGATTTCTTAAAACCGAAAACAAAATGGAGCAGGTAAAACAGAAGCAGCTCTATAAGTTTAAGCAACTCACAGACAAAAAATATTAATTTACTTTCCTCAATCAGCAGAGTCTCACCAACAGTGCTTGTAGTTTTTGCAGGCCTTGAGTTTTATCAGAAAGAAAGAGACACATAAATTCTCTGTGTATTTTAAGTATCAAAACAAATTAACCATTGCGGGGAGAAACAGGAAATGCACAGCCTAGGTAACTTAAGTGTCTATATGCCACATAGAAGAAAAGCACCAGGCCAAGCAGATTTCTTAAAACAGAAAACAAAACGGAGCAGGTAAAACAGAACATAGCTCTATCAGTTTAAGCAACTCACAGACAAAAAATATAGATTTGCTTTCCTCACCCAGCAGGAAGTCACCAACGGTGCTTATAAGTTTTTCAGGCCTCGAGTTCTATCAGAAATGTGTTTTAACATCTGAAAAGTAAGCGAGGAGTGACTCAGGAACTGAATCCTGGGATACATTGCTAGTGATAGGCCTTCTGGAGGAGGTACAGCTGTCCACTCTAATTTCTTGGAATCTACTTGTGAGCTAAGTTTCTATCCAACAAGTTACATAGGGATTTACATTTAGATGGGAGAGTTTGGGATGACACTGAACACATATGCGAGATCTAGATTCATGGTGTACACTGATTTGCCCTCGCTTAATGCTTCAGTAAACTTTTTGAAGAAATTAATCAGGTTTAATTAAGCAGGATTTGCCCCTGACAAACCTGAATTGGCTTGAGTCAAGAGTGTCAGGTGCCTATATCCTTG
Organism: Protopterus annectens; assembly: GCF_019279795.1. Classification (NCBI taxonomy): domain Eukaryota; kingdom Metazoa; phylum Chordata; order Ceratodontiformes; family Protopteridae; genus Protopterus; species Protopterus annectens. The sequence continues at coordinate 827,011,540 of NC_056743.1, read as the reverse complement.
TTTATTAATACAATAATGATCCTTCCCATAGCTTTACAAATAAGGATGGTCAGGCTTCTGGGTCTATAATTATCCGATTTAGTTGACACTCTACCTTTGGACAAGTGGATGACTGCTGCTGTCCTCCATTCATTTAGCATGAACCCTGTTTGGAGGCTGATACTGAACAGCCTCTGTGAGGAGGGGACTAAGTAGTCCTTTTTAATTATGAATGACCATTAAGCAGCCCAGTATGTTATCCAGGTCCATAAAGTAGTGTTCTTGGCCTTGGATAGTGCCTTGAGGACTTATTCTTGAGAGATCTGAAGGGGAGGAGGTGTAGCTCTAGGTATGTGATCTGAGGATATTGTTTCTGAGGTTTCTAACATAATTAAAAAAAGAGTCTGTTATTATCATTTGCCTGAGTAACTATTTTTATCTCATATCTGGCTTTGGTTGATGTGATCAAGGTCCAGAGTTCCTGCTAAGTTTAGCAACAGCATTTTTAGCAACCTGACAGTTAAAATTATTATTTCATGGAAAAAAAAAAAAAAAAAAATATATATATATATATATATATATATATATATATATTTTTTTGTAATACAGCCAGTATATATCTGGATACTACCACAGGGTGTTACTCCTAAATTTGGTGTTGTATTTACTTTGGCAGAAGACATTATGTGTCTATGCAGCTATTTACATGAGCACAGAATTTGGTAGCAAAGGATTCTGTATAAACAGTGGACTCATCACATTGAAAGGGGATTTTGAATTATGTTAGGTTACACTCAGTTTTAGTAGATTAGTCTTTTCATAATCTCTGAATACCTGAGAAATTGGACAAAAATGCAACTGACTTGTGAACTGATTCAACCAGTAAGGAAGTGACGACTGGTGGGAAGCAAAGCTGTCCCATACTGGTTAGGATCAGGTCAATGATTTTGTCACCCCTGGTTGACATGCTAAGTAAATGGCACAGAAAATTTATATTGACGAAGTCCAGAAATTCCTGTGCACACCTGGCTGAAGATGTGCAAGTCTCCCAGTTAATGGAAGGATAGTTAATAGTCTTTTAGGAGAATGGTGCTTGGTTTAAAGCATAGGGACTCCATACTACGTAGGTAAGAGGAATGGGCTTGGAGGGTGGTAGCTGACTATGGCATGTTAAGGGGTTTTGTTAGTAATAAGCCGGACAGAGTGAAGTTCCAGGTTGTTACCTTGTCTAACAAGTCTAGAAGTTATTTTTTTAAGGACAGGGAGACATCAACGCCTTCAGTATTTTTGTCTAATTTAGTGGGCATGAACACATAGTAGCACTTTAGAAACCTTGCAGTGATGGAGTTCTTACACTGATTTTGAAATAGGTCTTTGTGATACATAAATCATTGCTTTCCAGGGTAAGAAGTGCTTGTAGGGAGTGATTCATTTTTTTTTTTTTTGTTTGTTTGTTTTTTTTGTTAACGCTCCTAACATTGAGCAGCAATACCTTTACAGTATCCAGATTCTATATTGTTACACTAGAAGCTTTAAGAAGACTGACTTAGCCATTATACAAAAGCATTGGGTGAAACAGGTGCAGGGCATCCTTGACAAAGCAGTTAGGACTGTCTACCATGTCCTCCCAGGCAGATAAATACTTTACTTCCTCTGAATGACACCAGAAGCTAAGCCAATTGTTGAAGTCAATCATTTTTTTCTTTGTATTGTGGAATCATTCATGGTGATGGTTTAATGGTGCTCAAAGTTCAGATCAGACACGCATTCAAAGCGCTCCATCATTTGTCTCTTCATTTGATCCAGGGAGGTACATCTCAAGTCATTTACATATACATGCACTATGACTTTGTTACATGTGTACTTGTGGTGCAGGGACTAGACTGTAAATGTGATGTGGTGAATCCTGCACATGGTAGGCAACTGACTGTGACACTGTCCTTATACAGCCTGATGAAGGGTGCATTGGTGTGTTTCACTATGGAGTCAAAATATTGGACTGTGTGGAGGTTTGTCTTATGCCTTTTTGAACTCAGTCAACATGGCTGGCTCTTAGATATACATTTCATCATGGTGAGTGCTGTCTGTGTTTTGTGTTTGTGAGATTGCTTAAAGTACTTATTTCTTAGGTTACATTTAGGAGGCCTTTATGGTTTAGGTATGTTACTTTTAAAAGCCTCAGCATATGCAGGTCTATGTGTTTGGTCTGAGCCATTTGTGATTATTTTAGTGTGGTGTTGTATAGTACTGTCAACCTGCATGTTATTTGTCATGGATTCATGTGAGAACTTTACTTCTAATAATATTATATATATTTTTCACACACTTTGTCTGTTTAAGTAGTAGGTGTTTGTCAGGAAACAGGATACAATTACTACATTGTCTTAGGATGCCCATTTTAACTAAGCTGCCTACAGAGACAGTTGGAAAATCCAAATCAATGCTTCCAGATGCCTACTAATGTTGACTAAAGGGGGATAACTTTGGAGTTGATTTACTGGAGTGCTATCTGTTTAAACGAACAATCTAATTGTACACACAAACACCACCCACTCCTCTTAGCACAAAAAAAACACTGTCTCAGCTCATATTAAGTTACGTGAGATATACCAATAAGTGTAAACAGAGACAATTTGGTTTGAGCATCAACATCATGTAGGGAGTAAATAATTTAGTCTAGGCTGGCTATGAGATCTGCTTAGATATACAATGGTGTATCACTATTTAACTCTGCTACTTATACAACTGCATAAGAGGGTGGGGTTAGCTAAGGTTCCCACGAGAGAATTCAAAAATGAAAGTGAACGTGTCTGTCCAGTACAACAATGCACGGTGCTGTGGGGAATCCCACCACCCACTCTCAAGCGGAGTGGAAAAGTGAAAAAACTAATAAGAAATTACTTAGAACAGCAACCAATAATGTCTATCCCTCAGAAAGAACAGCAAATTATTCCTTGCCATCCACTTGTACATACAAGAACATAGGAATATATATTTTTTTAATTTTAATTTTTATAAAAGGCCAGCTTTCAGAATATTATTTTTATATAGTAATGTATATAGGTCTTTGTTTGGAAATCTCAATATTCAGATGCTTGACTTCCACAAAGGAAGTCAAAGAACAAGATCTGTTCACTGCATTGGGATAGGAATAACACACGTCATCAACTAAAGATAGTGAGATAGGCAAATGACATCAAGATAAAAAATATTAGCTTTATTAGCAGCTGGTTAAAGTCACCAGGGCAGTTAGTGACTTAAACAAGACTGGGAGAGGCATGACTAGAAAATTAAAAAGCAAATGAAGCTAGACTATAATACAAATAAATGGCTGCTTAAGTATGACTCAGAATTAATTAATTTTAACAGAAAATACGACAAATTTGCTCAGCACAGAACTATGAAAAATTTGCTTAAACACTAGAACAAAATGATTAACTGAAAAATGTAAATAAAGTAGCAATGTCACTGCATTACAAAATAGCTACAGTAAAAGCCTCGTCTACAACAGGATACAACGTCTTTCCTTCAATATGTAATCATGGTCTACAGAAATAACAAAGTAAAGTGACTGGTAAATTAACGTTACTCATAGGAGCTTGTGAAATACTGTGGGGTGGATCTTGAGGTTTGTCTACTATGCACTGTATGAACTCATGAATCTAAAGTATTATATTCACAGAATCCAGCAAAAGGAAAAGGCTCTTAAATGACTGTATTCCACATCTTCATTCCAACAGAAATCTTTACTTGAGGATATGAGAGAAAACATGTCTTCACTCTCCATCCTTCTTTGGCAGACAAAAACACAGCATTTGGAAGAGTGTAATTGACAGGCAAGTCCACACACGGATCCAAAAATCCTTTTTTAGACAAAGACCCAAAAGGTATGGGATAACCTTCTAATACAAAAAAGGAATATATATATCTATAGCTGTAGACATATATATCTATGTGTGGGTCTATGTCAGATGATCATCTTCTCAGAGAAATGAAAAAAAATATCAAAGAGACCATACACACACACACACACACACACACACACACACACACACACACACCTACATTACTGAAACTTTAATTACTTTCTGGTTGACAAGTCAGCATGACAGCTACTAAATCACAGTTATTTTCAAGTGAGACTCTAACATTAACAGAAAACTGACTGACCATTCAAACAGTCCTTAAAAAAACGTAACATTTAAGTTATCAGGGTTAAATGTGATTCAAATGATCTGAAGACATAGTGTTTCCTAGAGGTCACTTGTAAAAGGATACAGTATAACTGGATGTCACCATGTGCAACATGCTTTACAGACAGATAATGAAAATACAGCACATTATTTCCACAATACATGCCAAGTACCTTAGTAAATGAAGACAGTGTGCCTGTGCTATCCTCCTGAAGCGACACAGATATTCTTCCACGTTCATAGGCCATATCAAAATCAGAACGTGGGCCCTTAGGGATTCCTAAAACACAAAAACAACATAGTTGGTACATCACACTTCCTCAATAAATGCTGTTTGCCTTAGATCGCAGAGTACATGCTACATAAAATGCATGTATATTCATACTGAGAATATTTGCAGCTTTGACAGATAGATTTTTAAATATCACCTTTTTGAAAATTATGAACGTGAGCAAACCTGATACTTAAGGGTGTCTGTAACCAAGAAAAAGAAACTGCATTAGCGGCTATAAAACTGAATAAATATATGGTACATCTTAAGGACAAATGCAGAAAATAGAGAAAAGTAATGTAACATCTACATAATTACATAACTTCACATTCGTGACAGTGGTAGACTGCCCGGAGCATCTTAATGCACAGCAATCCTCCGACTACTAAGAGGAATTCTTCATCAAACGTGTTTTTCAGCTCTGCATTAGGATCCACTTGCTTCATTCAACAGGAATATGCCCTCATTCAGAACACTGAAACAGTGCCTGTAAGAGGAAGGCATACACTTTCCTGTCCATTTTCATGGGGAAGAAGCTAATAAATTGAGGATATCACTATATCAAAGAACCCTGATGAAAACTCACTGCTTTGGGGAATGGGTCACTACCCTGAAGATCCATCACCTTCAAGGCTCTGATGCTATTGCATGTGTTACATAATTTTCCTCTCTTCCTTAGGTTCTGCAGTCTCAGGACAATCATGAAATAGACCCACTAATAAAATGTTTACACAAAACGAAGGTGGCAGAAAGTGACACTAATTGAAGGAAACAGTTTAAAAGTTGCCTTCAAAAACCTGGTTTGCATGCCTAGACTGGAACGATTCTTAGAGTTTGTATTCAATAAAGGGTTCACCTAAAACAAGACACTGAATCGCAAAATTTCTGACAGAATGAGCTTTTAGTGTCCCAAATAACAATTTCCCCACTAAGGAATAATATTTAGAAATGCATTCATTCAGCATGGGAATACTGCCTGTTTGATACTAGGACTGCCTTGTCTTCATAGATTCATAGGTGTTTACTAGGCTAACAACCACAAGGGCCTTTTTAAACCTAGTCATACATCCCAAATTTCTGACAAGTTCTGGTATCTTGATAGATGTAAGTAGGGGCTTGGGAGATGAAACATATAAAGGCTGCATGTGTCCATTAGAGACATAGGTACCAAACCATGGATTAATCTCCTGCTCCCCACCCAACTGCCCATGTTACACTTGAATTGGGTTACACAGGAACTCTGCTTCAAATGGATGGGGAGCCTGTTCCAGAGCAGGGGTAAGTCACTGGGGTACATATCTGTCACTCCAGCAGGTCCTATTCATATCATAAACAAGGTTTGCATCTTTAAAACATGTAATTCTGGTGCTGTTTGTTTTGCATATATGCAGAAGGTCCATCACAGTGGGGTCTGACAATGCCTTGTATGCCAGGCATATATCTCTCCTCAACAGCCTATGGGAAACAGAATACAGGGATAGGGCCTTGAGGTGATCTGCAAATGGCATGTTACTTACGTCCAGCATTCTTTTAGTGAGGAACCTCTGTGGACATTCTTCTGACAACAGCAGCAAATCAATGCTTAGTTTCCTCTGAATCTCATAATACAAAACAGTTAACATCTGACTGCCCTGCAAAGATCTAGATTGTTTAGTAAATCCTCTTCAGGATTAGACTTTGATGGAAAATATACACTGATGTGGAGAATGCATGTCATACTGTCTTGGGTATGCATGTGTGTGCGCATGTTCTAAGACAGAATGATATCTGATACAAGATTGGCTACCATCTTATTATACCTGCTGCTTGCTGGGAAATGATCTGGCTCCTCATGACCCTAAATTAAATAAAGTAGGTAAAGAAAATGGACAACTGAAAGGAGAGAAGATGGATGGATGGGCAGAAAATGCATTAAAGATAAACAGCCAGATTCGAGGTAAACTCTCATGTGACCTTTGGTAGGAATTTTGATTTAGTTCTTAAGAGCACCCTATCTTCATAGATTACCAGAAAAAAATCCCCCAACCACAAAGCCTGAAGCACAAAAACCCAACAGACATTCAGCTAATCAAAACTAATTTACTCAAAAGGGCTTTGAAATATGAGAACTGAGACTTTGAGCAGAACAAGTGCATTGGTCCACAGTGGCATGCAACAATGTCATCATATAGGTCCTATAGGCAAGTACTAGACTAGCTGCCCTTGTGGGCCATTTTAAGCCTAGCCAATTTCTCATTTTGTGCTAGAAATTAAAGAAAGGTTTAAAAGATCTTACTAAGTTTTTTAAGTTTCTTACTAATGGCCAAGGAGACCATCAAGAAGTTCAGTCACATCAACAAATACTGTAGGGAAACTAACAATGGTCTCCATTAAGTAGATTTTTCTTGCGTATCCCAGGTAAAAATTTGTAATTACCCATCCATCCAGTCATACAGACTGTTTTTAAAGGTTGCAAGGAAGAACTTTTCTTTAAAGAGCTGCCTATTCCACAAGCAGAGAATATGCTGAGTTAGGTACCTGTCATACATTTGGTGATGCTGATGTGGCAGTATATGTCAGCTGTCTAGAGTGGTTGTTTTCTTTATCACTAGTTCTGTTTAAGTGAAGGAGTTAAAAAATGCTGGGGCTTTCCTGGCAGGGAAAGGTAAGCAGAGATCACCTCTTGGAAGTCTGACGCTTAGCACAGAGAGAAATTTTAATCTGTTAAACCACGGGTACTGATACCAGTGATTTTTTTCTGGTGAGAAAACAGTGAGGTCAAGAGGTGGTTTAGGTGCTTAGTGAGGTACATATGAAAGGGGTCACTGCATTAAATGATAGGCCTAATAAGCACTGTTGGATTAAGTGTTCCTTGGGCCATGGGTGGTTTTAAAGCTGAGAGTCCCCCAGACATTTTTTAGCAAACACTCATAAGTGCACAAGTTCTACTGATTATCTGATTATGCCCTTTCAAACTACTGTCCTTGTAAATCCACTAATGCTCGTGCCTAACAATTATAGCCAACTGACTATGCCTGACTGCGATGAAAAAAATGGTCACATTAAAGTATTCCGATCTGATTTACACAAACAAACACTAGTCCTGTAAAACCATACTAATGACAGCTTAATTTGATCAGGACAGCAGGATAAGCCATTGCCATCCACATACAGTCCTCTAACCCAGCAATTGTATGTAGCTCCACTGCTGACTGTACATACCTCAGATGTTTGATTGTTTAAAAAATAATAATTACGGACACAATAAGATATTTCAAGTTTGTTTCAGACAAACACATGACAGCTCAATTATTCTAACATTTCATAGCAATGCACACCTGTCTTGCACATCCAGACTGTATAACTTGATCAAACACAAGATGGTAAGTTACTTTCATCTGCAAACAACCCCAGACCCACCTAGCAATTATAGCCACTTTGCTGTGTACACCTCATCTAATTGTAGTAGAAAAACAATACCTCTCAGAGCAAGAATTTTCCATGACCCACACCTTGCACATGAAGTAATATGTAGAGTGTGCATTAAAGAGGGTTAAGGATTTAATACTCCTAACGGCTGAAGGGATTTTGTCTAGCACTTAGCACTGAGGGTTAAGGCTTTGAGTTGTAGTTCCTGTTTTACATAATTTGATTCTCTCAGCCCTCATTTGCCTAAGCAAGTCACTTAACCAGGCAGTGCTTAGGGGCAAATGGGAATTTCGACTAGGCTACTCAAATGGACCCCTGGACTGTAAGCCTAGTAACTACCTATGAACCTACTCAAGACAAAGCCAAAAATTAATGAGGATTAAGGGTACAAAATCAAGGGCGAGTTTTAAATATTGCCTTTCCATAGAAAGTAGCTAGAATAAAAAAAATTGTACTCCATCATGTCAGTAACACCCCCCCCCCCCCACACACACACACACACATATACATACAAGCACAAACACACACATTTTAGGAGGTACAGTCCAAAAATAAAACAAATACATTTAAATACATTTTCAAAGGTCATAACCTTTCATTTTTTTTTTTGAAAAGTGGAATACAACTTCTCAGTGTGGAACAAATGGGCAAACAGGCAATATTTAGTAACAGCTTCAGCTTATAAGTATGAAAAACAATTGTTTCTTAATACTTACAGAAACGTATCTTATGCTTCTATGAAATCATGGACAGATGACAAGCTACAACAGCAGGTTTTATAAGTAGTCTGCAACAAAGAAGGCAGCTATACTAAACTATTCCTGCTAATTCTATCCACAGCTACACAGACAATTCATCATCCAACTTGTAATATCTTTAGTGACAACACGGATATAATATTAGGTCTCACAGAAACATAGTTTTGCCAGAATAAATCCTACATGAATACAATATTCTCTTTTCACAGGCCTAGAAATGTTGCCATATTAAAGCAGGCCTATATTTTCATTTTTACATGCAGTTTCAATAAGTGCAGTTTCGATAGAAAGGAATGTTTCAGTGAATGATCTCAGGTTAAAATAGTGATAAAAGATGTGCAGAGCTAGGGAACAGTTTGTACAGATGGTTTGGAGACATATACAGATTAAGCACCTGCAATGATAAGGGTACAAGGCTTTGAAACCATGGGTTGTAAAACTGGATAAGAAATTTATAGTGTTCTATACTAAGATACTTTCAAGACAGAAATCAATTCAGAAGTTCTGAGTTGCAGAAACTACAAAAAAGTGCAGTTTGTTTCAGTTCTGCAGTTACAGAAGAAAGGACAGTTATGAGTAGTTATAGAAGAACAATTTATCTCAGCCTTCAGAGCTACAGATGTTTGAGTATTCAGTTTGAAATCTTCCATTACAAAAGTTTCAGTTTGGTTCAGTTCATCAGCACTGTCACTTAAGTCAGTTTCATTAAGATATGACTGAATCTAGCTTGACTGAATGCTGCTACTTCAAATGCTAACAATCTTGGACTTTCCTGCTCACTACACAGTTTATATTTATTACATAATAAACCTCATGTATCAGACCAGCATGCAATCGTGGCTTTTATTCTGAAAGGCGCAAGAAGACATTTGGCATTTTTTATTTTTTTTCAGCACAGCTACAGACATCTCGTTTATTTATTTCTAATGGTACCCAATGTGGCTTGGGGGGATTAAAGTAATTCATAGAACTCCATAACAACCCTGCAAATCTCTACAGCCGTAAGTGAGCAAAATGACTTAAGTGTAAGTCAAAGAGCAGCAGTGTGCCTTAAGAACGTTAATTCAATACAGTCAACAGCAAAGTATAGGAAAGCTTCAGAAAAATCTTCAAAGAAGAAGATGACTCCATAAAGGCTGCAGTGTTGGAGAGGCAAGAGAATCTTTACAAGAGTTAAGTTCAAAGAAACTGCAAGATGACTGGCCAACTACTCAGTGCCCCTTCGACTTACCTCATGTAAACATTTGCTTTATTACAATGGATTTTAAAGCCAAGTTAGACAGTAAATGTAAAAAAAGTTTAAATACTTCTACAGTAAAACACCAGTAAATGTGTGCTTTAATGTAAAAAATTGGATTAAACAGACTACTACTAAAAGTGCTCTACAAGTGTAAATTTTAATCTGATCAGTTCAGGAATGTTAAATCTTTCAAAAGGGTTAAATGTAAAAGTTAGCTGTAAGTGAGTGTGGTTGTGGAGAGCTTTCTCATAAACCACAGCATGAATTACTGTTTACAGAAATTACATTATTTTTGGTTTCTGATATCAGAATGGTTTCAGATTTAAATAATGCACAACTTTTAGCAAATTCTAGTTTACAGTCTTCAAAAGTCAGTGCGAATACTACTGTAGATGTAATTCAGAATGCAGACTCAAACTGCAGTATTGCAAATACAGATCAGACTGATGTAAACATAGCCAGTATACATGATATGCAGATTTCTGGGCAGAACACACAGCAGACTTTTTCAATGTCTCAAGTTAACATTATCAGCATGATTTCAGATGCAAATAATGTTCAGAATCTAATAGATTCTAGTTTGTTTCAAACGTCAGTGGAAATACTGCATGGGGCGGGGGGGTTCAGAGTGCAGAGTAATAGCAATCCTGCAGAAATAGGTCAATCTAAAATAGTTAGCAGCAATCCTGCAAAACAGATCAGTCTGATGCAGAAAACACTGCTGTAAATGATGTACAGACTTCAGGGCAAAATAAAAAAAGAAATGCATGCTATAGTTCAAGTTCAGTCTGTGCAGGAATACCACTGTAAATGATGTACAAACTTCAGGGCAAAATAAAGAAGAAATGTATACCATAGCTCAAGTTGAAGTTGTCAGTTCTACAGTAAATGATTTTCAAAATATCTGTGCCAAGCCAGCACTACACCAGTTGATTTACCTGACATCAATCAAGGCAGAAGGAAATGGCAGATCATATAGTTCACCATTTATAGGAAAGGAATTATGGAATAATGTACTGATTACTACTGAAGCATCAATTTCAGTTACAAATAAACAGAAGACCCAAATACAGTTATAATGTTGTCAGGATTTGAAGAGTCAAAGATTGGGTAAGGGCATGTTGGCAGAGTTATATATTTTAGACTTCAGTAACAAGATTTTATGGAGAGAGAGAAAATGTTAAGAAAATTATAGCAGTGCAGACAGAAGATGCTTGTAAAAAAACTGTGTGCAGTAGATTGTGGAGATGATGCACAGGACTTAAAAATCAGTTACTACATGGATATGCAGATTCTTGGGCTAAAGACAACATGGTTCAATTGCCACAGATGAAGTGCAGGCAGAATATAGTAAAGATGTTACCACATTTTAAGAAAAAAGATCTCACTTCTCAAAGAAGTAAGAGAAGCCATTCAGAAGTATATTACAGGCTGGAAAGGAAAGAGTATTATAGTAAAATAATCCAGTACATTCAATTCACCTTTTATGGCCAGCATGTAAAAAAAAATGTCAGTTACAGACTAGTACTTAGTAAATAAGTACACCATTCTAGTAGCACATGTTGTATATGGTACATCTGAAATGATAGTTATGTTAAATCTAAGGAATAAATGGTTTAAAGTTATAGCTCTGGCAGATGGAATTTTTACTATTTTTTTCATCAGGCATTGTCAAGAGTGTTGAGTCCACTGAATTATGGTAATAAAGTGTTGCAATGCATAAATGATATCTTGATACAGAGAGAACTAGAAAGAGAACATTTACAGATATTAAATGATGTACTAGTTTTACAGAATGCAGACTTTAAAAAGTCAATATTACATTTTTAAAAGTGACAGTACAGTCAAAGGTTCAGATCCCGTGCAATTAGAAAGTACAATATGAGTATTACTTGTTAGTGCAGTCACAGGTTCATATTTCGTGTAAGGAAGGAGTGCAATTTAATTTAGTGTATGAGGAAACTCTACATACTTATAAGGAACAAATAAGTAAAGCTTCAGAATCAGATCAATTCTATTAGTAAATGCAAATATGTAAATGGTTCAAGATTTTATATATTTTATGAAAGATTTGTGGCTTTCACAGACAGCACACCAGAAGCACAGACTTGCGTGATTAAGTTATCAAACTACAGGTCAGTTCAACAAGCTGAATTGAATACAGTACTGTATGCTATAAAACAGTATAGTAAAGATCAGTTAAATATTATTAGTGATAGTTGTTATGCAGTGAAGTACAGTTATGTCACACTTACCATAGTTGTTGATGTTTGAGTAGATCAATGTTGCAATACTGATTCTTCAGTCTTCTGCCATACAGATGTCTGTGACTAGCCCAATTTCCACAGTCTTTGCATCATCCCTAGCAGACCAACATCTAGATGTCAGGGTACTAGAGGAGTGTCTGTTGGTAACATCTTCAGATCTTTCTAGGAGTGAAAAGCAGCCAGATGCCTGACGGCAGCATATTTCCAGATGTCTTAGTTTGAAAATGTAGGTACTAGGCAATAGAGGAAAAGGATGGATGATGATGAAGCATGGAGCTATCTGCAGGAATCTTCTCTCCATCTTGCTTTCAGTAAGGGGAAAAGAGGTCAGCAATTAGAGTGGTTGAAGAGTAGGAGTTTGCATTACAACACTGATCTAGTCGAGCATCTACAATTATGGACAACTGTAGTAAATGTGACACAACTGTACTATGTTCTTTGTAGTCAATGTTGCAGTGCTGATTCTTAGGCCTCACAAAGTTACAGGTTGGTGGTAAGTAATCTATTGGGTCATAGGAAAGCAGATTGTGCAAAATGGTAGTAGCAAACTCAGCTCTATTCCTAAAAGCGATGATGGAAGGTAGTGTTTATTAAATGTGTGCATTGAGTTCCAAGTAACAGCTTCTAGGATGGCCTAGGTAGAAACCAGTGGTGGCTGCTCTATATCTGGTGGAATGGGCTTTGGCATGGCCAAGAAAAGGTTTGCCATGGTGCATGTAACAGAACTTAATACAATGCCTATCCATTTGGAGATGGTTTGTTTGGAAACAGGTCTGCCCTTTTTCCCCTCTGCAAAAGCCAACAAACATTTGCTCTGCTCTATTTTGCATTTGGAGGTTTTGTCCTGTCTAGATAGTACTTGATTTGGCAGTGCACATCCAGATAATTCAGGATTTGTTCTGTGGATTAGGTAAGAATACTGGAAGATGGGTAGCCTTGTTTAAAAAAAGTTCTGATACCACCTTGGGCATGAAGGATGGGTTAGTTCTGAGAGTTACCATATCACTGTGAAAGACAGTGAAAGGGCCTTTGCACATAAGGGCTTATAGCTCTGTGACCTGCCTTGCTGAGGTGATAGCTATAAGTAAGGTGGTCCTCCAAATGAACATTTGTAGAGGGGCGGATGCTGCTGACTCAAAGGGAGACAAGGTGAATTTTTCTAGCATGTAGTTGATATCCGAACAGGAAGCTAGCTCCTTCTTGGAGGACTTAAGTGAATGTTCCCTTTGAAGAACAGCTTTAGGTGGGGGTCGGAATAGATAGGTAGGGAACAGAAAAGGCAAGCTGAGATGGCAGAAGCATCATAACTGAGTAAGAAAGACCTTGGCTAAAGAAACCCAAAAGGTATTCCAGTACTAAATTGACATTCACCTGATGAGGAATGGTGCTCCTGCCATGCTACCACATGGAGAATCTTTTCCACTTTGCAAAGTATAATTTTCTGGTGGTGGGCTTCCTTGTTTCCTTCAGGATGATTAGAACTTCAAAGTAGTAATTTACACTTTTTATTGTTGAAATTCAATCCTCCAGGCTTGTCAGTTTGAGTGTCACCAAGTGAAAATGAAATACACAGCCCTCAGCCTGGCTAAGGAGTTCCACTTCCTGTGGGAGGGTGAAGAATCTCCCATCAGTGTGAGTGAAGAGGATGGAGAACCTGTGTTGTCTCGGCCAAAACAGGACTATGAGAATCATACTTGGCCCATCTGACCTGGTTTTTATCAGCAATCTATGGTTCTGCAATGGGCTATATGTGGAACTATGTATTTGGTGAATACTAGAAACCAAAAAAACACTACAGTGCAGAGGTGAACCAAGAAACCAAACAACAAAATCTGCACAAAAAGGGACACCTGGTATCATCCAGATTAAATGACACTGATAAAAAAAGAATTCAGTCAAAAGTAAAAAAAAAAAAAAACACCGCCAAGGTTCACAGGTATTTACTACGTTAATGACCACATGGGCCTTTTTAAGCCTAGTCATGCATCCCAAATCACTGATGAGTTCTGATACCCTTGATAAGTGTAAGCATGGGCCTGGGAGATGAACCATTTACAGGTTACCTGTTTTCATCAGAGACAAAGGTGCAAACCAGGGATGAATTTCCAGTTTCCCATCCAATTGTCTAAGTTGCACTTGAATTAGATTGGATTGGATTAGGGAGGAATGGGTAATTCTAGTACTGTTTGTTTTCTGGATATGCAGGAGGTCCATCAGAGTGGGGTCTGACAATGCCCTGTATGCCAGGCATAGAGCTCCCCTCAAAAGCCTGTAGGAGACCGAATACAAGGATAGGGCTTTGAGGTGGTCTGCAAAGGACATATTACTTATGCCCTGTATTCTTTTAGTGAGGAACCTCTGTGGACATTCCAATTGTTGGATATGCCTGGTTAGGTATATACCAAAGGAGGGACTGTACTTAATGATAGGTCTGATGAATGCCGAATACAGTGGAACAATTAATTTCTTGGACTTAAGATGGCATACCTTTGTTTATAAGTTGCGTAGCATAGAATAATTTCCTCACCATTGTAGATGTGATGATTAAAAGCTAGATTGTTATGTGTGTCCCTAAGTCCCTGACTACTGGGTCAACTCTAAGGAGTGTGTTGTAAATATGATAGTTACCAGGGATGGCTGACTTCCCAAAGACACTGACATTGGCCTTGACTTCTGAGAAGTAAATGCCAAAAAGGAGCAGCCCAAGGATTGATGCCTGAGGAGTCCACTTTGACTGGTCTCTTTGTAGAGGTAGACTCCATAATTCTAACTTCCTAGGTACTGTCTGTTAACCAGTTGGCTATCCACTGGGTGACATATGAGTTTCTACCTAACCTTTTGAGTTTGTCAACAATGCCCGAGTGGGGTATTGTGCCAAATGCCTTGGCCAGATCAAGGTAGGCAGTTTGAATGATTTTGCCCTCATCCATTGCTTTGGTGACCTTCTCAAAGAAGTCCACCAGGTTAAGTAGGCATGATCCGCCCTTTACAAAACTAAACTGGGTTGGGTCCAGTGTCTGGAGGTTTACTATCTCTCTATTGATCATCTCCATAATTCTTTCCATGGCTTTACATACAAGACTAGTGAGACTTAAGGGACTGTAGTTTCCAGGGTCTGTAGATGGCCCACCTTTGTGCAGAGGGATGACTGTTGCCTTTCTCAATTAATGAGGTATGAAGTCTGTTTGGAGGATACAGTTAAACAGTAATTCCAGAGGCCCTGACAGGTCATGTTTCATGCTACTGAGAATGCATCATGGGATACTGTCTGGGCCCATTGATGCAGTGTTCTTGGTCTTAGAGAGAGCATTAAGGACCTGTTCCCTAGTGATAGTAGGGGGAGTGATATTTGATGATATTTCCTAAGGGAAGGTTGAGGGGGAGAGAGGAGTAAAGTTGGAGCTGAATTTATCAGAGGTTTGCTATATCTTCTGGCTCAGTATAGGTGGCTCCATTTACAATGAGCTCTGCACACAATTGTATACTGCCTTTGAGGTTACGGGCATAGCTAAAGAATGCTTTGTAGTTGTCCTTGGCCTGTAAGGCCAAACTTACCTCAAATTTGGCTTTATTAGACTTTATTTGTCTTCTGAGTTGCTTGTTTAGAGTGTTTTTATCCTGCTGAGTGCTGCACCTCCTAATTTTTGCCATGATTTTCTTCCTCCTGTTATACATACAATTGATTTTGTGATTCCACCATAGTTCTGTACTTCTTCCTGGTGGGTACACCTGCCAACATGCTTGTACAGGGTTTCTGTGAACAGTTCTGCATCGGCAGAAGTGTTCTCAGGGTTTATAGAGGCTTGAAAATTTGCCAGTTTCTCACTTAATAGCAGGAGGTTAGCCTTAGACTAGTTCCTGAACATTCCTGGTTTAGCTGAGGATCCAAGTTTTATTTTTACTTCAAAGGACACCATTCTGTGGTCTGACCTTACAAGGGAAGGCATTACAGTAGGAGGCGTGCAGCACTCTCCCATATTAATGAGAACCAGATCCAGAATGGTTGCACCCCTGGTTGGTGTATTGACTATATGGTCCAGAGAGTTTGTGTGTACAAAATCTAGGAATCTCTATGCATGTACGTTTGATGTCGTACAGGATTCCCAGTTAATATGAGGGCAATTAAAGTCACCCATGAATATGGTATTGGGTTGGATGGTTAGTGTTTCTACTAAGTTTAAATAATACATGGTATGGGCTTCCTGGATCATAGAGAGGGACCTATAGACTGCAAGGAAATGGTATTGGATTTTACCTATGGTGATTTGAACATGGAGCAGCTCAAGTGCATTGTCCTGTTTGACCAGCCTTGAAGTATATTTATTTTTGATGTAAATAGAGACACCTCCACCTTTAGCCCCTGCCTGTGAAGTAGCTGGTCTAAATGTGTGGAAGGCATTATAACCCCGCACTGTTGGTGTGCTGTCCTCAGCTTTAAACCATGTTTCTGAGACCGCACAGACATCAGCATTCTCTAGGGTAAAGAGAGCTTCCAGGGAGTGGAGTTATTTGTTTAGGCTCCTAGCAATGAGTAGTAACACCTTTAGAGTTTCTTAGTTTTGATTTGCTATGTCGGACGTACTTTCAGTTTGGCACTGCCTAAAAAAGGCACTATGGGGGAAGACAATGCTTTAGCTAATATTTGAAAGCCTAGTGGGGAGAGGTGCAGACAATCCTTAGCAAAGCAGCTTGGTCTGTTGACCATCTCCTTCCATGCTGACAAAAATTGCACCCCCTTAGAATGACACCAGAAAGTAAGCCAATTATTAAAGTCAATTATCTTTTGTTCGTATTGTGGCATCATCCTTGGAGATGGTAAAATGCTTCTCAATGCTAAACTCATACCAGCCTGAGACACATATTCCGAAAGCTCTATTATGTCTTTCTTCATATAGTCTAGGGAGGTACATCTCAGGTCATTTACTCCCACATGGACTATGACTGAGTCATATTGGTAATTGTGATCCACTGACCTGAGTGCATGCGTAATGTGGCAGATCCTAGCCCCTGATAAGCAACTGACTGTAACCTTCTTACTCAGCCTGGTGAGAGGGATATCAGTGTGTCTCACAATGGAGTCTCCAATGACTAGAATGTTGGATTCTGTGGTGGCTTGCCTTATGGGCTTAGAGGTAGAGGTTCAATGAGAGGTAGCTCTGTGTGTTGATGTGGGTGTTGTTTTGAAAGAGTGCGTTTGGGGTAGCTGAGGGTATTTCTTATGTGTACTTTGTCTAAGTCATCTTTGTGGTTTAGCAAGGTCACATGTAAGTGCCTCAGTATATGTGGGTCTATATGTCTGCTTTGAATTATGTGTGATGGGTGCAGCATGTGTACTACTGACAACCTCACTAACATTTGTAGCAGTTTTAAGTGAGAGCTTTGCCTACAGTGACATTATATAAATACATCTCTCAAATACCATATCAGTTTGTTTGAGAATTAACTGGTTGTCAGTAAACATGAGGCAATTTCTACACTGCCTCAGGATGCCCATATCCACCAAGCCGGTAACAGGGACAGAAGGAAAGTTCATATCCATGGCAACAGGCCTTTTTTACTGATTAGACTGTTGGAGTGAGAATATCAATCACTGTCAGAAGTATCCGGTTTGCAACTATGTGTACAATGCTTGTCACTGCAAACTAGTTGTCCTGTGTGCAGCTAGATATTGAAGAAATTTCAACTGTGCTTTTACAGGAAAAATATCACTCAAGGTGTCTGAGTATGTACAGAGCACTGCAAAACACTTGAGGGAAAACCAATACGCAGACCCTGAAAATTTAAGGATGAAGTATTTAGGCAGATATTCTGAAGTTAGAAACAAATCAAGCAGTACTTACTGAAAACAAATAATTAGCTTGTCAAGAATGATGAAGAGGGGAGTCGCATGAATGGCTACTGAGTCGCATGAATGGCTACTGCCTGGCTACTACTAATGTTGGTCTCAGCACAGCTTCACTCTGTTGGGATACAATACTCCTTTGCTTCTTCTCTCACCAGAAGCAAAATGTTAGCACCAATCCCAAGAAGAGAATCCGGCTACAGCCTGTTTGGTGACCCACAGTCTTGTCCCAGATGATGCAAGGGTCTGTAGGCTTGTAGCCTTTCTCTGGTAGATGCCTCGAATAGCAACCAGACCAATCAGGTATGTTAAGCACAGATACTCACTCTCTAACCAGAAAGAATCAGGAATCAATGCACTCTGTTCCTACTCTCACCAGATCAGAATATAAGCACAGATTCCAAGCTGTCACCTATAAAGCAGTTATTAAGCTTTCTGGTGATCAGCAGTCTCCAGGAAATAATGTAACTGCACTCCTTCTCTCTCCAGGAGAAAACAAAAGCATTAATCCCAAGATAACTACTGAGAGGCAGAATGTAGGTTCTCCAGTAACTGGTGGTCTTGCAACAGATGCTTAAATGTAAGATGAAAAAAATGGTTTATCCTAAACACTGCAGTGTTTACTAAGCAGTTGGATATGAAATTGGGTAACTTGTCTAAAAAGTTAAGTTTTAGTGGAGAGCCACTATTTTTAATGCAAGATTCACATAAAAAGCCAATCAGGATAATACAACTCCATTCAAGGAGAGTAGTTAAGCACTTTTGACGTACAGATTAATGGACTTCCTCAGAACTGTTGCCACTGGTATGATCAGTCATGTAACTTCCTCAACAAGGAGGATTCCACCCACTTAAAGACACACTGCAAGTCATCAAAAAAAGTTTTCTCCCTCAGAAATAAGCATATATCATTTAATTGCAGACAAAAAGCCTATATCAGTCAAAATGTTTCATAAAAACACATTTTAAAAAGATTTAAATTATTTTGTCACTATTAATATTATTTATTTAACGGGAAAGTCTGAATGAGCCAGAAACTGCCCATTTCTAGCAGAGGCCCGGGAAGAAAAGCTCCACAATCACAATATTTCAAAAATCAAGTACAGATATTTTTAATCACAAAGCATCATGTTACACTACAAAACATAAGAGTGAAAAAAATGCTGTAATGAGGAAAAACATGGAACATATGTTTCATAGTAGAGTGCAATGAAAAACAATAGCATGAGATGAAGACAATATGTGACGAAAAACTCAATAGTCATATTATTTGTTACACAGATTACTATTTGAAAAAATAAGACCTGAGACAATTCTAATAAGATAGTTAAAGAGATATTACAGACAGTGAGGTGAAACTGAGTAATGTCTTAGTATGACAAAGGTGTTCATATCATGGTTACAGAAAGAAAATGAAGCAGGATGGAGAGAAGGACATTATAAGAGTACATGATAAGGTGTTATCTGGTAGCTTAAGTGAGTAGCGTGGAAAGAGAAAGAGGTAGAGGAAAGGTCTGCAGAGATGAACTAAATAAGGTAAGGTAGTGGAGAAAACAAAAATGAGTGGAGTAGGAGGCTGGAGAGAGTTATGAAGTGTGATCTAGGTTGAAGGGGTGAGTGAAGTTCAGCCAGGATTGACACGACAGTAGGTCCAGGATTTTGTAAGGCATTCTTTTAGGGAACATTTAAATGTGGGTAGGTTAGAAATAGTTCTGGTGGTTAGCAGTAAGGGGTTCCATTTTCTTGCTACTGAGGATGAGTACAGACTTTGTCCAGGGATTTATTTGGTTTATTTATGGTGAGAAGTTGTTCGTCTTTTTATCCAAGAGTTCTTTTTGGAAAATACATGTTGATTAAAGGGGTAAGAGCTGGGCAGGCTAATGGCCTGTGTATGACTTTATGTATTGTTATAAGTTGGATGTAGGAGAAGTGAAGGGGAGCTCCCGACAGCTAAGGGTATGCATAGCTTTACACTGATGGGTAAAGGAGGATAAATTAGTAGCAAACATGGGAATTTTGTTGTAGCAGCTTTCAAATTTTTATTTATTTTTATTTTTTTATGGAGGATTGTAAATTGCTTAGAATGTGTGCTGCATAGAGTAGGGAGAGCAGAGGGTAGGTTTTGGCTAGAGTAATTTTTGTGGGTCTGCCCAGAAAATAGTTGTTTCTGTATAGCATACCTAGTTTTGATGGGTTTTCTTGGATCAAATTTAAGATTATCATCTATTATGACAGCTAATAGTCTGCTATGGAGGACTAATTTGATTTCAGTGCTAATTGCTGAAAAGATTTTCAAAGATGCTTTATTAGGGATATGAGTTTTTGGGGTAAAGAGAAGGAGTTTGTTTTTTTAGGGGGATGAGTAGGAGTTGTGCTGTTGTAAGTCAGGTTTCAATGGAGATGACAGCTTGTTGAGTGATTTCTTGGAGGTGAGGCAAGGTGTTTGAAGAGAAGATGATGATAGACCCATCTGCATACTGAATCAAGCTGCCTTCACAAGAAGAATGTAGCTTATTGATAAAAATATTGAATAGCAGAGGGCCAAGGATGGATCCTTGCAGGACTCCTGTGGAAGTAGGAAGGTAGATAGGTAGTGATGGGTGCCTCCAAAACCACACAGCAAACACAACAAAGTCTTGAGTTTAAAATTGGATTCAAGTAAATAAAAATCCAAAATTTTTTATACAAACAAGTGAGCGCTTTCGTTTATTAAAATATAAACTTCATCAGACAACTGAATAAAAATCTTGCAAGGTTTAAATAATACACACTCTTGCATTACTGGATAAAAAAAATAAGTAAAAATCATGACATCATCACCAAAAGTTTAACCCTTCTGTCCCCGGAAAAAACAACAATAAATTATACATTGGTTTAAAATGTGTACGTATATACACTCATAGCAAACCACTGAATAGATGGATATGCTAGACCCAGGGTGGAAAGTTGATTGAGGAGTTTACTGTGAGACACCTTGTCAAAGACTTTTGATAGATCTAGAAATACTGCAAATACCATTTATTGGAGTTATGAGCTTTACTGACAGTGTCTGTAAATCACAGTAATGCAGTACAGGTGCTGAAATTCATGTTGTGTATTGGTGATTAATGTTTAAGAGATAGTGGAGAAATTGTTGATGAATACATCTTTCAAGGATTTTAGAGAGGGAGACAGGATGGCTATGGGATAGAAATTTGTAATGTCAGTGGAATTACCACCTTTAAGTAAGGGGTAATGTGTGCCATTTTCCACAAGTTTGAAACAGAGGATTCTGTTATTGTTCTATTAATAAGAATGCTGATTGGGTATGCTATTGCATCTGCACCAAGATTTAGATATTCTAGGGGAAGGTTGTTGGTTGAAAAGCTTGCCCGATTTGGAGGAACAACGTTTTAGTTTACATAAAACCTTTTTATGAGAGTTATAGGAACTGTTTGAAAGGTAAAGTGGGTGGAGTTGTCTGCATGTGTATTGGACAGGTTGCAGATAGGTCAGTTTTGTAAAGGAAATGTGACGGGGTCTAAAGTAGAGGAAGTTGGCTGTGTTGAAGAGGGTGTGTTAGGCGAGTTTGAGGTTAAGTTGGCTATGCATTCTATGAAGTACATATTGAAACAGGTAGTTGTTTGAAGAGGGGGGATGTTTGGGTATGGGCTGGGATTCTTTTTTGCACCTGGGCTGATGAGAAAGGATATGAAGGACCAAACATTTTTAGGGTTGTTTTTATAGCTATCTTGCAGCTCAGTATAAGGCCTTTTATCTCTATTAACTTGTTTCTTGACTTAGTTTCGTAGCTATCTGAATAGTTGCCAATTTTTATTCTTTTGCCAGTTAATCCATGCTTGGTCTTTCTTTCATAAAGATTTTGTATTGGTTGGTGAGCCATGACTGTTTTTATTTCTTTTTGTATGCTATGGGGCTAAGGTGATAAGAATATTTAGAAATGCTGCAATTAAATATTCATCGTTTAAGGGGAGTCTTTTTAGAATGGATCAGTTAACTGCTTTCAGAGATTCAATGAAATACTCCTTGGAGAATTCGGAGAGATTACGGGTAGTTTTGAGCTTATATTCCTTTGTTAGTTGTGTAATACTCCTGTTGGTATAAGCTGGCAGATGGTCACTTAGGGCATCAGGGAGGGTACCTGAGGAGGTAAAATTAGATGGGTTGATAACCAGAATCCAATCCAGGATAGATTGTTGGGAGTTATTTTTACCATATCTGATTAGTGTATTAAAAAGGTGAGTGAATCCAAAGAGGTTCACAAGGTTAATCCCTGAATTTGCGGTTAAAAACACCAGTTAATGTTTATATCACCCAAAAGGATAATTTAATTTGTGATTGTATCTGCTATCCAGGACAGCATGTTTTCAAGTACTAGAATGTTCTGTCCTGGGGGGGATATGTAGCACAGCAATATATGCTCTTGGCGCTAAGTTTTAGGAATGAGATTAGGATTTTTTCCAGAATTTGGTATTCTGCCTGGATAGCGAGTTACTGTCAGCATATTTGTGAAGATTATAGCTATTCTGTTTGCTTTTTATGTGTTCTATCGAGCCTAATAATATTATAAACAGGGGATGGTATTTCAGCATCTTTTATTTCAGGTTTTAGCCATGTCTCTGTTGTGGGTAGGGTATCTGGGCTGTGTTAGATTATCCAGGCATGAAAACCTGTGATTTTTGCATATGGTTCTAATGTTTAGAGTGACTACTCAAAATGTTAGGGTGTATTTTATGGCTTGGGACCTGGGGTGGGGTGGATGTCACCACACTGATGCATGATGGAGAAAGATAGTCTGTTTATTATGGCATTTTTAGTAGAGATGGATAGAAGCACTACCTTAATACTGGGACTGACATTTTTTAGTATTTTGAAGTTACATGAGTGGAACAGAGTTATACAAAGTAAGTTTGAAGAGATTTTTGAGAAGCTAGTGGGAACATGGTTGACAGGTGAGGATGAAGTAATGGTTGAGGTGTGCTTACTTATTACTACTACTGGTAATGATGTTAGGAATGAGAGGAGGAGGATAAATAAGGCGGTAAAGGAGGAAAACAGCATGGTTAGTGTTGTAAAAATCTTGTAATATGGTGAGGTGAGGTAATGAGTAGTGACAATAGTGTGATGAATAAGTAGGTTTTGATGGGGAAGGAGCAGAGTGAGATTTGAGAAGGAATTTAGAACAGAAGTGGGTGGAGACAGTATAAACCGACCAGTTTGTGACTGAATAGAAAGTTAGGTACACGATAGGAGAGGGAGCAGAGGAGGTGGAGCAAGTGAGGTATAAGTGTAGATGTAGTGGGGGTGAGTGCGAATTGGAGATAGGATAGGGGAGCGGAGTGAAATCAGAGTGTGGCAAGGGCTAAACTGAGCAGGTCGGTCCAAAGTGGAGTAAGTACCAGGAAAACTATCTGTAAAACTGGGACAAAACAGAAGGTAAGACAAATCCTGATAATTTTAAAGACAGTAAAACAAGCTGGTAGAGTGCTATTAACATACAGCAAAGTACTTTGGCTTGAAATTGTTATAGTAGCTGGAAAAACAACTGAGATCCAGGGAGGGCCAATTCTGTACTTCGATGGAATGCAGTTATTCCCCCCACCCCCCAACAGATGGTTTACTACCAAAAACAATCAGTGAGTTAGAATGCTTACAGACAAAAAGACAAGGTATTTGAACTCCTAAATACTTGACATTAGTCACAGCATATAATTACATCATGTTTTCTTCTTCACAGGTTCATAGGAAATTACTAGGCTAATGGCTTAAGAGCCCTTACAAGCCTAGCCAATATATGGTACCTGTTGGCAACAGGATGGCA
Source organism: Protopterus annectens (assembly GCF_019279795.1). Classification (NCBI taxonomy): domain Eukaryota; kingdom Metazoa; phylum Chordata; order Ceratodontiformes; family Protopteridae; genus Protopterus; species Protopterus annectens. The sequence goes on along the minus strand of NC_056743.1, from coordinate 826,987,761 downwards.
TGGGTTTGTGCCTATGCTTTAAGTATCTTACAGACTACCCCTGTCCATAAGGGAAAGAGGCACTGCCCTAGGTGTGAATTTGCGATTCCTCATCCAATGATCCAAAATCATTTGAAGGGGGCCAGGGAAGGACTTTGCTTAATGTGAACAGGAAGCCCGTTCTAAAGGAGAAACACATATCTGTCTCTCCAGTATGTCTTGTTTGAGTTGCTGACTAAGTTTAGATCCTTAGATTGGGTGACCCTTGTGCTGTTTGACTTGTGGATATGTAGCAGCTCCATCAGGGATGGATCTGTGAGTGCCTTGTTGGTCAGGCATAGGTCACCCCTTAACAGTCAGTAGGAGACAGAGTAAACGGATAGGGCTTTTAGTCCATCTGCATAGGACATGTTGTTTATGTCCTGTGTTTTCTTCGTGAGGAACCTCTGAGGTCTCTCCAGCTGCTGTAAGTGCCTAGTCAAGTATATGCCAAATGGCATGTCATACACGATTACTGGTCTAATGAGGGCAGAGTACAGCTGCACTATAATTTCACTGGATCTGGATGCATTACTTTTATTTATAAGTTATGCCAAATAGAAGAACTTCCTCACCATGGTGGACACATGGCAGTCAAAGCTCAGGTCACCACCTATCACTGTAGTCACCTCTGAGTCTACTCTTAGGAGTGTGCTATTGATGCTGTAATTTACCAGAATAGTCTACTCTCAGGAGTGTGCTATTGACGCTGTAATTTACCAGAGTATTTGACTTCCCAAAGGGTATGACAATGCACTTTTTCACTTAGCTTTAGGCCATGGTTCTGAATCATTTGCCAAATCAAGACCCTCCTGAAGATATCTATATCACTGGGGTACTCAATTATTCCTCCCAGCTTGCAGCTGTCAGCAAACTTTATCATCCAGAAGACTCCCACATTAGCTAGCCTTGCCTTCAGAGAAGTACACTCCAAACAGGAGTGGTCCCAGCACTGAGCCCTGTAACATACCACTAGTAACTGGCCTCTTGCCAGATCTGGATTCACCCACATGTGTCCTGGCCATGAGCTAACTGGCTCTCTATCTGGTGACATAGGAACTTATGCCCAATTTTCTGTCAAATGCGTTGGCCAGGTCGAGGTAGGTGGTATGTACTGTTTTACCCTTATCCATGGCCTTAGTGACTTTCTCAAAGAAATCCACCAGATTCAGTAGGCATGACCTGCCCATGACAAAGCCGAACTGGGTTAGGTCCAGTGTTTAGAGCTTTCCCATGTCAGTATTTATCAGCTCCATGATTACTCTTTTCATGGCCTTACATATAAGACCAGTCAAACTTATGGGTCTGTAATTTCTTGAGTTAGTAGATGGTCCCCCTTTATGCACAGGGATGACTGTTGCTGTCCTCCGCTCTATTGGGACAAAGCCCGTCTGCAGGATGTGGTTAAATAGAGATCCTAATAGGCCTGAAAAGTCCTGATATAAGCTGTTTAACAGGCAACCTGGTATAATGTCAGGTGCCATTGAAGCAGTGTTTTTAGCTTGAGAGAGCACAGTGGCAACCTGTCCTTTGGTGATAACTGGCAGTGGAGTGGTGGAGGGTATCTCTTAGGGGAGAACTGAGAGTGATGAGGATGTCAACTTTGAACTGAATTCATCAGCTAGCAGATTTGCTAAATCCTCAAGCTGAGTACAGGTGATGCCATCTACAACTTAATTCTGCACATTGTTGGGTGGTGCCTTAAGAATGCGGACATAAATGAAAAATGCCTTATGGGTATCGTAGCTTTGGAGACTATTTTTTACCTCAAAGTCTGCTTTTAGAGACTTGACTATCTCCCTGAATCACTTGCTTAGACTAATAAGTGACTTTTTGTTCTGTTGTGCATATCCCCTCTTACTTCTCAACAGGATTTTCTTTCTTTTGTTGTACAACCTATGAACCGGGGGTCCACTAGGACTGGTTATTTTTTCTGCTTGACCTGGGATTATTTCAGTCCTGACATTTCTAAGCAGTTGTTTATATGGTCATACAGGGCTTTTGTGTACACCTCTGCACAGGCTTCTGTTTTTTTTTCTGGATTGAGGAGCTTTGAAATTAGCTATGCCATCCCAATACAGGGTAACTTACCTTAGAGAAATTCTTAAAGTTTTTTCGGGGTTAGGTAGGAGAATAGTTTTACTTTATTTCAAAGGAGACCGACCGCTTTGTGATCTGAGCTTACCAGTGAATACATCACACGGGACTGGGGGGGGGGGGGTGCAGCACTCTCCCATATTTGTGAGTTCCAGATCTAGGATATTTGTTGACCTACTAGGAGTGCAAGCTTGCTGCTCCAGGGCATTTGAATTGACAAAGTCAAGAAATCTTTTGACCTGCATGTTAGTGGTTGTGTACGTCTCCCAATTAATGGAAGGGTAGTTAAAATTGCCCAAGAGTATGGTATTGGGCTGGACGGTTGAGTGATTCTAGTAACTTCAGGTATGATGTGTAGGTTTCCTAGTTCATGGTGGGGGACCTGTAACTAGCATGAATATGGTAATGGATTTTTCCTATGGACAATTGGACATGGAGTAACTCAAGCATGTCATATTGTTTGACCAGCCTTGAGATGTGCTTATCCTTTCTGTAGATAGCTACACCTCCGTCTTTTAGTCTTTCATGTTCAGTGGGTAGTCAGAATGTACGAAAGGCATTCTAGCCATGCACTGCTGGAGTGCTTTCCATGGCTCTGAAACACATTTCAGTAACTGCACATACATCGACAGGGTGAGTACAGCTTCCAGAGAGTGCAGTTTCTTGTTGGGACTCCTAGCACTGAACAGGAACACCTTTAGCTTGTCCTGAGTAGCTTTTGGCATGTTGGAAGGTGTGTCTGTTTGGCAATACCTAAAAAAGGCACTATAGGAGTTGATAATGTTTTGACAAATATCTGAAAGCCTAAAGGTGACAGGAGAAGACTGTCCCTGGCAAAGCAGCATGGCCTGTCAACCAAGTCCTCCCAGGCTGACAAGTAATGGAACCCTTTGGAATGACACCAGTATTTAAGCTAATTGTTAAATTTGATAATTTTCTGCTGGTAATGTGGCATCACCCTTGGAGATGGCAGAATGCTGTTCAATGCTAGGCTCATATCTGCCTGCAACGCATCTTCTGAGAGCTCAATCATGTCTCTCTTCGGGTCTACTTCACTTGACCTAAATTTCATTTGATTGACACCCATTTGACCAACACCCAACTGACATAAAACTCATTTGACTGACACCTATTTCACCGACAGCTTACAATGCTGAATTGCAACATACTAAATCTTAAACCATAGACAACCACACTTAGAACACCACTGACTAACCTTTTCCAGAACTTAAAAAATACTTACTAACCCTCTTAACAGAGACAGGACAATGTACAACCAAACTAGGTGGGGGGCAGTGCCACCACACCCCCCAATGTGGGGGCTGTGCCCCCCCAATTACATACGCTAACTCCAGAATCGCACTACAGTGGGGAAAAGGGCATATACCTTTAACTTGCCTTACAGTACTCTACACACTGCCACTACTGCTGGGAACGCACAAAACATTCACCAAATTACTTTAGATACTTCCCATAAAAATGTAAATAGAAAACCCCACATTTAGAAACACTACAACACTACCTTGTACATGACTATCGGAATTCTTAAAAGTCAGTACTATAAGTTACAGTAATTCTTTTTTATCACAAACAAGTCACAGGTGAAGGAAAACCTACAAGTCTATCTCATGCATGTCAGTGAAATGGGAGTCAGTCAAATGAAATTTAGGTCAAGTGAAGTAGACTCCTCTCTTCATATAGTTCAAGGAGGTGTGTCTTAGTCATTCACACCCACATGGACTATGACTGAGTCATACTGGTACTTACAGGTAAGTGACCTGAGCATTTGTGTGATCTGGCAAACACTGGCCCCTGAAAGACAACTAATTGTAATCTTCCCCTTATCCAACCTGGTAAGAGGGGCATCACTGTGTCACACTGTTGAGTTTCCTATGATCAGAATATTGGGACATGGAGTGCTTATCTTTATGGGCGTGGTAGATGAGGCACAATGAGATGTGGATTTATGTGTTATGATGGGAATTGTCTTGTTTGTGTACATGCAGAATTTCTCAGGACTGTGCCTGACAGGTCTTTTAGGTTTGGGTAAGTTACTTGTGAGCACCTCTGCATATATAGGTATGTGTGTGTGGTCCTTTATGGGTGCAGTGAGTGATATGTGTATCACTGCTGACAACCTGCTGTTTCTTTCTGTGTCTGTATATGAGAGTCTAGCCTCCAGTTTCAATGTGTAACTACATCTCTCATATACTGTATTTCTCTATTTGAGAATTGAAGAATTAAGTGGTTGTCAGTGTACATAAGGCAGTTGTTACACTGTCTCAGGATACCCATGTCAAACAAACTGGATGGAGGGATAACAGGAAAGTGTCCATCCATGGCTGCAGGTCCTAATATGTACTTGCAAGGAATAGGAGTGGAGGGTGTTTGTAACCAGATGAGGGAAGGGTGCTTACCTGGTGTAATCTGCAGATAACCTAACAAGTGATGCTGCCCAGCAACCAAACCAGATGCGCTCTGAACAGCTACAGTCCTGGGTGCTATAATAAGATAAGGTAGATGTAAATATTTGTAACTAAATGTGTAAATGTTGCTTACCACACAAACTAGTTGCCCTGTGAGTAACAAGGGACTAAGGTAAAGTTCCAAGGACGGCTTTTATAGGGAAATTTCAACTTCTGATGATTGTGTGTACACAATAACCACAGCTGCATGAAGAGCAGCTTTTCACAAATGCTAGGCTTACACACAATCAGATTAAATCAAGCTTTACACTAACTATGCCCTAAAGCCAATCAGGTAAGCACACAAAGGAGCTTTCCACCAGTAATTCTCAGCTCATACAGGTGAAATCAGCCCTCTCCTGCACAAGAGTGCAGACTTTGAACCTCTTAATGTAAAATGACTGGTTTGGAGCCCAAGTGCTAAGGAGCCTCAAACAAATGCCTAATACTAACTAAGAAACGCAAGATAAAATGTATTTAAGTGCAGATGAGCATCACTTACAGCAGTTTAAAAATGCAAATTTAAACTTTAAAGAAGTGCAAAACGAAACAATAAACAGCAGTGTAAACATTTACAATATAATGAAAATAAGCAATGCTACCAGATGTTTGCATCTGTACAGGGCACTGGCACAGCAAGCAGCTTCATGCAAATGTGCCGACTTTATACCAGCACTGGAAATAAAGAAAACAGACTAATGAGCCCTCCTTGTAATAAAACTACTACACTTAAGAGACCTTTTGTGTGCTTCCCAACTCAGACAGACCAGGTAAACACCCACTGCCACTAGATAAATAATCCCAGTCTTCCTAATGTAAAAGCACAGTAGGAGAGAGTCTGGAGTGAAATACTACCAGAAACAAATTTAAACTTAAGGAAAGGCTATAACTAATTCAAGATAGCAGCAGTCTACTTTAAACAGCTTCTAAATGTATGATTATTCAATAAATGTACTCTGCTTTACAGAAATGAGCCAAGTGCCACTCAATTATGCAGAATTTATAAAGGCACAAAGACAAGGCAAGCTGATTAATAAGCTCTTCAGCCAATAAAACAACCACATGCAGGAATCTCTAGTGTGTTTCCCCAACCTATGCTGACCAGGTTACTACCCACCACCACTAGATGGAAAATCCTCTGTCCTGGTAATGTAAAAACACAGAAAAGAGAAAATGGCTTGCTAGAGTGTAAACAATAAACTACTTTACCCAACAGCTAGCTAGATAATGAATTCAGAGCAAGTAAATCAGCAGAACAGAGAATGAGAGGCAAACCACACTTTTCCCCCAAAATAATCACAAGGAAGGAAAAGTAATTCAAGATATAAACAGCAGTGTGGAAAGGGAAGAGCAATATAAAGCTTCTCAGTGCCTATTCCATTTTGCCTATATTATAAATTAGAACACATGGAGCAAATCACTAAATATACTACCCCTTTTGTTTGTCAATTACCTACTTGTGTTTTAACTACAACACCCCAAGGTTGCCATTTTCCTCTCTTAAAATATAGGGACATTGTTTACAAAATTTGCATTTGTGGGTCACTTTTATTTCATTAATTCTTTGTATTCCTCTTTTTGTGTATTCTAAAACTGCTTTTACATTTTGACCTACTTTAAAAACAAAACAAGGGTCAAGTCCAGCAATTTTATAATGTGTCCATTAGCCCTAAAAACTATCCAAGTTTTCTTAATAATGTCCTTAACCTTTGAACTTTCAGAATTATATACTATGACTAAGGCTCTCTTGAAGGGCTTAGATCCCTCATCTTCAGCATGTTGTTGTGTCTTTCGGCTTTTCCCTGTTAGGGGTCGCCACAGCGGAACTCATGTCCGCTAATGATTGGCAGTAGATTTTTACGTGCCGAGTTGCCAGCTTTGACGCACAACCTTCAACAAAGGTACGCCCATTCACGCATGTCTCTAAACAGAAGACGCTCTAGCTGAGAATCGAACAGGACAACATCTTACTGTGAGGCATGTATATTACCCATTATGTCTGTTGACATAGTCAATCCTACCTGCAATAGTGGATGAAAATCACTGTTTCTCTTACCCCACATTTCATTTTAATGAAACATTTTGGCTGCTACAGATTTTTGGCTGTAATGAAATATTTGTTTTTTTCTGAGGGGGAAAAATTTTTGGATGACTTGGAGTATTCTCTTTAAATGGGCGAAATCCTCCTCCTTGAAGAAGTTACATAACTGATTGACTGTAATGAAGGCAGCAGCTCTAAACCCATTAATCTGTTGGGTAAAAGGGCTTAACTGCTATCCTTGAATGGAGTGGTATTATCCTGGCAGGCTTTTTATTTGAACCTTATAATAAATTTGGCAGTGTTTTTTTTTTACTTCAGACTAAATACTTTTTTGTTCATCTGCAACATCTGATCTGGATGGGTGGCCGCAGTGGTGCAGCGGTTAAGCATTGCTGCCTCACAGCAAGAGGTTCTCTGGTTCGATTCTCGGCTGGGGTGCCTTCTGTGTGGAGTCTACATGCCCTCCCTGCGGTCACATTGGTTTCCTCCGGGTGCTCCAGTTTCCTCCCACATCCCAAAGACATGCTGTAGGTGGATTGGACACTTTAAATTGGCCCTAGGTGTGAGTGTGTGCTTTCTATGGAAGACTGGGCGCTAGGCAGGCAACTCAATATTGTAAAACTCTACTGCCAATCATTCTATGGACAACTGTTCCGCTGTGGCGACCCCTAACCAGGAAAAGCCAAACGAAGAAGAAGCGACATTTGATCTGGATGGTATCAGGTTCCCTTTTTGTGCAGATTTTCTTACTTGGTGAATATTCTAGGAACAGTAGACAAATCAAATGATAAAGCATAGAATTGGTAGTGCAAACCTTCTGCCACAAAATGCATACTTCCTATGAATGTCAGCAACAGGAATGTGAAGATAGACTTCTGTCAGGTCTAGGTAGGGACATAGAGATGAACTTCTTTCAGGTCAAGGGCAACCATGTAGGCATCCTGGAAGATCATGGGGAGTAATTTTTGCAAAGTTAACATTCTGAATTTTTGGACATAAAGGAACGTGTTTACCCTTGACAGGCCCAAGACAGGCCTCCAGGTGTCTTCTCTTCTTGGGACCAGAAACATCCTTAAATAGAACCCTCTTCCCTTTTAACCAGAAGGAAGAGGCTGAATGGACCCTCACTGCAGCAGGTCTAAGCTGCTTGGAGGTAAGAGGCTCTCCTGCTCTTTTGAGGACTTTAGCATACCTATAAAGGGATGGGGGACTTCTCCTAACTGAACTGAATGCAGTAACCCCCATCTATGATGCAGAGTACCCACTGATCTTTGGTGATGTGCTTCCACTGATGTATAAAGGGGGAGTATCTGCCTGAGGGTGGGAGGAGGGAATGGGTAGAGGAGGAAGGCTCACAGGTTGAACACAGTCACAGCTCTTCTCTATGATGGGTGGGCATTTTGGAGATCCCTGGTCTCTGTGTTTGTTTTGGTTGCCACCTCCTAGATTGTTTGGATCTCCTAGCACAGAGACCCCTCCCCTTGTCCTAAGGGGAAAAGACTACAGTTTACAAGGGTAATTTCTTCTATATCTAGGTGTAGGAGAAAGGTAAAATTCCCTATCTACTTGTTTTTCCTTTTTTTTTGAGCTTCTCGACTGCCTTTTCAGCTGGGGGTCCAAAAAGGAACTCATTGTCTAGAGGAGCATCCAGGAGTTCGGCTTTCACCTGGTCTGAGAGAGGCTGTGTCCAGAGCCAGGCATGCCTGCGCATGACTGAGTCTGTGGCAGCTGTTCTGCATGATGCATCCAATGCACCACACCCACATTTTAAAGAATGTCTGGAGACCTGTAGGGCTGCTCTAACATGCTCCTTAATTTCTTCCAAGGGTTTGTCAGAAATAGACCCTGCCTTAGAAATTATTTAGACTTAAAGTGACTCTAGGTACTTTAACATGTGGAACTGACAATTAAGCCCCCTCATAAATAGGGTAGATAAGGTATACGTTTTTTTTTTGCCAAATCTGTCTAATAGTCATAGTCTAATTTCCCTATAATTAGACAATGGGTATCTACTTGGGGGTCTATATTAAAAGACCAAAGAGGTGTTTCATCGAACACCTCTTGGTCGACACAAAGAGCGAATGCACTAAAGCGCGAATGCTCAAAACAGAGATTTTTTTTCCTGGGAAAGAAATCGCTAGCACAAACACACACACACACACACACACACACTTTCAAACACAACAACGTGGGGGGCTGTGCCCCTCACATCCCCTAACTAAATATACCAACTCACACTACAGTGAGGAAAGGGACACATGGGGGATGGCTAAGCGATGTCTTTCCCAGGGAGAGAAATCTCTGTTTTGAGCATTCGCACTTTATGTGTCGACCAAGAGTTGTTCGATGAAACACCTCTTCGGTCTTTTAATATAGACCCTTTACTTGCACCCTTTCATGACCATTTACTGGATTATGCGAAAACTACTGAGGGGTCAGCTTTATTGTGCTTATAGGGGTGCGTGTGAGAGTCAAGCACTCTATAAAAATGATCAGTCTTCCCAAGTGCAGGTAGCAGAGAGTGTCACAGTGCAAAGAAATGTCTTCAAAGATATCATCAAGCACTGAGATAACCAGTGATCTGGGAGATGGTAAACTCAGGAGTTCCCTGTAATGAGATTCAGCCTGTGAGAATTATTTTTCCTTTTCTCAATTAAAAGTCTCCTTCATTTTATGATGGGTATCTCCAAAGGAGAGGTCAGGGGTCAGAAGAATGGGCATCATCCAAGTCAGAATCAGGATAGGATTGTAGTGGGAGGTGTTTAGAGTAGGGCAACTCCTCTTCATCTCCAGAACCTGTGGAATCAGATTCTTCTTTAAAAGTCACATTCCTACATCTTTTTGTGGGGGAGGATTCAGTGGTAGTGGTTTGAGAATGGGTACGTTCCCTTTATTTCATGAAGGCCATGAATTCCTGGGCTTCGACCTGAGCTGGAGTGGCTGAGGGCTGAGGAGATGACAGCTGTAGGCTGACCATTCTTTTAGGTTTAGACATCGGTTTAGTCAAGATAACCTGACACTGTAGTTGTCCAATAGTGACCTCCAGCTGGGGTTCCAAAGCTGAGGAAGATGTCTCTGTCAGTATCAGCAAAACAAACGTTAGAATTTGAAGCTTGCTGAGTGACTTCTGACCCAATAGATACTGATATTGTGGAAGAAGTGAACAAAAAGCCAGAAGCCATAGCAGCCTCCCGATGAGTTGCACCAAACGGTTCGGGCCTAGCAGTCATTGTGAAGGCACCCCTCCTAAGTCATCAGCAATATAAGAGTTTTTGTCCTTGCATTACATTTGCATTTTTTTAGGAATGAAGCTGGAAGAATCCAGGTAGTGTGAAGACAGAGAAGGAACCAAAGTTGAGGGGCTCCATATTAGCTACTAAGGACTTTGGCTCTGCAATTAAGAATCTTCGCTCAGAATTAGGACAACCAGAACAACTAGAGATGTCATGCTATGGCCCCAAACAGAACAGGCAACAAGAATCAAAATCTTTATGCATGATTTGCTTCTCACACTTCAAGCAATTACTAACCTTTTTAAACATTAATTAAGAGAGGAAAATCCCTAGTGGGATACTTACCTGACTGGTAGACTGTAGAAACTCTGGAAAGAGTGAACCGACCAACGGACTGTAAGTGTACTGTACACACGATGAAAAGCACTGGACTTCATGGCTAGAAAGAACTGAAGATGGCACAGACAAATGCCCCTCTTATAATCTGATGTCTGGACACAAGTCCACTGATTTTTGTCGGCTAGGAATAATGCAAAGACTCTGAAACTCAGGCCGTTCACATGCTTCTGCATGGCAGAAAGACCCAAGAATCATGAAAATACGACAAAAAGGCCAGTAGAAAGTATAAAATTCACCTGCTTGCACTTTATATACAACGACTCAAGTCTCTAGCGCTTCGGCAACAAATGCATTCTAGGAGTACATCAGTAAGGAAAAAAAACAGTTCCATTTTATACAAATATTAACTATCAATTATAAAGCAATTAACTAATTAATTAATATCTAAAACATTAAATAATATATTTCTGTTATACTTAGAAAACAATTATATCAAGAGTTTCCATGAACATTCAGTATTAAGTCCACAGGGACTTAAAGTATTAACATTTTAAAAAATAAATATTTTTTTATATAACATATGATGTCTGTTCTTAAACTCAGAGTTGCCAACACCCCAATTAACTTGTTCTAGGATGCTAGCTTGCAGAGAGTCTGGGTTACTGTTATGAAACAACTTAAAATGCATGGCAACAGAACTAGCAACTTTTTCCATTTTTATGTCTCTAATGTCTCCTGCAATTTAAAACTTCTCTTAGTTTCACCTATATAAAAGAGACTGCAGGAGCAACTGAGAACATAAACAATATTAGATTACACAAGTAAAATGTCCTTTAGGACTAAAGGGAACACCATTAATATAACTAAAAAAATCGACAGTATATTTGCATGCTGAGCATTTAGTACAACTACTAGTGCCCGGCATACCTAAAGTGCTGCATAACTTTTCAACTGGCTTAACAAATTTATTATGTATAATAATATCCCGTATGTTCCTTCCTCTTGTGTACAAAAATATAGGAAATCTGCACAATGTATCACAAAATACTTTGAATTTAAATAAAAATGGCCAAAAATGCTTGATTATCTTAACTTGTTCATGAGAAAAAACATTGCAAGAAATAACTATATACATTTGCCTAATTTCTAACTTGTCTTGTCTACTATTACTGCCAGTACATCTTCTGTAGTGTTTCATAACAGAAGTACTGGCTGCTGATAAATTATTTTGTACCAATGAATTATTTTTTAGTTTAACCAGTGCCCTCTGGATATCTTTTATGAAATAACCCATTCTCAAGAGCATATTTTTAGAAATACGCATTTCCTTGTATAATTCCTTCTCATCAGTACATAGTCTGTAGACTCTCAGTAACTCTCCATACGGTAAATAATCCAGCAGATGAGATGGATGCCAACTGGTTCTATGTAAGAAATGATTAGTGTTGTCAAACTTTTGATGGATTTTAGTTTTAATTTTTTCCCCAACTACACTTGTTAAATCAATATCCAGAAAACTTATAGTTCAGCCCTGCTGAAGCCCATCAAATTTTATTTGAAACCTGTTTACATCCAAATCTTTAACAAAGGCAAATAAATTAGTCATCCCACCCTTACACAAAAATACTAGGTCATTTATAAATCTATAATAGAAAACAACAGAAGTTCTAAAAAAGTGATGTCTACATAAATATTCAACCTCATAAAGGTCCATAAAAATATTGGCATAGGCAGGTGCAAATTATGCACCCTTAGCAGTGCCTATTTTCTGAACATAAATATCTTCACAAAAACAAAAATAATTATTAGTAAGACAAAATTCTATCAATTTTAATACATAATTACTAAGTGGACTGTCTCCTAAGAAAAACTTAGTAGCTTCTAAACCATGTTGATGTTGCATAGAAGTGTACAGACTTTTAATATCAACAGACACCCAATACATGTCTTCAGTCCATTCAATGGCTTTAATTTTATCTAAAAAATCAAAGGAATCTTTTATAAAAGATGGTAACTTCATTACATAGGGTAATAAGTAGATATGCAAAAGCATGAAGCTGGCAGAAGCCAGGGAGTGTGAAGACAGAGAAGGAACCAAAGTTGAGGGACTCCATAGTAGCTACTACGACTTTGGCTCTGCAATTAAGAATCTTCGCTCAGAATTAGGACAACCAGAACAACTAGAGATGTCATGCTATGGCCCCAAACAGAACAGGCAACAAGAATCAAAATCTTTATGCATGATTTGCTTCTCACACTTCAAGCAATTATTAACCTTTTTAAACATTAATTAAGAGAGGAAAATCCCTAGTTGGGTACTTACCTGAATGGTAGACTGTAGAAACTCTGGAAAGAGTGAACTGACCAACGGACGTGTATTGTACACACAATGAAAAACATTGGACTGCATGGCTAGAAAGAACAGAAGATGGCACCGACAAATGCCCCTCTTATAATCTGATGTCTGGACATATGTCCATGGATTTTTGTCGGCTAGGGATAATGCAAAGACTCTAAAACTCAGACCGTTCACAGGCTTCTGCATGGCAGGAAGACCCAAGAATCATTACTGCAACACTGACTACAAAGATCATCAGCTCTTATTATTTACCTGGAGATTTCAGCTACAAGAAACATTGTACACAGTGACAATAAACCCTTGCAGCATGCAGACGGACTGAAGAACATGAACATTTTTAGGCAGTGGGTGGAGATAGCTGCACATTGAGAGAAAACTCTTTTGTATAATTTACAGTATAAGGGTCATGAAGTAAATGTAATTACAGGTTGTTGTTGTTGTGTCTTTCGGCTTTTCCTGGTTAGGGGTCGCCACAGCGGAACTCCGGTCCGATAATGATTGGCAGTAGATTTTTATGTGTTGAGTTGCCAGCCCTGACACACAACCTTCAATGAAGGTACTCCCATTCACGCATGCATGTCTCCACACAGAAGACGCTCTAGCTGAGAATCGAATGGGACAACGTCTTGCTGTGAGGCGACAATGCTACTGCAGCACCACCACCGCAGTAAGTAAATGTAATTACAGGTACTACACTAAAAAAATCAACGGTGAAGACTGATTTGATACAAGTGTAGAAATGCAAGAAAATGCTGAAGAATTAGTAGTGTCAGATCACTACTTTGGCTCCATTTGAGTTAATAATGGGGAAAAATGCCACTGACTTTCACATCTGGTTCAGTAATGCAGTTAAAGCCTTTCTATGTCATCTGTACAAATGCAAACCTCCCAACTTATCAACAGCAGTGGCACAAACCTTCCTTGTCAACTGACCTGCTGCTACTTAAAGGTATCTGGGGAAAAGCCAGTAACATTACTGGAAACAGCATTTATTACTGGATTATTATAACTAAGATCAGAAATTGCCAACCTCAAGCAATCACTGATGACTCACTAGTCAAACACACTACATAACATTTTACAAATAACTCATGAGTGTATCCTTTAACAAAGAATAAGCCAAACACTGCAGGACTAGCTTATGGTTAGTAAGGAATCATCTTAATGTACCCCCTCTTACAGCATTAACGTTTATAAGCATATGGAACATAAGGAGAACAAATCACACTGTGTTCCCATTTAAAACACCCATACCCTCTTCAATGCACAGCTAAACGTATAAATGTTCTTTAATTATGTATACACCAATAACAAACTTTTTTGCTCCTTTTTGTCTAACTTATATTAACCCACAGATAGCAAGTAATGTTCTGAAAAATATTTGGAGTCTCTTCCAACTCTCAAACCTTGCTCTATGGGGCATACCACCATTCAATCCCTTCCCAAAATGACACTAACCCTACAGAACTAGAAAGGTAACTGAAAAAAGATGATATGGCAATGCTCAGGAGCAAGAGCAAATCATAAACTGGACAGTACATATGACTTTTTTATATTACTTTCTAAAAAACATTTCTTTACATTTTCAACCCAATTTTTCAACATGTAATACAAAAGCTTTCATCACACAGGTTTATAGATTGCGTCTATATCACTTTATCGAAATCTTACTACATAGAATCACTAAAGGTCGACCTCTAGTGATCGATGTAGTAAAACATCGAATAACGTTTAAAAAAAAAAAAAACAAACAAAAATAAAAACTAACTAGCGTTGGTAGGGGGGCAATCCCCCCTGCACCCCCCACACCCACTCTACTGAAATATTCCAACTCCGAGACCGCACTACAATGAGATAAATGGAAATCTCCCCCTACGGAGATTTCCATTTACCTGCACAACGTTCTGCGCTTTCAATGTTGTAGTGCCGACAATATCAGCTTCATTACTGTCGGCTTACGACATCGTGAAGTAGACCCTATAGATTCATTGGTATATACCAGGCTAACAACCAACCAGTGCCTTTATAAGCCTAGCCAATCAACCCAACTCAGTTGTGTCCCTCTCCTTCTAACAGCAAACAAAAGAAAAACTGAATAAATCCAAGTGAAACAGTCACAAAATCTGATGGAAACCAACACTTTATTATGCACAAACACCTCAAGTTAGCGATTTCATCTCCTCTGTTTAAAACACAGAGACTTCTTCAGACTAAAGTGTTCCAATACCAATTCTTAAGAGTCTGAAGAAGTCTCTGTGTTTTAAATAGAGGAGATGAAAACGCTAACATGAGGTGTTTGTGCAAAATAAAGTGTTGGTTTCCATCAGATTTTGTGACTGTTTCACTTGGATCAATTGTGTCCCTGTTTATCATGGGCATTTATTAAGAGGTAATATATTTGGAATTTTCTAAAGGTTATAGGGGTATGTTAGTTTGGGAATAGTTACTGTCTTCCTCTGTCTATCAGAGACATGGGGCCCTTTTTCTATGATGTTTAGGACCCACTGGTCCCTGGTGATGAACTTCCACTGCTGAAGGAAAGAAGAAAGTCCTACCTCTAGAGAGGTGTGGAAGGCATGGGTTTGGAGAGGGGAAGAAGATGCAGAGCTGTGCATAGTCACAGCTGCTCACTGGCGGAGCTAGAGTCTTTGGGTCCTCCCAGCTGTAAGGAGTTGATCAGGTTGTCATCTTCTAGACTGTCTTGGTCTCTTAGCTCTGGGATGCCTCCCCTCATCTTGCCTAGCAGGCAGAGGTCAAGGCTTTGAAGGATAATTCCTATTATATCTAGGTGTGGGAAACGCACAAAATTCTTTCACAATTTTGATTTGCTTCCCCTTTTTGTCCAATTTCTCAAAAACTTTCTCTGCTGGGTGGCCAAAAATTAAATCCTTATCCAGTGGGGCATCCATGAGTTCAGCCTTTACTTGATCAGATATAGTGGTGAAGTCATCAGCCAGGCATGTTTACAAGTGACAGAACCAGTAGCAGCTGCTCTACATGATTCACTGTAACCAACTTTTAGAGAATGTCTGGATAACTACAGTGCTGATCTGTCTCCTTTATGTCTCTCTGTAAGGCCTTGTCTATAATGCCTTCTGACTTAATAATGATTTGTTCCTGTAAGGACTCAAAATAATTTTAACATGAAATTGGCAATTAAGAGTCCTCATAGACAGGGTGGCAGATATGTATATCTTTTTGCCAAATCTAACAATCTACTTTCTCTGTCATTATGTAAGGGGTTTCTAGCTGCACCCTTAGGGTAATCTTTGGTGGATTCAGTAAGCACTACTGATGTATCAGCTTGCAAATTTTTCTAAAGGTGCTTGTGGGTGTCAGCCACTTTATAGAAATTATCTGGTTTCTTTGGAGTAGGTGGGAGACGGCCTGGATGCAAAAAGATGTCATCAAAGACATCATCTAGCACTATATGAACCGGAGGAATAGCCAGTGGTCTGAGGGAAGGCAGACTTAAAAGCTGTATGTAATGGGTTTGGGCCTGAGAGAATTCTTTGCTCTCCCAATTAAAAGCTTCCTTCATCTTATGCAAGGTCTTCTCGAAGGATAAATCCTCAGGGGGGAGAAGCAGAAGAGAGGGCATCATGAGAGTCAGAATCAGTCCAGAACTGAAGGGGAGGTGCTCAGAATAAGACAATTCTTCCACATCCTCAGATCCTAAGAAGTCAGAATCCTCCTGAAAATAAACATGCCTACTCATTTTACTGGGAGAAGCTTCAGGAATAGGAAGTTGGGCCTGGCTGGACTCCCATAGATTTCAAAAATGTCAACAATTCCTGGACTATCTTAAGAAGATCTTGATTTTCAACACTGGTTATAGCAGCTGAACACTGGGTAGTAGGCTGTGGAAAGCTGATAGGTCTCTTTGGTTTAGGCGCATGTTTAGAAAGGAAGGCCTTGGTATGCGGTCGGGCAATAGCAACCTCAGTCTGGTTTCCTGAAGTCTGTTCATGCAAACAGCTGAAGAAGATAATCTCCCTCAGTAACCAACACTCGAATTTCTGAAGCCTTTCAGACATAACCAGTGTTGGTACTGGTCTAAATACTGCCATGGCAGCCTTCCAAGGGGATGCATCAAAGGGCTCAGGCCTAGTAGTTGTCAGACCAGGGGGCTGCATAACTGCCTCACCTCAGTTGTCAGTAGACTTGAATGTGGATGCAGTAGGATTCCCATCATCCTCTGAACCTCTTTTCTTAAATTTTTTCTCTCTACCTTTCTGGGCAAGGTAGTGGCCAAGGCTGAATGCATGAGAAGCAGCAAACAAAACAGACAAAAAGAACGAAAGTCTTTATGCAGGATTTGATTCCCACACTTCAAGAAGTTGTTGATATTTTAAACATTAATCAGAAGAAAAATTTTCCCACTGGGGGGTACTTATCTTAAATCAGGTTGTAAGAAATTCTGCAGAAAATGAGCCAACCTACAGAATGTGAGTGTCTAATAAAACATAGTAGCACATCACACTATACAGCTAGAAAGAATTGCAGATGGTGCTGGAAACCCCCTCTTACCTCCTGACTTCTGTATGCTATTCTTCAGATGTCTATCAACTAGGGATGATCCAAAGACTCTGGTAATATGACCAGTCGCAGGTGTCTACATGGCAGGAATACCCAAGAATCGGTACTGCAACACTGACTACAAAGAACATCACAAGGCTACATCCTTGCTCCCCTCTTCTTGTCCATCCACACAAACTACCATTAGACCTAACCCACCTTCTCCTATGTCTTTACTTTGATGACACTGTCATATTCTTATATAAAAAAATCATTAACTATCATTTAGTAAGAACTATTATGTGAATTTCTCACTCAACACTTGAATCAGCAACAAAAACAAACAAATGTTCCACTCTTAAAAAAATAAACATGATGCTCTTTGAAATCAAGCCAAAGTGAAAACCCGCCTCCACACACACACACACACACACACACACACACACACACACACACACACACACACACACACACACCACCATTACTAATCTTTAACAACAACGCTGTATTATAAAATTGCACTTCATTTAAATTCTTGGGAATTTGGCAAGACCCATCCCTTAACTTATACTTGCACATGAAAAACAACAGGAAAAATATTAATCTATTAGTATTCTGGGCCAACAAAATCTCCACCAATCTTTCCAAAGACTCCAGACTAACAAAGGCATTCTACTAAGCATATCTCTAAAGCTTTAACACAAGAATTGTGGACAAATCCAAAACTGTTGAGGGGACAAAGGCCCACAATCAGGTACAAATTTTAAATACTGCACTTATAAACTTAGGAAGTTGCCAGGATAACAGTTTTGCATTAACATGTTTTTTTCTGAAGAACACAAAGTTTGAAACTCAAATGTCTGTCATTTAGTGACTTGAAACCTCAGCAAGAAAACCATAAATTTTATGAGGAACAGAGCAAAGAGGTGACACAAAAATCTGGACATTCTACAAAATTCTGGATAGTTGAGAGGTATCCTATTAGCCCAAGGAGAATATGGATTCCCACTCTTAGTATGAGCCTCAAAAGGAAATTTAACTCAATCACCAACAGAATCTGCAGGTTAATCACACACTCCCCAAAGCACAAGAACCACTGCATGATACTACAAAAAACAAAGCGACTTCCAGCTAAAGATTTGAGCTGCTTTTGTGTTCTCAAATTTTCAAGCTCCTACAAAGCCACACAATTTCCTCTCTGGCAGTCAAACTAATAAGGGAACCCTCTTCACCCTCAGAAATCAAAGTCACCCAAGTCCTGTTCTCTATATGCAACTAAAAGCTTCTCCTTATTAGGCCCTAAAATAAAGGAATCTATCCCTTCCAATCTCAAAGAAATTCTTCTTGCCCAAATTCTAACTCACAACTAAACAACTTCATGATAATGCTTACCACAAATGCTGCCACTGTGCAGATATTACCTAACGCAATCTTGCTCCACACAATCAGTCTACCTCCCAAACAAGTTTGTATATCATTTGCAAATGCAGCTAACTCAAGAGACACTAACTGCACTGTACGTAACTGTATGTGTATACATATATATATATATATATATATATATATATACACACACACACACACACACATACACACACGTACACTGGTAGATTCAAAACAGATGCAGATGGGGAAGCTACTGTTGATCAAACATGAGTATCAGTAGTCATTGAGTATTAGACAGTCTCAACTTCTAGGTACACTTACTCCTCATTTTCTTTTCATGTTCTGTATAATGTGAAATGTGGAAAGCAAGTACATTTCATAAATCCAGGAAAGACATAAGAGGACTCCATAATACCAGGCATTATGTTTAGCTGTAGATGATAGTTTTTGTTTGTACTCCTAGTTCCTCCACACCATCTGGATGCTGACTTTCTTTTTATATATTTCCATACCTTTTCTCACCATAAGCTGAACAGTAAGACTACCCAAAACTGCACTGAAATAACTGGATGAAGCTGGGGGTTCTGGGGGCCACTAGATCCCCAGAAGACAAAAGCTTCTAGATACTCTGAATTACCAATGATAGCCTGAACAAAAATCTTTAAGCAAAGAAATTCGATCTTAACTTCTTTTTTCCTTGAAAGAAAATATGTACAAGGCTAAATATTCAAATCTGGAAAAAACAGCATTTCCCAATACACCGGGAAGACAAAAACTTACAAGAATACATAAAGCATACCTGGAATTAGTGGTAGTCTCCCTACCCTTTGAAAAATGATAATCACTTCCTATGTATCTCCTTTGGCATTAGAAATGTAAGTTATGTACTTACCATAACGATACATACATGGTGTCTGATTTTTGTCCTGTTCAGCTGTGGGCTTTCAGATCCAACCGAATCCGACTTTGTTACTGAATTCGAAGCTCTTCATTTCCAGGCCTTCAGATTCCTCCCCTACGTACAATTCCCTGGTATACACCTTACTTGTTCAGATTGCGATTGCCTCCTGATAAAATTATATTCCAAAGCATGGTCATGTAATTATTCACTAGTGAAATAACTCCCATGCTGGCTCATTTCTAAATGGTATGAAAAAAGGCATGACATGGTTATAAGATACTGGTAGTAATGACTGCTTACTGAAAACTGGTCCTCAGAGTCATATTTGTGACAATTTAGTAGGGGCAGGTTGGAGGGATGTTGAACCAGGCAAAAATCACACAACATGGACCCATCATTATGGTAATGTAACTTTTGTATCCAATGTTGTATATTTCATCTGATTCAACTGTGGGACAAATTCCCAAGCATACAGTCCCCAGGTGGTAAAAAGGGAGGGCATTCCTGATAATGGGCGATGCAGTGATGCAGCGGTTAATGTTGCTGCCTTACAGCAAGAGGTTCTCCTGTTCAATTCTCAGTTGGGGTGCATTCTGTGCAGAGTTTGCATGGGTTTCCTCCAGGTACTCCGGTTTCCTCCCACATTCTAAAAATAAGCGTCTGCAGCCTTAGGTGCCGGAAGCTGTTGAAGACTGTGGGGGTGGGGGTGGGGGGCACTTAGTGATCTGAAAAAGGATGAGTGAGGCCTAGATTGTTTATTCCAGGTTATAATGTGATGCAAATGAGTGAACCATTGACCAAGTAGCAGCTGGATAGATATCAATAGGAAGTGTACTAACAAAGGCTGTAGAAGTGGCCACAGCCCTTGTGGAATGACCCTTAGGCTTAGATTATACGGTCAAACCATTTTTTATGCATACAAATGTAATACAATCAGATAACAATCTGGACAGAGTAACCTTAGTCATTGCCTTGCCAAATTTTGTTTGGAGAATGCCAGAAGTAGTTGGTCAGACTTTCTGAAAGGCTTAGTTCTGTGAAGATAAAGCCTGAGTTGGTGACGGACATCTAGCATATGAAGCATGTACTTGCCTTTATTAGAAAATAGTGGAATAAAGACTTGTAAATTTATTGCTTGAGTTAGATTTTCTTTGGAAGCCACCTTAGGAAGACAGGACATATTAGTTCTCAGTGAAACCCTATCCTTATGAAAAACCAAATAAGGAGGTTTGCAGAATAGTGCTTACATCTCTGGCATGCACTTAGCTGAAGTGACAACCACTACAAAAATTAATTTCCATCATAAGAATTTTACATCCACTGATGCTGCTGGCTCAAACGGAGGTTGTTGAGTCAATGTTTGCAATATGATAGTAATGTCCCAGGGTGGAGCTGGATCTCTGACTGTGGGTCAATGTAGAAAAGTTCCCTTAAATAAAGCTTTAAAAATCTTCAAAGAGGCCACAGAAGAGTTATTCTGACCTATACTAAAACTTGAGATGGCTGCCAACTGAACTTTTGACAGTTCAGTAACTAGATCATTGATAAAAAGTTCTGATAAAAACTCTAGAATGGAGGGAATGGGAGCTGAAAAGAAGTCTAGACCTTTGGATGATACCCAAATAGAAAACCGTTTCCTTTTGCTATGGTACATTTTGGTACTGGCATGTTTTTGAGATGCTTATAAGATCTGAACTGACGAGGAAAGGCTGACATATGTAGCTAAAGTTAGAACTGGAGGAACCAAGTGGTTAACTTTATGGCTTTTTGTTCAGGCGGGCTAGTCCGGAGGGGTGAATCAATAGACCTAGATACTGATCTAATTTCCATGGAGGATGCACTAGAAGAAGCCATGGGAATAGAAACCATGTCTGCGGAGGCCAGAAAGGGGCAATGAGGATCACCCTGGCCTTGCACACTCTTGTCTTCTGTATAAACCTGTTCAATAGAGTTGTCACTATAGGAGATACTGCCAGACCAGCTATCTGGACTTTTCTAAATAATTATGTCATTTGTGAATATCACCATGATTCATGTGCTTGTGTTACAACTGTATTAGAACTGTATGTTATGTGTATATCAAACTGCAGGTACAGAAGTGTGTTGAACAGGGTTTATGCAGTGCTGAGCTTGGGAGATGTATTCAAAGTGTACCCTACTGGAAAAGAACAGAAATGTATATACACTATTGTAACTGTGCAAATGCATATATTTTAACAGTAGAAATTAGAACATAGAGGGTCAACTTGAAAAACTTCAAGAAAATAGTTGAAATTAAATTGTTTTATAACTGCACCATAAAAGATGGTTTCAATGCAACAAGGAGACAGGATGTCCAAAACTAGGGAGCATTCTGCATTGTTTTGTAAGTGTTTTATTGTTTTATGTCTTCCAGCAGCTGCAAACATCTGAGGGCTATGTATTTTCACACAGAGATGCTAAATGCTGGCAGTTTCTAGCAATGGGGGTTTTGCCTGGGATAGTCAGATGCCAAGAAGCGATGTCATCCTTCAAATATCCCAGCAGCAAAATCTGAGATATTAATTTAAGAACTGCCTGAAAGAGAGTGAGTGCATTTTGTATTTTGTCTTTGACCTGACAGCATCAGCTGGAAAACACACTCACCACATCCGTCTTCCCTTGCTATGAGTAAATAAGTCTAGGATACATTATTTTTTTAGATATAGTCAGGAATATAGCTGAGCTTAATTTAGATGTTTTCTTTCTTTATTTGCGACTGTCCTGCAATGTTGTGTTAAACATTTCCTGTGATTTTGAACTCTGAAGTAACTGTGATTGTTTACTGAGTATTTTCTTGTTCTTTTATTATTTATATTATTAACTAAATTTAAACCTTTCAATTGTGGCTGGGCTGTCTAGAGATATTTAAGCTCTTAGAGTACTTGCATATCTATTTGGGTGACACCGTGCAGGTCACTCATAATAGCCTTGCTCTTGGTCAAACTATCATTTGTATTAACAGTAGCATTACACAGTAAGCTTGGACACCTTTGCTAAGGGCCTTAAAGTAGTTGATAATAAGTGTCTGGTGGCAGCAAAAACTACCTTATAGTCTGGGCAGAAGGGGGCATAACTAGTAAACCTGTGCCAGCCTTTCCCAGGTGTGTGTGTGTGTGTGTGTGTGTGTGTGTGTGTGTGTGTGTGTGTGTGTGTGTGTGTGTGTGCGCGTAAATCAAATCTCAAACAGTGTGTGTGTGTCCGCGTGTGTGTCAGCTACTTGGTCAGGGACACAAAGCACTGGTTGGACAGAGAGGATGCTGGAGGTCTTGACTTGGCCACTCAGCTGAGATCTCAACTCTACAGCTGTGCCAGTGGGGAGTCTTATCAGGAATCTAGAGAAAGAAGGAGAAATCAGCCCCAAACTGACTGTGGTCTCTGTGTGCTCTTAAGGGAAATTGCACTTTACTGTGTGTGTACTTGTCATCCTCCCAGTGTGTAGATCCACCACTGTTGCCAGTGGTGAGGACTGAGGCTCCTTGTTTACTGGGACAGTGGTGGGGCATCACAAGAGTCAATGGAGGAAAAGCACAGAGGAGACCCAGGGGCCAATTGTGGACCACAGCATCCCTCCGTAACTGTCTCTGTGGAGGGATTAGTGCAAATAACTGCTGCACTTGTGTTTCAGGTGAGATGCAGAGAGATCTCAGCAAAGTTGGCTTCAGCGATTGAAGATTAAGTTTGTCACTGCTGGACTGAGGGACCACTCGTAAGGTAACAGGACACATCTCTTCAGATTGTCTCCCAGAACACTGGACAACCCTGGGATATGCATTGCTATTACAAAGTGGTGTGAAGACGTTGCTCATTGCCAAACACTCATGACTTTGCAGCATATTGGGTATGAACAGGTTCCTCTCTGCTGTTTGTTGATGAACCGGGCTACTGACATATTGTCTGTCTGTACGTGAATCACACCTCTGGGGAGACGATCCTGAAAACAATGCAATGCAAGGTGGACCACTCATTTCCAGAACACTGATGTGAAAACAGACCTCTACATGTGACAATGTGCCCTAGACAGTCTTCCCCTCAAAATGCCCCCCCCAAGAAGGGAAGTGTTAGTTGTCCCTACTGTCACTGGGGGATTAATTTGGAATGGCCGTCTGACTAGCACTGAAGGAACATTACTTACCAAGATACGTGCTACCTGGAAATCTGAGTAAATATTATCTTGGCACGGAGTGGATAGACCCTTTGGGACCACTGTACTGTTAATTTCCACTGAAGAACCCTCATATAGAATCTAGCAAATGGGACCATGAGAATTGTAGATGCCCTGAGACCCAACAAGAGAAAGATCAGCCTTGTTGGTGGGCAAGGGTGAGGAAGAACTTGAGTTGCAATAAGATGGACAGAAAGAATTCTGGACATTGGAAGATGGGCAGTCTGTAAGTTTGTGCCAAGGTGGCATCCGATAAATTATTTATGTTGAGATGGCATAAACTGTCTTTTGGAAATGTTGACTGTGATGCCTCAATCCTGTGTCAGTTGGAGCAAAAGGTCCTGGTGGTGTGTTAAGAGATCATCACATGTAGCAGCGAGAAGCCAATTGTCAAGATATGGGAAAATTTGGATCCTTAGTAAGCAGAGATGCACTGTTACAAATGCCGTGACTTTGGGGAATACTCAGAGGTCTGTGGTGAGCCCAAAGGGCAGGGCTCTGAACTGATAGTGACTGACTTTTAGCCAGAAAGGGAGAAATCTCTTTGAATGCCTCTCTATCTTTACATGATAGCATGCTTCCTTGAGCTCTATTGAGCATATCCAATCATCCTTCCTCTGTATGGGCAAAATGGACTGCAGTGTGACCATCTGAAATTTTGTATGCTTAACATACTGACTCAAATGGCTCAGGCCCAAAATGGGTATGAAATCCCCTGTCTTCTTGGGTACTAAAAAGAACCATGAATAGACTCCAGATTCTATCTGGTCTATGGGGACTGACAGGATGACTCGTCTTTTTCTAGCAGCTTGGAAACTTCTGCTGCCACAAATTTCTGATGACTGGGTGGAATGCCTGAAACTTTCTTCCAGTTGAGAGGCAGAAGTGCAAATGGTATAGAATAACCTCTGGAGATTATGTTTAACACCCATAAATCTGTGGTTATGTTTTACCAGGCTTGCAGGTGCAGAGATAAGCTTCCCCTGACTGCCTCCAGAGTTCAGCAGTCAGGCAACCCTTCAGAGACACTGAAAATACTTTTTTGGAGAATAGCCTGCAAAAGCCCTGGTTCTACAGTCCACCTCTGCCTACAGAGTGATGTCTATTATAGTTATCACCTCCTCTGCCATGAGGAGGTTTATCACTAGAAGGTTCCTGAACCACATCCTCTTCCCAGCCCACTGATTCTTACAGTAGGATCTCTGGGGTATGGAGAAGCAGATACCTACTGCACAGAGTCTTAAAATCTTGTTGACTCCTGGTGTGCATCTCTTTTACTTTACTTACCTTTAGTCCAAACAGAGTGGACCCACCAAAAGGGGTTTTGATGAAGGACGTCCTGAAACTTTCCACAAGCTTGCAAAGAAGCATCCAGGGATTATGGTGACTGGAGATGCCAGTTCTTACTGCCCTACACCAGCAAGTGCATTCAAGGGCAGATGCATGGCCACAATGGAGAAAGACTAGAGGGTGGATGGTTGGGAGTCCACTGTCTTCTGAACATCTGATGGCAGATCACCTAAGGCAGACTTGAATATTTTCTTCAAGGCTCTCTGAAAACTGGACACATGAGCTAGATAATTCAGCGCCTTGAGAGCAAAGGTCACGGAAATGTACATCTGCTTCCTAGACTCCCTATTATGGGATGGACCAGGGAACTCTCTTTGGAGAGCTCCTTCTTTGTGGCTGCCACTGCAATCATAGCATCTACCTGAGGACCCTTGCACCAATGTTTACTGTCTGTAGAGGCAGAGAGAATCCTACCTGGCTTTTCAAGTATAGGCTTCAACATTTCCTTCCATGTCCGTTGTGCAATCACATGGAAGTACCACCCACAAAGAAGCTGAGCCAGACCCAAAGTCTTCCAGGAATAATGACTCATCAGGAGAAGGACTAACTATGGACCATTCCTCTCTATGTTTCATCAAGTCTGGAATTTCACCAAAGGTGATGTCTTCAGAGGGGGATCTTGGGAAGCCCTCACCTTCATCCAAATCAGTGTCTTCAGTGGCAGGTGAAGAGTCTATGTGCTTCCTTTTGCACATCTGTTTTTTTATGAACTATCTGAGGGGGTAATCAGAGGGTTCAGACTGGGGGGCTTATAAAGCAGGTTGCCTACGAAGACTGTAGGACTGCCTCTTCCCTCTCTAACAGAAGCAGACTCAAGTCAGGGTTCAGATGGCACCGATCTAAAAGAAAGCACCTTTTCTCTCAGCCCTGAAAGGATCAGTTGGAAAGCCTCAAAGACCAAGGAAGTATTGGCTCTGTAGGATCCTCAGGCATGAGGGAAACCTCAGACTTAAAGGGCCTTGACCCTGAAGCTGACCTTGATGCAGAGAGGGAGAGAGACAGATTTTAGGGTTGAACCCTCTCCTATAGGTTCAATGCCAAAACTTCAGCTCTGAGACTCTTCTGGATCTGTGCAGGTCAGAACTGAAAGTAGGGAACCTGTCAGAGTCAAAGTCACCTAGACTATCGGCTTTGGCAAAGGTGCTACATGGTAGATCAGGTCCAAGGCTACTGGTACTGACTGGTGGGCCAGTTCTGGACAAGAAAACTGAGGAGGGGTAGACGGACTGGCACTTGGTATATTACTATCGGATGGTACTGAAAGAATCCCAAGCTGTATCTGCATTCTGAGAAACGTTCTCATCATTTTCACAACATCCTGTTTGGTTAGACTTGTTGAAGACTGGGACCATGATGCCACCAATGGTGGTTGGGAAGATCTCTTTCCCTATAGAACTGGAGAATGTAGTTTGGAGCTGATTGGTTTCAGGGAAAACTGGAACCGAGCAGGATATGTTCAAGAGACAACCAGCTCCATAGTTTAGAATGCAATTCAAAAGATAAAGAGGGATCCAGAGATCTCTTATGGGACTTCTCTGAGTCCACTGTTTCGGTGTCTTACGTTTTCTCCTTGGCCTTGTCCTGCCTGGTTTCTTTGTCCTTCTCCCTATCTGCCTTCTCTCTCAATTTTCTGTCCTTCTTTCTTGAAGAAACAAAGGATGATGAAGAACAGGGGCTGCAAACCCTGTATGTGAAAAAAGGAAACTTTTGATAACTGATTTGTCCCATCTTATTTGCAAGGCTCCAGTGCTGACTGGAGCACAGGCCTGACGTGCAGTATCCAAATGGGCAACGCCTAAACAGTAGATGCAGACAGGGAGTATGGGTCCTGGGGAGGCTGTCTGTACCCACACTCTGTGCACTTTTTGAAGCCCTGACCAGCAACCATGAGAAAAAAATACAAAACACACACAGTAAAAATGGCTGTATGCAACTATCTATCTAAACCTGCTCTAAACAGCTACGTGGCACACTAAATAATGATTTTAACAATTTGAAGCAATTTTCAACAATTTTAAACAAGTTTATTATTAATAATAATAATATAACCTACTTTACCAAACTATAGAAGTCTTATCTGATACTAGCTATAACAATCTTAATAATCTATGCCTACCTAATCTAGTATAGAAAAACACTTAACTACAACAGTAACCTCTACCTAATACGTCTAGCAAAACTAGAGAGGAAAACCACTCTTGGAAAGGGAGGAGGTTTTGCAAACTATCCTCAAAGGATACAAAAAGATGGAGCCCTAGGATGCACAACCAAACACTTCAGGTGCAAATGATATCTGAGGTATCGTATTTCTCCGTAAATACGACCTAACCAGAGAATAAGGCCTAGCATGGTTTTCCAGGGTGGTCATGATATAAACCCTACCCCAAAAATAAGCCCCAGTTAAGATAGTAAACAACGCACTATGAACGTGTTGAATTATAAAATAATAATATTATTGACATCTGTTGACTGAGGTTATCGTACTCTGCTCGCCATTTTTAGACCATGCGGACACCCAACTTCTTTGCTTTGCAGAAAGTTGTAAGATTCTTTCCCTGGGAGTCCTCCAAGATTCTTACGGTAA
This sequence comes from Protopterus annectens, assembly GCF_019279795.1. Taxonomy (NCBI): domain Eukaryota; kingdom Metazoa; phylum Chordata; order Ceratodontiformes; family Protopteridae; genus Protopterus; species Protopterus annectens. The sequence continues at coordinate 826,960,287 of NC_056743.1, read as the reverse complement.
CCCTAATCCTCACTCACACTTGATAGTTGAGATCCTTGGCCATTATACACTGGCAAGTGGACTTTGATTGGTTAAACTACAGACAACACACGTAAAACGTGCGCACTTGATAACGAACGGGTGTGGTTGTGTCTTTTTAACCGTCACCATTTTGTGTTGCCACTCCTGTCTCATAAGTCTTCAATTACCCCCCCCCATACAAGATGAATGCAAAAAGAAAGAGCTATTCCGCTGAGTACAAGAAAGGAATCATGGAGGACTCCTGGGGAAAGAATCTGATGGCTTTCTGCAGAGAGAAGAAGTTGGATCTCCGAATGGTCGGAAAATGGCGAGCAGCGTACGACAACCTCGGTCAACAGGCCGATGAGGGAAATGCTAAGAAGTGCAAGTGTGGATCAGGTTGGCAACCATTATTTCCTGAGCCGGAAGACATCATCTGTGAATGGATTGCTAACAGGAGAGCAATGGCTTTGGTTGTGCGCAGGGCTAATATTCAAGCATTTGCCCTTGCAATGGCACCGCAGTTAGAAATATCCCCAGAAGAATTCAAACTATCACAACATTGGCTGGATGGCTTCCTTCAGCGATATGAAAGAAGATCAACAACACTGTTCAAGCTGGAAGATACTGAAGTTATTAAACGTGCACTTGCATTCAAGTTCTTTGTTGATGGCATCGACTTTTCTAAATACCAACTCTCCAACATGATTGCTATGGATGAAACTGCAGTGTTTATGGGTCAAAGATCTCAAACAACAATTGATTAGAGGGGTGCCTCGTCAATCTACATTCCCTCCACTGGTTACGAATGTGCATGTGTTACCTGTATTTTGGCAATTCATCTAGATGGAAAGAAAACCCCACCTCTAATCATTAGTAAGGGCTAGAAAGATAAGATTGAACGTGTTTCAGGCATTTACATTCTTGAAACCGAAAAAGCCTGGTGCACAAGTAGTTATAAGGAAGTGGATCAATGTAATGCTGCCACTTGTTTTGCAAGGTGGCGAAAGAGGTCTGTTAGTCTGGGATTCAGCCAGCACTCACAACACTGAAGAAATTCCTTGCACAGAGAAGAATAGATCAAATAATGATTCCCACAGGAATGACTGCCTATCGCCAGACTCTTGATATTGCAAAAAACAAGCCATTCAAGGACCATTTGAGCATGGAACTCAAAGAATACATTCAAAATAGAAGGGAGAGAAATCCGCATGGAAACTTTGTGAAGCCTAGCCCTGCAAGAGGTCGTGACTTGGGTGAAGAATTCATGGGATAAAATCACTGACAGCTGTGTTGGCAATGCACTACGAGCAGGCTACATGGACAAGCAGTGCTCATTTAAGGACAGCTCTATTGCTAGGCATGACAGTTTGGGGCCAATGGTTCTACAGGAAATGGAGTCGCAAGAAATTCAGGCTGGAATTCGGGGGTTGGAGACTTATGGCAATGTCCCATTAGAAGATGACATGACTAACTTTTCTGTTATTGGGGCAAGAGAATGGATTGCTTCTGCTTTCAGTTGCCAGCAACCTCTTGTCAGTTTTTTGACTTTATTGTATTAAGGTAACGTTTCATTATCAAGGGGAAATTACAAAGTAGGGCCACTAGTTCCCAGACTTAATTTTTATGACTTTCCATCATTCTTCTCTTACAGTTTGGGTAAGGAATAAAGAAAGCATCACCACTCAAAAAGTGGCAATTATTCGCCTGTTTTATTCCCCTCCTTCAATACACATGCATTGTGATTTTTCTGCACTTTCTGTTAATTATGAAATATTGCACTGTGAAAGCCAAGGTGTAGATGTTCTGAAGTTGAAATGTTTGTTGCACTGTTTAGGTAGAATTCTCACACAACTGTTAACACATTACCTAGAACTGTTGCCCAATAATGGAAAAGTACCAAATAAATGTCAATTTGTGTACATGAATAAATGTTGATTTTTGTATATGAATAAATGTCAATTTGTGTACATGAATAAATGTCGATTTTTATAAATGAATAAATGTAGATTGTTGTACCGGGGGGATAAATAAGGCATTCTCTGATAATAAGCCCTAATGCGTATTTCAGCAGGGGAAAATGTATAAGACCCAGTCTTATTTTCAAGAAAATATGGCAGTAAGGTGGAGACCAGGGAACTGTGGGTAGGGGAGGAGTCAGATCCCTGGAACAGCTTCAAATTCAGTGCCAAGATTGGATGTGACAACCCATAGTTGAATCAGATGAAAATAAACAACACTGGATCAAATGGTCACAACAGTATACATCAAGTAGCTGCTGCCATACATATACACAGCATGCCTCCTCAGTCCTACCCCCAAGGACAGACTTCTTCTATGTACCCCACTGATGTCAGTGTGGGTAAAAGTAAGCTAACATAATGCCGCAGTAAAATATTTAAACTTGATACTGTCAGACACACATACACAGCATGCCTCCTTACCCCTATCCTTGAAAGACAGACACGTGTGCATGTCTCATATCAGACTGTGAGTAAAGTGAAAAAAAATACAAATTACAGTAATGTAATCTAGCACGCTGCCCCTACATAGCACACTACCTCCAGCCAAGCTCTAATGACCTTCCTTCTTTGTAAGCCTCTTAAGTCTGATTGTGAGGAAAGTTAAAGAAATAATGAGCAAACTGTCCCAAGCCTCCAAATAAGATATAGCAACCTTCTGCGCACAGCTCTAAGCAAGGCTGGTTTTAGACTAGGTGAGGCCTGGAGCAATAGTTTGAAGATGAAGACTCTCTATTAAGCTGTGATGGACTCTCTTTACCCCAGGGCCAGTAATCAAGACCCCACTCCTCAACACTGACATTGGTGAAAGACTGTCACTAAAACAGGGATGGATTTACTCAGTATTTTCAAATGCAGCTCTCTGAATCAAGCACAATTTCCTCCAAGAGCAGTTCCAAGTGACTGACACACCCACACCTGGGTATTTGATTTACACACACACACACACACACACACACACACACACACACACACACACACACACACACACACACACTCTCTCTCCTGGGGAAAGGCTGGCACAGATTTACTAGGTGTGCCCCCTTATGCCCAGACAATCAGGTAGTAATGTTGCCATCAGCCAGTCGCTCTTATAAGAGTATCCAATTATACTGAGTAAAATCAATGCTGACATAAACGGCAGAGTGTAACCTGGTCTTTTCAGGCTTGTTGGCGGTTGGTGAAGCACCCACCAAGAGGAGAAAACGCTGAGAGAAGAAGGGAGCCACTTTTGAGATTTTAAGTATTTTTTTCTCTGTTTATTTGCTAAGTTTTTCTGCATAGTTGCCTAGTTTGAGCATTTTCTGGCTTGTTAAACTTGATTTCTGCATTAGTAGCTGTATTTAGAGCACAACCAAAAGCTGTTTACTGAATTTCCTGTTTGCACTTAATTTTAAAATCGTTTTTTCTCAAAACTTGCATATTTTCTGTCTTTGACCTAGCACTCCTGTGTGGGGTCATTTACTGCACTGTTATAACTTGATATTACTTGTGAACCTCTGCTATCTCTGAAAAAACAAAAACAAAAAAAAATCTTGCTTTTTCCCACTTTTCTGAGATTTAAAAAAGTTCAGTTACAGGCTTGCTGTTCCTGAACTGTTTGTAAGTTTCTGTGAGGCCATTTTTGCTTGGGCTAAAGGAAAGTCTCTCTGTTGATCAGTGGCAGTGTGAAACATTGAGCAGCTCCCCTGCCCCCGTGGGAGTGGTTACTGACTTGAAACTGTAGTTTTATTGACCAGTAGGGGTCATTTCCAAAACTCCTTCATCTTCCTCTCTTAAAACCTAGTTGCCTCGTGGGTTTGGGGTCTTTTCAGGCATGTTGGCTGTTGGTGAAGCACCCACCAAGAGGAGAAGATGTTGAGAGAAGAAGGGAGCCACTTTTGAGATTTTAAGTATTTTTTCTCTGTTTATTTGCTAAGTTTTTCTGCATAGTTGACTAGTTTGAGAATTTACTGGCTTGTTAAACTTGATTTCTGCATTAGTAGCTGTATTTAGAGCACAACCAAAAGCTGTTTACTGAATTACCTGTTTGCACTTAATTTTAAAATCGTTTTTTTCGCAAAACTTGCATATTTTCTGTCTTTGACCTAGCACTCTTGTGTGGGGTCATTTACTGCACTGTTATAACTTGATTTTACTTGTGAACCTCTGCTATCTCTGAAAAAAAAAAACAAAAAAAAATCTTGCTTTTTTCCCACTTTTCTGAGATTTAAAAAAGTTCAGTTACAGGCTTGTTGTTCCTGAACTGTTTGTAAGTTTCTGTGAGGCCATTTTTGCTTGGGCTAAAGGAAAGTCTCTCTGTTGATCAGTGGCAGTGAAAAACATTGAGCAGCTCCCCTGCCCCCCGTGGGAGTGGTTACTGACTTGAAACTGTAGTTTTATTGACCAGTAGGGGTCATTTCCAAAACTCCTTCATCTTCCTCTCTTAAAATCTAGTTGCCTCGTGGGTTTGGCATCTTTTTCAGGCTGTTGGTGAAGCACCCACCAAGAGGAGAAAATGCTAAGAGAAGAAGGGAGCCACTTTTGAGATTTTAAGTATTTTTTCTCTGTTTATTTGCTAAGTTTTTCTGCATAGTTGCCTAGTTTGAACATTTTCTGGCTTGTTAAACTTGATTTCTGCATTAGTAGCTGTATTTAGAGCACAACCAAAAGCTGTTTACTGAATTTCCTGTTTGCACTTAATTTTAAAATCGTTTTTTCTCAAAACTTGCATATTTTCTGTCTTTGACCTAGCACTCCTGTGTGGGGTCATTTACTGCACTGTTATAACTTGATATTACTTGTGAACCTCTGCTATCTCTGAAAAAACAAAAAAAAAAAAAAAAAATCTTGCTTTTTTCCCACTTTTCTGAGATTTAAAAAAGTTCAGTTACAGGCTTGCTGTTCCTGAACTGTTTGTAAGTTTCTGTGAGGCCATTTTTGCTTGGGCTAAGGGAAAGTCTCTCTGTTGATCAGTGGCAGTGTGAAACATTGAGCAGCTCCCCTGCCCCCCGTGGGAGTGGTTACTGACTTGAAACTGTAGTTTTATTGGCCGTATTGGGTCAATTCCTGGCTCTTTCCAGCCCCTGCTATCAAGCACGCTTTAGCATGATTTAGCGCGGAGTTGCCACTAGAGCAGCATCGGGCAGCGCCGGTTTAACAAGGTTAAACTTTTTCTGGCTCCATAAAGTCTGTTCATCATTTTTTCCCTTAGAACTGCTCTACTAGTAATCTAAACAGTATATCCCTTAACTAAAAAGTTCAGCACTTGTTCCCAAAAAGCTTTTTTTTTCCTCCAAAAAAAAAAAAAAAAAAAGGCTCAGCACTTGTCTTAAAAGCATCTTCTTTTCAGGCTTAGCACTTCTGTATTATGCAAAGTCCCTCACTAGCGAAACCTCCCCCCCCCAGGAGTACCCACTTCCTTACTAAGTCCTCTCTCATTCAGTTACACCCCAAACTTCTTAATTCCTCTAGCATGTCGAAAGGCCAGATGCTGGCGTCCTCTCCTGTCCAGCTGGTGAATCTGGGAATATTGAGGCAATGTTACAATTGCCTCATGTACGCAGACAACCCTCTCCTCCTCCCACATAACACAAATACTTGTGAGATATGCAGCTATTTAGCCAAACTGGAGGCTGAGCTCTCTCAACTCAGGACTGGCAAGACCAGACAGGAGGAGAAGGCAACTACACACACCACAAAACCAGTCTCACATATAGCTATCACAACAATGAATCAAACACATAAACACACAAAGACATACTCGGAGGCTCTGAGCAAAAATTTACCTAAACAGCAGAGGCCTCCAAAGCAGACACCCAAGCAACCGCCACCTCATGACACACCACAGGCAACACATAAAACACAAAATCAGTGTGCAAAGCAGTCACAGCCCTTAAGGCCAAATACAACACCAAACATACTTGTCATAGGTGACTCCATAGTCAGACACACTGACGTCCCACTCACCAGGCTGAACAAGGAGAGGGTCACAGTAAGCTGCCTATCGGGCGCTAGAATCCGCCACATAACACAAGCACTCGGGTCACTCTACAGCAAGTACAAATATGACACAGTCATTGTCCATGCTGGTGTGAATGACCTGAGACGTACCTCCCTGGACTACATGAAAAGAGACATAGAGGAGCTCTCTGATTATGTAGCCCAGGCAGGTATGACCCTGACCCTGAGCAGCATCCTTCCTTCACCAAGAATGATGCCACAACATAGAGACAAGATGATCAGCTTTAACAATTGGCTTAATTTCTGGTATCATTCAAAGGGGATCCAGTGTCTGTCTGCCTGGGATGACATGCTTGACAAGCCACGCTGCTTCGCAAGGGACGGCTTGCACCTGTCACCCCTGGGATTCCGGATATTGGCTAAGGCTCTTGCCACCCCCATAGTGCCTTTTTTAGGCAAAGGCTCAAATTCTAAACCTACCACCCTAGAAAACAAAAATGGGAAGAAACTAAGGGTAATGCTGCTCAATGCCAGAAGTCTAAATCTCAAAATGCACGCACTCGAGGCCCTTCTCAGTATGGAGAACATCGATGTCTGTGCTGTGACTGAAACCTGGTTCAAGGCTCCTGAGAGCACCCCGGCACGATCAGGTTTTACCTCATATCATGCGTTCCAGCCCCAAAACCCGGACCACACCACAAAAGGAGGGGGTGTATCCATATTCATCAAGGATACCCACACCTCCAGGTTGGTGGCAATGCACAAAGCATCGGAAACCATCCAGGTGCAATTAACCATAGGCAAAACTGCTCTACAATTTGTAGCATGCTACAGGCCACCCTCTCAAACTCAGGAACCCCACACAGCCTTCCTGAAGACACTAGAGGGTATAAAAGTATCTCCAAACACAATTATATTGGGTGACTTCAACTACCCGAATATAGACTGGGAACATTACTCAAGCCCAAACTTTCTAGCCCAAAGGTTCCTGGAGTTCATAAATTCAAATGCCATGGAACAACTAGTCACCGTTCCCACAAGAGGAGAAAATATACTAGATCTCATCATCACAAACATGGGGACAAAATGCTCCACACCGGAAGTATATCCCTCATTGGTGAGATCAGATCATAAACTAATCTCACTGGATATCCACATCCCACTCCCACCCCAAACAAAAAAGACCACAGTGAAGAACTTCTCTAAAGCAAACTTCACACTACTCAAGACTGGTGTGGTATCCTTCAAGGCCCCCGAGCCAGTGGAAACCACAACCCAAGCTGCGGAAGCCCTTACAAATGCCTTCTACAAACACCTCCAGGACTGCATGGATCAGGCAATCCCTAATAAAACCAAGACTCTTTCCACCAAGGGCAAACGTCCAGTCTGGTGGACCCCAGCCATAAACAAACTTTACAATAAGAGGAGAAAGCTGTTACATGATAGAGCAAAATCCATAAAAGAGAAGACACCTTTGATCATTATTAGTAAAAAATACGAGCACTCATAAAATCATCCAAGGCCAACTTTGAGAGAAAAATTGCCATAGATTCAAAAGACAATCATAAGGCCTTCTTCAGCTATGTTAGAAACCTGGGTGGAAACTCCCAGATATGCTCAGAATTAGTCCAAAATGATACAAAAATCACTGAACCCACAGACATTGCCAACATACTGGCAGACAGGTTCAGTGCAAACTTCACCCCCAAAAGGAGAGATAACTATCCCAGCGGAGTGCAGCCTCCCAGACATCTCCAATGCACAGGTGAAAGCTGCCCTCTCTAAAGCTAAAAACACAGCATCAATGGGACCGGATGGTGTCCCCGGCTGTGTGCTACGAATTCAATGAGGAACTAAACCCGCACATAAGGCAGCTGTTTAATCTTAGCCTTACCACTGGATACGTGCCCAAGGAGTGGCGTACGGCAACTGTGGTCCCACTCCACAAAGGCGGTGCCTCTGGACCCTGGTAATTACTGCCCCATAAGCTTAACAAGCCTGGTCTGCAAAGCTATGGAGAGGATCATAATGGAACTCATAAACAAAGACATAGGGGACTTGCAGACATTGGACCCGACCCAGTTTGGCTTTGTCAAGGGCAGATCATGCCTTTTGAACTTGGTCGACTTCTTCGAAACAGTCACCAAGGCCACTGATGAGGGAAAGGCAGTCCATACAGCCTACCTTGACCTTGCAAAAGCTTTCGACACAATACCCCACTCGGGTATTATAGAGAAACTTACCAGCTTAAATGTAAACCCATATGTCACAAGATGGGTTGCAAACTGGCTAAAGGACAGAGTAGCTGGCGCCATGTCAGACTCCAAGCCGGTCACAAGTGGTGTCCCACAGGGCTCAGTCCTTGGCCCCCTGTTGTTCGGCATCTACTTCTCAGAAGTACAGGCTAACATAGGTGGACTACGGCTGACAAAGTTTGCAGATGACTGCAAACTGGGAGCCATAGTGGAAAGTACATCAGACACAGATATCCTTCAGAGGGGTCTCACGGAAACTGATAGCTGGTGCCAGAGCCATGGCCTGAAGTTAAATGCCAAAAAATGTATAGTCATACCCTTCGGGAAAAACAAGGTAGCCCCAAGCTACCATATAGGTGGCAATCCACTAAGCACAGAAGAGGTTATCAGGGACCTAGGTTGACAGTGGCCTTTCTTTTGACACTCACATTGCTAAAGTGGTTAGAAAAACCTTCTACATTGTCCACCTGATCATGAAGGGATTCACATCCAGATCAAGTGAGGTCATTGTTCCCCTGTACTCTTCACTTATCAGACCAATGATCGAGTACAATGCCCCATTCGGGATGTATCTCACCCGACACCTGCAGCAATTGCAGAGACCCCAAAAGTTCCTCACCAAAAGGATAAAGGGACTCCAAAATCTGTCATATGCTGCCAGACTGAAGAAACTCCAGCTCTATTCAGTCGCATACCGTCTGCTCAGAGGTGACCTGTGCCTGACATACAAGGCCATGTCCAACCCGGAATTAATGGACATGCTCCACCTCAAAAAATCCAAATCTACCAGATCCACTAGAGCAAGCGACTTAAACCTTAGCACGGATATAAATAGGACATGCTGGAGGGATAGATTTGTCACCCAGAGACTCCCTACGTTGTGGAATAAAATCCCGGTCCATATGAGGCAGAGCACCTCGCTGGCTCTGTTCAAGAGAAATCTTGACCGGTGGATGGGAGATCGTAGGTTTACCCCGGGAATCCTCTCTGTGTCACTGCTGGACAGAGGCACAACAAAATAATGGGCACAGTATTTTTTAACATAAGGGGTGGCGTAAGCCACAAAAACTCTGGGCTAGGCTTATAAATGCCTTAGGGCAGATAGCCTAGTATAAACCTATGAACCTATAAACAGCGAGGCTTTTCAGAGTGGCCAAGGCATCACTAGAATAAGCACAAGTCCCCTCAAAATGTTAAAAGTAATCTCTAAAAGACCAGCCACAATAAAATTTATAAAATATGTAATAATAAATAAAATAGAAAACATGAGAATATTAAACATTTAAGTGCAAAAAACATCAGAGTTTCATTCACAGGAGAAATAAAAAAATATTCAAGCAGATGCAGAAAAACAATACTTAGCTAATTTCACTGTAATTCTTAACTGTCTAAAGTAGAAGTGTTCCCTATCTAACTTAATTAATATAGCAAGGCAAGATTAGATGCTGAGTTGCTTACTTCCACACGGTAAGGTGATGTTCTTCCAACTTACACAGATCTAACTGAACTGAACTGACTGGGATAACTGTCTTAGATTTTTATATCAGGTTCCAAAGATAACAAAACAAAACAAGCAGATCTGTGAGTTTCATCCCCTCAGTGCTGGTTATAGAATGACATCACATTTGATCACATGACTCTGGTAGAGTACAGACTCAGTGTTTTCCTATGATCTTTTGCAGTATTTAAAAACTACAGAATTCTTTGTTTAAACAAACATTTAATCAGTTATAATAACAATGTTGATACACTTTTAACATAAGCATCTGTTCAAGTCAGTGTGATAGTCAAATGACTAAAAATTATTTACAATACACCAGCTATATATGCTGGCATATGTTACACAAGCACTGCCCTATTCTCCCTGGCACAGATGGCAATAGCTCACATCGTCACATCAGCCTCTGCCCAAATCCACTGATACAGCTCAGATTATGTAGGAGTCATCAATGTAAACTAACACAGTGCTTCAACATACTGGTCCCAAATCACTGACTTTCAATGTAAACGACTATTTGCATGGTCCTTCTACACTCCCCTCATCCCCATGACTGTATAGATACTAACACCCAGGTCACACAACAGCACATAAAGGGACCAGCTCCTTTACCTCATTGTCAACCAATTACACAAGAACACTATTACCACTACTCTAACACAATGAAAGTGAATGCAATTTATTGACTGACTGCATTTGTTAACCATGGTACAGCACTAATCAACATTAACCATTTTCTGTTTCAGCCTGGGCATGTAAAAAAAAGAAAAAACTCAAAATTGAAAAGCAGAAGTTATACAAAACTGGTAAATATACAGAAATAATGGGTGGTTGCATTCCATAACAATATACACATTTACAATATGTAGTGAAAAAAAGAGATGAGGCTCGAGAGAGGAGGGGGAATGGATGGCTAAAGGTAGATAAGACAAAGCACAGCAGTTTATTAAGGGCTACAGATTAGCAGCAGTACATTATATATATATATATATATATATATATATATATATGTGTGTGTATATAGGTTCATAGGTTCATACTAGGCTATCTGCCCGAGGGCATTTACAAGCCTAGCCCATCGTTTTTGTGTTAGGCCACCCCCCTTTGGTGAGAGGAACTCCCATTATTTTGTAGCTAGGGGTACCCTTTTTTTTCGAAGGATGACTATGCATTTTTGTTTTTTAACTTAGGCCGTGGCTCAACTTTGTCAGCCATAACCCTCCTGTGTTTGCTTGTACTTGAAAAGTAGATGCCCAAACAAAGCCCAGGACAGGACTGAGCCCCCTGTGACACCACTTGTGACAGACTTTGAGTCTGACATGGCGCCAGCAGCCTGACCCAAGTGGTACCACAGTTGCAGTGCGCCACCCCTGGGTACGTCCAGTGTTTGGGGGCTGCAATCGCTTGGGTATAGATCTCTCCTTTTTGGGGGAGGGGAGTTTGCACTGAAGTTTCCTCCCAGGTTTCTAATATAGCTAAAAGGGACTTTAGGTAGCCCGATAGTTTAAACCTGCTTTAACCGGCGCCCAGTGCCCTAGTGTGCAACAAACTCAACTCCACGCTAAATCGGCGTCAGCTAAAATCAGCATGCTTTATAGATATATATATATATATATATGTTTGCATGTATTTAAATATAATTAAAGACATGCACCTCATATTTCCTAATCCAACAGTGTACGGTATTTTATATATCACATAAACCAGAGCTCCATGTACTCCACGTATCCATTTTGCTGTACTTTTTCTTTACTGCTTTCCACTGATTTCAATGGATTATGCTAACTGCTTAAGTTTCTACTGAGTAGAGCTTTAGGTAGTTTGCACAGCATTTTTTGAATAAACAGCATCACAGGTTATTTATTCCTGCACTCTTTGAGGTAAATTTTAATGTGCCTTTACCTGAAGTGACAGTTCACATTGTTGATGTGTTTCAGTACTTTAACGAGGCTTATGTCAAGAGTTTTTAACTTTACAGTTTAGCTCTGCTTTTACTTTGCATATATTGGTTCGTTTAAACTGAACTGGGTTCATTTTTGTCAGGAATGTGCTTTCTAATAATAGATAATGTTGTCTTTAGTTTTTTATTCTATTATTATTGTTTTTCCAGTGTTCTTAGAACAAGAACAAATTTCATTTCATGGAGGCTGATTTAAGAGGGCAGTGTAACGTTTGTGTATATGTGTTTACAGTGACTAAAGTTACTTTTTTTTTTTTTTTTTTACATTAGAGAAAATTGTAAATGCAGTCTGTATTTTAGACTCGTTTTACATTTTTAATTCAAGTGTATATTCACAGGACTGGGATTGGGGGTTTTGGAAGGTGTCAGTGTCTCTATTTTTGTGTATGCCATGTGCAAAGTTGCATTTTTAACCAGAGGAAAACAGAAATACATCCATGTTTCATTTTATTTTATTTTTTTCAGTTGTACAGGTTCATACATTTTACTTAAGCTTACAGCCAAGGAGGCCATCAAGAAGGTCAACTGCATCACCCAGTACTGATGGGAGATTGACAGTGTCTTAGATATTCCCCGCATATCCAAAGTAAAAATTTGTAATCACACATTTCATCATCCAGGCTGGTTTTAAAGTCTGCCATGAAGAAGCCTGTTCTAGAAATGCAGAATATTTAAGGTCAGGTACTTGTGATTGTACTGCTGATGTAATGATATACGTTTTAAATATGAGCAGCACGTGTCTACATGACCATTGGTTTTAAACTCATGGTAGATATTTTTTTTTTCTTTTGGAATTTTAAGGCCTTTATAAGCCTAACCATGCATCCTAAATACATCCTGCAAGTTTTGAGCCTTATAAGTTATTTTAAGGGGTATATGTAATCTAGGGCTATAGCCTCTCGCTGTCCATTAGAGAAACAGGTGCTAGACCATGGGATGAATTTCCAAATTCTCATCCATTGGTCCAGGTTATGCTTGACAGCAAAGGAAGAACTCTGTTTCACACTAAGAGGAAACCTGTTTTAGACAGAGGGAATTCTCTGATGCATACCTGTCCCTCCAACATGTATTGCTTATGTTGGAAGCAATGTTTAAGTCCCTAGATCAAGTAGCTCTGCTGCTACTGGTTTTGCAGATATGTAAAAGGTCCACCAGAGCAGAATCCAGTGGATGCCTTGTATGACATGCATAAATCGCCTTCTCATCAGTCTGTAGGTTACAAAGTACATAGACAAGGCTTTGAGGCAATCTGTATTGGACATGTTATTAAAGCCCTGTATTCTTTTTGTGAGGAACTTCTGTGGACATTCCAGTAGCTACATGTGGCTGATCAGGTACATAAAAAGATATTAACCAGAAGGTTTTAGATGAGCTAGGGTGTTTGTTGAGTTCTCACTGTTTCTTTCATTGTGAGCAGTGTACAAACTTTAATCTTATTTTTTAGCAAGTGAGACAAATATGGTGGCTTTTGAGGATTTTTAGCAGCTTGATGCACCCAAGATGCAGACAAATGTTGAAGACCAACCAAAAGCGAAGTTAAAATATATCCACATAGTGTACACATGCATGTTTTATTACACCCTTCATCCTTAACGTTCATCCTGCACACACTCAAATTACAACGCCCTTGCATGTTTGGGGCATCTGGACCATTGACTTGGAGAAGAAAGAAGTCAAACCCAAGGGTACAGAACAAGGCCACAAATCATGTCCCTAAAAGTCTCTTCAATACTTCCAGTGCTAAACCCAGACCTCACACTTGTCTAAACTCATTTTACCTTCCAATGTCAGAATTATGTTTCTTTACAAAGGCAGAAGTGATTTCTCCCTTATCATTAACATTCTCAAGCATCTTCTGTCTTTTCTAGAAAAATTAGCAGTGAAGGCACATAAGAACATCAAAATTTCAATTGCAAGCATGTTGCAGTAAACCAGCAGGTCCCAGGATAAGTTTCTTTAACAGAGTAAGTAGACAGGCTGATGTAGGGATTTTAAGTGACATACATGCTAAAAGCTGTCCACCGTTTCCCAAATGTTTGCTATAGCAACTTTTAAATAATTTGTCATCAAGGCTCTAATCAGGCATACTCCATGAATAACATACCATAATTTTTTTTTTTTGGAATAAATTTATTTTTTGCAATGACAAGTACCTACATTTAAATTAACAAAGCCCTGCACATTTACAGTGTTTTTATTTTACTAACGTACAGATTTCCTTAAATCTGTTTTTCCAGAAAGCTGGGCTAACTAACAATGTTTTAAACGTAATCCTCTCAGTTCAGTATTGTAGAGCAGAGTGTATGTGCTGTATCTTTAAGAAGCATATCAAGGACTGAACGTGCACATGCTACACCCAGTGCCATTTGCCAGAGTCTGAACATTTATGAATGCAATAGCTACTTTGTATACAAGTTACCTAAGTTAAAGTTAATACGTTTATATCGTAATGTGTTTTTACACAGTAAAGCTGCTTGAACAGAACCCATGAAGACTCGCCCACTGTCTAAGGGCAAGAGAGTGACATGGTGTCAGAACCGGGATTAGAGAGATCGATATTCAGAGCCACGAGGTGCAGAGATAACAGTGAAGGTAAACTAAGACAGACGAGCATGAAAAAGAGCCAGAAAAGAACCTAACATAATGAAAACTTGCACAGACAGCTTATTTTATAGAAAAGATAAAATGGAGCATTACAAGGGCACAAACCATATTATTAAACAAGCGGGAGGCACTAATGGTTTATTAATTAAGTGAAATGTTTAAGATTAAGATATTTGATAAAATGATTATCAGGAAAGCAAAACGAATATGTTTAAAGCAAAACGAGCTTGTTTAAAGGGAAACAAGTATGTCTGAGGCAAAATGGGCATGTTTAGAGTAAAACAAGCACAAGAAAAGTACAATGAGAAGGAAAAGAGATTAAATGCGCAAAACGGATATAGTATGGACAAAAAGGGCACATTAAGTGTAAATAAAGCACGGCAAGTGCATGTTTTGGCAAAGTGCTGTGTTTTGGTATAACTAAGACTTTGTATTGTATCAAGGGCATAACTAGAGTTAAAGTATCTCAAAATGTGCAAAAGTGCTTACAGTGTGTGCTCATAACTGTGCATGTATTCTGAAGAGTTTATATGTGCGCAGAGTGCAACTATTTCGTGAAGTACAGTAAAAGTATAGCCATTTCAAAAAGTTTCTTGTGCGGAGTGAGTCTATTCTCAAGATGCCACCATTACAGAGTGTTTCTTGCACTGTAAAGAATTATCTAGCAAGGTACAGGCATTCTAGGGAAATTACAGTGTGCTGTTTATTCGCAAAGTGCAATTACTTCAAAATGTTTCTTGCTCTGAGCTTCTTCTGTCTAGTTCATTCGCATCATGCAGTCATTTGAAATGTTTCTTCCACTGATAAGAGGTGATTTCTTGCAGTACAGCAATTTCAAGAAAATTACAGTGCCCTAGAGACTTATTTTGCAAAGTTACAAATACTGGCATAAATTTCTGTCGTGTGTGTGTGTGTGTGTGTGTGTGTGTGTGTGTGTATTTGCAAAAGCCTTCATTGGTATGTGTTAATACGGCAGATGGATTTCGAAAGCCCTTACCACTTGTATTTGATCAGAATATTGCAAAGAACTGGAGAATATTTGCGCAAGAGTACAATATTTCTATACAAGCAGCTTACTCAGACAAAGATGCATGCAGCAAGACATTTATTTTGCTAAACCTAGCTGGGTCAGAGGCCAGTGATAGAGAGCATTCACTTGTGTACGCACCAGCAGTACATGAGGGAGAAGGTAAAAATCGTCATATGGTTGTACAGGCTGAATCAAGGGAAGACCCCAAGTGTTTGAAGTGCAAATTCAGGGAAATGTGTAACCCTCAGACAAATATTACATTAGAGAGGCATTTGTTTTACACCAGAGATCAGAAACCAGGGGAAACTTTTGCAGCTTATATTACTGACCTGAGAAACAAAGCTAAAATGTGTCAGTTTCGTGACTTAAAATATACGATAACAGAAGACAAAAAGAAAAAATCACGCTGCCAGGTAAAGCACTCTCCTTAAACAAACGAAATCAAACACAAAAAGTATAGAGTGCACCATAAGCTGTATCAATTCCCAAAAATGCTCGATTGAATAATAAAGCTCGAACTTGTAAGATAAAAATCCACTTTATTAAAAGCGAAGACTGCAGAAACTGGTGTGAGCGCTTTCGCGTTGACTCGCAACGCTTCATCAGACATAAAGACATACTGTAAAATGAGTCTTTAAATATACAAGAATCACATGATGTCACATTAACTTAAAAGGGCAATAAAATAAATTGTTTATACAGAAACTTCATGTCATTAAATATATAAAAGAATAACATGATGTCACATTAACTTAAAAGGGCTATAAAAATGAAATAAATTGTTTATACAAAAACTTCATGTCAATGCTTGAGGGACCTAGCTGCTAAAAAAGGCTTGATAGTGAGCCTATCATTGAGCCCAAATCTGTGTGCTTGGAGCTTCAAGATCCATTTGCTTTCTCTTTCCTCCACTCTGTTCTGTAAGTTACCTAACCTTCCATCTGTGTGGACTAATTCTAAAACCAAAAACTTGAAAATATGTGTATTGCCAAGCTCAATAGTGTGTTTCGCCAGTGCGTTGAGAGCATTGCCTTTGGTGATAGCATAGATATGTTCCCTGATGCGCTCACGCAATGATCTGGTGGTCATCCCTACGTAAAATTTATGACAGGATTGGCAGTCAGCCAGTTCTGTCATAACATAGAAGTCGATTTAGAGATAGCATGTTCTTGTAAGCTACTCTGAGTTGAGTGTCAATAAGGGATCTGATGTTATCATCTATCGTCAGTAGATGCCAATGTTTACTAAAAATTTTTAGAACATGGTCATTTCTGTTGGTATAAGGTATGACAATTCTATTATGAGAAGTTTGTGCTGGGGTCTGATGGCTAGTATGGACACTTATAACCAGACCTGGCATCTACTGACGATAGATGATAACATCAGATCCCTTATTGACACTCAACCCAGAGTAGCTTACAAGAACATGCTATCTCTAAATCGACTTCTATGTTATGACAGAACTTATAACTACACACCAACCAATACTCACAAGAAGGGTACTTTTGCCTGTCAATCCTGCAATCAATGCAGACATATTACTAGTTCTCATACCCACACATATATACATCCCATCACACAGAGAACTTACACATTCAACCATTATGCTACTTGCAAGTCCACCAATCTAGTTTATCTGGCTGACTGCCAATCCTGTCATAAATTTTACGTAGGGATGACCACCAGATCATTGCGTGAGCGCATCAGGGAACATATCTATGCCATCACCAAAGGCAATGCTCTCAACGCACTGGCGAAACACACTATTGAGCTTGGCAATACACATATTTTCAAGTTTTTGGTTTTAGAATTAGTCCACACAGATGGAAGGTTAGGTAACTTACAGAACAGAGTGGAGGAAAGAGAAAGCAAATGGATCTTAAAGCTCCAAGCACACAGATTTGGGCTCAATGATAGGCTCACTATCAAGCCTTTTTTAGCAGCTAGGTCCCTCAAGCATTGACATGAAGTTTTTGTATAAACAATTTATTTCATTTTTATAGCCCTTTTAAGTTAATGTGACATCATGTTATTCTTTTATATATTTAATGACATGAAGTTTCTGTATAAACAATTTATTTTATTGCCCTTTTAAGTTAATGTGACATCATGTGATTCTTGTATATTTAAAGACTCATTTTGTAGTATGTCTTTATGTCTGATGAAGCGTTGCGAGTCAACGCGAAAGCGCTCACACCAGTTTCTGCAGTCTTCGCTTTTAATAAAGTGGATTTTTATCTTACAAGTTCGAGCTTTATTATTCAATCGAGCATTTTTGGGAATTGATACAGCTTATGGTGCACTCTATACTTTTTGTGTTTGATAACAGAAGACAGGTTCGTGTGTGGTATTAATAGTGCTACAGTGAGAAAGATTTTGCTTCGTGACAGTGATTTAACGTTCAGTAAAGCCATACAGATTTGTCAACTCAATGAAGTTACAGAGAAACACACAAACTTGCTTGCAAATGACAAGAGCATGATTTCAGCAGGCTCCAGAGCAAATGTAGACAGCATGCAACATGTGGCAAACAGAAGTAAGCCTAAGCACATGCCAGCCACAGCCCCTGCTGGCTCACCAAGAAAACTACGGAATTTTCCAGCAAGTTCTAATAAAGGAGCATGCTCAGTGCAGTACAAAAATGAATCGGCAAAACCCACATTCAGCTTTATTGTTAACTGTCCCACTTGTGGTGCCAATCATGAGTCTAAAAAACAAGCATGCTTAGCATTTGTTCAGCAATGTCACAAGTGTAAAAAATGGAACCATTTTCAAAGTTTTGCAAATCAAGTTACATCAGCAGACACATTTGCTAAAGTGAGAATTAGCGAGCAACTGAATGTGGCCAGTTGCATGAAACTTGTTGCTTAAGGAACCGAAGGCTCAGTGATGCTTTCATGTTATTTGGCCAAGAACTGTTACAGCTTGTTGCTCTATGTGGTTTGAAGACCTGTGCAGTCATTATTGGCTCTTAACAGACAGTTGGAGAATGAATCTTTCTTTTACTAAAGAAGTTCACCATACAAGTGCATATCACAGTTCCAATTTTTCTGAAACCATTTTCTCAGAGTAAGCTGATGTATTCGATGAAAGGTTGGGCAAACTTCCAGTTGTGTATTCTATGAAGTTAGACCCAGATGTCACTCCTGTAGTCAGACCAGCAAGACAAGTTCTGATAGCTATGCAGGATAAAGTCAAACCCCAGTTGGATAAGATGGTACAGCAAGGTGTAATTTGTCTAGTCAGAGAACCATCTGAGTGGGTATTGTCCATTGTAGCAGCTCACAAAAAAGGCTCAGACGACATCAGAATATGTATTGATCCAAGATATCTGAACAAAGCATTGAAAAGATTGCATCACCCAATGCGTACAGTCAAAGAGGAGAGGTTGCAGCTTTGATACCGAATGCCACTGTTTTTTCAGTCTTGGATGGAAAGAGATGCTTAATCACAAATCCTCATTGCTGACCACTTTTAGTACCCCCGTTTGGCAGATACAGATTCCTAAGGATGCCATTTGGAATAAATTCTGCAAGTGAAGTCTTCCAGCGTGCAATGGAGCAAATATTTTCAGGTTACCCTTGTGCCATAACAGTAGATGATTTACTGGTTGGAATGCAATGGTGAAGCAGAGCATGATAGAAACCTAAAGAGAGCTCTAAACAGAGCATGTGAAGTAAACTTAAAGCTCAATCCTCTGAAGTGTAAATTCAGATTACCAGAAGTCACATATGTAGGCCAGTCATTTATTTACCAGCACTGGCTTAAGACCAGACCCATCCAAGCAAACAGCTATTTTCGAGATGTCAGCACTAGACAATATTCAAGCTCTGCAGCATTTCCTAGGCATGGTCAACTATTTAAGCAAGTGTATACCAGATTTCACTAAGTTGACAGCATCTTTAAGAGAGATGACACACAAAAATGTTACATGGTCTTGGTTGGAACAGCACCAGAAGGCATTTAAAGTCCTTAAGCTGAAAATTGCTGCCCCACCTACATTAAGATACTATGATGTCAATAAACCAGTCACTCTTTCCTGTGATGCTTCACAATTTGGTCTTAGCACAGTCATTCTTCAAGAGGGCAGACCAGTAGCCTATGCATCTAGATCACTTACCCAAACTGAAATGCAATATGCTCAAACTGAGAAAGAACTTTTGGCAATAGTATTTGCATGTTCAAAGTTTCATGATCATAACTATGGTCAAGATATTCAGATTGAAACTGATCACCAACCTCTACTTACTATTCTAAAGAAGCCTATACAGCTCAAGAGCGATTACAAAGAATGATGCTCCAATTGCAAAAGTACAACTTCAAAATGGTCAATACAAAAGGCAAACTTCTTTATCTGGCTTATATCTTATCCAGATCAACCAGAATTCCACGGAACAGCTTGACACAGAGAATTTTGACTTTGACGTTATGGAAGTACATAATTTTTCTACCACGAGACTTGAGCTGAGAGATCACACAGAGACTGATCCAATTTTACAAAAGCTCAACCACTACATTACTGTTGGGTGGCCAGCAAAGCAATACAGTGTACCACCTGAAGTGCAAACCTATTTTCCTTACAGAGATGAAATGTTGTTAGAAGATGGCATTATTTTCAAAGGTCCTAAAATTGTTGCTCCTGCTTCATTACAACATGAATATATCCAGATTTTGCATCGTGGTCACCCAGGTTCTGCATCTGCTAAGAGAAGGGTGAGAGAACTAGTATTTTGGGCATCATTACTGCAAGACATTGATAAAGTACTTTTTTCTTGTTTAGTGTGCAATAGTACTAAACCGCATTTGCAAAGAGAACCACTTCAGTTAAGTCAAGTTCCTGAACTACTTTGGTCAACAGTAGTCAAGGATACATTTGAGTGGAACAATCAGCATTATTTAGTATTGGCAGACTCTTATTCTAACTGGTTTGAGATTGCTCTACTATCTAATTTAAAAACTACTACTGTTATTACTACGTTGAAATGTCATTTCTCAGTCCACGATAGTCCACATACAGTTATTTCTGACAACTTGTGGAGCATATGCACTAACAACATTCATCATTACACCATCAATTTCCAGCTTCATAAACATCACTCTATCCGACACTCTTTTCACCTCCAAAACACTCTTAGCATACTGTTCCTTCAGGATAACCCCTATGCCATTTCTCCCCTCATCCACACCATAATAAAACAATTTGAACCTTGCTCCCCTTCCATCTGTTCTCTTGCACACACAATATACCAACCTTCCTTCTGTCCATCATATCAGCTAGCTCTCTCCCTATGCCAGTCATACTGCCAACATTCAAAGTTCCGAACCTCACTACCACAGTCCTAGCCTTTACCTGCCTTCGGGCATGTCTTCCCCTCTTCTCCTCCTTCGGCCAACAGTAGCCCAATTTCCGCCAGCATCCTGCTGGCCAACAGGACTGGTGGCAGTCATTGTTAACCCGGGCCTCGACCAATCCGGTATGTATACCTGTACTGTTGCCCGCATGTATGATTTGGCAAAATTTTATGCCAGATGCCCTTCCTGACGCAACCCTCCCCATTTATCCGAGCTTGGGACCGGCACAAAGAAATGCACTGGCTTGTGCATCCCCAGTGGCTGGGTTCCTAATTTACTGTCAGTTATTTCAGAAATTTGCAAAAGAATGGGACTTTGTACATGTTACTAGTAGTCCTGAATATCCAGTCAAATGGATTAGCTGAAAGTGCAGTGCAGAGTGCAAAGCAATTACCTGAAAGGTCAAAGCGTGACAATACCGATGTCTTTCTGAATTTACTTAATCTCAGAAACATACCCAGTGACAATATACTTGGCTCACCTGCTCAAAGACTTCTATCCAGGCAAACCAGAACAATGGTATCTATTACTTCCAGTTTATTGAGGCTTAAAACTAAGAACAGAACCATCAGGGTCCAGTTATTCAAGGAGCGTTTTATCCAGAAGTTCAGTTATGATAAATGGAGCAGACTTCTTCGTCAATTGAAAGAAGGAGAGACAGTGAGGATACAAATGGCGAAAGGTTTAGACCGGATTGGTCAGGTAACAGGTATATGTAGCGAGCCGAGATCCTACTTTGTAGAATCTGAGGGTGTGGGGTACAGGAGAAATCACAGACATCTTCCTGTATCAGAATCATTACTGCAGCATTGTTCCTGTGATACAGACTCTAGATCTCAGAGCAAGTTAGACAATGTTCCCGTCGCAGAATGCATCTTAACCTCTACTGCCACTCCTGAGGATGTTCACAATACTCCTAAGGTTGAACATTTAGCAGAGACAGTTCCAGTTGCTAAATCTAATTCTCAGTTTTATGTCACATGATTTGAACATATTTCCAGACCTAGTGTGAAATGTACAGCAACATGGACATAACTGTATAGATGTACCTAGTTCTGTATAAATGTATGGCAAAGAACTATCTGCATTGTTTGCATATCAAAAGTGATTTACATGCATTGCATGATCTAGTTCTCAAAGAGGGAGGATGTAGAGCAGAGTGTATGTACTGTATCTTTAAGAATCCTATCAAAGTCTGAAAGTGCACATATAAATAGCGGGCACGTGCTATACCCAGTGCCATTTTGAGAGTGCAGCCAGAGAGTGAACATGTTTGAATGAAATATCTAGTTTGTATACAAGTTACCTAAGTTAAAGTTAACAAGTTTATATCATAATGTCTTTGTACATAATAAAGCTACATGAACAGAACCCATGCAGACTTGTCCACTGTCCAAGGGCAAGGACAGCAATAAGGATGATTTTTGGGTACAGAAATTTTAGGCTTGCTGACCAGAAAGGTGCACTGTCATCATCTAAAATTAAGGTTAAACATGCATGCAATAGCAGATGTTCCCAGATACACAGATTGCTAAATTACAGTTCTGTATACTTACAATAAATGTAGAGGTTCAAGTGCATTCACTGTTGCAGTCCTGACAGTTATTTCCTGTCATGAAGCCCTCAGCCAGCCTGACTACCAGAGAAACTTTTTTCACCTCCCTGACTGGTGTACACCTTAATCAATGTCAGTACATTCAAGTGTAAAGGGAGCCAGCCAGTGTCATCACTTCAGTATTTTCTTGGCCCCATGTAGGAGGAGTCCAAAGTCAAAAACAGGTGAATAAAGAAAGGGGGTACCTAACCTAGGGTAGCCTGGGAAAGTATCCAAGGACGTTATATTTGGAGATACTAAGCCGACCTGGTAGGCCAAGGGGGGAAGGAGGAAGCGAAAGAAGACTGCAACAGTGAATACACTTGAACATCTACATTTATGGTAAGTGTACGCAGCTGTACTATGTTCTTTATGTTTCACTGTTGCAGTCCTGACAGTTGGGACACTTCCCAAAGCTTAAATGAGGGTGGACAGAGTTCAAGGAGAGGAGAGGGATCCCCTGCAGGACTGCAGAGGCAAATCCTGCTCTGGATTTAGAGAAAGCTGGCAGGTGGTAATGTCTTGTGAATGTATGCATAGAAGACCAAGTGGCTGCTTCCAAAATGTCTTTGGTGGGGACCCCCTTAGGGAAAGCTGTAGAAGTAGCTGTAGAGTGAGGTCTAACCAAATTGGGGGTCTCTTGCCATGATGGCTGTAGCAGAAAGAAATGCAGTATGAAATTCACTTGGAAATGGTTTGTTTAGAAGCTGATTTTCCTTCAGATCCAGAGGCAAAGGTTAGCTGATCTGATTTTCTTAAGGATTTTGTCCTGTTTAGGGAGAAGTGCAACATTGTGTGCACATCCAAGGAGTGCAGTAATCTTTCTCCCCTGTTCTGAGGACTGGGAAATAAGGTAGGGCAGATGGATGGCTTGATTCAAACATACATTGGTTACCACCTTAGGCATAAAGGAGGGTTTAGTCCTAAGGGAGACCCTGTCCTTTTGGAAGATATTGAAAAGCGCTATCACCATTAGGGCCTGTAACTCTGAGATCCTTCTAGCCAAAGTAATAGCTAAAAGAAGAACAGCCTTCCAAGAGAAAATTTTTAAAGAAGGATTAGCTGCAGGTTCAAAAGGAGGCAAAGTCAATTTTTCTAGCACATAGCTGAGGTCCCATGGAGGGGTGGGTTTTTTCCTGGGGGGGCTAATGTGAATAAGACACCTAAGGAATTGTTTCAGGAGGGGGTGTGAGAAGACCGGAGAGAGAGCAAAAATGTGAGTAGATATGGCTGAGGTATCTATTTTTATAGAGTAGGAAAGGCCTTTATCCACTAGACTGACCAGGTACTCCAGGATTGTAGAAATGTTAACTGAACTTGGTT
Source organism: Protopterus annectens (assembly GCF_019279795.1). Lineage (NCBI taxonomy): Eukaryota > Metazoa > Chordata > Ceratodontiformes > Protopteridae > Protopterus > Protopterus annectens. The sequence goes on along the minus strand of NC_056743.1, from coordinate 826,936,708 downwards.
CAAGGTGATGCATCTAGCACCAAGTAGAGAATCTTTTCCATTTGGAAGAATTAGATTTCCTAGTGCTAGGCCTTCTGGATTCCTTCAGAATGTTTTGCACCTGTTGACTTAAGTTGGTGTAACAGTTGGGGCTGTGGTATAATCCAAGCTGAAAGGTTTAGAGTCTGCAGATTGGGGTGCATTATCTACCCTTTGTACTGCATGAGGAGGTCTACCCTCTGCTGTAACTGCCACGGTTTCTGATTGGTGAGCTGGAGAAGGAGTGGAAACCAGTGTTGCCTGGACCAGTTTGGCGATATCAGGATGGTCCTCTCTGATCTTTAGAAGGACTCAAGTCTGGTGGGATGCATAAATGAAAAGGTGAGTTCATGGGAAGGAGAAAGCATCTGTTTTCCATGCCGATGCCTGTCTTGTCTTGCTACAGAATTTTTCTAGTTGAGCATTGTCCTTGCTAGCAAAGATGTCCACTGACTATGCTGAGAAAGATATCTCGGTGTAGGTGCCCCTCATGGGGGTCTGTCAAGTTCCTGCTGGGGTGATCTGCAAGAGTGTCTTGTTCTCCTGGCAAGTATTGCACTAGGAGGTGAAGTCCCAGGGAGTGAGCTGTCTCCCCAACTTGCATGGCTAGAAGGCACAGGTGGTATGAGTGTGTACCTCCTTGTCTGTTTATGTACCATATGACTGTGGTGTTGTCTGTTTGTACTATCAGAACCCCTGGTATCCATTTCTCTTTTAAGGCCAGTAAGCCTTTTAGAACTGCCATGAGTTTTTTTTCCAATTTATGTGCTTCCTCTTGGTCTGGGTATCCCATAATCTGTTGATTTGGAGATGTTGGGTATGGGCCCCCCATACAATGTCTGATGAGTATGTGGTGATGGTTTGCCAGGAAGAGAGATTCTGAAGGGATAGTCCTGATTCTGGGTGCAAGCCTGTAGCCATCACATGAGCTCTTGCTTGAGGCAAGGTAACAGGTGTATTTTGTTGTCCAGGGACTGAGTGCTCTGGCACCCCACATTCTTTAGATACCACTGCAGCTTCTTCATGTATAGCCTGGCTAATGGCACCATGCGGACACAAGATGCCATGTACCCCAGAGCTCTGAGGAATTCTCTGGCTGTTATGGACTGTTTGTGCTGTAAGTTCTAGAAGCAGCTGGTCAAAAAGGTGACTTTGTCTGGGGGAAGAAGGCCTTTTGGAGAGAGGAGTCCAGGAGTGCCTCTAGGAAACTATCTGTTTGGATGGCACAGTGATGGACTTCTTTAGGTTTAGAGTGAACCCCAAGGAGGTCAGGAATTTCAGTGTGAATTTTTGGTCTTTCAGAATCTGTGACAGGTCTGAAGCCTGTATTAGGTAATCATCCAGGTATGGGTAAATCTGGACCCCTTTGGTCCTGCAGAAAGCAATGGCAGGAGCAAAGCACTTTGTGAAAACTCTTGGTGCAGTAGACAGTCCAAAGGGCAGATCTGAAAACTGATAGTGACTGGAGCTTGCTCTGAAGCAAAGAAAGCTTCTGTGCTACCTTGATATGGGGATGTGCAGATTGGTGTCTTTTAGGTCTGCTAAAACCATGAATGCCTGAGGGGCTAACATGGGAAGTAGTTTCTGCAGGGTCAACATTTTGAATTTTGGTACCCTGAGAAAAAGATTTAAATTGGACAGGTACAGGATAGAACACCAAGGTCCTTCTTTTCTGGGTACTAGGAAAAGTCTTGAATAAAATACTTTCCATTTCTGATTTTATGGAACTGGTTCCACTGCTCCCTGGGAACACAAAATTTGATTTTTTTCTCGAGCCTGAGCACATCTGGGTATCCTGAGATTCTTAAGGGCTCTTCGAAAGTGAGATTGCAACCATTGGCACTAATATTTAGAATCCACTGATCTGAAGTAACACAGGTCCAGTATTAATAGAAAAGGGACAGCCTTCCTCCTAGCTTTGGGGTGGGGTTAGGGAGGGGGGAAGGTAGCGGAGAGTCATAATTGCTCTCTGGCAGGCGCTGGTGTCCTAGATCTTCCTTGCCTGTGGAGACTGTCTAAATCTTTGGTGTTGTGGTCTATGCCTGGGGTTTCTGTACCTCTGAGGCTTTTATGTTTGTTTCTAGACTGGGTTGGAAAGAACCAATGTTTGGCCGGAAAATTAATGTTGAACCGGGGGGGGAGTTGCACTTGCAGAAAGTCCTTTACTGTTTGCATGGATTTTGCCTTGCCTTGTCTTCCATATTTTTGAGGAGTGCTTCAGCTTTAAGCCCCCCAAAATGCATTCTTTGTCTAGGGGTGCATCCAGGAGATGAGCTTTTACATGGTCAGGGAAGGGTGTCTCCTGATCACTGTGCCAGTGACAGCTGCCCTGCAGGAGGCTTCCATGGCATCAAAGAGAGTGTTTAGCTACTTGGAAACTGGAATGACCGAGATCTAAAAGTTCCTTGGAAAGGTTTTTATCCTCTAAACCTGAGATCTTCTGTTTTAGTTGGTCAAGAATGTTTTGCTGGTATTTGATCATAAGTGACAGTTGAGGGCCCTCATAGTAATGGTAGCAGAAGTGTAGACTTTCTTTCCAAATTTATCAAGAGCCCTACTTTCTTTGTCAGTAGGTAAAGGGCACTTAGAGGTACTGGCCCTAGACCCTTTATGGCCTGGGATGACCATTTCAGGGTCAGCAGTTCGGTTTTTGAACAGATATTTATGAAAGTCCTGGACCCTGTAGAACCGATCAGGCATTCTGGGTGCAGGAGGGAGTGAGTCAGGATTTAAGGAAGCATCCTGAAAAACATCTTTCACTGCTTCCAGAGTAGGTGGGATAGCTAGAGGTTTGTGCTCAGGGAGGTCTAACAACTTCCTGATTCTCTTTTTAGCCAGTTGGTATTCCTGTGCTTCCCACTGAAAATGTTGTCTCATAACAAAGTTTCTCTCTAAAAGTGAGGTTTCAGGTGGGGAGGAATAGAGGAAATTTTCCTCTGAATCTGGTTCTTCACATGAGGTGTAAGGGGGCCTCCTTTGGACCTTGGCAAATGGACTCTGGATCCGCAGTAGGATTCTTGAAGATGAACTTGTGAGAGTCAGGTACTCTGTAATACCCGTCACGTTTTCTGGGAGCTGGAGGTAAAGTGTCTGGGGACAGGCTATATTCCAAGAAAGCATCAATTACAATGTCCAGAACAGGAGGGATAGCTAAAGGCCTGTGTTGAGGAAGGAGTAAGAATCTAAGCGTGTGCAAGGTTTCACCAAAAGAAGAATCTTCTGGAGGGGAAGCAGAGGGAATGGAATCCTCTGCATCAGAATCCTCATAAGTAGATAAGGGCAAATTGTGGTAATCAGAAGAAACAGAAATATCAGAATCCTGATCAGAAGAATCAAAGGGAAAATCAGTTCTAGGTCTCTTAGAGGGGGAAGGCTGGCTTCCCCTAATTAAAGTAATAAGGTCTTCAGCCATTCTAAGCATCTGTTTTTTAGGCATATGGGCCTAATCATGCGGTTTGGACGTCGGTTTTCTAGGCGTGGGTCAAGTTTTAGGCCTGGATGAAGCAGATGGCGTTGGTTTAAAATGCAAGTCTGTAGGCCGGAATACACCCTCAGAATCCGGTGCCTGCACAGCGGAAGCATGCAAAATCTGAAGGTAATGCTACTCAATGCTAGAAGTCTAAATCTCAAAATGCACTCTCTCAAGGCACTCCTAAAAATAGAGAACAAAGATATCTGTGCAGTAACTGAGACTTGGTTCAAGGCTCCTTAGAGCACCCCTGCAATACCAGGCTACAGCTCTTACCACACTTTTCGGCCACCAAACCAGGATCGAAACACTAAAGGAGGAGAAGTGTCCATATTCACCAAGGATATTCACACCACCACCATGTTAGTTGCCCAACACAATTTGTCTGAAATTCTCCAGGTGCAACTAACACTAGGTAAGACTGTAATCCAAACTGTAGCATGCTACAGATCTCCCACCATGCCCCAAGATTCTCACTACAGCTTTCTAAACATACTGGAAAATATTAATATACAACCAAACACCCTAATACTGGGTGATTTCAACTAACCAGCCATTAACTGGGAAAACTACTCGTGTACCAACACCTTTGCCCAACAGTTCTTGGAAATCATAAATTCCAGTGCCCTGGATCAACTAATCCATAGTGCCACCAGGGGCTCCAATATCGTAGACCTGGTCATTACCAACATGGGAAATCAATTCTCCACACCTATGGTCACCCCCTCGCTGGTCAGATCAGACCATAAACTAATCACCCTTAACATCCACATCCCACCCCCACCCCCCAGTAAGGAAACCTCCATAAAAAACATCTCCAAAGCCAACTTCATGCTACTCAAGTCAGACGCTACAAACTTCATGATACCCATGCAGACGGGAACTGAAAGTTCGGCTGCTGAGTCCTACACTAAGGCACTGAACAAGCACATCTACTCATGCATAAATCGTGCCATCCCAAACAGAACCAAGATGGTCTCCTCCAAAAAAGGGAAGTCAATCTGGTGGTCCCCTGCCATAAACAAGCTTTACAACAAAAGGAAGAAACTGTTGCAGAAAAGAGGAAAATCCCAGGATGGAAAAAACTCCCTTACCAGCCTCAGTAAGAAGCTGAGATCCCTCATAAAATCCTCCAAAGCTAGTTACGAAAATAAAATTGCCAGAGATTCCAAAGACAACCACAAGGCATTCTATAACTATGTCAAGAATCTAAATGGCAATGCTCAGATCTGCTCTGAGCTACAACAGAATGGCATTAAATATACTGATCCCAAGGATATTGCCAATATCCTGGCAGATCGATTCAGTGCCAACTTCACCCCCTCTCACCCCCTAAAGGGCCCATCTCAATACCAAAAGACTGCCAAATTCCGATTATCATGACCACACAGGTAAAAACTGCACTCTCCAAAGCTAAGAATACAGCATCCATGGGACCAGACAAAATCCTGGGCTGTGTACTACATGAACTACAAAACGAACTGGCACCTCACCTAAGTGTCATGTTTAATCATAGCCTCACCTCAGGCTTCGTGCCCACTGAGTGGCGCACAGCTACAGTTATCCCACTCCACAAGGAGGGATCCACCTGGGATCCTGGGAACTACCACCCCATCTCTCTGACGAGCCTGATCTGCAAGGCCATGGAATGCATTATCATGAAAACTTATAAACAAAGACATTGGCAAACTTCAAACACTGGACGTCACCCAGTTTGGGTTTGTGAAGGGCCAATTTTGTCTCCTGAACCTGACTGACTACTCTGAATCAGTCTCCAGAGCTGTGGACAAGGGTAAGGCGGCCACACAGTCCATCTGGACCTCGCCAAGGCCTTCGACACCATCCCCACTCTGGAATCATAGATAAACTTACTAAGCTGGGCATTAATCCCAACGTCACTCAATGTGTTGCCAACTGGCTTACTGACAGAACCCACACTGTAAAAGTAGCCAACTCCAAATCCAGCTCCAGACAAGTGACAAGTGGAGTACCTCAGGGTTCAGTCCTGGGACCTCTCTTGTTTGGCATCTACTTCTCTGAAGTACAGGCCAACACTAAGGGACTCTGGTTAACAAAGTTCACAGACGACTGCAAACTGGGAGCCATTACTGAATCCCCAAATGATGTGGATATTCTAAAAAAGGGCCTTACAGAAACAGATGCTTGGTCCCAGAGCCATGGGCTCAAGCTCAGTGCCAAGAAATGTTTAATTATCCCCTTTGGGAAAAACCATGTACCCATGAATTACCACATAGGTGGCAGTACACTAAACATCGAGAGTGTGATAAGAGACTTAGGGACCAGGTGGACAGTGGTCTCACCTTCGATAACCACATTGCCACAACAGTCAGGAAATCCTTCTGTGTGGCACATCTCATCACTAAGGACTTTTCATCCAGAAAAAAGGAGGTCATTGTCCTACTGCACTCATCCCTCATTAGACACATTATAGAATACAACGCCCCATTTTGTATGTACCTCTAAAGACATCTTCAACAACTGGAAAGGCCGCAGAAATACCTCACTAAAAGAATCACAGGCCTAAAGCAGATGCCCTATGCTGACCGTCTAAACAAACTCCAGCTATATTCTGTCGTATATCATCCACTCAGAGGCGATCTCTGCTTAACACAGAAGGCCATGTCAAACCCAGAGTTGTTGGACATGCGACACTTAAAGAAATCCCAATCCCTCTGAGCCACATTCTCCAGGGATCTAATCCTTGTCATCACAATGAACAAAATATGCTGGAGGGACAGATTCCTGACCCAGAGACTCCTCATACTCTGGAAGAGACTGCCCATACATGTCAAGCATAGTGCCTCTTTGGTCTTCTTCAAAAGGAACCTTGACGACTGGATGGGAGATAGGAAATTCTCCCCAGGGATCACGTCAGTCGCCCTGCTAAACAGGGGTCCATGGAAGTAAATATTGTGGGATAGCCAGGGAATTGTTATGGCTAGGCTTGTACAGGCCCTAGGGCCGATAGCCTAGTACCAACCTATGAACCTATAACCAAGACTTGGTTTAAGCCAAATAATGTACTATGGCATGTACATAGCCTTCCAGATATTTAGACCAACAACAGCACAAACTGGAGCCAAAGGTTGAGATGTCTCAATCTACATTAGCAAAAAACAAACTTCCAGGTTGGTTAAACAGCTTATCCACATGCAAGTCACCATAGATAAGATCCCTCACCATGTGATGGCAAGCTACAGGTCACTATCTATGCCCCTAGAGTCTCACAACTCTTACCTAACTCTACTAGAGGCAATTACCATCCAATTAAACACCCTATTCATGGGTGACTTTATCTACCCCTCTAAGGACTGGAGAACTTACACTGCTTCAAACTCAGAGGCACAAAGCTTCCTGGACTTTATTAACACCAACACCCTGGAAGAGATAGTGCATGCACTAACCACAGAATCAGCCATACTGGATCTGGTATTCACCAACATGGAAAAGCACTGCAACCCTACTGTGTCACAGCCTTCCTAGTGAGGTCAGATCACAAAGTTGGCTTCTTTGAAGTAAAAATCAACTTGAAAACCTCAGCTAAATTAGTAACAAGACCTATTCTATGGCAAACTACATCCTATTAAGTGACAGTTTTGTCAAAATGCAAGGCTCCCTCTAGCCCCAAGACCACAGATACCTATGCAGAATAATTCACAGAGCCCTATACAAACAAGAGAATGGCTGCATAGAGGTTACCGCACCTACCAGAAGTAAACCCAAAATAAATATTAAAAACAAACCCCACTAGTGGGATCCTCACCTAAAAGGGGTATATAATGAAAGAAGAAAACTAATGCCCAAAAACAGGAAGAACAACTCTCTTACACAACTAAACAAGAGACAAAGAGGTATAATTTAGTACAATCCAACAAGACCAACTACAAAGTCAAGATAGCTTCATCACAGTCCAAGGACCATTACAAGGCCTTCATCAGCTATGTCCAGAACCCTAAAGGTATCATAGAGCAGTGTGCTGAACTGGTGGTGAATGGTACCATCTTCACCAATCAGGATGGCACAGCGAATCTACTGGCTGATAAATTCAACTCAAGTTTCACCCCCCTATTCTCTTCCAGCTCCATCAGGTGAAAGTGCCTCCAGCATACTACCCCAACTATTAGAAGTTACTTCTTCAGTCCCTTCAGTGTCCCCCTAAACATAAATGACAAAGTGGGAATTATGCTTCATAGTCCTCACACACATTTTAACACAGTCAACAAACTTTCAGTGTTTGCAGAACCACAGTTCACACGATAACAATATCCAACGGGACGGGATTTTTCAGTTCTCTCATTTATTCAACAACTTCAGAGTGCTACTGGTCTTCTTCCTGATCATCTTGCTCTCCAGTCTCTGGCTCAAGTCTGAAGTACTCCTGATTCTTCTAGTCAGCTCCTGTTTTTTTCTCACTAAGCATTTCTGTTGGATCAATGGAAAAGGTTACAGTGGCAAAGTTTTTTATCAACTTTGCTTCCCTGTCTTCTAACAGTAACAGAGTCCCCTGTAGCTTGCTGGCTCACTCTTTAATGTCTAAAGATTTTTTTCCTTAGCCTGTTTTACATTTAAAAATGTAACTGATCCTCCAGGAAAAAAAAACATTCTGAAGACACCTGGATATAGCCGCTTGCACTTCACACTTGCCTGTCAACAACCGCTAACTGCTAGAATGAACTTGTTTGTCTTCTCTCTAGTGTACAGTGAATAATTATTTTTCCTTAACACTTTGGTGTCCCCAAATTTTAACACTTTTATAATGTGCCTTAGTTTTATCAGGAGCAGCTCTTTGTGCTGATGTGATTGGGTCTTTACTAATGCAGGTCTCAGCTGCTCTCTCATCGTCAGAGTTGGACCATACACACAATGTGCCCTTTCAACCTTTCAATTATCAGATCCTACTATTGATCATCAGTGCAGCTGGTTACATGTGCTTTCATAAAATGTACACAGTCGACCTTTCCAAGCTTCTCTACATGTTCTATTTACCAACTCTACTATGTTTTGAAACAGATGATCTTGAGAAGCCCCAAGTTCAGCCAGCCTATCCTTCCTTTCATGCTCCGATTTCTGCAGTTTTATCATCTCATCTGAACTGTCACTTAAAGGTTTTTCTATTTTTTTTCCAGATTTTCATCATTTGACTTTATATATTTCTCTAGTGGCTTGTTTATTTCTTATAGGTGAATAGTAGGCTAAGTTCTTTGAAGGGTCACTTTAAATCTAGCCAATACCAAAACATTAGAATCAAACCATGAACTTTGTAGCTATGAAGTGAAGACCTTAACCATTATGCCAAACCCACCCAAAACACAGAAAAGAGCAACATTTACAGGTTCACAGGTGAAGTGCGTAAGTAAGTAAATACTAGGTAGTTGCCCTTACAGACCATTTTAAATTTAGGCAATTTTCCTTCAGAGGTGAGAATCAAACCCTGTACCTTGCATCTGTGAGGTAAACACCTTACCCATTGTGCAAATATGAGGTAGGGGGTTAGTATAACGGTTAATGTGTTTAACTCACAGACATAAGATACACTGATTGATTCTCATCTTTGTGAGGGGAAAACAACTAGGCTTACAATGGCCCAATAAGGCAGATAGTTAGGTAATTAGCTGTGAAAACCATGAATTTATGAAATAATAATAGCCATCTCTGCAAAGCAATAAAGCCCCAACTGGTCCAAATGACCCAAGTTTGAATAGCTGTCTGAACAATTGGGGAAGGCAAATGCGTATACACAAAAATGCACTGGCTGAAGCAATTCACCTGACATGGGGGCAGAAAATCAGCAAAGTACTGTAGCAGGAACACCCTGTGAGGGAAGGTTATAGAGAACTACACTCCATACTCACAGATACTCAGAAGTAGAGGTCAAGCCAATAAGTATTTCCACTTTAACTAGGTGTCAGATGTGTGTGGAAGTATGCACTTTCCCTGAGGTTAGCACAGTAGGGATTGTATCATTCTTGTTCACCAATGGGAAGGGGAGTTGTAGGCTTACTACACAAAAATCCAAATGGCTGTTTAAGTACAACACTGCAGTAAGACTACCAAGATTTCCCTGCCTAGCCTATGGAAATGTGAGGTCTTGGCTCCTAGTTACCCCTCTTCCTGGGAGCAATCTTGGTCTGAGTGGCAATTTCATACTTCAGGAGATGCAGTCTTTACGCTTCCCACAGCAACTCAGCCATACTTCTAAAACGAGCCCTATCCGACAGTGCAAACGTGTAGTCAGCACATCAGCCACTGAGGATGCCAGAGAGAAAGGTGACAGTTTGACAAAGGACACGGGCACACGTATCCTTACCTATTTTTTTTCCCTGAGTTTATTCTAGTAGGATTTGTGACAACTCTTTAAAATGTCAAGCCCTTTTGTATTAGTATGGCTTGGGGGTATTGCAGATATAAGTTAAGATGCAGTGAGATGTAAAGGTGATGATTACCTCTGACAGATCATTGGTCTCTATCAGAAACCTATACTTAAGTGAACAGGATCATAGGTTTGTCCCAGGGATTACTCCCGTGTCACTATTAGACTGAGGCACAGTAAACTAAACCTTAAAAAGGGCACAGTATACTCAAATCAAGGGGTGGCGTAAACCATACAGAATCGGGCTAGGCTTATAATTGCCCCAGGGCAGATAGCCTAGTATGAACCTATGAACCTAAGTGAGACTTAGGCATCAGCTGGGGGTTTACAGGGCATGACTAATGGTAACAGTGCATCTAGGAAGCAATGTAAAATAAAAAAAGGACAATGATACAGTGCAACAACACGCCTGTTCTCAACAAGAAAGAATGCCTACCTGGACTTCATTAAAGTTTACAGTTTTGGCATAATGAAGCTCATTAACAATGGCACTTTCATTTATTCAGTTTTTGTTAAAAATATGGGATCCAAATGAAATACCAGCCTGTTTGGTTTGCAGTCATATATTATGTTAACAGGACTGGGAGCATCAAAACCAGCTCATTTGTAACTTGTTGCTACATCCCGCTATGTTTTATAGCCTGCCATGGTCCATAATGCTACTGGTGTACTGTTATGAATAAATAAGTATAGAACTAAAGAATAACACAAACAAACACTGCAGGCTAAGGAGGTAAGTAAAAGGTATGGGATACTGTAATAACATACAGTATTACACATGCCTGAACTACAGACTTTTAAAGCATCAGTTTTCAGTATTACAGACCCTTAAACTGTTCCTCAAAGGTTTCGCATATTTACAGTACCTGAGATGTCAACAGGCATAGAAACACAGCGGCTCAGAAGAGGTGGTGCCATTAGTTCCACGGATTCAGACTTGGATGGATCACTTCCTACAGGAAGAATAAAAATTCTGTAAAATAGCATAAGTGCCAGACAATAATACAGAAATCAGAGAGAATAATAATACATCAGTATAGCTGACACCATGAAAGAAATGAAACCCTGCATCATATGATCAGATTTAGAATTTGTACTGGCTGCACAGTAAACAATGGGCAATGCAGTCTGATGTACTTTTCTAAAGTGCTAAAAACATTTGTTGGAAAACCTTTTAAAAAATACAGCCAACACCACAGAAAAAAACTGGACCCTCTTACTAGACTTGAGCCTATTCCACCCCCCACCCCCCAAAAAAAAACAGATGTTTCAGCAAAGATTCACAAGGGCGAGAAACAACTAGAGGGGCCAGTATCTAGGTAGCCACGGAGGGTGATTTATTTTGGGTAGGTCATTAAAACCCACCCCCAGATGGCTGACAAATACTCTTGCTTAAGATGGGCTCTGCAAAGCTTTCCTCAATGCGCATGCGTACACACATATGGGATGAAGGTTACTGCATGAACACTTTTGACAGCATAAGGTACACATCTCCAACTTATCACACTGCATGATATATACGTCTCTTTCTTTCTTTCTCTCTCTCTCCTTCTCCCTCCAATAGATACCACAAAAGGATGGAACGAGTGAGAAACAGAACCAAAAACACAATGGATCACTCGGGAAGTCCTAATAAGGGTATGAGCACAACAATAATGAATCCAACAGTGTAATGAAGATAAATCCAACAGTGTGGTGAAGATAACACAGCTAGAACACACAGTAGTAAAAAATCCAAGAAGTTTAAACTTCTTGGATTTTTTACTACTGTGTGTTCTAGCTGTGTTATCTTCACCACACTGTTGGATTTATCTTCATTACACTGTTGGATTCATTATTGTTGTGCTCATACCCTTATTTGGACTTCCCGAGTGATCCATTGTGTGTTTTCCCTCCAATAGATGCCAGCACTACAGCAAGCTGGACCACCTACCCCCCAGAATGGATGAGCGGGTGACAGTTACTACTCCAGCCATCTCTCATTGCCTCTACCAACACACAATCTACTAGTCAATACCAGCTCACTCTGGATCACAGTCAGGGCTTTCTCCCTCTGTGGCATGAGGAAGGTCTCGACTTCACATTATTCATTAGTGATGACATACTGCCTCAAATGAGCAGTGGGACAGTGTTTATTTCCATTGCTTTCTCCTTATTCAGCACCACACAGCACTGCTGTGACATCACAGATAGTCCACTGGCAAAGGACTGAAATGTCACAACAGATAACTAGGACATCAAGTAGGGAATAAGCTACAAAGGCAAATTATTCTAAGGGGGCATTTATAAGTTGGTCAAAAAATACATGTTCAAACTGCATTTTTCACCCAATCTGTCAAATAGTAGTTAATCACAGAATCAACTCAAACTTGACACAGCAAAAAAGTGAGGCAATGCTAACACATGATAATACATGCTACTGTTCATCCATCACGTCTTTCTCTGCTCTCCCCCTTAATAATATATCTGGGAAATCAGCTGGAATTTGTATCTTATGTTCGTGATCTGCATGAGGTTATTTATTAAAGACTGATGCAATGCTCATGGACAAGGTTTCAGCTATCATTACAACTTACTATTTCCATCTAATGAATATATCCCAGGATTAAACAAGTAATATAACTTTCAGAGATAGCTACATCAGGATTTTGTGCTGGTGATGCCTTGAATAGACTACTGTAATGCTATTTATATACTAACCAAAGACTGAAAAGGTTACACAGCCAAAACAATAAGTAAAAACTGCAAAAAAGACCCAGCAAACTAGAGCCTTCACTGAGCAAAACCTCAAACCTCCTGTAGTGAAGATACAAACATTTATGTAAGAAGCTGAGCACAAAGATAGCACATTGCAGATGCACTACAAGTCAACATGTAGAAATTATAGCCTGTCTGTGTATAAAGCTCTAGGCCTGCAAGACATGAATTATACTAGTACGCAACGCACATTGTTGTTAGTTACTTATTAACCCCTTTACATGTAAGGTAACATTCTGGGTACAATCTGTCTATTTTCTTCTGGTTCAGCATATGAGACATCGGATCTGACCTCAGCACCAAATCTAAAGCTAAACAGTTACAGGGCTTCGACCTACATACCAAATCTAAAGCTAAACAGAGCCAGGGCTCTGACTCCTCCCCTACCCATAATTCCCTAAAGTCAATTTTAACACATCAGATCTCATTTGTCTCCTGAAGACTTCAGACGTGTTTAAAGGTCTGTCATATCCTTCGGTAATATTAGCTAAATTTCTGATATTTGATAGTTTTGAATAACTTGTTTACTGGTTCTCTCCTCTACAGACAGAGCTTTTTTCTCTCTTGTGTATAAAGCTTTCAGGAACAATTTTGTTAGGTAGAATTTTCTAATACAGTGGTATTAGTAGTAAGTGTTATTAGCTAGTTGAGTGATACCATTTACCTTTAGAATTTTACTTTTACACTATATATATATATATATATATATATATATATATATATATATATATGTGTGTGTGTGTGTGTGTATATATATATATATATATATATATATATATATATATATATATATATACATATATACATATATACATATACAAATGCTCAGTATTTCACATTTGTATGTACGCTACACAATTGCCTACAAGGTGCCCCTCTAATGAAATATGTCCCATCAACTGGCCACATACCTGCCAAAGTTAAATCCTGTAAATTCTTTTGTGTGCTAAACACTATGCTAAACACTACTACAATATTCTCTTTACTTTTATCTACTTTCCTCTTTTGTAAGAGCGTACTGTCTTTCAATTCACAATCTGTGACATTAACATTCAACAATGTCAAGTTCCCTTTAAATTTTGACACTCCACCCTTTTGTCTAACTTGTCTTACTTTCTGAAGTAAAGCACGATGGCTTGGAAGAGAAGGCACGTACTCCAAGGAAGTGGAAGCGATGGCATCATCCACTATAACGCAAGATGAGTCACGGGATAGGGAAGCTCTTTCCTTTAAAGCAATTGTAATACTATACTTCTCAACTTGCGTTAGATCACCTTTGTGATGATGTGGAACAGACTTCAATAATTCTTCTCCTGTACTCATACAAACAGTAACTGCTCTTCCCTTACACTTATCGGGCAGTTTTCGAGTGCAACACCAATATTTTCTATATTTAGTTGCCTTTTCAAGGTTATAAGTGTAGCCATCCAGGACTAGGATTTGTTTACCATTTTGGGAAAGTGTTGTTTGATAGGTTTGGCCAAGAACCCCTGGAGCCAAATCCTCTAAATTTGCCATTTTGTTGTCAGGTACAAAGTACACAGTAACATATGCCTCACTCTTTATATAGTACCTGATTATCGGAAGTATTTTTCGACATTTTGTAAATCGCTATAGCATGGATTCGATTAAGTGTGGTTTCGTTAATGTGTGCAAACTGAATTCCTTTTCGCTACTGTGTAATTTTGAACTTGTAATAGGTTTCCATATATTTATATGGGTCTACTTCGCATCACTGAAATCTCATTTCACTGACTTTCATTTCACCAAGACCAAATCACCTAAATTTCAAAATACTGACAACTCATTTCACTGAATCTCACTTCACCAAAAGCTTACAATGCTAAATTTCAAAAGACTAAATGGTAAACCACAGACGAACACACTCACAACACTAATGACTACCTCTTTCCAGAACTTAAAATCTACTTACTTACCCTCTTAACAGAAAGTAGACAACATAAAACCAAACTAAGTGGGGGGGCTATGCCCCCCACTCCTCCCCAACTATATATACTAACTCCAGGATCGCACTACAGTGGGGAAAGGGGCATATACCTTTTACTTGCCTTACAGTACTCTATATGATACCACTACTGGTGAGAACACACAAAGCATCTGGCATATTACTTTAGATACTTCTCATATTAAATGTAAAGAGACATACCCACATTTAAAAACAGTACAACACCACTTTCTACATGACTATGGGTATTCTGACAGTCAGCACCGTAAGTTACAGAAATTCTTTTCATCACAAACAAGTCAAATGTGAATAGAAACCTACATCAAGTCTATGGCTTACAAATAAGTGAAATGCGATTCAGTCAAATTAATTTTCAGTATTTTGAAAATTAGGTGATTTGGTCTCGATGAAATGAAAGTCAGTGAAATGGGATTTCAGTGATGTGAAGTAGACCCACATATAGATATAGATATATATATATATATATATATATATATATATAGATACACACACACAAACACACACATATATATATATATATATATATATATATGGTACTGCTTGTTTATATACTGCTGTCTGTGTTTTTCAGTGGTTGGAGTACAGTTTTAGTGACAATGGCTGAGTCGCAAGCTTTCAAAAAATGTTCCGAGTGTAGGGACAAGCTTCTTCCTCAAGATCCTCGCACTTGTTGCTGCCCATTTGGATACAGAAGACCAGTCATGTGTTTCCTTTAGTGCTAGGGAACTGCAAGCTCAAGATGACATGTTAGTGGTAACAGATCTCCCCCACAGACAGGGACATCATTGTCTGCACCTTCCTCATTTCTCTCCCATGCTAAGAAACAGGGCAGGCTAGTTCTTCCGACAAGGCCTGAGATAAAGACAAAAAAAAGAGAAAAACAGACAAAGAAGGAAAAGGACAAGTCTTCTTCTTCTACCATCAGACATTCCTTGAATCCAAAAGTACCAGTCGGATCACAACCTAAATTGGCTTAGAGGATGGAACTGGCAGCATCTTAGTCCATCCATTTTCTCCTCCGCCCCATTTTCTCTGGAACCTGTGAGCAAGAAGATTACATTCTCCAATCCTGCAAGAAAGGAGATACTCCAGGCCTTCATTAGTGGCCTCCTCTACTTGATTGACTTGGAAATTTACACAATATGACATAGACAGGATGATGAGAAAGTTCTTGAAGACACAGATCCAGCTTGGGGTTCTGTCAGTACCATCCACAAAGAAAGAGATGCCTATTGATCACTAGACCTTCTCCACTTCTTTCGCCTGTTAAGGTCCATCCTTTGGTTCTGACAGTTTTGAATCCAACTAATACCAAAGTGTCTCAGTAAGCACCAATAGTTTAATTTACTTTGACACAGACAGATTCCTTATCCCTCTCCACTCCAATATTTTTGGATCAGGAAGGGGCTCGGACCCATAGTGTCAGTGCTGAGTTTCAGGGGGATGGATTAACCCTGAGGTTCTTGCAGCTGTCTCTTCCCCTGGCTACATCGGCACTAGATAGCTCGGGTCTCAGATCAGCTTTAAGGATGGGACTGGTTAGGGTCGTGGTCTTTCTCACCTCTTCAGAATCAAAAGGGTTTGGGGCTTATCTAAAGATAGGATGCTCTTTCCTAGTTCAGATCCACTTAAACCCCAATTAGATCCTGCAATGTCATCCTGTCAGACAAGGGCATTTCAGAACTCAGGCTTCTGAAACGACTTCCAATATCAGCTCCCAGTCTGATTCTGAACCATATGTCCTTCCAAACAAAATTAGTTCACAAGAAACAGATATAAAAGCAACAGCATACAGACTCCTCTCCAGAGTTTTTCATGAAGGACACAGACTTGGATGAAGGTGAAGGTTAACTCAGGTCCACCTCGTAAAACGTCACCTTTGGTGAAATCCTTGAACTCATGAAACAGAGAGAGGGATGGTCTGCCAAAGATCCCTCACCAGACGAATCTGTATTTTTGGAAGCCTTTGATTCTGTCTCAACATCATCCTGGGTGGTACCACCCACTGATCCACTAGTCAACCTTAAAACATAATGTGCTTAGAAGGACCCTGATAGAGCCCATACCCAAGAAACCGGATAGAATTTTGGCAGCTCTAAAGGACATTTTAGTAATAACCCACTTGTGGATGCCATGTTTGTAGCAGTGGCCACAAAAAAGGAATTGTCTGAAGAGAGTTCCTTTGCCCAGCCCCCCAACAGGGAGTCTATGGCCTTGGACTGGTTCGGGAAATGGGCATACACATCAGTGACCTTTACACTGAGGTCACTGAATTATTTAGCTCATGCCAACAGATTTCACAGGGACTTGACTGAAGAAATTTCAGTCTTGGGACTTCCAAGATGGCTGCACATTGAGCAACAGCTAATTTCAGCTCTCCCAGTGTGAGAACAGAAACTCAGAAGAGAAAGCCAGTGAATTAATTTGTTTTGAGGAGGGGTAAATTTCAATAACAGGCTAGTAAGTGCACTGCCTAGATGCTAGCAAAAAAAGAAATTCAGAGACCATGGAAAAAATTAACCACAAAAGGTGACAAAAACACTCACTGGAAAGAATTCTGCAGCTGTTCATAATAAGCAGTGCAAGCTCCAGCTTTGGTGCAGGACATGACTTCTAGTAACATACAGGAAAGAATAAGTTAAATGTACACAGAGCTGATTAAAATAAACAAAACACTGATGGTGGGTATCAACTCAAACAACAAAAGGCTGGATAAAATGGAAAAAGCTTTAAACAGACATTCAGATGAGGTGATAAAAGTGCAAAACATCGGAGGTTAAAACGAAAAAAAAGTCTGGCTGAATATGAGACTGCTCAAGAAGAGATGTTTAAAAAATAACAGAATCAGAGGACACAACATGCAAGGAAAACCTGAGATTTTCTGCTGCACCAGAAAAACTGGAACAGACAGACTGTATTAATTTTATGGAAGCACAAATAAGCAACTGGACTGGTATTCCACACAGCAGGAGTTAACTGAAAGGGCACATTGTGTGTAAACTCCAAATCTGGCCATAAGAAAGCAACCTAGACCTTTAATATTAAAGGTGCAATCCTACCAGCAGCAGGAGTTGATTCTGACAAAACTGTGGCAGAAGGACAAAACACTAAAAGTGGGAGACAGCAGAGTGTTTGTGGAAAGTGATTACTCATTGTACACCAGGCAGAAGAGGAGTAAATTTATTCCACTAATCAGAGAATATCAAGAAGCAGGCATGAGATTCAAACTGCTGTATCCAGCTATCTTCAGAATATTCTTTCCTGAAGGGAAAAAAATCACATTTTGCTGCAAAACATGCTAAGGAGGAAATACAAACGTCTCCCCAACAAAAAGTGAGCTGTGAAACAGGAGATTCTGCTTCTTGTTCTTCTGGCAGTAAAGACTACAGAGAGACAGTACCAGTGAAAGCTATTCCAGTGTTGCAACAGACAATGCTTCAGAGACAGAAAAAAGGACAAGAGTTGACCAGAAGAACTGAGTATGTTGTAAAGGAAGCAAAGACTGGACCTGGGAGATGAAGATAAACAGGAATAAAAACAGCAACTCAGAAACTGACAAATGTGGGATTATAAAGCACTAATTTATTTTTGAAACATGACAGAACAAGAAAACCTGGAAATACTGGATTTGTTTTTACTTTGCTAAACTTGTAGGGGACTCAAAAGCATATGCCCTACTTCATGTCATTAATGCTAGGAGAAACACCTAAGAGACGTTAAGAGGAAAGAGTTAATTGCAGGTAAAACAAACTTCACAGTAATATTTGTATATTGCCTGACCCGATATCTGTATGCTATAAAGTAAAGTTTTCTCTATTATTTTCAAGTGTAATGGGGATACTAAAGTAAAAAGATACCCCCGTTTTTCCTTCTTTTCTTTTTCTCCTTGTTCAGTTTTAAGATATGCAGGCAGACTGCAATGTGAAAAAAACACAGAAGAAAAGTCTGTTCAAAAGAGTGTAATAAAAGAAAAACTTATGTTATTTTTCTCATTCTTATATAGGGGAAGGGCTGTTTTGAGGCTCAGCTTTATCTAGTAACAAGTTTTGAGAGAAAGCAAATAAATAAAAAAAAATACATTGGCCATGATAAAGCTCTCTTCTAGCAAATAAATAAATACTTGCAGAAGCAATTCTGTATCTGGTTCTTATGTCTCCATGGAGACAATATGACAGAGAGTAATAAAAACAGAATACTTCTTTCGTTTAATGGCTTTCTTTCAATGGCTAGGAGATAGTGTTTTTGGAAAGCATTCATGTGTTTTCTCATTCTTGGACAGCAATAAAGGTAAGACAAAACTGGACAGTGCTTAGTGGAAGCACAGGCTGTACCATGCGTATAAGTATGGATAACCTTCCCTTTAGGTTAAACCAAGTCTATGAATTTGGCTGTCAGTTTGGGACAGTTAAGAGAAGAGTGTATGAACATTATTGCGACACTCAAACAGTAATATTAGCAACACACTTTATAAACACTCCTTGGAATGTATTCAAGCTATTTACTTCTTTTCTGTCCTGGAATGGATACCTAAGGATGGCAGGGGTGGTCCTTGGGAAACTACCATAGAATGTAAGGAATTATATTGGCAGGGGTGGTACTTGAGGTTAATAAGCCTCAGGGTTGAATGACAACATCTCTATTGTACTTGTGTTGAAACAGAGAGCTGCCAAGTTACAGAGTAGTGTAATTGTATTTACACACTTTTATTACTAGATGGAGTCTCACCTTCACTAACTTAACCTTAAACAGTTGACAATTTGTCAAAATCTATAAAGCTGAACCCAGTGAATAATAATTTTTTATGTAATAAGTTTTTAAATTTTATTTATTTATTGACAACTATCTTTTTTTTTGTTTAAAAAAAGGTTTTATTACAAGTGACATATTTACTTTTGAGTAGCAATGTATATTTTCTATTGGCTGATCATAACGAGGTTCAATATTTAAATGGGAGCATCAATCCACTTGTTTTATCTGATGAAGTCTGTTTTAAACTGATGAAAATGCTGTATGGACAAGTTTAGCTTTAATGTTCTTGAATTTGCTTAATAAAGTCTACTTTTACACTAAGTGACGTAGTCAAGCCTTCCTTACAGTTCTTGCTGGTTTATTTTTGTGACAATTGTTCCTATTAGAAAGGTAAAACTTCAATATTTGAAGATGTACATAGTTTTGCGTGTTAATATTAAATTAACTGGTTTTGGGAGGTCTATTCAAGGTGTATTTTTTTGTTTGTTTTTGTTTTTTTGCTTGAGGGCTTTCAATAAAACAAAAAGTTTTGTAAGATGTGGCATAGGCTTAAATGGATATGACAAGAAACAACTATATAAAGGGTTAACTTGCCAAACATTGTGCACATATGACACAAACGCTGGAACTAGACACTTAATAAAAAGGCTGTTACAAACAAAAGGTGGGAATAATAACTTTTCAACAGAATGACCTTTTCAATACTATCTTTAAATGTTAATGGTTTGATAGATGTATACAAAAAAGTAAGAGTAGTGAACTATATTAAAAAATGTAGAATGCAAATATGCTACGGGAGACACACTTAGAAAGTACAGTTGTGTACACTTACCATAAATGTAGATGTTTGAGTGTATTCACTGTTGCAGTCATTACATTTGGGTAATCTGCTGGCAGGTTGCCCTCAGTTGGCCTGATTAACAAAGTCTTGGGTCCTGCGTCGGTTGCTGTACCTTCTTCCATGACGTCAGGTCATCAGGGGTATAAAACATGCAGCCGACGCCATTACATCAGTTTTTCTTGCCTCAGATGTCATGTTCTCCCCAAATGAGGAACAAATAAAACTAAAAACACAAAATATATACCTCCAATCCCAAAAGCAAATACACCAAAAGGGCTTATAAGCATAGTGAAAGAAAGTACAGGTATAGTCAGAGAAAAATAGGGGGCTGGAGGGAGGGTAACCAGGACTGCAACAGTGAATACACTTGAACATCTACATTTATGGTAAGTGTACACAACTGTACTATGTTCTTCGTGTTTCACTGTTGCAGTCATTACATTTGAGTAGATTCCCAAAGCTATGGTAGGGTGAAGGAAATTATACAGCATTAGGACCAGCTAAAAGGGCCTGCAGGACAGCAGTGGCAAAGCCAGCTCTGGATTTAGAGAAGAAAGGTAAATGGTAATGTTTGGTGAACGTATGAACTGAGCTCCAGGTAGCAGCGTCTAGAATGTCTCTGGTAGGAACACCTCTGAGAAAGGCTGTAGAAGTAGATGCAGCCCTGGTGGAATGAGATCTGATCCCTTGGGGGATAGTTTTACCATGGTGCATACAGCAGAAACAAATACAATGGCTTATCCATTTGGAAACAGTCTGCTCTGAAATAGCCTTTCCCTCTGCCCCTGCAGCAAATGCCACCAGTAGTTGTTCAGATTTTCTTTGAGATTTTGTCCTGTTTAAGTAAAATCTAAGTTGTCTGTGTACATCCAAGGAATGCAGAATCCACTTCCCCTTGTTCTGTGGATTGGGAAAGAAAGTTGGCAAATGAATGGCCTGATTAAGAGCCACAGTGGATACCACCTTAGGCATGAAGGATGGATTGGTCCTGAGAGACACCCTGTCCGCATGAAAAATGATGAAAGGCTCCACTGCCATAAGAGCCTGTAAATCGGAAATCCTTCTAGCTGAAGTGACTGCTAAAAGGAAAGCTGTTTTCCAGGAGAGAATTTTTAAGTCTACAGTAGCAGCTGGCTCGAAAGGAGGGAGAGTTGAGTTTTTCCAGTACAAAATTGAGGACCCAAGCAGGGGTTGGAGCTCTCCTGGGTGGTCTTAAGTTTTTGGCCCCTCTGACATACTGCTTTAGCTGAGGATGAGAGAAGAGGGGAGGTTCTGTGTTGTAATGAGCTGAAATGGCTGAGGCATGGATTTTTATGGAAGAAAAGGACAGGCCCTTGTGAAACATCTCAGTTAAGTATTGTAAAATCTGAGGAATATTGGGCACTGCTGTGCTTATCCCTTGTGACTGATTCCAGGCACAGAATCTTTTCCATTTGTCAGCATAAGATTTTCTAGTACTAGGCCTTCTTGCCTCCAAAATGACATCCATTACAGGTTTGCTGAGGGGTGAATTTAGATGATTAGCCACGCTGCAAGATTCAAAGTTTGGAGCTGAGTGTACAGAATTTGGTTGTTCTGCTGAGACAGTAAGTAAGGTGTCTGAGGCAGGTGCCACGGTGGAAGGTGTGACACATTGCACAGGAGTGGGTACCAGTGTTGCCGAGGCCAGTCTGGAGCAATCAAAATCATTTTTGGTTTGTTCTGCTTGACTTTTAGTAGAACTTTGGACAGCAGAGGCAGAGGAGGAAAGGCATAGACTGATAGGTTTTTCCAGCTGAAGGATAGAGCATCCACTTTCCAGGCTTTTTTGTGATGAGTTCTTGTGCAGAATTTGTCCAACTGATAGTTCTGGGGTGAGGCAAAATATCTATGTCTGAACTCCCCCATTTGCATGCCAACATGTTGAAAATCCATGGTTCCAGTTTCCATTCGTGTGGGTCCATGAGATTTCTGCTTAGTTCGTCTGCCAGAGTATTCAGCTTTCCTGGCAGGAATTGAGCTTGTAGTTGTATTTGATAGGTCAAGGCCATGTTCCACAATGCCATGGCTAGTCTGCAAAGGGGGTAGGAGTGTGTACCCCCCTGCTTGTTTATGTACCACATAACTGTGGTGTTGTCTGTCTTTATCATTAATTGTCCCAGATGAAGGTAATCCTTGAAGGCTGTCAGTGAATTCTGTACAGCTAGCACTTCTTTTTGATTGATATGAAGGTGCATTTGATTTGGGCTCCATTTGCCCTGAATGCACTTCCCTGCCAGATGAGCCCTCCCCAAGCATAGTCTGATGCATCTGTAGTTAGGGTTTTGGCGGCATGGGGCAGAGTGAATGGCAGTCCCTTGTTTTGGTGGAAGGCCCTCTGCCCACCATAGGAACTCTAGTTGCAGGCAAGGTATGATAGGAATCATTGTTTCCAGGCTGTGACAATGTTGACTCCATAAACTTTTTAAGTACCACTGAAGTTTCCTCATATGCAGTCTTGCATATGGAATTAGAAGAATGCAGGAGGCCATGAACCCCAAGGCTTGCAGAATTTGTCTTGCAGATAGCAGGGTTTTTGTGGCCACCTGTTTGAAGTAAGTTACCAAATAAATTTGCTTTTCTGGCGTAAAGTAAGCTATCTGGGCAGTTGTATTCGAGCTTGCATCCAGGAATGTAATTTTTTGAGAGGGTACCAGTTGTGATTTCTTTTCGTTTATAGTGTACCCTAAGACAAGTTAGAACCCTTTTTACAAATGCCAGATGGTTTAGAAGAATGTCCCTGTTTTCTGCCTGAATTAGACAATCGTCCAGGTATGGATATACTTGAATATTTATTTGCCTGTAAAATGCAATTACTGGAGCCAGGAACTTTGTGAAGACCCTGGGTGCAGTAGATAAGCCAAAGGGCAGTGCAGAGAACTGGTAATGCAAGTAGCCTGCTTTGAAGCGGAGGTATCTTCTGCAAGATTCCCTGACTGGGATATGTAGGTAAGCCTCTATTAAGTCTAGAGTTACCAACCAGGCATCTTGGCCTAGCATAGGAAGTAACTGTTGAAGAGTCAGCATCTTGAATTTTGGAATGTCCAGAAATGTGTTTATAGTAGATAAGTCCAGAATTGGACACCATGATTTGTCTTTTCTGGGTACCAGGAAAAGTCTTGAATAGAAACCTTGTCCCTTTTCCTCTTCTGGTACTGGTTGAATAGCCCCCATGTTCATGAGGGACAATACCTGTTTCTGGGCCTCTGCCCACTGATTTGGGGGCAGATCTGGCCATCTGTTTGGGATTGGCATCGTGTCGAAATGAAATCTGTATCCCTGGGATACTATATTTAAAACCCATTTGTCCTGGGTTATAAGTTGCCAGTTTCTTGCATGAAGTGCCAGTTTTCCCCCCAAAGGGGGGGCTAAAAGTAAGTGCTTGGCAAGTGTAAAGGGAAGTCGTTGAGACTGCTTACCATAGGGAGGTGTCTTGTTGTTTAGAGATTTGGAGGAGGAGGCACCCCATTGTTTGGTTCTAAAAGTCCCTTGTGACTGAAACCTGGATCCTTTGGAATGTCTGGGTTTGACTTGAGTGGCTCTCGAAGGAAGTGGAAAGAACCACTTCTTAGTAGGCCAGTGCCTACTAAATCTTGGAGGTTGTACTTGTAAGAAATCTTTCACAGTTTGCATAGATTTAGCTTTATCTTCTATCTTTTTTAAAACTTCTTCAGCCTTATTACCAAAGAGACGGTCCTGTTGTAAAGGAGCATCCAACAATTTTGCTTTAACACGATCAAGCAGAGTTTGCTCTTTGAGCCAAGCATGCCTTCTTAGCACAGACCCAGTTACAGCAGCCCTGCAAGAGGCC
This sequence comes from Protopterus annectens, assembly GCF_019279795.1. Taxonomy (NCBI): domain Eukaryota; kingdom Metazoa; phylum Chordata; order Ceratodontiformes; family Protopteridae; genus Protopterus; species Protopterus annectens. The sequence goes on along the minus strand of NC_056743.1, from coordinate 826,912,667 downwards.
TCCAAAGAATCAAAACCACATTGCAAAGTATGTTTTCCAACTTGTTCAGCTGCATGCAATAGATCCTGTAAATCTTTATTTATCACACAGTCAGAAAATAGTATCATTTTCTGTTTAAGCAGTCCCATGATATGCTGTTGATATTTAAGCATATGAAATTGACAGTTTAAAACCCTGATTGCCAAGGTTGCAGAAGTGTAAATCTTCTTAACCCATCTATCCAGTGCCCTGGAATCTCTATCAGAAGGGGTAGGATTTTTAGCAGTAGAAGCCTTAATGCCCTTGGGACCCTGAGAAATGGTTTCAGGATCTGCAATAGGATTTTTGAAAAGGAATTTGTGAGAGTCAGGAACCCTGTAGTATCTGTCTGGCTTACAAGGAGCCGGAGGCAGAGAATCAGGAGTCATGCTAGATTCTGAAAAAACATCAACAATGTCTAGAACAAGAGGTATAGCCAAAGGTCTATGCTGAGGAAGAAGAAGGAAATCCCCAAGTCTCTTTTTAGATTCAGAGAAATCCTGACTTTCCCAGTGGAAATGTTCCCTTAAGGTAAGTAAAGTTTCCCCTAAAGAAAAATCCTCAGGGGGGAGAAGCAGAAGGAATGGAATATTCTGCATCAGAGTCCTCATAAGTAGGTATAGACAAATCCTGTTCATTAGAAGAGTCAGAAGAAATAGAATCCTGTTCAGAAGATTCATAATCAATGTCTTGCCTAGGCCTCTTAGAAGGGGAGGGTTGGCTACCCCTGATCAGAGTAATTAAATCTTCAGCCATTTTGATCATTTGTTTTTTAGGGATAGGGGCCTGCACATGTGGCCCAGGCGTTTTTTTAGGCATAGGTTTAGATTTTGGCCTTAGTTTTGAAGATGGCGTCGGTCTAATATACAAATCTGTAGGCCTGAAAACACCCTCAGAAGCCAGTGCCTGCACAGCGGCTCTGGACCCATCTAAGGTAGAGACATCCACAGGTTCCATAGCTGAAGCATCTCGTGGCATACTGGACTCCGAATGGGTCTCAGTAGAGGCCTGCAAATCAGCAGTAGTGGGTATCAGGGGCTGCAAAAGCACCTCACTGAGTACCAGCGAACTGGCGACTGGCTTAGGAGAAGCGTCATCGTCAGTTTTGGACCTCGACGGCCTGTCTCTGTCTTTTTCTTTGCGTTTTTTAGGTATTCCGGTAATCGGATTGCTAACCGACAACATTTCTGGACAATTAAAGCGTGAGCCAAAATATTTAGAAGCAAAAATGTGCCAACGTTTAATAGTGCATTGATTAAATTTAGCACAAAACCGACAGCAAGGTACATTGTGGTCAGGGCCTAGGCAAGGAATACAGTACAAATGAAAATCTTTATGAGGTATTTGCTTCCCACAAGTAATGCGATTATTAACTTTTACTGACATCGGTAAGGAGCAAGAAAAAGTTTCCCCAACGGGGTACTTAGCTTTTTAGTTGAAGACTTTGGTTCTAAAACTAGAAAACAAAAATTTCAGGAGTCAGCCGACCGGCACTTGCGAACTGCTTCTGCTTCGGGCACCGTGCGGCAAGAAAGACTGATGTAATGGTGTCGGCTGCATGTTTTATACCCCTGATGACCTGACGTCATGGAAGAAGGGACAGCAACTGATGCAGGACCCAAGACTTGTTAATCAGGCTGACTGAGGGCAACCTGACAGCAGATTACCCAAATGTAATGACTGTAACAGTGAAACACAAAGAACATCCAAGCATGTGAATTTAATAAAGAAAGGTTTTCAGGATGGTTGTTCAGTGGAATACCTGGGACAAAGGAAAAAAATAGTTATATTAATTGAAGAGAAGCTCCAATACTGATAGAAGGGATAAAAAATTAATAATGGTAAATCTTTAGCACTAAGGGGCTACTAGCAAGTGAGTAAGATTACACTGACATGTTACTTATATTCCACCTAAATCTCCTATATTGGAGCTTAAGAAAATTCTGGGAAAAATAACCAGTTTTCAGCAGGGAATATTACTTACAAGTGAGGACTGGAATTTGATTTGCAGCAGGGAAGATGTGAATGGGGGCCCAGAAAGGAAAATATAACAAAGGAGGGCAGATTTTTTTAAGAAATTTATGAAAATATTTGGCAAGGAAGATGTGAAATCAGTAGTAGGAGTTCAGAGGGAATTTACATATTATTCTCCATGATACAAATACTGGGCTAGCTAGACAGAAAGTACAGTTGTGTACACTTATCATAAATGTAGGTGTTCCAAGTGCATTCATTGTTGCAGTCATCACATTTGGGTTATCCCTGCCAGGGTAGCCCTCAGCTGGCCTGAATACCAGAGGCTTAGCATTTCTACATCGGTTGCTGTCACTTCAGGACTGATGTCAGGTCATCAGTAGTACACAGTAAGGAAGCCGACACCATTACATCAGTTTTTCTTGCCCTAACTGTCAGAGGCCCCCAAGTGGGAGCCAGGTTATGATGGAAGAACCACACCAGTAGAAAGTAAATACCAAAATGTTCCTTGTAAAGAGGGGGGTGGAGGGAGGGAAACCAGGACTGCAACAGTGAATACACTCGAACATCTACATTTATGGCAAGTGTACACACCTGTACTATGTTCTTCATGTTTCACTGTTGCAGTCATCACATTTGGGTTGATTCCCAAAGCTGAGGAAAAGGGTGGAGGCAGTCAAGGAGACTAGGGGCTGGCTAGGATGCCCTGCAAGACTGCTGTGGCAAAGCCAGCCCTGGATATGGAGAAGATACACAGGTGGTAATGCTTGGTGAAAGTGTGAACAGATGTCCAAGGTGGCAGCTTCCAGGATGTCTCTGGTGGGGACCCCTTTGAGGAAAGCTGCAGAGGTGGATGCTGCTGTGGTGGAGTGAGTCCTGACCCCTTAGGGGGAGGTTTTCTATGTTGCGTGTAACAGAAATGGATGCAGTGCCATTTGGAAATTGTTTGTTTGGAAATGGCTTTGCCCTCTGCCCCTGCAGCAAACCTAACCAGTAATTGATCAGACTTTCTGAATGATTTAGTCCTGTCTAGATAGAATCTGAGCTGTCTGTGCACATCTAGAGAGTGCAGGATCCTTTCTCCCTTGTTTTGTGGGTTAGCGAAAAAGGTGGGCAAATGAATGGATTGGTTGAGAGCCACACTGGACACCACTTTGGGCATGAAGTATGGGTTAGTCCTGAGGGAAACCCTGTCAGCATGGAAGATGATGAATGGCTCCACAGCCATGAGTGCCTGTAGCTCGGAGACTCTTCTGGCTGAAATGATGGCCAGAAGAAAAGCTGTTTTCCAGGAGAGAAATTTTAACTCTGCTGAAGATGGTGGTTTGAAGAGGGGCAGGGTGAGCTTTTCCAACCCAAAGTTAAGGTCCCAAGCTGGGGTATGTGCTCTTCTGGGTGGCCTCAAGTTGCTAGCCCCTCTTTGGAATTGTTTGATCAGAGGGTGTGAGAAAAGGGGCTGCTCAATGTGGAAATGAGCAGAGATAGCAGATGCATGAATTTTAATAGAGGAAGAAGAGAGAGACCACTGTGTAGCAGGTCAGCTAGGTAATCCAGGATAAGAGGTAGGGAGGGTTGTGCCGTATTGGCTTCCCTTATCCTGAATCCAGGTGCAGAACCTTTACAATTTGTCAGCATAAGACTTTATAGTGCTAGGGCATCTGGTCTCACGTATAACATCTAGAACCTGTTTACTGAGGTTGGCAGATTGATCAGTGGTCAAGGAATAAGCCAGGCTGCCAAATTGAGGGTCTGCAATTGCGGATGCATGAATTCTCCTTCCCTCTGGGTCAGGAGAGTTGGAGTCTGAGTGAGATGCCATGGTGGCAGTGGGGACAAGGCTGCGCAGCAGTGGGTACCAGTGCTGGTGAGGCCAGTCTGGAGCAATAAGAATCGTCCTCGTTTTTTCCTCCATTATTTTAAGCAGCACCCTGGTGATGAGAGGTAGTGGAGGAAATGCATACACCGATAGATTGACCCAGGGGAAGGATACAGCATCCACTTTCCAAGCCATGCAGTGATGCTCCCTGGTGAAGACCTTGCTGAGCTGATGGCTGGTGTCGGAGGCAAAGAGGTTGGCCTTTGGGGTGCCCCATTTCTGAGTTATTAGGGTGAAGATTCTTTTATCTAGATGCCACTCGTGTGGGTCCAGAAGATTTCTGCTTAAGTGGTCTGCCAGAGAGTTGAGAAAACCTGGTAGGAATTGTGCTAATAGGTGGAGTTGCATGGCAGAGTCTGTGTGCCAAAGGGTCATGGCCAGCCTGCACAGAGGGTAGGAGTGAGTCCCTCCCTGCTTGTTGATATACCACATCACAGTGGTGTTGTCTGTTTTGATCAGGAGAGCCCCTGGGGAGAGAAGGGGCCTGAAAGCTGTCAATGTGAGCTGGACAGCTAACATCTCTTTTTGGTTGATGTGCAGATGGATTTGCTGTGGGCTCCATTGGCCTGGTATGCACCTGCCATCCAGGTGTGCACCCCAGGCATAGTCTGATGCATCTGTGGTGAGGGTCTGGGTGGTGGTGGGAGGGTGGTGAGAAAGGTAGTCCCTTGTTGTGGGAGCATGCTGCTGCCCACCAAAGAAAATCTTTCCTTAGGCAATGTATCATTGGTATAAGAGTTTCCAGGTCTTGAGAGTGTTGACACCAAAGGCATTTTAGGTACCACTGAAGTTTCCTCACATGCAGTCTGGTATATGGAATGAGTAGAATGCAAGATTCCATGAACCCCAGAGCTTGCAGGATTTTCCTTGCAGATAACAGGTCTGGTGGCTAGTTGAGAGAAGTAGGCTGTCAGGTAAGTTTCCTTTTCTGGTGTACGAAATGCCATCTGGGATGCTGTGTCCAGGCTTGCTCCCAGGAATATAATCCTTTGGGTGGGTACTAGTTTGAATTTATTTTCAATGACAGTGTATCCTAGGGAGGTCAGTAGGGACTTTACAAAGGCCAAGTGCTTGAGCAGTTTTTCCTGACTGCCTGCCTGCCTGAATTAGACAGTAATCTAAGTATGGGTAAATTTGGATATTCCTTTGTCTGCAAAAGGCAATGGCAGGAGCCAGACATTTTGTGAAAACTCTGGGAGCAGTAGATAAGCCAAAGGGAAGTTCAAAAAACTGAATGTGCAGCGATCCTGCCCTGAAATGTAGATATTTCCTGCATGATTCCCTGATAGGAATGTGGAGGTAGGCCACTTTTAGGTCTAGGGTGGCTAGCCAAGCATCCTTGGACAGCATGGGTAGCAGTTGCTGGAGGGTGAGCATTTTGAATTTTGGTATCACCAGGAAGGTGTTTAAAATGGATAGATTGAGGATGGGGTGCCAGGTGCCCTCTTTTCTGGGTACCAGAAAAAGTATGGACTAGAAAACTTGGCCTTTCTGTTCTGCAGGAATGTGCTCTATTGCCCTCATAGAGAGCAGAGAAAGGACTTGCTTTTGTGCCTCTGCCCGCTGGTTTGGAGGTAGACCTGGGAACCCTTTTGGGGTTGGAAGAGTGTGGAAAGAAAATTTGTATCCCTGGGACACTATGTTGAGGACCCAGCAGTCATTGGTAATGGTGGTTCAGGTGCTTTTGTGAAAGGAAAGTTTTTCTCCTAGGGGTAAGTGAAGGTGGGTAGAGGGAGGGGGGTGGGGGAGGAGAGTCATTGTGAGTTCTTATCATGAGGGAGTGGCTTAGAACTCCCTGGTTTTGAAGTGGAGGAATTCCACTGTTTTGATCTCTGCATTCACTGTGGCTATTGTCTGGGGGGTCTGCTTCCCTGGGGTTTGGGCTGAACTAAGCTGGTCAGAGCAGGAAAGGACCAGTGCTTGGAGGGGCAATGCCGGCTGAACCTGTAGGAAATCCTTAACTGTCTGCATAGATTTAGCTTTTTCTTCCATCATTTTTAAGACCTCCTCTGCCTTAGTGCCAAATAAGTTGTCTTTGTGCAAGGGTGCATCCAATAATTTAGATTTAACATGGTCTGGCAAGGGCTGTTTCTTAAGCCATGCATGCCTTCTAAGGACAGAACTAGTGACTGCTGCCCTGCAAGAAGCTTCTAGGGCATCAAAACCACAGTGTAAGTTGTGCTTAGTCACTTGACTTGCAGAATGCATTAACTCTTGTAACTCTTTAGATTCTGCACAACCAGGAAAGGAAGCACTTTTTGTTTGAGGAATTCCATGGTATGTTGCTGAAAATCTTAGCATATAGAACTGACAATTTAGTGCTCTGATAGCAAGAGTAGCAGAGATGTATACTTTTTTACCCCATCTGTCTAGTGCTTGGGAATCCCTATCTGAGGGGGTGGGATTCTTAGCACAGATTGCTTTAATCCCCTTAGAACTTTGAGAAATTACCTCAGGGTCGGCAGTAGGATCTTTGAAAAGAAATTTGTGTGAGTCAGGGACTCTGTAACACTGGTCAGGTATTCTGGGTGCAGGAGGGAGGGTATCAGGAGTCAGACTAGATTCCAGGAAAACATCGTCCACAACATCCAGGACTGGGGGAACGGCAAGGGGTCTGTGCTGTGGAAGATCTAAGAATTCCCTGAGTCTCTTTTTAGACTGAAGGTAGTCCTGACATTCTCATTGGAAATGCTCTCTTGAGGTATGAAGGATTTTCCCAAAGGAAAAGTCCTCGGGTGGAGAGGCTGAAGGAATGGAATCCTCTGCATCTGAATCCTCATAAGCAGAGAGGGGTTGCATGTCTTCATATTCAGATGAATCAAAGTCATCAGACTCTGTTCATACAAAACTACTGGGGACAGATCTCTTTTTCTTTTGAAAGGGGTAGCTTGGTTTCCCCTGATCAGCATGATAAGGTCTTCCGCCATTTTAAGCATTTGAGACTGAGGCAAGGAAGCAGGTGCCTGAGATTGGGTCGTCGGTTTCTTGGGTGTGGTTCATACCCTGGGCCTTAGAAACTCAGTAGTTTTCGAAAGAAAGAAGTCATCGGTTTGTGTCAAGAATCAGTAGTGCGAAGTACTTCCTCGGAAGCCGGTGCCTGCTCAGTGGCTCCAGACCTATCCAAGGGAGAGACAACTGCAGGATCCTTAGTCGAAGAGTTTTGCGGCATACCAGACTCCGAAAGGGTCTCAGTAGTGGCCTGTGAATCCACAGAAGTGGGCATCAGGGGCTGTGAAAGCACCTCATTGAGGACCGGAGAACTGACGACTAGCTTAACGGAAGTGTCGTTGGTAGGTTTGGACCTGTGCGGTCTGTCTTTAGCCTTACGTTTTTTTGGAAGATCTGCTGTCAGATGGCTTACCGAAGCCATATTGGAATTTGGGGATTGTAAGCGAAAATGTCTAGCTACAATAAGGGCCCGACGATGTATAGTTCTGGCATTGAACAAGGCAGAAAAGTGACAATGAGGGACATCATGGTCAGGGCCTAGGCAAGTGACGCAGTAAGAATGAAAGTCTCAGTGTGGTATTTGCTTTCCACAGGTGAGACAACTGTTAACTTTTTCTGACACTGGTTAGTGCAAGAAAAAAGGATCTCCAACAGGGTACTTAGCTTTAGAAGACTTCAGCTTCAATTCAGAAGATGAAACTCAGGTAGCGGCCGACCGGCACTCGTGTGAACTGCTTCTGCTTCGGGCTCCGCAGCAAGGAAGACTGATGTAATGGTGTCGGCTGCCTTACTTTATACTACTGATGACCTGATGTCAGTTCTGAAGCGACAGCAACTGACGCAGAAATACTAAGCCTCTGGTATTCAGGCTGGCCGAGGGCTACCCTGCCAGGGATAACCCAAATGTGATGACTGCAACAGTGAAACACGAAGAACATCTTAATTTCACAGGAATATGTGCATTTAACTGAACGTTTTGATAAACATCCAGTAACTATTTGGACACCAAAACCTGGTAAAAACAGAGTAATTCGTTACTGTTGGGAGGTATGTGCCAATGACTCAGCCACAGCTGGAGGCACTGAGATTATGGTAAGACAGCAAGCCTGGATGCTTCTTTGTGATTTTGCGGAAGGCTTCAAGATGTCCTTCCACAATTTCAAATATGATGGCTCTCTCTATGCTTTTTGGGCACAAAGTAAAAGACACATTGACCAAAACCCAGCAGGATGATAAGACTCTCTGCAGTAGGCATCCAATTTCCACCCCCACAAATATCCTATTCCAGGAGTCAAAGGACTGGGAAAAAGATGTGGTTTTGCAAGTCACAGGGTCACAACTGTCCTTGTGATAGACCTTCACATGGCAGAGGTGGAGGAAATTCCAATGGACTTCGCACTAGAGGCAGTGGCAGTCCACATAATCAGGGCTTCCCTGGTCACTTTACCAAGAAAACCTACCAGTGACCCTGAAGGGTTGCACAACTGCTGCACTCTGGGGGCAGTTGAGGGATGCTTATTTCTGCACCTCAAGCTTGGCAAAATTAAATGCATATAGGTCCTAAATATAATTTCCAGAGCTATTCCATTTTCTTTTCCTATCTGTCCATAAACAAAAAAAGTGATTCCTGACATTCCACCCAGTCAATCGGAACCAGCAGCAGTAGAAACTTCAAAGCTACCAGAAAAAAAAAAAAGTCATCCAACAGCTCCATCTGATCAGTTAGTATCTGGAGTCTACCCAAGGTTCTTTTTAGTGCCAAAGAAAACAGGGTACCTCAGACGAATTTTGGATCTCTATCATCTCTACCAATTTGTAAAACAGACAAAATTCAGGATGGTCATAATTCAGTCCATACTGCCTCTTCTGGGAAAGGATGGTTAGATGTGCTTGGTTAGATGTGCTTCATAGATCTCCAGGACACTTACTACCATATGAAAATATAGAAGCACTTCAGCAGATTCCTTAATTTCTGGCTGGGAGCCAGTTATTATCAGACCAGAACCCAGCCTTTCAGTCTCACCACAGCCACAGAGTGTTCGCCAAGACAACTGCAGTGGTAGTGGCGCACTTGTGCCTACTTGGGAATCAAGTCTTCCCTTATCTAAATGACTGGCTCCTAACTCCTACATCCAAGTATCTAATGTTATATTATTTGGACCATCTCCTCTAATGTTTACTAGATATAGGCATTACAGTGAATTGTCAAAAGTGTCAACTGGTTCAAACTCAACAGACAGAATTTATCGGTTGCCACCTCAACACAACTCTGCAAATTTTCAAGTCTTCCACAACATAGAGGTTTCTCTTTGGGTCAAATGGCCACACAGGTAATGCATCATCCCTATCCTCCAGCACAACTAGTCCTACAGCTATTACATCGCATGACTTCCTCAATTCTAATGATTCCAATGGCATATTACCACATGTGAAGAGGATCATAGGAGGTTACTAGGCTATTGAACCAGAGGTCATTTCAAGCCTAGCTGTTTCATCCCAATATAATACCATAGACTCTCTAGTCACTACCCAGGACTGTATTTATTAATGACTGCCCATGTCTAGGAGGGTTGTGGGAGCTATCCCCAGTATGAATTTACAGTGTCCCATCCACTCATCCAGGTTTCTTTTGAACAGTGCCATAGAGGTACTCTGCTTCACATGAATTGGCAGCCTATTTCATACACATGGCAGTCGCTGGGAGACAAATCTGCCCCTCCACCACGTCCTATTCAAGTCGCACTTCAATGTATGCTAGCAGTACAGCAGTTTCAGAAATTCCACCCTTTATATGCCAAGATTTGACTCACAAAAGTCTGCATACAACACACCACTTAGTGGATTACCTCCCCAAGGACAACATTTTCATAGAGAATCGCGAATAGCAGTAGTGACTACCGACTCCTACCTTCTAAGGTTAGGGGAGGGCATTTCAAAGGGAAAATGATCTAATGTACATAGTCAAATTTAGAGGCTAACTTTCACATCAATGTCTTGGAGATAACAGCGGTCCTCCTAGCATTGCAGGTGGTTCAGGACATCCTCCCCAAGGGTGTGATTTCCAAACAGAAAGCAAGGCTTTTGTTTGATACATCAACAAGCACAGAAGAACCTGTTCTTACTTTCTGTATCATGAGTCCATGAGGGTTTGGCAGCGGATGATGTCTTCACACCATTTTCTGATAGCGACACAAACTCCTGGGTGTTCCAATATTCTTGTAGTCAAGCTGAGCAGGACTATCCGAACTCCTCATTAGTGGTCTCTCAGTACAACAGTGGCAGCCTTAATTTTCAGCCCCTGGTGCCAAAATTTCTGTGATTTCACGTCCTACACCAACAAGTGCAGTTACTTTTCCCTGATCCCTCCACAGGAACAATCACCAAGGGATGCTCTGGATCACAACTGGCCCCCAAGTCTTCTTTATGCTTTTCCCCATTACCTCTCATGAACAAATTAATTCAGAAAGCCAAACAGTGCAAGGCCAAAGTAATCCTCATTGCCCCTTCTGGCCCCGACAAACATGGTTCCTCTTTCTGTGTCCTCTACTAGCACATCCTACTTGGATGCTGAATCTGTAACCACACCTTCTATCTTAGCAATCCTAGTTGCCTCCTCCAGATCGGACTATCATGACACTAACACTTGCTTCCTCCAATTTTGACCATAGCCGGATTAGTTAGGCTTCCCAAAATGGTTGTTGACATCATATTGGATTCCCAAAAACCTGCTAGGAAAAAAGATTTATAAAAGTAAATGAAAAAAGTTTACTTTTTGGGTACTAGTTAAAGGCTTGGATCCTTTCTCTGCTCCCATACCCTCCATTTTGGAATTCGTACCTGAACTCTTTCAACAAGGTTCTAGTTATTTTACCATCAAAGTTCAAATGGCAGCAATTTCCAATTTTCATATTGGTCAAAATTATACTTCTGTGGCCTCCTTAATGATCTCAAAGGCTTTTCTAAGGAGAATCATTCTGTTGCATCCTCACATTAGAGACCCAGTTCCTCCATGGGATATTACCAACATACTCCATGCTCTGACTCAGCCTCCTTTTGAATTTGTGGCCACAGTAAATATCAAATATTTAAGTTGGAAAACAATTTTCTTAGTTGCAATCATTTCTACCAGATGAATTTCGAATTACAATCACTTTCATGTAAACCTCCTTATTTGGTTTTCCATAAGGATAGGGTTTCTCTCCATATCTTTCTTTCCAAAGCTGGTATCCAAAATTAACTCAAACCAATCCATGGATTTACCAGTGTTCTTTTTAAAGTCTCAAACAAAGGTGAATACATACTGCATATGCTAAATGTTCATCAACTCAGGTTCTGTCATCATCCGATGAAACAATTCAGGAAAAAAAAAACAATTCTGATATTCTCAAAGTCTAGACTTAGTAGAGCTGTTCCAAAAGTTACATTCCATAGATGCCTGTCAAACTGTATTTCATTTGTCTATAGTAAGATGGGTTTAAACTCACAATCCAAACCAAAGGCTCACTCAACCAGAACAGTGGCTTCCTCAATGGCCTTCTTCAACAGACCACCCATTGATGACATTTGTGCAGCAGCAACTTGGTCCTGTGCATACCTTAGTTACTCATTATAAACTGGACATAAAATCCAAGTCTCATTCCTGCTTTGGTTCCACCATATTCAGGAATGTCCTCCCTTGATACCACCCACAAAGACAGCTTTGGAATTTGTCCCATATGTTGAACTGGATAAAAATAAACAACACTGGATACAAAAGTTACGTATTTACCAGAACAATAGATCGCTTTTTCATCTGATTCAAACCCCCCCAGCCTCCTTGCCAAATTGAAACACAGAAATATATATGTGTGTGTGTGTGTGTGTGTGTGTGTGTGTGTGTGTGTGTTTTATATATATATATATATATATATATATATATATATATATACGCACACACACACACACACACACACACACACACACACACACACACGCACTACTCATACAGAAAGAGATGATTGAATGATTGCCATGCCATACCCTGTCTGTGAGCAACACTGCCAAACTTACTTTGGGTTCCTTCACTGGTCCCTTTTAAGAATGATCATGGGTTTTTCTAACATTTGTTCACAAATAGGGCTGAGAACTCTAATAAGAGCAAACTCAGTCTGAGGTATTAGAATGGAGTTCAGGGAATTATGGGAGGGGAGGGGAGGAGTCATAGCCATGAAGCCATGGAAGTTTGGTGCTGAGGACAGATACATCCCATATGTTGAAATGGATGAAAAACAGACAACATGGCTCTACTGTTATGATATGCAAAAAGAAGTTATGTGCTCACTATAATGTTCCATCTGTATTGTCAATTTTTCATTTCTCCTCACATTCGGGTTTGGATCAGATCCATCAGATATGATTTGGCCGTTACTAAGTTTGTGCAACCAAAATGCTCTTGGATAGCTCCCCTTACCCATAATGTACCTCCCGTTACCTCAGCTCTTGTTTGCCAAGACTATCTCCAAAAGGAGACCATGGAGAAAAATTTTACATGAAAAAGACCCATAAGGAGACCATTTCTGGAGTATGGAGAAAAATATCCTAAGCAATAAAATTATACTTCCTGCTATACCAGAAGTAAAGGGTTGGAGGTTTGGAGGAAGGAGATGTGAGAACAAATGAAAAATCGACAAAATAGATGGAATGTTATGGTGAGTACATAACTTCTTTATCTGATATTGTCAATTTTTCATTTCATCCTCACATATGGGACAGAGTCCTCAGCTACCAGGTGGACTCATACTAGGATCTTTCTTAGAATCATCGAACCAAAGGAGGCTCATTCCCTGGAGACCAAATCCAATTTGTAATGAGTGATAAAAGTATGATGATTAGTCCATGTGGCCGCTGCACAAATTTTGTCCATGGATGCATTAGCCTGAAAAACTGCCGAAGTGGCCATGGCTCTGGCTGAGCAAGCTCAAACAAGTTTGGGAAGATCTATACCTTATTTGGTGTAGATGAAGGAAATGCAAACATTTTGCTAGAGTGATTTTGGATACTGGTAGGCCCTTCCTAGGGCCTACAAAGAAAATAAACAATTGACTTGCCTTCCTAAAATCTTTTGTACTTTGCAAATAAAAACATAACTGCCTATGGACATCCAACAAATGCAGTATGTATTCATGCTTGTTGCTGAAGTTAGGGAAGAAAACAGGCAAATTAATGGTTTGATTGATATTAGTGTCCGAAACAACTTCAGTTAGAAAGGAGGGGTTGGTTCGCAAGGTGACGCCCGAATTTCTGATATTCTTCTTGCAGATATAATGGCCACTAGGAAGATGGTCTTCCAAGACAAAAAATTTATATCACATGTCACTGCAGGTTCAAATGAGGGCTAAACATTAAGACGTAGTACCAACTTTAGGTCCCATAGAGGAGAGATATCTTTGTGAGGTGACCTTAGTAATAGGGACCCTTTTAAGAAGACTTTGCAAAGTTTGTGGGAAATCAGAGACAAGTTATCTTTCCCCAATGTGAAAAATCAGACATAGCTGCTAATTGCACTTTAATTGCAGAGGCAGCTGCCCCATTATCAAAGAGGTAAGCCAGTAATTCTATAACAGAGTGGATAGGTGTTGTGAAGGGATCTACATTATGTTGTTCAGCCCAGATTAAAAACGTCTTCCACTTACTCCTATAAAGTTTTTGAGTAGATGACTTATGGGAAGATAGCAAAATATGGTGGACTGGGGAGAACAGCACATGTTGTCTGTCTATCAATGGAATTGGAGGAACCATGCTGTCAGCTTGAGGTTGAAAATATTGGATGAATCATTCCTGTCGGGTGTGACACAAGGTCGAGAGTGGGTTCCAGAATCCAGGGATTCTTCTGTAAATGAGGCCAGAGGAAGGGAAACCACATTTATCGAGGCCAGAATGGGGCAATGAGGATTACTGTTCTCTTCAATCTGCTTGCTTTCTGAAGAAATTTGGGGATCAAGGGAGTAGAAGGAAAGGCATACAGGAGATGGGGAGGGCAATCATATATGAGAACATCCCCCGGGGATTCCCCTGCTGGGGGTTCAGGACAAAGTAGCTGCTGCATTTGTTGTTCAGAGCAAGGCTGGCCCCATCTGTGGAAAATTTCTTCTGCTACTTTCTGGATGAGGGACCAACTGTGAGGCATGAGAATGGATCTGCTCAACTTGTCCGCTATCACACTGAACGTTCCAAGGATGTGCATTGCTACAAGAAAACGGCTGGATGAAATCACCCACTGCCATACTCTGAGCATTTCTCGACACAGACGATATGCTCTGGTTTCTCCTTGCTTATATACCAGACCACAGACATGCTGTCTGATTGAATTGCAACTGATCCCAGAGGTAGAGCAGTCTGAAAAGCCTGCAATGCTAGAAGCATTACCCTCATTATCTCCAAGATGTTTATGTGCAAACTGGCCTCATAGGCAGACCAGGCGCCTTGGACTGTCTTCCCCAGATAATGCCTTCACCCCACCCCATTTGGGAGGCATCCATGGTCACTGTGGCCTGTGGTTGTGAGGGAACAAAAGGTCAACCTTGTGTTAACTGGGCGAAATTAATCCAGCATGACAGGGCTCTTTTGCAGGTGTCCGTAATGAGAATTTGGTAAGACATCGGTTGGTGGATAATTGACCACTGGGCAGCCAGAAGCCATTGTAGTATTCGCATGTGGAATCTTGCCAGCAGAACAAATACTATAGCTGCAGTGATTTAACCTAAAGCCCATAAGACATGACAGGCGGCTATCTTCTTGTTCTCGAGCAATCTGTTTGGCTCCTGATTGTCAACACTATGGAGGGTGGGGGTTTTGCAATCATCTGAGTCATGTCCAGAACGGCTACTACAAACTCCAGTGTTTGAGAAGGGTCCAATTGACATTTCTCATAATTTATGGACATACCTAGCTATGTACAGATTTGGATAACACAGTCTCTTGCTCAGATAAGTAGATGTCTGGTCGGGGTGGATATGAGCCAGTCATCCAAATAGGGAAAAACATGGAATCCTTGCTGTCGCAGGTGAGCTGCTACTACTACCATACACATTCGGTGAATATTCTGGTGGCAGCAGTGAGACCAAACGGCAGCGCTCTGAACTGATAATGACTGGCTCCCAGCCGGAAGGTGCCTTCTGGATCATCTGTCTATCTTTATATGGTAGTATGCATCCTGAAGGTCTCTGGAGCACATCCAATTGTCCTGTTCCCAAAAAGGAAGTATGAACTGTACCATGACCATTATGAACTTGTGCCTCAAACTTACTTGTTAAATCTGCTGAGATCCAGAATTGGTCTCCAGTCCTCTGTTTTCTTTGGAACTAAAAGAACCTTGAGTAAGTTCCGAATCCTCTTTGTTCTGGGTGGGGGGGTTCTTGGAGGATTCTTTTGTCCAGCAGTTTTTGAATTTGAATGACTCTTTGATCCCTTTGACTGGGTGGAACATCTTGGGATATTTCTGTTGGAGGGGGCTGGTGGGAAAAATGGATTAGATAACCTCTGGATATTATCCTCTGCACCCATACATTTGTGTTTATTTTTAGCCAGGCTCTCCAGTGCAGAGATAGTCGACCCATGATTGCCTCCAGAGGTAGACAATCGGGTCTCCTTTCAGGATAGCTGTAAGGGTTTCCCAAAGAGGAGCTCTCAGGACTCTTGGTTCTGCGGG
The DNA here is from genome assembly GCF_019279795.1 of Protopterus annectens. Lineage (NCBI taxonomy): Eukaryota > Metazoa > Chordata > Ceratodontiformes > Protopteridae > Protopterus > Protopterus annectens. The sequence goes on along the minus strand of NC_056743.1, from coordinate 826,897,164 downwards.
TTTCCTCTGTCTCGTGGGCGGCGTCTTCCAGAATCCCCACCCCTTCTGCCCCAAGGGGAAGTCTCTCCACATGTATCCTGGTAAGACCCTTGTGATTTCTTGAACCAAATTTTGCCACCACCTCCCTGACCCTTAGGATAAAGCTCTTGGAGGGAAGGAAAAACATATGCCCATGGCAAAAAGGGTCTTAGCATCCTTTTCACACCTGGATAATATATCTTTGACCTTGGGACCAAAAAGGGGCATACCGTCAAATGCACCACTGACAAATGAAGACTTAAAAGGCTCCACAAATTTGCACAAGCACATCCAGGCATGCCTCCTCATAGATATGCCAGAACCTGCAGCTCTGCTCATTCCCTCAGCTGCAAGCACAATGAGCCTCATAGATATGCCGGAACCTGCCACTCTGCTCGTTGCCTCAGTTGCAAGCATGATGAGCCTCATGCAAGAGTCAGCTACAGAATGTAAGGTTGCCAGTTGGGAAGCAACCTTTCCTCTGGCTCCCTCAGGGGTATCTGATAGCTCCTTGATCAGATCCCTCTGCAACCTAGTGAAATGGGAAAGGTAAGTGATCATAAGGCAAAAGTCACTGAAGAAATAACTTGCTTCCCGCATCTATCCATCATCCTGGAATCCTTATTAGGAGGATGAATAGTGGAACTGTTCTCTGACAGTTCCTTTTTGGTAGCTACTGCCACACCATGGCATCTACTACAACCCCTTTTGTCCAAAACTTCTTGTCAGCTGGAGCAGTGATTATTTTGTTTGGTCTCTCAGGGGGGTTGGGTCATTGGAATCTGGGTTCTCCCACACCCACCGAGAGATCAATTCTATGTGCTCATCAGCGGGGCAGACTGACCCGGGAGGTAGACAGTTGGGATCCGAAGGCTGCCAGATACACCGACTCCTCAGGTGAAGGATTACTAGATTGCCAGCCACCTCTCTTTTTCAAAATCTCCAAGATGTCCCCAAAGGAGACATCCCCAGGAGGTGACAGTGGGGATCCTTCTCCCTCGTCGAGGTCAGTGTCTTCTGTGGCTGACTCCTTGGTGCAGTCCAAATGCTTCCTCTTACAAGACCCTTTTCAGGGGACCTCTTCAGCGGGATTCTCTGGGGAGGTATCAAAAGAGGCAGGGGTACCCTGATGGGTATCATGGAGCCTAAAGTCCCGCTGTCCCTGTGGAACATCCTGGTCAGAAAGTGCGTGCAGGGAGTGTAGATGGGGCTGAGGATCTGAGGGGGGAGCTGACTTCCTAGCTGCAGTGGCAGTTATAGCCCTCTCCAGAGCCCCAAAGGCTGACTGTTCCTGAGTGGAGAGGGACTCTAGCTCCGACAAGCCTTGCCTGCGGGACAGTGTCCTCTATTGCTCTGAAGAATGCTTGCCCAGGGTAGAAGCCAGCACCGAGCTTAGCTACAAGGAAGCCCTGAGGTGCACAGACTGCTCAGAAGGTCTGGGAGTCAAACTCACTTAGGGCCCCCAAGACCCTCTACAGCTCTGACAGCTCCCCGGCTCCAAAAAAGTCGAAGAGCTCCGAGTAAAGGTCCGATCCAAAGAAAAGGAAATCCTCAGATCTGAGTTGGAAGACACCAGGCATATCAGATCCAATAACTCCAAGGCTTGTCCTGAAGTCGGAAGAGGAATCAGAGGGGGAGTGGATGGCTTGGATAAACCCTGGACCATCTGGGACTTAGTAATGCCCTGCACCCACAAAATTTTCTGGACCCTCCATTCCACGTCTTCTTCTATAAGGCTTCTGGTAGAATGGGAAGAGGATGCCGAAGGAAAAATGTGACCTGCTCAGAAAAGGAGACGGTACCCTTAGAGGCACAAGGTCTATAGATGGGGAGTAGATAGTCTTTGGCAGAAAAACAATGGGTTTAAAGGGATTGGAGGTCGGATCCAACCTCAACAGCTCTGACCTACTGTTACCCGACAGACTCAGAGACGAAGAAGCCCGATCCGATAAAGAGGTGCTCGGTGCCAAAGGCTCCAACTGTGCTACAGAATCAGCAGGTTTGGAAGTTCTAGGTCTTGGCTCTGAGCAATCTGATAGAACTGAGGAAGGTCTCTTCTTCCCTCTATCTGAACTTTTGGAGGAAGAAGAAGCAGGGCTCAAATGAGTTGATTCAGATTTAGCCACAGATTTGGGGTCACTACAAGAAATGGGCTCACCAAAGCATGATGGCAACATGCCCCTCAAAATAAGTTTATTTTTTTCTTTCAACCAGGGCCCTGTGGTTCAAAGACAGGCAAATAGCACAGTCTTCCTGCAAATGGAGGGTGCCAAGGCAGTAGACACATAACTGAACGGAATTTTGTGACCATACTTTGTACATTTTTTTAAAGTTTGCTGGCTTATCTTGTTTCTCAGCAATTTAGAAAGATAAAAGATGGCAGAGATCACACACACACACACACACACACACACACACACACACACACACACACACACACACACACACACACACACACACACGCACACACATGCACACGCACACAAAGTGATTCCTCCCAGAGATAGAAAAGAAAAAATACAATAAAAAGAGAGAAACTTTTTTTTTTTTTTTTTTTTTGAGGAGAAAGGGAAATGGGTGGGGCTACTAACGATAGCAGTGAAGTTACCGCAAAGGGTATATGGGAGAGAAAGGAATTGTAACCTAATAAAAAACAGTTACTGGTAGGAAAAAAAGAGAGTTCAGAGTAAAGGGAATGGCGGGAAAAAAAGACGTTATGTATCTACCATAACGTTCCATGTGAGTTGTCTATCGCGCCTTCATTCTGTACTGGTGGGTTTAGCTCGAGGTCTTCCAACAGCTCTTGGCACACTCTCTATCCCATGATGCACTGGTGCCTTCTTCAGATCTTGTTTGCTAACATACTAATGTTCACATTTAACTTATTATTTATAGAGCCAGAAGAGGGTCAAAGCACAAAGGGTGACAATCAGTAACCTCTGGATCCTCTAGAAGCCAAGGCTGGGGGTTGGAGGGGAGATGTACGAATGAAGGCAAGATGGACAACTCACATGGAACGTTATGATAGGTACATAACTTCTTTATGTGAAGTCCTATCTCACCTTTATTCTGTACTGGTGGGACAGTGTCCCTAGCACCATCTTTCTTGGGCTCACGGGAGTATATTCTTATATTTTTTAGTACAGTGGACCTAAAGGAGGCCCTGTCCCTGGAGGCCAAATTTACTTTGTAATGAGTGATAAAGGTATGAGGCCTCACCCACGTGGCTGTCCCACAAATTGTATCTATTGGTAATTTTGCACTTAATGCAGAAGATGTGGAGACAGCCCTAGTAGAGTGAGCTTTAACTTTATCTGGCAGATGTTTATTTAATGATTGATAATTGAACAAAATGCATTCTGACAACCACCTGGATAAAGTAGTCTTTGCTACAGGAAAACCTTTTTTACAGTCTGAAAAAGAAACAAATAGTTGATCCGACTGTCTGAAATCTTTTGTTCTGTGTAGACAGAAGCGTAACTGCCTATGACCATCAACATGGTGTAACCTGTATTCTGCCTTATTGCCTTACTTAGTGGAAAAAAACTGGCAAGTCTACAGACTGATTCAAGTGGAATTCTGAACAAACATTCGGTAAAAAGGACGGGTTTGTCCGAAGTGACACACTGTCATTGTGGAACAACATATATGAGGGTTTGATAGATAATGCTTGTAACTCTGAAACCCTCCTTGCTAAGAAGATAGCCACTAGGAAAATAGTATTTCACATCAAGAACTTTAAGTCACATAATGATGCAGGTTCAAAAGGGGGAAGAATTATTTGGGATAATACAAAATTCAGATTCCATGGTGGCAGTGGGGGTTTAATAGGTGGTCTCAAAAGATTAGTGCCTTTCAGAAAGCGTTGGAAAGCCTGTGGGACATAACATCTGGTCCTTCATTCCCAAAATGAAAATTTGAGATTGCTGCTAATTGTACCCGAATAGCAGCTGCAGCCGCTCCCTCATTAAAAAGCTTCATTAAGAACTCCACGACAGAAGAAATAGGTGCTGAATAATGGTCACTATGATTCTCTAATGCCCAGATAGAAAATCTTTTCCATTTGTTGAGATATAATCTTCTCGTAGATGACTTGTGAGAAAAAAAAATCAGGATATATTGTGCTGCCGATGAAAGGTTTTGTAGCCTGGCTATAGTTGGAATGGGAGCAGCCAAGTTGTCAACTTGAGGGTCTGAAGAGAAGGGTGAAGAGCCCCCAATGAACTGATCAGAAGATCTGGTACTGGGTCCAGAATCCAAGGCTCTTCTTGAAGATAAGGCCGTAGGAAGGGGCTATTAGAATTAAGGTCCTTCCCAACGTACTGGCTTTCTGAATAACTTTGGGAATTAATTGTAAAATGGGGAAAGTGTAAAGGAGACCCAGGGGCCAACTGTGTACAAGTGCATCCCTCGGAGGTTCCCCCGGGGGGGGGGGGGTTAGGGCAAAGTAGCAGCTGCATTTTGTGTTCATGGATGTGGCAAACAGGTCACAGCAAGGCTGGCCCCATTTTCGGAAAATTATTTCCGCTACTTCTTGTTTCAAGGACTACACATGAGGCCTCTCAACAAAGGGGTAAGATTTGTTTCCTCCTTGATTGTTTATATACCAAACAACTGACACGTTGTCTGTCTGGATTACAATTGCTCCTAGTGGAAGAAAGTCTTGGAATGCCTGCAATGCCAGAAGCACTGCTTTCATGTCTAAGACACTGACATGCAAATGGGCCTCGTGATCCTGCCACATGCCTTGGGCTGTCCTTCCCAGATAATGCCCCCCCCCCACCCTATCTGGGAGGCATCCGTGGTCACTGTGGCTAGTGGGAATGGGAGAATGAAGGGTTGACCTAAGGTCACTTGATCTGAATGTAGCCACCAATGTAGGTCTTTCTTGCAAGATTCTGTTAGCATTATCTGATGTGACACTGGAAGTTCCTGCATGGACCATTGGGCAAATAGGAGCCACTGTAAGATCCTCATGTGCATCCGAGCTAGGGGAATTACATTGATAGTTGCTGCCATTGTGCCCAATACTTTGAGAATTGTCTTTGTTTTTAAAAGGAGGTCCATAACTTGTGCTCGAAGAGTGTATATCCTTTCTGGTGGAAGTTTTACCTTCATTGTAGTAGTATCTAAATCTATGTCTATAAAAACAATATGCTGCAATGGCAAATGCTGTTGTTGTTGTGTCTTTCGGCTTATCCCGGTTAGGGGTCACCACAGCGGAACTCCGGTCCACTAATGTTTGGTAGTGGACTTTTACGTGCCGAGTTACCAGCCCTGATGCACAACCTTCAACGAAGGCACACCCATTCATGCATGCCTCCACACAGAAGACGCTCTAACTGAGAATCGAACGTGACGTCTTGCTGTAAGGTGACAACGCTACCGCAGCACCACTACCGCGATGGCAATAAGTCAGATTTTTCGTAGTTTATCATAATCCCTAAATGAGCACAGAGATTCAAAGTGGTGTCTCTCACTTGTGTAAGTAGATGGTTGGTGGTGGCAATTAGGAGCCAGTCGTCTAGATATGGAAACACCCAGAATCCTAAATGCCTCAGGTGAGCTATAACCACTGCCATACATTTGGTGAACACTGTGGGGGCTGTAGTGAAACCAAAGGGCAGAGCTTGGAATTGGTAGTGACTGGCTCCCAGCCAAAAGTGCAGATGACTCCTGGATGGGTCTGGCCATTTTTATATAGTAGTAAGCATCCTGGAGGTCTACACAGCACATCCAATTGTCTTTTCCCAGAAAAGGGAGTATAGACTGCAGTGTAACCATCCGGAACTTTGTCTTTTTTTTTTACAGATATGATCAGTCTGCTGAGATCCAAAATGGGTCTCCAGTCCTCTGTTTTATTTGGAACTAAAAAGAACTTTGAGTAAGTACTGGATCCTATCTGGTCTGCTGGGACTAATTGGATGACTTTTTTTTTTTTTTAGCAACTTCTGAATTTCTATGGTTGCTTGTTTCCTGTGACTGGGTGTAATGTCTGGAATCCTTCTCATCAGTAGGGCTGGCATGGAAAAGGGTATACAGTAACCTCTGGATATGATACTTTATACCCACTTGTCTTTCATTATTTTTAGCCAGGCATCTGGGTAAAAAGATAAGCGACCCCAGACAGCCTCCAGAGAGGGCCAGACAGGCCTCCTTTCAGGAGCGCTGAAAGGGCTTACCAAAGAAAGATTCACTGTCTCCCTGGTTTTGCAGACCCCCTCTGCCGCATGGCCAGCGTCTTCCATTATTATCTCCTCCTCTGTCCCTGGAGGCAGGTTCACCATGTGTGTCTGGAAAGACTCTCTGGGATTTTCGAAACCACATTGTCCTCTCACTTTTGACCCTTGGGGTAGGGTCTAGAAGGTGTGGAAAAACGGACTCCAATGGCAGAGAGAGTCTTGCTCTCCTGTTCACACCTGGTTAGTGATTCTTTGACTTTAGGGCTGAAAAGGGTGAGCCATCGAAAGGGGTGTTAATAAAGGATGACCTGAAGGGTTATGAAAAGTTACACAAGCACATCCAGGAATGTCTCCTAAGGGCGATTCCTGAACCTGCTGATCTACTCGCTCCATTGGCTGCATAAGAAACAAGCCTCAGTGATGAGCTAATGAAGCCTGGAGAGTGTCTCCAAGTTCCTTTAGGAGATCTCTCTGTAGCCTCGTGAAATGGGTAAGATAATTCAAGGACCTGAGTGTAAAGGTTGCTGAAGAGAAAATGCCCTTTCCACATCTGTCCATCATGCACAAGTCTTTGTTCAGAGGATGGACAGACATGGACGTCTCTGACAACTCCTTTTTGGTGGCTGCTGCCACCACCATAGCATCTACCGGGTCCCCTTTTGTCAAAAAATGTTTGTCTTCTGGAGAAGTAATAAATTTATTTGGCCTTCTAGGACAGGTTCCACTGTATCTGGAGACTCCCACCCCTTTCGACAAACCAATTCCATGAGTTTGTCGAAAGGTGGAGATACCCAAGTGGTGGAATGATGAGACCAAAAAGTCTTCAGGTAAACAGACTCCTCATCAGATGGGCTTCCAGCCGCCTCTCTGTTTAAGGATCTCTAAGATGTCTGAAAAGGAGACATCTTCAGAGGGTGACCACGGGGACCCTTCTGAGTCATCGAGTTCTGTGTCACATGTGACTGACTCCTGCAGAGAGTCCAAATGCTTCCTCTTGCATAATCTCTTCCAAGGGACCTCTTTGGAAGGACCTTCCAGAGAGGTTTCAGAACAGAAGGGTTTGCCCATACGGGCAACCTGGGGCTCTGGGTCTCTACGTCTGAGTGGAGTCGGTAATGCCAAGACTGGCACCAGTGCCTTTAGGGGAAGAATGACTGTACCCAAGAGCATGGCTGTCAGCGAAGACAGTGCTCTCCTCATGGCTTTGAAAGCCACCCGCCCATGACCTGAGGAAACCCCAGAAGGTCGCCCCTGGCCCCATGGTGATCGGTTCCGAAGCTGAGGTAGGAGCCGAACTCACATGAGCAGAGGCCCCAAGAGGCAAGATCACATCCAAAAAAAAAATCAGCTCAACGACCCTCCCTGGACCCGGTCAGGGAGTGTTGACTCCTAAACTCCTCAGGCAGCACCGAGGTAACTGGAGCAGTAGGAGCCAAACAGCCTGGAGCAGGTCTCAGCTCAGATGGTTTCAGTACTATCAGTTCTGTGCATTCCGGCTCCAAAACCACAACTCGGATCAGAGGAGGAAATGATGTTGTTGGGATAGGTGTAGTTAGTGCTGAATCTTCCTGGGTTGGTTTTGACAAAAGTTTTGCCAGCGGTGGTGTCCTCAAGAGTCTCTGCACTGCACGATCTACATCATAGTCAGAAAGGCTTTTTGAGGATCAAGAGGAGGGAGCTGGGGATTCTATGGTCTGTAAAAAGTGTGACTTCAATGTACGAGATAGCGGCTCCTCACTTGGAAAGCCAATGGCTTTGATGTCAGTGGAGCTGAGGTGGACGGTCTCACGGACCAAACAGATTTTGACATTGTTGGAGACATCTTCCCAGACATTTTCAATGGCTCTGAACCCTCTGAAGCAGTAGAGGATGACCTTTTTGAACTTTTGGTAGTCTTGTCAGATTTTTGTGTAGGTGAAATGGGCTTCTTTGGAGGACTTTGAACCTGTTCCAAGGCCTCTGTAACAAAAGATTTCACCAGTCCTCTTAAAGATTAGCTTGTTTATCCTCTCCTGAAGAAATCTGTAGCTAAAGGAGTGGAAAACTGATTGCATATGACTCCTGTAAATGAACTGCCCCAGGCAGTAAGCACATTCAGTGTGGCCATTGGTGATGGACATTTTTTGACTGCACTTAGGTCATTTCATGAAACCCGAAGGTTTAACTACTTTATCTTGTTTAGACATTTTGCAAGCGACAACAACCAAGTAACTAAAGGAGGAATGACCTGCAACTCTCTAATTTAATCAAGTTGGCTTGACAGGGAAATATATGATTTCAAAGGATAACTGCCACACAACAACAATTCTAACAATCACACTGAAAAGGAAAAGCCCTCTAAATAAAATTGGGCTCAGCTGCCTCTAATAAAAATGAGCTAGTTTACACTAAAAGGAACATAGAAAACACACACCTCTAAGATATAAAGCTATGATTGCTTAAGGCAAACTATGCAGTCGCACACAGAAAAACTTATCTACAGGCTAACCTAAAATAAAAATTAAAAAAAAAAATATATATATATATATATATATATATATATATATATATATATATGTGTGTGTGTGTGTGTAAATTTAAACTACTTGTTAAGCACTCTAAAGGCAAACAGTAAAATGTACTTAACTAAACTACTGTGAAAACGGAATACTGCACTTTTTAGGCCTAAATAAAAAGCGGCCAGAAAGTTAAACACTCACTAATAACGTATTTAAACACACTACCTAATAAATGAGTACTAAATATTTATTAACTAAGCTATTAAAGATACACTAAGAAAATAAACTAGAGGAATATATAGAAAAAAATTGATTTCCACTTAGCCAGAGCTGGAAGAATCACCCAATCTGTTTCAGCGGCAAACGAGATCTGGGGAAGGCACCAGTGCATCATGGGATAGGGAGTGAGCCACGAGCTGGTTGAAGACCTCGAGCTATAGTAAACAGCTGAGTCAGAACAGAGGATCATTTCCAAGCCCACCAGTAGAGAATGAAGGCGAGACAGGACAACGTCATATCTAATCACACAACCAACAATTAAAGAAAAGGAAAAGGATTGTGAGAAAAATTGTAAAAATCACCAGACTTTTCAAGAGCAAATGGTTTAGACCACATCTTCATAAAGTGGCAAACAAGATCTGAGGTAACAGGGAGAGGTGCATTATTGGAAAGGGGAGGTGTTCAAGAACTTTCTGGTTGCCATGAGCTTAGTAACGGCCGAGTCGGCTCAGATGGATTGGATCCGAACCCATATGTGAGTATAAAATGAAAAACTGACAATATCAGATTGTTTTATGAATTCTGCTGACATTGAGACCTTGTATGCTCAATGGGTAACCACAAAGCCTGTTATGCCATGTCCTACACAGTTTATGAATACAGTGGCTATTTTTTTAATTTTTATTAAAGTAACATTTTAACTGCAACTGCCATGTCTTCTATTTTTCAGTTAACTTATTTTTCATACCCTACCAACAAATGGTAACTTTTTCATAAATCAGCCACAGCTTCTACATCTTAATATTTACTTCACTACTGGAAGATAATCAATGTAGTACAACAGTAATGACAGGTTTGAGCAAGAAGCCCCATTAGTCTGCACAAATATCATATTTTCTTTGTAGTTATTGTCCAATGCACATTTAAACTAAAAAGGTCCTCACTACATCTTATATTGAGTGGAAGAAAGCTCCATGTACTGACTGCTGTCTTCAGGAACCTGAATATTTATTTGTTAAATCTCCTCAGATTTCATAACAATTACAGCAAAGAGTTGTTCTCCCTTTCTCTTATTCCTAGGCATTCCCAAAAGAAACCTTTTGTAGCTTTATAAACAAGGTACAAGTCTATGATGCGTATAAGATTTGTTTTCCATATGTTCTATCGGTCTTGAAAACCTATTCTCTAACCTATTCAATTCAGATTTCTTATAGCGAAACCATAGAGTTTGACCAAATTCCAGCTTTGGTCTTATTAAAGAGGAATATATTGTTTCCATTGCCTTAACAATCATATGTGTAATATAATTCCATGCACATCTAACCAATCTGTTACATTCCTTAACCAACTGATTGCTCTGGTAATCACAGTCTAAAGTTGTGTCCATTTAAATGCCTAAATCCTTAAAAACATTTACTACTCCTATTGTATCTCTCTCTACCGAATTAACATGCTTTCATTTAGAAGTACCAGAATCTTTTTTTTTTTTCCCTACTATACCACTAAACTAGAAAAAGCATTTCTGCAGAGATTCCTGGTCATTTATACTCGTCAACAATTTACCAAATTTTAAATTATCTGCATACAGAAAAAAAAAAAAATATATATATATATATATATATATATATGTCTGGAAAGATAGGTATGTCAATGAATAAAAAGGGACCCAAAACACAGCCTTGAGACATCTTGTGCCCATATCCAAAAAATTGTCTAATACTGCCACTCATAATCAACTTTCCATTCCTTTCCACTTAGACAAGCATTGATTCAAATGACAAGGTCAACTGAAATACCAAGCTGTATAATTAAAATTGTCTAATACTGCCACTCATAATCAACTTTCCATTCCTTTCCACTTAGACAAGCATTGATTCAAATGACAAGGTCAACTGAAATACCAAGCTGTATAATTTTTCTGATCAATTACATGTGACCACTCTGCCAAAAGCAGATGAGAAGTGGATGATAACATACGTTTGTGTATTAAATTCCACAGCATGAATGCTATTATAAAAGACGTCAGTACAAGTTTCTTGGACCAGTCCTTTGTACAGGCATGTTTGTAAATATTATTGTTAGATATATATTTAGAGAGTTATAAATGCATGTACTTCTGTTTGCTAGGTAGATACATATACACTTATGTTGCTATAATACATGTAGGAATAACATAGTCAGTTAGATGCATGCATTTTTGTTTGCTGAAGAGTTAAGAATAAAATAAAATGGCATTAATCTGTAAACGTAACACAAAAGTCTGGTACAACTTGAGAAAAATGCTGATAAGGATAACTCCTTAAAAAAGCATTCAGCTGAATGTTCAGTGTTTAATATAAGCTTTATGGGAAACAGATAAGGACCCAGGTGCAAAAATCAACAGACCTCCTAGACTGCTACATAATTTACCTTAAAACACAACACAAAGGAGCTTATTAATAGACTGCATGACAACAAGGGTGGGAAGTATCTAAAGACTGTTTTCATAAAGAAACTTTCTCAAAAAGAAAAGACTCCCTAAAAGTTTAATAAACAGAGTGTATTACATCAGAAAATACTGAAGTAATGACTTTGAGTTTCCAAAAGACTGCTTTCATAAGAATGTATATATGTGAGATCTGATCTGATTTTTTGTGAGATCTACACACTGGAGAATATCTTTCATGTACAAAGAGCAAATCTGAAGACATTAAAGCTGTACACTGTAACGTATTGTACGTCATCTGTTATACAGACATGTTATTTAGTTCTGCGCAAGAAAGTTAATAATATACTGCTAAAAAGGTTAATAGTCTGCAAAGTTTATGTGCACTAACCAGACTTTGTGTCTACAAGGCATGCAGCATTTAGCACAGACATCTGCAATCATTCATTTTAAATAACTTTTTAATTATACCTTCGTAAGATATTCAATTCTTATAATATGACCTTTAACAATAATATTCCAAGACTTTACATGAACTGGACTACAAACTTACTAGTATTATCCAAAATACCCTTGACTTTTAAGATGGGTTTAATTATGGCAGTTTTCCGTTTCAGTAGTAGGATCAAGCATTCTATACAACTTGAATTGAACGGTATTTTTAAATGCAATGTAATGTGCTTCCTCTGTATTTTTAGATAGCTGTTTGAGAAACTGTCACTTCATTAAGATTTGGCAAAGTCACATTTTTTCAACAAATCAAGAATGTCCTCAGTAGATTAGCAAATGTCTGAATGCATGAAATGTACCTTAGTTACTGTTATACTTGATACGTTACTTCCATAAGTTTGCATTTACAAGTTGGTTAAGCTTGTCTGACTGTTTAGTGCAAATGATTAACACTCCAGCCTGAAAAGTGAAAGTTTGTAGCCTTGAGTTTGCTTCCTTCAACCTCTATTTGCCAACCTGTGACTAACATGCACACACTCACACCTAGGGCTAATTTAGAGTGTCCAATCCACCTACAGCATGTCTTTGGGGTGTGGGAGGAAACTGGAGCCAAAGGAGGAAACCCACACGACCACAAGGAGGACATGCAGACGTCGCACAGAAGGCATCCCAGCCGAGGATCGAACTGGAGAACCTCTTGCTGTGAGGCAGCAACACTAACAGCTGCACCACCATGGCCGCCCACTGAGTTACTCCTTAATGAAATACAGAATTTGAATGTCTTTATCTTGCATACAATACTCTTCTCTCAACCTCTTCTCCTGGCTTTTAAGTATATTTTCTGTCCTGATATTTTTTACATCTAACACATTTTTTACTGAATAATGTGTCACAGTGATTGCTCCCATTTCTTAATTACTCTTGTCTTCTAGTGTTGCAACTTCTTAGACTCACTGTATTTGTATACATTTGTGTCCATTTATTAAGCCTATTTAAAAATTTCCAATGTTTTTATCAGTGTTTTAAACAATTATTTTGTGTGTACAATTATACCTCCATTTCTTTATCAATTTAATTTCAATGTAGGGTGCCCCCTATCAACATGTACTATGCCAACACACACAACATCCAAAAAACTTAAAACAACTCACTGTTCATAGGTTCATACTAGGCTATCTGCCCTGGGGCAATTATAAGCCTAGCCCGATTCTGTATGGCTTACGCCACCCCTTGATTTGAGTATACTGTGCCCTTTTTAAGGTTTAGTTTACTGTGCCTCTGTCTAATAGTGACACGGGAGTAATCCCTGGGACAAACCTACGATCCTGTTCACTTAAGTATAGGTTTCTGATAGAGACCAATGATCTGTCAGAGGTAATCATCACCTTTACATCTCACTGCATCTTAACTTATATCTGCAATACCCCCAAGCCATACTAATACAAAAGGGCTTGACATTTTAAAGAGTTGTCACAAATCCTATTAGAATAAACCCAGGGAAAAAAAAAAAGGTAAGGATACCTGTGCCCGTGTCCTTTGTCAAACTGTCACCTTTCTCTCTGGCATCCTCAGTGGCTGATGTGCTGACTACACGTTTGTACTGTCGGATAGGGCTCGTTTTAGAAGTATGGCTGAGTTGCTGTGGGAAGCGTAAAGACTGCATCTCCTGAAGTATGAAATAAGAAATCAAATTTATGTGCTGAATCAAACTTTGGGGGTCATATGATGCTGAAAAAACATTGTCAACACTTTAATTTACTTTCATGGGTCACATGGCAAACAAAGCTTAACAATACAACAGCCAGATTCCCATGCGTAAATCTGATAATACTTCTACAGGACTGGATTTAGATAATCAAAGAAACATCTAAGGAAAGGGTAAAAATGAGTGCTCAAATCATATTTCACCTCTTAGGACCTGGAGGAATTCCAGCACATCCAATCCTAGATTCTGGAGAGAATTCAACCTGTTTAGTTAAGTATAGGTTTCTGATAGAGACCAATGATCTGTCAGAGGTAATCACACAAACATTTTTTAGAAGGTGAATAAATCAAAGTCACTGCATGTCTTACTCCTTAAAGGAAGGAATCAAGAGTAAATGGCAGCAGTGGCAAAGTGGCCAGACTGTTAGCCATATACCCCACTCTGAAGCAGCAACCTGTGTTCTGTGCAGACTTATACTCTACAAAGTGCACTCATATATTCATACTACATGAATAAGTCAGGACGTCTGGCTAAGAAGAAGCCTGAATGTCATTAATCCATATCTGCATTTACTTTCTCGCATGCAAAAGATTAAATGCATTTTAGAACACATGGAAAATGTAGTACGAATGAATGTATCAGTTTATTAAAAGGTGATGAGATATAAAGACAACCCTTGTCATGCCAGTAATACATTTTCATAAAAGAAAATAACTACATCTTATGTTTCCTGAGCCTTGCTGTTTAAACACAACAGTGTCATATCACTGAAGATAAGACACAGGTCTCCTGTAAAAAGCCTTTATGAGACTAACCATACCGAGAATAATTTAAGTTGATTTTCACAATCTAATTTCCCAACATTAATTATTTTTTGTTACAATGTTTTTGTCCTCAATCTAATGTTTAGTCAAATAGGAATAGGCAGTGCATTATATTACATAACTATTATTACCAGGCAATTTACACAGGAGAGTTAAAATCTGTACTGGCGTACCTTCAATGCCCCATGGCATCAAACATGCTAGAATTTTAACTAATTCAGCTAACTGCAATGGTGGTCTGATGCAAATGGACTTCTTTCTACCATGTCCTGAATCAAAATGGCATCTACAACAAACAGTTATGAAGTGTTAACTGTGTGAGGCAAAAATAATTAGGTTACAGAAGGAAACACATGGCACTAATACGCAAATATTCTATCCTGGGATATTACAAATAGATAAAAGTAAGATTTAATTCTACCAAACGATTCCCAGCTACATTAAGTTTGCATTTTCTCCAGTTCTGTGTGGCTTTTTTTCTCGGTATGTAGGTTTACTCCTACTTCTAAAAAATATATACTGGTTCATTGGTTACTCTACAAACCATCCAAAAAATAAATTGACATTTTCTATGTGGCCTCGGTAAGATCAGTTCACTTACCTGGCTAACAAACAAAATAAACATTTTTCTTATAGCAATCAATATGAAACGGTCAGTGCTGAGATTATTGCTGGTAGTTACCCAAATCTCTAATGTTGGCCACAGCTTTTAACATTCAAGATTTAATCTTACATATTTTGCAACCTAACTTCCTAATAATGTTACAATAGCACAATTATTTACAATAAAATGACATTAATTCTGCTAAACATCTTGCATTGTCAATACAGCACAGTGATGTGAATACTTGCTATATTTTATAACTGCCACTGCATTTATCTCCCACATATGATCCCCTGGTTTTGTGTAAAGAGTAATACTACTGAACAGCAAATGACCTACTAATGATCCCTGTTCCTCCCCCCTGGAGTAGAAGTAGTTCGATATTTTCCAGGCAGGTTTTCTTATACAGCCATCTACACACCCCAATTTAGTATTCTGTTACTTTGTTTTAGTTGTATTAGACCTTCTGTAATACCAGCATATGCCATGGCATGGTGCTGAATGCCATTGTCAGAACCCAAGTATAAAGTATGATCCATCAACCCTAAAATAGGTTAAAAATGCAATTAAGATTAATAAAGAAGACCATTCCTTGACAAAGTCATAATGCTCTTGATCCAGCAATATATCAAATATCTAACTACTTTTTATATCGAGGAGGCAGAAGTACAACTGAGAACTGCAGTCACTACAAGAGTAGATGTTTCTGTACAATCACTGCTGCAGTACAATTCTATATATATATACATATATATATATACATATATATATATATATATGTATATATATATATATATATATATATATATATATATATATACATATATATATATATATATATATATATATATATATACATATATATATATATATATATATATATATATATATATATATATATATATATATATATATATATATACATATATATATATATATATATATATATATATATATATATATATATATATACATATACATATATATACATATATATATATATATATATATATATATATATATATATACAAGTAGCCATCTGCCCAGTATGCCTGACACCCAGAGCTCTTCAGGAATCTTAGCAGGCTCTCCCTTCCTCTTGCTGACAAAGGACATAAACAACTGTTCTGAGTGCCTGCATTCTTGGTTCTGTTTGCATAACTAACACCTGGAATGCCTGCGGATGTCTTAAAAGGTATAATATTCACGCTCAATATTTTGGCTTGAGAAAAAAACAACAGTTAAGTCGTCTGGTACAAGGAAATCTACAAGGACATCTTTGCCATAAAAACAGGCTGCTTCTCATACTCACTTTGTATTTGTAGAACACTGTAAAGGGTTCTTTGTGAATCACAGTCTACAACTCTGTTTTATTGCTGAGCTTGCAGCACCAAGGAGCACTGCCTTTCAGTATAAGATCTTTAGTGGAATAGAGGCTTCTGCTTACATGGCTCAGGTTGTGAATGAAGTGATTTGTAGTGTCTCAGTGAAAGTTGATTGTTCAGATCTGCCCAGGATTGCATTGGTGTTTCCTTCCTGACATTTGTATAATAATCAAATTGTTTTAGTGGTTAAAATGCTGGGTTGGCATTTGGGTATTCAGGGTTTGAATCCAGATGCTCCAAGCTCAGATATTCATTTTGTCTGGCAGCTGGCACAAAGGATTAAGCCTGTGAGCTGATAATGAGTTACTTCCTGTGGCACAGGGTTTGACTCCCTAAGGCTTTATTTGCCTACTTGTGACTTTGAGCAAGTCACTTAACCAGACAGTGCTCTAGGTTATTTGGGAATTTGGGCTAGGCTCATTAAAGGTCGCCTGGATTACATGCCTAGTAACTGCCTATAAACTTATATCTCCAAGGGAATTTTTTTAAAGATGAAACTAAGGTTCCATGGAAGTGGAAAAGTCTTTCTTGGGGGGCAAAATTATAGAATCTTCTTCAGGAATTGTTTTACAGTCATGTGTAGCTTGCTAGAGGTAGACCAAAGGGAAGGCATGCAGAGAGCACATACATATGTGCCTTAATGGAAAAATAATAAAGTCTTCCTCTACACAGATCTAACAGACGTGAAAGTGAAAGGGGACAGCCTTGGAGAGCTGGGGTTCTAGTAGTTCTTGGAGCATCAAATGGGAAGACCTCTTCTACTCTGATAGATACAAAACTCTTGTTACTACATTTCCTGGCTGCCTTCTCACTATTAAGCATACCTTCAGAAAATAAGTAAATGAAAGGAACGAATGTCAGACCATCCACATCATAATGTGCTGTGATGTATCAGTGAGCCTGAAGGCTACAATAGAAGGCCTACTACTGGAAATATAGTTTATGAAGACTACCTGTTAGCAGTAGTAAAGAAAAAAAAACAGTATCATTGCAGCCAAAAAGAGGCAAACATGATCATGCTGGTTCTCTTCAGTCTTCCTTTCTGCAAAGTATGCAGAAAGGAAGAGGCATTCTCCATCGTAGTGGAGAAAGCATCCACTGTCCTCCATGCTTTTCTGCAAGGAAATTTTGAGCAGTACTTTGGAAGTTGATTGTTATCTTTCAAAGCAAACAAGTCTACTTCCAGGTTGCCTGGTTTAACTTTGCAGCTTTGGTGATCCCATGATTTCCACTTCAAAATCAAGACCACTGTACCTTCAGGACCTTTGATCGAGAAATACGATGTTCTCAGACTATATATACCAAGTAGCAGGAGTGTGGGTGCAGAACTTGTATATGGGGGGGGGTACAGGGTAAAGCTCCCTGCAAAATTTTTTTTAGTGATTTCTCAACTTTTAAATATTGAATCTTTCAGAAAATGCCACTAGTTTGCAATCTAACTTTTTTAGGTGTTAATCTGTTGCCGAGAGTCTCTACTATTTGGTTGAGGTTTGAAGGGATGTATGATAAAATGAGACTCACTGTGACTGCAATGTTAAATCTCTTGCATGGTTAACCTGTGCAGGGCATATGTCTGGAGCCACCCTGCTTGTTTTTTTGCCACATGACTCTGATATTATCTGCGGTTCAGTGTGGGACCTCTGACTTCCAGACTAATTTGAAGGCTATGGCAGTCAAGGTCAAAGCCAACATCTCTGGTATGTTGATTCCTTTGTTTGTGGATCCACAGATTCAATACCTTAAGATTACATGTATATGCTTCCCTCAATTCACATACCAAGTCTTTTTAGAGGTACCATCAGGATGCTGAATGTCATACATCAACATTTTGTGAAATTCCTTTACCACCATGGTTGTCAACTAGAGAAAAACAATTTCCCTGGAAAGGTCACATTTCTGGGTGACAGAAAGCCCTTGTTAGGTAGGTGCCCAGGATGGTCAACCAAAAAACCCTGGATGAGCTGCTAGTCATGTTTAGCTTTGGGAGTTTCTAGAACTGCAAGTTAATTTTGGAGACATCTAAGGGTTAAAATGGTTTCCCTGAGAGTCTTCCCTGGACTGTACCTGTATGGAAAAGAGAGACTTATCCAACTATGGGTGGAGATGGATGCCTTGATCCTCCAGAATGCCACCACCTTGGCCACACATTTTGTGAAGGCAATGGCAGCAATAGAAAACCAAAATAGCAAGGACAAACTTGAAATGGAAGTCCCATATACTGAACATGAGGACTCTCCTTTGTTCTTTCCATATCAGAGCATGTAGATGGGCATCTTTGCAATCCTTGCTGAAAATAAAACTTACAAGCATCAGGGACTTCCAAGATGGCTACACACTGATCAACAGCTTAACTTCAGCTCTCCCAATGTGAAAATAGAAAATGATAAACAACAACCAGTGATATTGTCAGCTCGAGTAAAATTCAGTGTCAGGCCAGTAAGTACTCTGCCTGGATGCCTGCAAAGAAACTAAGAGAGCCTGAAAGACAATCAACTAGAAAAAGGTGAAGAGAAAACACTGACTTAGAAGAATTCTGCAGCTTTTCAGCAAAAAGCAGTTCAAGCTCCAACTCTGGAGCAAAATATGGATTCCGGTAATCTAAAGGAAAAATAAGCCAAATGTACTCAGAACTGATTATACAATAAATTGAAAACTGGAGTACATCAACTCAAACAACAAAAGGATGGAAAAAATGGAAGAAGCTTTAAACAAATATTCAGATACGCTGATAAAACTGCAAAAATCAAATGTCAAAATGAAGAAAAGGATGGCTGAGTATTGGACTGCTCAATAAGAAATGTTTCAAAAATGGTAGACATTACAGGGCAGAGCACATAGGGAAAATCTGAGATTTCATGCTGTACCAGAGACACTAGAAGGAACAAACTTGTATTGATTTTATGAAGGCCCAAATAAGCAACTGAACTGGTATCCCACAGCTGAAACTGTTAATTGTAAGGGCAGACCATCTGGTATGCCCCAAATACGGCCATGAGAAAGCAGCCAACACCTTTATTAGTAAAGATGCAAACCTACCAGCAGAAAGAATTGATCCTGACAAAACTGTGGCAAAAGATTAAAACTTGAAGACAGCAGTGTTTTTCTGGAAAATAATTATTTCCTGTACACCAGGCAGAAGAGAAATCAATTTATTCCAGTAATCATGGAACAGTCAAGAAGCAGACATCTTCAGATATTTTTTCTTAGAGGATCTAAGTCATTTTTGTCTGTAGAACAAGCTAAGGAAGAAATGCTTTAGTATGTCCAACAAAAAAAATAGCCACCAAGCAGAAGGGGACTCTCCCTCTCATTCTCCTGATAATAAAGCACAAAAACAGACTTTGTCAGTAAAACTTTTTCCACTGTTTAAAGGAACATGCTTCAGAGAAAGATAAAAGCACAGGAGTTGACCAGAAGAATCAGAAAGAATTGAACCAGAATCTGGAATTGTGAGATGGAGATGAAGAGAAATACCACCAGCAGCATAGAAATTAGTGAATAAATATGAGACTGCAAAGCATCAATCATATTTATTTAATACAGCTGCATAACAGTAAGTGCAAAGAGTGCATTTTTGTTGGGTTTGTTAACCTTATGAGGAACTAAAAAGCTTTTGCATCACTTCGTATCATTAATGTTTGGAAGGATTCGGAGGGATGGAGAAAAAGAAGGAAAAAGGAAACAGTAAGTAAAACACTGTCTTTTTTTAACAGTCTTTTGATGAAACTTCTGACAAAATAAATTGCATATTTTACACTAATGTATTTTTAGTTGCTCTTGTATGGAACAAAGTAAACAGATGCTTTTTTCTTCTTCCTCTTCTCTTCTTTCATCTTTTTTATTATTAAGAAACATCGTCTGGAGGGCTTGTTCATTTTTATATGATACGCATCCTGAAGATCTATTGAGCACATCCAACTGTCTTTTCCTACGAACAGAAGTATAGACTGAACTGCAACCATCCAGAATTTGGTTTGTTGAACTGACTTGTTCAACACACTGAGATCCCAAATCAGTCTTCAGTCCCCTGTTTTCTTTGGCACAAAAAAGAATCATGAGTAAATTCTGGATCCTATTTGGTCTGGTGGGACTGCTTGGATGACTCTCTTGTCAAGCAGTTTTTGAATTTCTAGGACTGCTGCATCCCTGAGACTGGAAGGAATGTCTGGGATTCTTATTGGCTTTCTGGATTTATTTGAAAATGGGATATTCTAACCTCTGGTTATAATCCTCTGCACCCAATTGTCCATTGTTATATTTAGCGTGGCAGACAGAGGTAGGGATAATCGTCCCCCGACCACCTCCAGAGGATGGCAATTGGGCTTCCATTCATGAGAGCCGATAGGAGTTACCAGGGAACTAATCTCTGGAATCCTGATTTTGTGGGCCACCTCTGCCTCATGCATGGCATCTTCCATTATAACTCCCCCTCTGCCCCAGGAGCCGTTGGCATGGGAGTCCTGGAAAGGTCCTTGGGACCTTTTGAACCATAGCCTCCCACTCCTCTGATTCCTGGAGTAAGACCGTTAAGGAGTGGAAAAGCGTACGTCCATGGCAGAAAGAGTCTTTCCATCCTTCTCACATCTGGTGAGGGTCTCTTTGACTTTGAGACCAAAAAGGGATGTTCCGCCAAAAGCAGCATTGATGAAAGAAGACTTGAATGGCTCCATAAATTCACATAAGTGCATTCAACCATGTCTCCTCATGGCTATGCCAGATCCCACTGCCTTAGTCATCCATTCGACTCCGTGCACAATGAGCCGCATAGACTAATTAGATATTAATTCAAGGGTTGCTAGCTGGGAGGCTACTTTATCCTGCACTCCCTCAGCTATGGCTCCTGTCAGAGTATCTGATAGCTCCTTTATCAGATCCCATTGGAGTCTCATAAAAAGTGCCATGAAGTTCGAGTACCTGAGCACAAAGGTCGATGATAGGTATACGCGCTTACCAAACCTATCTATCATCCTAGACTCTTTGTTAGGAGGATGGATAGTAGGACTTTCATCAGCAAGTTCCCTTTTGGTGGCTGCTGCAACCGCCATAGTATCAACTGGTATCCCTTTAGCCAAATGTTGGCGATCCTCAGGAGCTGACAAAATGCGGTCTGGTCTCTTGGGAATTGGCTCAGTGGAATCAGGTATCTTCCAAGCCCACTGCGCAATCAGTTTAATTAGATTGTCAGTGCAGGACAGATCCAAGAGGTAGATGGTTGGGAATGGAAAGCCTGCAGGTATATTGATTCCTCCGAGAAAGGCTGATGGGAAGTCCAGCAACCCCTCTGTTTCAAGATTTCTAATATGTCTCCAAAGGAGACATTTTCTGGGGGTGACCATGGAGAACCTTCCCTTCATCGAAATCAGTATCTTCTGCCTAAGACTCTTCAGAGGAATCCAAGTGCTTCCTCTTGCACTTCCTCTTCATGGGCACCTCCTCTGTGGGATGGACAGAGGAGGTGTCTGAAGATGACATAACCACAGTGGTTGAATCCTGAGGTTATTGTGCCTGCTGCCCTAGGGCAGAGGCTGGAGGTAGCTCTGGGTGAGAGGAAGGACAGGGATGTTGGTCAGATAAGAATGGTACAGACTCCAAGCCCGTAGTGAACAAGGCCCTCACCATGGCCTGGAAAGCAGGCCCTCACATACAGGAGTAAGATCCCAGAACAGACGTAGACTCCCTGAAAATCGTGGTCCCCTCCCGCACTGGGGAAGCCAAAGCCATTGTCAAGCTCACATGTGATGATGCCCCAAACAGCATGGATGACTCTGACAAAACCGGAGTGGAACCTCGCTCCCTGGAACCGACAGCAAAGCTTCAACCCCGAGAGGTCTCCGGATCTGACTGAACCGAACAGCTCAGGGTAGTTATCAGTGCCAGAGATAAAGATCTGATCAGCACCAACACAGTCGAAACTGGGACTGTTGGAGCTGGGAACTCTGAACGTTTGATTGGAGTCAGAGGAGGAACAAAAACAGGGGAAGAAATAGGTAAGGTTCCACAGCCAGGGAGACTAGTAAATGAAGAAGCAGTTAATCACCTCGCCACCAGGAGATGATCCACCAGCCTCAAAACATCAGATTCTATGAGGTTCTTGGTGGAATTGACCAAAGAGACAGATGGGGAAAAAGTCTTTTCCAAGAAAGGGCTTGGAGGTCAGGTTTGAAAAGGGGTCTCAGATGGACAGTACTTTGTTTGGGGCCTGTCTGTAAAGGAAAACTCCTTCAGTTCCGAAATAGATGAAACCGAGGAGTGAAGCGGCACTGATGTTATTGTGTCCAAAATAATAGTTGGTACAGAAGTAGTCAGTGTAGACTAGCATCAAAGATTTAAGTAATTTTCTGTTGGGTTCTGTAGAAACTATGGGAACGTGGGAAGTCTTGGCAACCTTAGTCAGTGATGCCAACGAGACAGTCAGAACCGACCGGCTCCTCTTCTTAGATCCTTCATGTTTACTGGAAGAGGAAGAAGAAGAAGAAGAGGACCTGATATCGGTTTTAGATTTGGAAGAAGCAGATATGGTCTCATCAAAATCATATTTAATAAGGTCTTTTAAGACTAACTTATTTTTTTTCTTTCCACAAGGGTCCGATGACTGAAACCAAGACAAACAGCAGTCTTCTTGAAGGTGCGCCAGGCCCAACCAATAGACATAGAGTGTGTCCATCAGAGTCTGGCAATTTTCTCTCACACTTCTGTCAACATTTGAAGCCAGAAGTACCCCTGGCCTTGCCCACCATAACAAAAGAAACACACACACACAGGCATAAAAGGAATGAAAGACAAAACTTAAAAGATAAAACGTGTGTGCCTTCTGTGGAAGGTTGGGCACCAGTCTGGCAACTCAACACCATAAAACTCCACTGCCAATTATGAGCAGACAGGTAATCCACTGTGGTACTCCCTAACCAAGAAAAGCCGAAAGAAGAAGAAGAATTATTTTACACCTGATAAAACCAGAAAATTACATTTCAGTGTTGTGGAACATTTTCAGACAATTTCAAGCCTTTTTGGGATAAAAATTAATGAAGGTAAAACAAAGGCAATAGATGTAAACTTAAACGAAGTACCCACATAAGAATTGGTTCAGCAATACCCATATTATGGGGACATGATAAAATGAAGTACTTAGGAGTATGGGTTAAAAAGGATTCTGTTATGGCAGCTAAAGATATATGGGAAGAGACTAAACAAAAGATGACACAAAAACTGAGAAACTGGAAGCTATGGATATGGATAGCAAGGTATAAGCAGTCCAAAACTTTTTAGTCCCTTTAGTTTTCTACATAGGTCAGGCATATTTTTATCAACCAGAAGAAAAGTTGTGGAAACAATTAATGAAGAGCTGAAGGATTTTATCTGAGAGGGGAAGATGGCAAGAGTCAAGTAGGATAAGCTGATCCTTCCAAAAGAGCAAGGTGGTTTGCCATTACCTGATTTGAAGGAGTACTTCAGAGCTACAAAGTTAAGGCTCCTCTACATAGCACAAGCAGAAAGCTATAATTCAAAGTGGAAAAGGTTGATGATGAAACAGAGGGGAAGCTTAAGAAATAAGGAGACTGGGATTTTGGATGCAGAGCCTTAAGGGGAATAATAGTAACTATATAGAATATTACATTCATAAAGTAGCAGAAAGTATTCTATGAACTAGGCCAACATGGGGATGGAGAAAGGAGATTCTGCCAAAAGGGATGACTAACTGCAATTAGGGAAGCAGACAATAAAGCAAGAGGGGGCTGGAATTTACTGGAGAAAACTGGCAAAGGAACCAAGGTACTGGGAGCAAATAGAAAGGAGAAATGTAATAGAATAAGAAGATGCCAAGAATTTATTTGAGTTGCAGGAAAGAGACTGCGTTCTCTATCAAGGATTGATATCAGAGTATAGGCAAAGAGAAAGGAATAGGGGGATCCTAAGCTAAAGACCAGCACTGGTAGAGCTTTTAGTAGAATCTAGAACAGAAGCTGTTGTTTAAAAAGTAATAATTAATACAGCATACAAAATATTGCAAGATAACTATAAGAATCAATCAGAGTAGGGTAGAAAGGATTAGGAAGACAGACTGGACATGCAATTCACAAAGATGAGATGGGGATGTATGTTCCCCCAAATATGCAACAGAGTCTAGAAGATTTAGAATCTTTGATAGGAAATGTTTACATAGGTATTTTCATACCCCAAGTAGACTCCAGAGAGTTTTTGCTCATGTAGACAACAAAGTTTGGAGATGTGATGAGGGAGAAAGAGGTAAATGGGAGCATATTTTTAGAAGTTTAATGAGTTGGCACATTTTAAAAATTCCCTGCAGACCACTCTATCAGAAATACTGGCTGAGCAAATTGGTATAACCAAGGAAATTATTTTTTTAGCTATGATACAGAATTAGAATTGTCTAGACACAGTTAAGCCTTGCTGAGTCTAATTATAGTGGCTGCCATAAAAACAGTTACTAGAAAATGGAAATCAAAGTCTAAACCAACTGTACTAGGAGTAGTAAATATAGTCACAGAGACAATACAACTGGAAATGGGATTTTTAGAAAAGGGTAGGAGCAAATTACATAGTAAAAAAATGTGAATTTTGGGAACAATACACAGGAATGAGGTTTAAAAGAAGGCAGGATTTGAATGAGCTATGTAATGTTTGACTGACAGTCACTGGATAGGTTATAAGTGATGTATGATGTTTGCAACTGAAATGATGGCAATATGGTTTATCATGTATAATGTTTACAACTAAAATTATGTCAATATGGTTTGTTTTCATTTATATAAATGCATGACTGCCTTTGTCATACGTGATAATTTAATAAAGATATTTCTTGTTTAAAAAAAAGTGTAGGATGCCAACAGCAATGTTACAAGAGACGCATTTGAATACAAATGACCACATTAATTTGGCAAAAAAGGATTTCAGAATATAATACTTATCAGAGTGTCAGGGTGAAAAAAAAATGAGAGTGTAGTAATACTGACTGCAAGAGACGATTCAACAGAACACAAGAGAAAAGGGAAGACAATGACTGTAGATTAACGACAATAAGGGGTTACCGGGAAGGTAGGAAGGTTACACTGGCACGTATTTATATTCCACCTAAAACTACTGTTATGGAGCTTAAAAGAATTTGGGGAAAATTATTAGTTTTTTGCAGGGAATATTATGGGTGGGGAATGGAATCTGATTAGCAATGGGGACGATGTGACAGGAGGACCTATTAGGGTATACCTCTGAAGAAACTTAAGAAAATGTTTGGAATGGAACATGTGAATTTATTAGCAGAAACTCACAAAGAATTTACATAACTACTGTTCAAGGTAGAATAACCAGGACAGACAGGATGTTAATTATACTTCATGGGAGAACAGTTATTTAACTGAAAGTTTTGAAACAAGTCCAATAATTACTTCAGATAATGCACCAATGAAGGATGCAGAAGAATGAAGTAAAAATGACACACCGACACTCTGTTATAAAGACAAAATTTAATGAATGGGCAGTGGAAATTGTAGGTCATTGTGTGTATTTTTCCTAGTTAGCCACTGTAGCACGTGCAAGAACAGTGCCATTTTGTACAGTCAGCCAGAGTGAATGTACTCACGAATGGAGATGCACATGCAAGTATGTTTGAAGTAATGTGTGACTCAATTAGCTTAAATACTTGTTTCAATTACAGTTCCTGACATGTTTATGTGCAATAAATATCTGCACCCATACAGTGCTTCGTCATCTCTTTTGAATGCATGAGACAAGTGACATAGTGCCAGAATGGGATTTGAAGTTGAAGCAACACACAAGCCATGAGGCACGTAGTTAAAAGAGGAGAAATATACCGGAATGAACTCGCAAACAGTTTAGCGGTTGTTCAAAGGTATTTAAATGATTTGTTAGCTGACGAATGTGTGGCGAAGCATTCAAAATGTTCAAAATAATTACAGAGATAAACAAAATGTCAAAAATTAAAACATACTGATAAAACTATTCAAAATAAATACAAAAGTGTTTGAAATAATTTCTGAAGTGTTAAAATGTACAAAAAGGCTAAAACAACCACATTTCTTTACAATGTACTACTTTTTCATATTAAAGCTATTTGAAGTGTCTGAAGTTTCTGGAGTATTCACAGTGTTTGCAGCGTCAAAGCGAAGTCTTTTCAAAGTGATTCTTGTTTTTGAACATAATTACAAGTATCTGGTCTATGCCTACGTTTAAACATATTTTGCTGTTACGGCAGAGGGATTTCGCAGACCTGAAGAATATTGCTGAAAACTGGAGAGTGTTTGAGCATGAATATGATATTTTCATACAAGCTACTTTTTTTCCTGATAAAGATGCATGCACAAAGGCATTCATACTTCTTAATTTAGCAGGCTCAGAAGCCATTGAGGGGGAACGCTCATTTGTGTACGCACCTGCACCTGCCATGTATGCAGGGGAGGGGAAGAACCGCCATACTGTGATACAGGCGGAAACGTGGGAAGAACATAAGTGCTTAAAACATGAATTTAGAGAAATGTGTAACCCTCAAACAAACATTACAATGGAAAGGCACATATTTTACACAAGAAATCACAAGACTGGTGAAACTATAGCAGCATATATTACTGACTTGAGAAATAAAGCAAAAATGTACAGATCTGGCGATTTGTGAGATGAGTTGATAAAGGACAGACTTGTGTGTGGTGTTAATAATGATACAGTGAGAAATATTTTGTTTCGAGATAGTGATTTAACATTGAGCAAAGCCATAGACATTTGTCAAATATATGAGCTTAAAGAAAAACACACAAACATGCTTATGAATGAGAAAAATGTGCTTGCAGTAACTAATAGTGTGAATGTTGATAGTATGCAACATAAGGTTGGGTGCAAACTGGGATGTAAACCAAAGGGTATGCAGCTTCTAATTCTAACCATAAACCGAACAGGGCCACAGCAAACATCATCTTTGTCAACTTTCGTAATTGTGCTAGCAACCATGAACCTAAGCAAGAAAAGTGCTTAGCTTCTGGTCAGCAATGTCACAAATGTAAAAAGTGGAATCATTTCAAAAGGCTTTGCAAGTCTAAAGTGGCACGTAATTTTATAAAAAGGGAGCATCCAAAGAAGCAAGTAGATCAGACAGAAAGCAGTGAGCAAGCTTTCTATGTTGATGGTGTCTCTGTGACTGATGAAACTGTTAACACAGTAGATTATTAGATTATCAGTTGGCAGCAAAGGGTGAAATATTTTGTACTGTTCAAAATACTGGGAAACCTGTAGAGCTTAGAGTAGACACTAGGTGCAAGTGCAATGTTACATCAGCACAAATGTTTGTCAAGGTAAACGCTGGTGAGAAACTTGATTCAGCAAAGTGTGCAAAACTTGTTGCTTATGGTGGTGAAGAGATTCAAACTGATGGTGCAGTAGTTCTAACATTCCATTCTGCTTGAAAAGCTATGACTTGCAGTTTTACGTAGTCAAAAAACACGTGCAGTCATTGTTAGGCCTTAAAGACAGTTTGAGAATGGGAATGATTTAATTTAATAAAGAGGTCCACCATATAAGTCTGAACAACGCTTCTTCAGATAAAAACTGCTACCACAATCGCTCAGATACAAATCGCTTCCACAACGCTTCTTCAGATGAAGAAGAGTTGCAGAAGCAATGCGAAAGAGCTCATACTCCATTAAATTTCATTTGCTTTTATCCTGCTGTGTTTATTGCCTCCTTGGTTTTGCTTTTATTTATGAACTATTACGGAAAGTTCATCCCAGACCTGAGGTTAGAATGACACCAAAGGACATTTGACATTCTGAAACAGAAAACTGACAGTCCACCCACATTGAGATATTATGATATAAACAAACCAGTTACTCTTTCATGTGATGCTTCTAAGTATGTTCGAATTTTGATGATTACATTTATGGAAAATCTGTTTGAATAGAGACTGATCATCTTCCTCTAGCGACTATTTTAAAAAAGCCAATACATTCAGTCCCAGCATGCCTGCAGCACAGGATGTTAAAACTGCAAAAGTGCAACTTCATTACTGTTTATACCAAAGGTAAATATCCATACCTGGCTGATGCTTTGTCAAGAGCACCTAGAAAAACAAGAACAGCATGACAATGAGAAAGCAGACTTTGAAGTCATGGAAGTCAGAAATTTTTCCTCATCATATCTTGATGAACCCAGAAATCACACAGCTCGAGACCCTATACTCCAGAACTGAAACATTTTTATCAGTCAAGGATGGCTAGTGCGACAAACCAATTTTCCACCTGACACAAAAAAATATTTTCCTTACTGAGGCAAGGTCATAACAGAAGATGGAATCATCATGAAAGGTCTTAAAGTGGTAATTCCTTAGCATTACAACAGAAATATATCAAAATCTTGCATTGTGATCACCCAGGTATTGATTCTACAAAAAGAAGGGCAAGAGGCATAGTATTGTGGCCTTCTGTGTCAAAAGATATACAGAAGGAAACTCTAGCATGTTCTATTTGCAACCGTACTAAATCGCACCAACAAAAAGAACTACTACATTTAAACCAGATTCTTCAATTACCATGGTCGACAGTTGCTACTGATATTTTTCAAATGGAATGGTCAACATTACTTATTGTTAGTTGACTCTTACTCAAGCTGGTTTGAAATTGACCTTTTTCCTAACTTAACATCCCACACTATCACTAAGAAATTGAAGAGACATTTTTCTGTCCATGGTAGTCTGCACAAAGTTGTAAGTGACAATGCTGCACAGTTTACAAATCAGCAGTTCAAGAAATTTGCTGAGTCTTGGGACTTTGTCTAAGTTACTAGTAGCTCTGAGTATCCACAGTCCAATGGATTAGCTGAGCGTGCAGTGCAAAGTGTGAAACATTTGTTAGACAAATCTAAGACAGATGGTACCAATGTTTTTCTTAACCTACTCAGTCTCAGAAACATTCCTCAAGATAAGTTGCTTGATTCAACTGCTCAGAGATTAATGTCTAGACAGACAAGAACAACCTTGCCGATCAGTAAACAACTGATTCCAAATGGTCAAGACTCAACTTGTGATAAAACGTCAGTGACAAAAGTTGTACTACGATAAATCTAGCAAACCTCTTAGACCATTAAGACAAGGAGAGATTGAATGGATGCAAATATCTAAAGGATATGACCTAGTGGAAATTATCAAAAATATTTGTGATGAACTGAGATCTTATACTGTACAATCATAAGGAATAGATTTCAGAAGGAACTGAAGACATACAATTCCATTCTCCGAACCAGTGATGCAGCAGATTGCCTGTGCCAAAGATTTTACTTCTCACAGTGACCCTACACTTGTTCAGATTTCAGAGGAAAGTGTACTTACCTCAAATAATCCTGATGCAATCCCCGAAGTTCCTATTGATAAAAATTCCCCAGAGACTGTCCCTGTTGCTAATCCAGTCAAAGTTTTTATGTAATCAGATCAAGTGGAATTTCCAGACCCATTCCAAGAAACACAGCGACTTTGGATTTGAGTTCTGATTCGTTATTAATACTGAAGCGAGATATCTAGCATGTAGATTGCCTTCTTCTCCTATTGCATGTCGAATATATCAAACAGGGAGGATATAGATCATTGTGTGTATTATTCCTAGTCGGCCAATGTAGCTAGATAGTACATGCATATAAGTACTGTACTACTGAGCACATGTAAGAACAGTGCCATTCTGTACAGTCAGCCAGAGTGAATGCAGTCATGAATGATGTACATGCGAGTATGTTTGAAGTAATGTGTGCATCAGTTAGCTTAAATACTTGTTTCAGTTATAGTTCCTGACATGTTTATGTACAATAAATATCTTGAACCATTGCCTCTTTTGAATACATTAGACAAGCGACAGAAATGATGATTTGAGGGTTATTACATTAGACATACATTTCTTCTGAAGAGATGGCTAGGGAGTGGGATAAAATGAAAATAGAGTTTAAAATCTGGCAGAAATAAGACATAAAAGTTACAAGAATAAAGTAATAGGAATTATTTGGAGGGGGTTGACAAAGTGTAAAGTACTGCCCAAGAAATGGAATCTCATGGAACAAAACAAGGAACAACTGCTGACTGCTAAAATGAAAATAAGGGAAATTTGAATAATATGCATGAGTTTAGAAAGGTTGCTGCTAAGTTTTTCAATAACAACTCCACAGCACAAAAACTCTTAACACAATTACTTATGCAACAGAAAGTAGAAAGAGTTGTTGCCAAACATAGGGAGCCTATGATGAGAAAACTAACCAGAGATCCAGTATACAGATATTATGGAAATTCTTTGAAAATATGTATAAATTTGAGGAATGGTGAAACCAGTACAAGGCACAAACATAAATATTTATGGAAAACTTAACTATGCCAAGGTTAGATCAAGATAAGACTTAACAAATACTAGCTGACTGGAAGGGTTGAGATAAAAATGGTGATGTATAATCAGTCAACAAAGAAGTCTTCAGGAGCAGATGGTATTCCTGCAGAAGTTTAAAACTTAGCAGGGAAGAAAGATATAAAGATCTGAAGGTTTTGTTTCACAATACTCTAAAAGGAAGCCATCAATTTGGAGCATAGCTATCCCCATCTGTAAGGGAAAACGTTTTTTGAAAATGTATATTCTTTTATGTGCTTGTTCTAAGTTGAAAGAGGATAGGGAGATCTGAAAATCTATTTAGTTTTTTTTTTTTTGTTTTGAGTATTTTCACTTAAACAGTCTTGAAAAATGAAACACAGGTTTACATGGGGATGAGAAGAAGCAACTACACAAGAGATCAGCCTGCCAAACATTAACACTCCCATGTAAGCTAAAAGATGGAAATATGCCATCAGAAATACTGTCATCTATAATAAGTGGAGCTAACAGCTTTCTATCATGATGACTACTATGACCATATTATCATGGAATCAAAATGACCTTACAGGTATATAACAAAGGAAAAGTACTGAATTATATTAGATGTGCAGTACAAATAGCAACCTTGCAGAAGGCACATGTGAATTTGACAAAGAAAGGATTTTTAGGTCGATAATGAGCAGAATATCAGGAAGCAAGGAAAGGAGAGAAATACTACTAATTGTTGGAGGGTCTACAGTAGTGAGAGAAGAGGAAAAAAAAGATAATAATGGTAGATTTTGGCATGTGTTTATACTCCACCTAAAACTAATCACATGTTGTTTAACAGAATATCAGGAGAAACAATCAGCTTTCAGCAGGAAATACTATTTGTGGGTCCCTGAATTGTAATACTGAGGATGTATCAGGGGGACTAAGAAGGTTAAAAATAACAAAATGGGGTAGATTTCTGAAGAAATATACGAGTGTGTGTGGAATGGAAAATGTGAATTCAAAAGTAACAACTCGGACAGGATTTACATATTATTCCCAGTGGAACAAGAGAACTGGGCTAAAATGACAGGAAATTATATCTCACAGGAGCATGTGTATTTAACTGAAAACTCTGACACAAATCCAATAAATACATCAGAGCATGCACCAATAAAAACTAAGATTAAGATGCAGGATAATAAAGTAAAAACGAGAATTTGGTACTTCCCCACTTACCTGTTTAAAGAGAAAGGAATGCAAGGAATTGGTAGCGGGAGTGATGTGAGAATTATTACAGAGGATAGAAGCTTCTTCAGAAGGGACAGCTAGTGAGTAGGATGACTAAAATGAAGCTGGAATTTAAAACATGGTAAAACAAGACAGAAAGAGATAAGGGAGAAAGTAGCAGGAATTATTCAGAATGTTTAACAAAAGTTAAAGTACTACAGAATAAGGGGAGTCCCACAGAACAAAAAAAAAGGAACAACTGCAAAGTGCTGTAGGGAAAATAAGGGAGTATCTGGAAAATGTGCACGAGTGCTGTTAAACAACTATTTTAATGATAACTCCAGAGCACAAAAACTTTTAGCACAATGACTTAATAGAAAGTGGAAAGGGCTGTTGTCAAACCTAGGAAGCCTGTAACAAGAAAAACAACCAGAGGTCCTAAACAGATGTTAGACACATTTCAGAAATGTTATGATAATCTGTATAAACCAGGGGAATGTGGAAATCAAGAAGAGACACAAATAGAAATATATGTAGAAGATTTAGTTATGCCAAGTCTGGAGTTAGATGAGGTTCAACAATTAGCAGTTAAGATAGGAGGGGATGAAATAAAAACAGTGATGTATACTCAATCAACATGGAAGTCTCAAGGAATAGATGGCATGCCTCTAAAAGTTGGAATTTGAAATGGAATTAAGTGATACAGACCTGGAATGTTGTGTGGATGCAGCATTTTTCAGAGTGCAGTAAGTGTTAATAGGGGAATTATCTACAAGTCTAGTGCACATTTATGCACTGTACTATATGCAGAGGTGACAAAAATGGTGACTATTTAAAAAAATACAGTAGTGAATATTTCAAAAAAAGGAACAAAAAACATAAGTCATCTAGCCCAAAAACATTCCCTGCCTTTAAAAAAATAGATGGCATCCTCAGCAAAACTGACATTTAATGGAATACAATTTTTTAACTCTGTGAATTTAAGGGGGGGGGCTGGATATCCAGGAATGAATTATCATGGTATCTGAAGTCCACTTTGAGTTATAAACCTCTTCATAGTGTCTAGCAACACAACTAGCCACTCATGTCTGTTACAGTACAGAATTGCCTTGATTCATTCAATTAAGATTTCCTTTATGCAGGGCTTTTGCAAAATCACAAGGTGCAATACAGCAAGATAGAACAGACAAGTAAGAAGTCGATACACATAAATAAAACATCAAATTAGCAATAAACTACAATTTCAATATTTGACAAAACAGTAAATAAGTTAATCAAAACAAATAAGGCATATATGAAAGAACTAGAACATTTACTAATTAAAGCTATCTGATCACAGAAGACATTCAAGAACAGGAAGTAAACAGAACACTAAGTAAACACAAATATACAATTAATCATAATATAAATCAAAATGTTAGTATTATGCTAACATTACGAAATACAAATTTTGTATTTGCTGCATTTACTAATCTTATAAATTAAAAATGTAGCTCCTAGACATCTATGTATGAATTGAAAAGCAGCAGGTTTGTCTGATTTATCATGCATTAGAAATGGTGCTACATGTTGGAATATTCTTATATTTATTCAATGCATATTTACTTTTTTATTTTATTATATTTTTGCACACTTTTTTTCCAAAACGATATATATATGTAATAATTAAATGGTAATAGCGCAGACATTATATCTAAAGATGTATCCATGGGTTTTCTACAGATGCTCAGGTGAAAGTAGCTCAAGACACACCTGCTCATTACAACTTGCTTTAAAAAGTAAGGACAAACTCCCATTAGCCCAATATCCAATTTCAACTTAACCCTTCAAACACCTGACCCTAAACAAACTACACACCCCTACCAAAACCTAAACTGTAACCCTAAAGCTTCCACCCATTTCCCAACCGGAGTCTTCACTCCCTTCCACTAAACCTGCACTTCCACATCCCCTTCCTTACCCCAAAGTTCTGATTTCTCCCTAAACCCAAAACTCCAACCTGTTCCCTAAACTAAATTCCCCCATTGCTCCCTAAACCTAAAACCACCTTCCTGCTTCCTAAGCCTATATTCACATCTGAGAGTGAGCAACAGCCTACATGAGCTTCAAGACGCTTGGGTCCCTGGCTTTGAGACAGTGGTTTTCGAGCACTTGGGCCTTGAGCATGTGTAGTGTTCTGGCATTCACTTGCTTTTAACTGTTGTAATATATATATTTTTTTTGTTCCATCTAAAAATATCTTGCTACAGTAAAACTAGTTTTTAAAGTACCCCATTCAATTATAAATGTTATGGATAGCTGACAGTTTACTCCCTGTAAGTACTAATAGCAGTTGTGATATGGTTAAAATCAGAATCCTGAACCCATTCTATATTGAACATTCTTTATGAAAAATTACCTAACACAGATGAAGTCATAAGACTTAAAAATCTACTGTAAGTATATGGAAAGTAACGTGTACTAACAGAACAATTAAAAATAAAGACAACAGCAAAAGAAGTATGTCAGTATGAGAAGACAATTTATACCGAGAGATATGACCACACTTTTTTTAATCTAAAAATGTTTTGTTCTTCAAAAGTCAGTAAGATTTTTCCTAACCATAAAATGCTAAAGAACTATACTATATCTAACTTGGGATAAAAAACTGTATATATATCTAACTTGGGATAAAAAAGTGTACAAACACTCTAGTGAGGGTGGTAAAAATGTAATATATCGTGCAGGCTTAACTTGTTGGTCTGACAGATCAGGAATACAATTTGTGCCTTCATGATACAGTATACTGCACTATCACCAAAATGTAAACACAGCTACCTACTCCCATTGTCTGCTGACCTGGCAATATCCTCCCTACCACTTTCTCAAACCATTATCAACTTCATTCTGTGCTCAACAGCAAAAAATGATATAATTAAACTAAGAATTTGGTACCCATTCTCTAGTAAGTTATCTTTTATGGACAAAAACAGATGTCAGGGTTGTCTGAAGACGTTAAGAAAATACATTTTGTAGAATACTTGTCCAGGCTACTTCAGGTTGGTGTAATGATTCTAAGGTGGTGACAGTCCCTAAAACCTCACTAACTCTACTGGATTCAGCATATGTTTGGTTAACCAAATATTTAGCATACTGTATTATTTTGTTTTCATACACACGTTACTGTTACTACTTGTGAAGCATTTTAAAATGGGGCAAATCACCAAATGCATAAAAACTTTTAGCACGATGACTTAAGACAACAGAAAGCAGAAAGGGCTGTTGTCAAACCTAGGAAGCCGGTAAAAAGAAAAATAACCAGAGGTCCTAAAGAGGTGTTAGACATATTTCAGAAATGTTATGATAATATGTATAAACTAGAGAAATGCAGAAACTGAGAAAAGACACAAATGGAAATATTTATGGAAGATTTAACTATGCCTAGTTTTGAGTTAGACGAGGCTCAACAACTAACAGTTAAGGCAGGAGAAGATGGGATACAAACAGTGATGTATACCCAATCAATTTGGAAGTCTCAATGAACTGATGGTACTCCTCTAAAAGTCTGGAATTTGAAATGCAGTTAAGTGATAAAGATCTGGAAAGTTATGTGCAATGATATTTTAAAAGGGAAGGGAGAACCACCATCTAATGTAAAGACCCTTCAGATCCATCTTCATATAGACACATTTAAGACAGGATTATAAAAGTGGTTATATCTATAGTAACTAAGAATGACAAAGATGCTGCAAAAAACTGATAGACCTGGATCAAAGTTTTGTGGAGGGAAGGGTCAAATATCTGACAACATTAAGAAAACAGTGATGATCCGGAAGGAAGCATACTGATGGTAGGTCTTACTGCAGAAAAGGCTTTCAACAGTGTCAGCTGGGATTTTATGAGTCAGGCAATGGCAGGATTTGAACTCCCAGATAAAATAACATGGTTAATTAAGATGATTTATCAAGGCTTGGAATCAAGAACTAAATTTTGAAGGAGGGGGGCTCCACTCCAACAATCTTTGTTTGAACAGAGGAACAAGGCAAGGTTGTCTTCTTTTCCCTTTGTTTTACATAGAAAGTCATTGGGAAAGAAAACAAACTGCTCACAAAATTCAAGGATATAACTGATCTGGTAATCAAGAAAAGTTAACTTTATTTGCAGATCATATTATTTTGTACCTGACAAATCCAGAAGAGGACAGCTCACGTTATGAAATATTTTGAAACTATTTCAGGTCTTTTTAGGATACAAAATAAATGAAAATAAAACAAAGGTTATGGTAATAAACTATGTAACTACACATGAATTGGTTCAGCAAGATCAATATTTAAGGGGACATAAAAAGAAGTTATGTACTCAACATAACATTCCATCTGAGTAGGTAACTTCATTTGTCAGCAACCTGTGGGTATTGGATCCGAGCCGGCAGCTTTATTCAGCTAAGATCTGAGCTCCAAGCTCCTCCCCCTTACCCATAACCCCCTGCCATCCCTCTCTGTCCTCAGATCGAGTTTGCTATAGTATCATAGAATACAAAACAAAGGATCAGCTAAACATGCTAACCTGATGTCATCTGGAAAAGGAAGCACAAAGATCCTAAAAGGACTAACTACAGGTTAGGAGGATGGAGGGGGGGGGTTTGGTTGCTGACAAATGAAGTTACCTACTCAGATGGAACGTTATGGTGAGTACATAACTTCTTTATCTGAAGTATTTAACTTCATTTGTTCATCAACCTGTGGGACAGAGCCCCCAGCTACCAAAAACTTGGGAGGTCCTCATGGAAGAATATTCCGGAGCACTGCAAAGCTAAAGGACGCCCTCCCTCTGGAAATTATATCCAACTTGTAATGGGTAATAAAGGTATGGGATGAAGCCCAAGTGGCTGCTGAACAAATGTCATCCAAGGACACTCTGGACCAAAAAGCAGCAGAAGTAGAAATCGATCGAGTAGAATGGGCGTGAACTCTGACAGGTTCAGGTCGGCCAGAACTCTTATATGCGAGAAGTATACATTGGGAAATCCATCTGGACAATGTAGCTTTTGACACAGGTTTACCCAAAAGGGGTTTAGCAAAGAATACAAGAAGTTGCTCAGATTTCCTATGTTCAGCAATCCTGTGTAAGTAGAACCTCAATTGTCTGTGCACGTCCAAAGAATGTAATTTGTATTCACCTTTGTTATGATAATTTGGGGAAAAAAACGGTAAATTGATAGATTGATTAATGCTGGACTCAGAGGCAACTTCAAGCAAAAAGGAGGGATTGGCCCTAAGGGAAACTCTGTCTTTATGAAAGACCAGGTATGGAGGTTTGGCACAAACCCTTCTAGCCGAAGTGATAGCAATGAGAAAGGCCGTTTTCCAAGATAAATATTTTAGATCCACTGAAGCTGCAGGTTCAAAGGGAGGGCCAGTAAGAGCCTGGAGAACAAGGGTTAAATCCCACGGAGGGACTGCTTCCTTAACAGGAGGCCTTAACAAGAAAGTACCTTTTAAGAAAGTCTTGCAGATCTTAGAAGAAGATAAAGGAACGAGATCACTTCCCACATGAAAGTGGGAAATCGCTGCTAATTGGACTTTGACTGTAGAGGAGCTGGCACCTTCGTCAAATAAATATGACAAAAAATCTAATACAGCTGGTATCGGGGCTGTAAAGGGATCCAAATTTCTATGTTCCGTCAACATCGAAAAACATTTCCATTTGCTCTTATAGACCTTTCTAGTAGAAGGTTTATGAGCGGCTACTAAAATAGCCTTAACAGAAGAGAGGATGCCGGGAGTCCTAGCTATTACTGGAACTGGATCAACCAAGCTGTGAGGTTGAGATTGTCCAGGTTTGGGGTTGTCAACCCTAGGGGGTGAGATATCAGATCCGGAGTGGGATCCAAAATCCATGGAGGATTCACTAGATGAGACCATAGGCAAGGGAACCACGTTTGACGAGGCCAGAATGGGGCTATGAGGATCACTCTGCTCCCCAACCGACGAGCTTTCTGCAAGAATTTTACCATCAGAGGAAGAGGCGGATAAGCATAAAGTAGACCGGATGGCCAATCATGCACTAGAGAGTCTCTGGGGGATTCCCCTGGTGCGGGAAGTAGAGCGAAGTACTCACTGAACTTTGCGTTCGAAGGCGACGTGAAGAGATCGCAGCAAGGTTGACCCCACTTGAGGAAGATTTGCTTCGCTACCCTCAGGTTCAGAGACCACTCGTATGGTGAGAGGATGGTTCGACTCAGCCTGTCTGCCAAAATGTTCGACTGACCCGGGATGTGCGTTGCTATGAGAAAGTGGTTGTTGGCGATCGCCCATTCCCAACCTCTCATGGCCTCTCGACAAAGCGGATAGAATCTGGTTCCCCCCTGTTTGTTGATATACCAGACTACTGACATGTTGTATGTTTGAATTGCAATTGTCCCTAAAGGAAGAAGGGCCTGGAGTGCTTGCAACACTAAAAGCACCGCCCTCATCTCTAGGACACTGATGTGCAACAAGGTCTCCGAGTGGGTCCACGTGCCTTGGACGGTTCTGCCCATGAAGTACCCATCCCCACCCGAGGCGAGAAGCATCCGTGGTCACCGTGGCTTGGGGTGGGGACATTGAGAAGGGGCGCCCTTCCCGGAGATCTGAGGACTGGATCCACCAGAGTAGGGATTTCCTGCAAACATTGCTGAGGGGGATAGATGCACTTAGCGGATGTTGCAGGATGGACCATTGAACCTGCAAGGTCCATTGTAGGACCCTCATGTTTAGATGAGCTAGAGGTGACAGACTGATGGCCACAGCCATGGAACCTAGCGCCCTCAGGACCAATTCCGCTGGAGGAGCCGGGGATTGTAGCAGGGCCAGGACATGGAGTGTCAAAGTTCAAAGCCTATCCGGAGTTAGGAAGACCCTCAACAGGTTTGTGTCTAACCTGGCCCCTATGAAATCCAAGATTTGAGTTGGTTGAAGGGAGGATTTCTTGAGACTGATTGAGATTCCCAGATGAGAGGCCAATTGAAGGAAGTAATTCCTGGCTGAACTTAGTAGATGCCTGGTGGGGGCGGTCAGGAGCCAGTCGTCTAGGTATGGAAAGACCTGTATTCCCTGAAGCCTCAGATGGGCCGCTACAACTGCCATAACTTTGGTGAACACCCTGGGGGCTGTGGTGAGACCAAAGGGGAGGACCCTGAACTGATAGTGGCTGGCTCCCAGCTGGAAGCAGAGAAACCTTCTGGATCATCTGTCCATCAAAATGTGGTAGTACGCATCCTTGAGGTCTATAGAGCACATCCAGTCATTCTCCTGCAGGAGTGGGAGAATGGACTGAATGGTGACCATTCGGAACTTTTCTTTGGCAACCGACAGGTTTAGAGTGGAAAGGTCGAGGATTGGTCTTAAGTCCCCCGTCTTTTTTGGCACTAGAAAGAACCTGGAGTAAAAGCCTGATCCGGATTGATCTTGGGGGATGGGCTGGATTGTTCTTTTTTCTAGCAGATGCTTTATTTCTGTGGCTGCTGCCTCCATTTGATTGGGTGGGACATCGGGGAGGCTCCAGGGTCTGAGAGGGAGATTCAGAAAGGGGATAGTGTAACCTCTGGATATGATTCGAAGCACCAAGCGATCCACTGTAATGGACTCCCAAACTGCTAGATGCCTCGAGAAACGCCCCTTGACTGCCTCCAGTGTGGAGCAGTCGGGTAACCCCTCAAGGTTGCTGCGCGGGCCGATCCGAAAAGGGTTCTCTCGACCCGAAATTCTTCTATTTCCCTCTGCCTCTGGGCCGGCATCCACCCTGTCCTCCTCTGCCTCTGAAGAACGAGGGGTCCAGAGCGAAACAGGACTGTTGAGATTTCCGGAACCACATCTTCTTTTGTCCCCTTTGGTTCCTGGAGAAGGACCTCTGGGGAGCCGAGAAGCGGATCCCGATGGCAGACAATGTTTTCCCATCTTTCTCGCTCTGGGCCAGCTTGTCGCGGACGGTCTTGCCAAACAGCGAAGAGCCATCAAAAGGGGCATTTGCGAAGGACACCTTGAAGGGTTCCTCAAAGTCGCAGAGACGGAGCCAAGCATGTCGCCATAAGGCAATGCCCGCTCCGCTAGCTCTAGCGGCTCCTTCCGTAGCATGGGAAAGAAGCCGCATAGAAGTGTTCAAAAAGGACTTAAGAGTGGCCATTCGAGCTGAGAATGTTTTCTTATCCTTGGCCGACATGGACTCTGGGGGAGACCCTGCGTATTCCTTGATGAGATCCCGCTGGAGTCGTATCACATGTGCCATATAGTTCATCGACCTTACGGAGAAGGTAGCTGAAACGGACATCCACTTCCCTAGGCGGTCCATCGTCCAAGACTCCTTGTCGGGAGGGTGGACTGAGGAACTCTCCTGGGTTAGTTCCTTCTTGGTGGCAGCTGCCACCAACATGGCATCTACTGGAGCACCCTTGCTCCAAACCGTCCTATCTGTGGGTGGACTGGGGATTTTGTCTGGTCTCTTTGGTATGGGCTCCACAGTGTCCGGTTCCTTCCATGCCCTGGTAGTGATCAGATCTACCAGGGGATTGACAGGAGGAGACACCCAAGAGGTAGATGGGCCTGCGTCAAATGCCTCCAGAAACCCAGACTCATCTGAGGAAGGTTTTTGGGCTGACCACCCCCCTCTAATATGAAGCATTTCCATAATGTCTCCGAAGGAGACGTCCTCGGGGGTGACCTTGGGGAACCTTCCTCTAAGTCTGTGTCCTCTGTCAGGGACTCAGGTGAGTCCAAGTGCCTCCTCTTGCACTTACGTTTGTGAGGAACCTCCTCTGGGGGGGGGGGCTGTCCAAAGATGCCTCACCAACCACACCCTGTTCCTCTAAGGGAACCATCTGGGACGTAGGCGCAGGCTGTCCCTGGGGCCGGGTGATGGAAGGTAGGCCCGTCAGAGGGAGTGGAGGGTGGAACCGTAGCAGAAGCCTGGGGTCTCGAATCCCTCGACAAGACCCTCTCCACAACATCGAACGCCGAAGGGGAACTGCTCTCTCTAGGACCCGAGAGCAGTCCCCTCGGATCCAAGGCGTGGACCGGAGCTGGCGCCGATGCAATCGGATCTGAAGGGCCAGTATGCTCTGACCGAGACGGAGCCGAAGACACACTGACATCTCCAGATCCGAAGCTCAGCTCACGGCTCCAAGAGCTCGGATCCGAAAAGGGACCCGACAAACTCGAGGGTGCGGTCGGAGCCGAAGGATGGTGTACTATCGGCGCCGAGCCTCCACCGGCTCCGATGCTACCTGGATCCGATGGCTCCGAACCCCAGAAGTGGGTCAGAGAAGGAGCAATTGGGGCGAAAAATGGGGTCGAGCTCCCCCATCTGATGTTGGGCCTGGAGAAACCTACGCATCATCCGGTCCATATCTGCATCGGACAAACTTCAAGTAGATCTAGACGAGGCCACCGAGGCTGGCCTGGTGTGCCGCCTCAAAGGCGACCGGGTCTCCTCCTCCAGCTCCGGGGAAAAACGAGGTGGATGGAGCCGGGAAGGAGAAGGCCCGGACGTCCTAGGAGAGGCTATTTGTTTAGCTGGCGGATGCCAAGGAGGAAGATTCAGCCCGCTGCTTGTGCTGTTTCTCTCTTCTTTTCTCCCTCCTAGATTCCCTCTCCTCCTGAGCCAAGGTGGGAGGGTGAGCCCGGCCAGGGAAGCAGGGATGGAAGGCAGGACCGCCACAGTCGCAGCCGATGCCGCCGAGGGAGAAGAGGAGGAAGCCGAGTCCAGGGGCAGAAGTCCCGCCAGAATCAGCTTCGACCTCCTGTCGCTCAAAGCCCTGGGGTTGAAGGCTGCACAAATTGTGCAGCCCGAGGAGAGATGGTCAACCACAAGGAAGATAACACACCGAGTGTGGCCATCTGCTGTGGATAGCTTATGGCCACACTCAGTGCATTTGGAAAAAATTGCTTTCAGGGCCTCAGACATGGTAACAAAAGATAGGCCCAACCCGCATACACACCTTCACACACACAGGGGGAGGGGGGGAGACTAAACTAACTAAAAGATAGAAAAATTACTAACAAGTTTAGCAATTTAACAGAAAAGGGGAAACAACACTAGGTCAAATAAAGGTATATTTTTGTATAAACTCACGAAACACTACGCTTGGAAACTCGTTCTAGATGCTTGAATAAGCCGTGGCAAACGAGATCTGAGGACAGAGAGGGATGGCAGGGGGTTAAGGGTAAGGGGGAGGAGCTTGGAGCTCGGATCTTAGCTGAATAAAGCTGCCGGCTTGGATCCGATTCGGATCCGATACCCACAGGTTGATGAACAAATGAAGTTAACTACTTCAGATGATGAAATTCTTAGGTGTATGGAACAAAAAAGGATTCTATTATAGCGGCTATAAACATATATGGGAAGAGACAAAACAAAAGATAATACAAAAACTGAGAAACTGAAAGCCCTTGATTATTGATATTGATGGTAAGATACTACAGCTGAAAATGTTTCTAGTCCTTTTGGTGTTATACAGAGGTCAGGCATATTTTTATTATCAGCAACAGGAAAATTTGTGGACCATGATTACTAAAGAGTTTAAGGAATTTATTTGGGGGGGAGGGGGAGACAACAGTTAAATGGGATAAACTGATTTGGAAAATAAAAATAAAAATGGCCAGCACAATAAACTGTGAATATAATAACTGGTTTAATACAAAATATTGAATCCAATACAGAATAGCTGCATACCAGTTTCGGCAAAAGCCTTCCACAATGCAACCAACAATCACATAAACACAAAAAAAATTAAACCACACAGTATATATATATATATATATATATATATATATATATATATATATCAACAAAATCAGACATACATCCCTCTCCCCCACCAAAGTACATCATTAAGCCCAGGGGAAAATAAAGCCCCTAGTTTAATAATCCAAAAATGTTCTTTTTTGTTCAAAATATCATGCCATCCCAACCTATTACATCCCTTAATGCAAATACAATCAATAGCAGTAAATCTAAATGTTGCTGTAGGATGTTGCAAAACATGTTTATATAAAGCATTAGACATTGGTTTATTAAGAATATCAGTTAAATGTTCAGAAATACAGACCTTGAACTGTCTAGAAGTCTGTCCTATATAAAAAAAACAAAACAATGACATTCCACAAGATAAATACTCCATTCTGATACACAATTAACAAAACATGTAATGTCATACACAACAGACATATTATTGATGAAAAATGTTTTATTTTGACAACATGGTTTCAAGCTGAACATTGTCCACAAGGGAAATATCCCACCAATGGTACACCTTCTATAGATCACTGTCTGTTGGCATTAAAATGAAAAGTTTTTTTTTTTTTAAATGATTCAAAATATTCCCAATATTTTCCCTCCCTCCTATAAGTAAACAAACAACGGGTGGGCAACATTTTAGCTAAATTATCAGTCAAGAGTATTCCCCAATCTTTGTTAATTAAATCACAAAACTGTTTCGTATTACTACCAAAATTGGTAATGAGCCTAACCTTGTGATCCATTTTTTTACATGTCTTATAACACAATAAGGAGAATTTGTAGACCATGATTAATAAAGATTTAATGGCTTTATCTGGGAGGGGAAGAGGACAACAGTTAAATGGGATAAACTGATTTGGCTCAAAGAACAAGGTGGTTTGGGATTATCTGGTTTGAAGGGATATTTTACTGCAATTAAGACTCATCATATACATAAAAGAAGCAGAAAGTTATAAGTCAAAGTGGATAAGCATGACAATGAAATGGGGGGGGTTCTAGAAGTAAGGAGAGAGTAAGAGTTTTGGATGCAGGTCCTTACAGAGAATAACAACCATACAAATTACATTAATAAAAGAACAGAAAGTATTCTAAGAACTAAGACTACACAGAAATGGAGAAAGGATACGTTACCAATAGGG
This sequence comes from Protopterus annectens, assembly GCF_019279795.1. Classification (NCBI taxonomy): domain Eukaryota; kingdom Metazoa; phylum Chordata; order Ceratodontiformes; family Protopteridae; genus Protopterus; species Protopterus annectens. The sequence goes on along the minus strand of NC_056743.1, from coordinate 826,853,409 downwards.
ATGACTTTTAAGTAAGGGTATAAAAAGTAGATAAGAGGGGGCTGAAACCTAGATGAGAAAATTAGAAAAGGAACCAAGATATTGGGAGCAAACTATGGAGGAAAAGGTAATGGAGTGGGATGAGGCCAAGCAGAAGTTTACACTGCAAATTAGAGACTGCCTTCCCTATCAGGGATACATAACAGAGTATGGCAAAGAGAAAGGAATGGGGACTGTTAAGTGAAATACCAGATCTGGTTGAGTTTTTAGTTGAGTCTAGAACACAAGCTGCTGTTAAAAAGGGATAATCAATAGGGCATATAAAATATTAAATGCTAACTATAAGAATCAATCAGAAGACATCAGAAAAGTCTGAAAGTGAGAATGAAAAGGCAATATATAAAGGAACAGTGGGAAGACAACTGCATGACTCCCAAGTATGCAACAAAGTCCAGAAGGTTTAGGATTTCTGTATGGAAATACTTACATAGGTATATTAATATGCCAAGAAGACTTCAGAGTTTTTCCCTAGTTAAATAATTGCTCAAAGTATGATGGGAAACAGATATATAATTAGTTGGCAGATTTTAACAATTCCCTATAGCAGGAGTGTCCAACCCGCGGCCCGCATGCGGCCCTCAGAGCTCTTCCATGCGGCCCGCGACCCTTAAATTTAAATTTAATTTAACTTTTTTTCCGTGTGTTTACACGTCCGCGTACTTTTGCTGTTCTGCGCATGCGCCAACTCTCTTTTTTTCACGCTTTTTTCATACCAGCGTCTTTCCGCTGGTATGCATCTGTAACACAGTTCGGTCGTTTTTTAAAGCTGAAGGAAGGAGCGAGATCGTGGAGAGAGGATTTATTTTATTTCGGAGTACACACCGACTACACTACAACATAGCAAAAGGTAAGTAAAGCTAAGTATTTTTTTGACACTGTGAATGCTCCCTAAACTAGAGCTTAATCTAGGTAGATTTGTGCTGATTGTTCAGTGTTTAGTTTGTGGTTTGATGGAATTTAAAGACTGGTGTTTCTTATGTTTTGGGTTACGTTGTGTAGGGAACTGATAATAAAAAGTTGCTTACTTGTCGAGGTTGTTACTTTTAAAATAGTATGCATAAGGTGACTTTACTTACGTTTCTTGTTAAGACTAAAGCCCGTCCAGTGAGTATCGATTGCAGTTTGCAAGAACGTGGTTATTTATAAGTATAAATATCTAACTCAGTATAGATTGGTTTGTCGTGGAGTGTATCAGCTCTGAAAACTGCCCAGAGTTGGAGCTTCAATGACAGTTCACTTCCAGGATCATTCTGGGCAGTTAACATATACGTTCGCTAACAGTGATCCGTTTGTATGCAGAAAATTATTAACTTTGAAAGGCTGTTGTAATTCCCCAAATAGTTTTGAAAATACTTTAATTGTAACAACTTCTTTCTTGACTAGTAGATTTATGTACACTGTTTGCTTTCAATGTGTGTCTTTACTTTGAGAGACTATGCACATTGTGTGTGTGTGTATATATAGAAAACCCATGCATACTTACATATGAGTACATACACGTGCTTGTCTGTGTGTGTATGTATGTGTACATATGTGTATATGAGTTATGGAAGCGATACTGTTGTAATGCATAAAAATGTTGCATGATTATGGATGAATAGTGCGTAGATGTTGCCCGTTACATTTATATTGTTGGAACAGGTGAAGTGAAAAAGGTAGCATGAACTGTTTGAAGAGTTTAGTTAGGTGTTTTGATTTTTTTGCCACTTTGTCAATGCAGTTTTGTTAAATCTGGCTACCTTTGTATTGTTTCTGCATTGTACTGCAGGAATATTAGTTATTGGTATTAAGGCATCCAGCAATTGATTACTTGTGGTTGCAAGTTTCAGGATTACAGTTTTGCAGAAAGGCACACTGAGCAAGTAGTGCCGTTTGATGCCTGAATCTTTGCAGGGTAGAGGAGGGTTTATTTACCTTGGCTTTTTCTGTGGGGTGTAGCTGTAGTAGCTAGTGATAGATGCATGGAAGTGGTGATCCATCCGTCAAGTGGCCCAGTCACAAAGTGACAGTAGCTAGTCATGTGTGATGATACAAAAAGGGCATGCAAAAAGTTGCAGATAATTTGGCTATATTATGCAAGTAGTAGAGAAAGGTGGCTTTACAGAGATGTTTAAAATCGGTAGCAGATACAAAATTATGCCATTAATTGCTGTTATCAGTCCAAATTTAACCACTGTTTAAACTGCCATTGAGAAAAATACATGGGCTTTAAAACTCTTACCAGAAGGACTTGTTTTTTTCTTTCTTGAATAACTGTGTTTCTGTAGGCAGAGTTTATGAATTTAACGGTTTACACACCTGTAGTTCTTGAAGAAAAAATGACAGGAATTTCTAGGTTCATTTTATTTATTTATTTTTGTCTTTGAGCTTCACGATTTTAAATGCATTCATTTTCCATAATCTCTGCCTGCTATTAAAAAAAAATCTTGTTTGGACTGCTTATTATAAGGGGAGAAAAATGTTTAGTCACAATGAATCTGTCATGGTTAAAATATTAGTTTAAACATGCAACACGAGAAAAAGAAAGAAATGTATACAAATGGAAACTGTGACATCAAAGCGTTCTCTTAATGTGTTAGTCTTCTTGGTCAATGTTTATGAAACGCTTTTTTAAGCACTCGCTTGCTTCGTGCAGTATTTTATTTATTAAATATTTTCTCATTTAAGCCCTTTTTTGATACATCACTTTTTGTGTAATATTTGTAGTCTAAGCTGAGGGTAGTAATGAGTAAAAAGCAAGTTCAATTTATTGATGGAGCCGACATTTAATTATGATGACGATCATAGTTTGTTCACAGGTGGAGAACCATACTTATTTGGTTGGTAAATTTTAATCGCAAACCACTTTGTAGATACAGTTTTATTTTGAACTTATTTTCCATCTACTTTTTGAATGCTTTTAGTTTCTTTACTTAGTTTATTTCCTTTGTTATCATTATGGTCTGTTATCGTCTTACATAGCATAAAAAGATTCATATACAGTACCAGCTGCTAGAAATGGAGTCAGATAAATAAGAAACAGTTGTGTAAGACTAGTTTAGGTAACGGACCTGCACAAGAAAATTCTTCTTCTTAAAGCCAGTTTACTTTGGTAGGGTGTCTTCTGTCCTCTTAATTTCTTTTTCAAAAGATCTTTAGTACAGTATGCAGTGTACCTAAATATGATAAGCCAATGGCCTACCTTGAATACCATGAGGGATATGACACCATATTTCATTAGTAGTGCTATAAAATACAGGAGTGGATGGCTTTTTCAGTATACACTGCTGCCCTAATGAATGGAAAGGATGCAATTTGCATGCTTCACCTGGGTACTGTGAGTAACAGGTCACTCATGCAGTGCATATGTGGATATTCTGTGTTTTCTAGAATGTATTACTACCTTTTCAGGTTACAGTGAAGCCTCAAGTACACTGGTGGTGAAAGAGTGGAGTTGGTGTATATAGGTTTGGGTTTGGGTGATGTGGGTGGCTTGCCCTTGTCGGGGGTGCAGGGTAGGTTTACCCCCCTCCGACAAAAAACAAGAAAAAAGTAGTTTTTCACCCTTTCGGTTTTCAGGCATTCCAAACACTGCTTCCTGCATTGAAAATGCACTTTTGTAATTATTTTGTAATTATGACTAAGAATGTAACAGAAGCTACACATTGTGATAACATACCACAATGTGACTATGCTATGACATGTGGAATAATGCCTTTATATTTATTTATGATATATTCTGCCATCCTGAGTGACCAACACAAATTGTCCCTACCTTTTACTGGTGATACCTGCTTAATTATATGTCAGACAAACATATAATGTGCGACTCAGGAGAAATACAATGTATTATTTCACAAAAACAGCCTTCCTGAAGACTAGAATGAGATATTGAATTTTAGGGCAAATATTATGCATTTATTAATTTATTTATTGTTCAAATTCACCTACAATACAGCCAGTGGGCCGACTTTGTATTAGTCCGCATATACCTGGGGTCTTTTGCTATTTAGTTGTTTTTTTTTTTTTTGCTCTTCAGTTTATGTGAGAGACCTTTTTTTTTTTTTTTTGGTCCTCCATTTCTATTGACTCAATGCGGCCCTTGTAACTGAAAAGGTTGGACACCCCTGCCCTATAGAATACTTTGTAGGAATTGCTGCAGAACAAATTATTTTTATTTAGGAAATTATTCTTATGAACTGAGATACAAGATCTGAATTCCCCAGACATAGCAAAGTACTGCCAAGTTTAATGTTATTGACTATCAAATAAGGCAATTAACAGAAAATGGAAATCAAAACCTAAACCAACCATATGTGAAGTATTGAATATTACAAAGGAGAAAAAAAGAATTGGACATGGCATCTTTAGAAAAGGGAAGGTACAAATTACACAGAAATAAATGGAATTTATGAAAAATACATGCAGAATAATGTTCTGAAGGAATAATGAAATTTAAGGGAAAACAGGAATTGAACAATATATACAATGCTGGAGTGAACGATTGTTAAAAAAAAGAAAATAAATGCATAATGCCGCAAGCTAATGACACTGGTTTATCATGTTCTCTATTCCTGTATGGATTCTCATGTCAACACTGAAAAATCTGTAAAGTTAATAAAGGTGTTTAAAAATGGAAATAGTGTGATGACATCTTCCAAGGTCACCAGATTTTTTACTTAAGGTGTATTAACCATTTGCAACGTACCTCCCAACTGTACAGATTTTCACAAAAAAAGAAATTATGTACTCACCATAACATTCCATGTTTGTTCTCCATATTCTTGCCTTCATTCTTGCTGGTTGAGTTTGGAACTGAGCATCGGTTCTGCCTCGGCCTATTACTAAAGCTCGAACCTACACCCTATCCCATCATGCTTAGCGAAGATTACCCAGATCTTGTTTGCAAATTACTAACATTTTGAAATTTTTATGCTAAAACCCAATGAAAACAGCCATTAGTCTGTCTCTCATGAGACAAGGGAATCAGAAGACACAATTCACCAATGTATAGACTTCCTCTCGATCCTCCAGGAGCGAAGTTTGCAGGGAAGGAGGGTGGGACGCAAGAATGAAGGCGAAAATATGGACAACAAACATGGAATGTTATGTTGAGTACATAACTTCTTTATGTTATGTTGTCCTATCTCGCCTTCATTCTTGCTGGTTGGCACAGCCTCCCTAGCACCTTCTTTCTTGGGCGGGTCAAGGGAATAAACTCTTCAGAACAGCAGAGTCAAAAGAAGCTCTGTTTCAGGAGGCCATGTCTACTTTGTAATGAGAGATAAATGTATGAGGTTTGTCCCATGTGGCTGCAGCACAAACTGAACCCATAGGTAGTCTAGCCTGAAATGCGGCTGACATTGACATAGCTCTACTTGAGTGGCCTTTCATTTTTCCTGGCAGTTGTTTGTGCTGAGAATTATATGCATAGGTAATGGTGTCAGTAAGGCATTTTGACTAAGTAACTTTCAAAATTGGTGCACCTTTTTTGTTTTCTGAGAAGGAGACAAATAAATGGTCAGATTTTCTAATCCTTTGTTCTGTGTAAGTAGAAGTGTAACTGCCTATAGACATCCAACTGGTGAAGCTTATATTCCGCCTTGTGCCATAGTTTGGAAAAAAGACAGGTAGGTCGATGGACTGATTCAAATTGGTCTCTGAAAACACGTTGGGAAGGAATAAAGAGAGACTATCTTTATGAAAGTCTAAGTGGGGGGGGGCGTATGAATAGGGCTTGTAGTTCTGAAACCCTCCTAGCTGAAGTGATGGCTATTAAAAGGGCTGTTTTCCATGTTAGAAATTTTAGCTGGCAAGAGGAAGCTGGTTCGTATGGTGGGAGAATCAGGGTAGTCAGTACCAAATTTAGGTCCCAAGGAGGTGGTGGTTCTCTTATTGCAGGCCTTAGTAAAAAGGTACTGGTCAGGATGGCTTTGCACAACTTATGAGACATTATCTTAGACCCATGTCTCCTAAGTGGTAGTTAGGTATGGCAGCCAATTCCACTCGTATGGGAGCTGCTGCTGCACCTTCATTAAAAAGTTCTGCCAAGAAATCTAAAATTGTAGTTACAGGGGTTGTGAAAGGGTCCATCTGAGTCCTGGAAGCCCAACAAGAAAATATTTTCCATTTGCTAGCATAAAGCTTTCTAGTCATTGTTTTATGAGATGAGACTATGATGTGTCTCACCGCAGGAGAAATGTCTGGAAACCTGGCTAAGGCTGGAAGTGGAGCAGTCAAGCTGTCAGTTTGAGGGTTTGGATAGAAGGATGGAGCATTCCTGACTGATGAGTCAGAAAATCTGGAACAGAGTCCAGAAACTATGGTTCTTCTTGGAGATGAGGCCATACGAAGGGGAACCAGATTTGGTGAGGCCAGTATGGAGCAATGAGTATTAACCTGCAACTCAATGATTTGGATTTCTGTAGAACTTTGGGGATTAGTGGAAAAGGCATATAGAAGTCCCACGTGCCAATCGTGAATAAGTGCATCCCTTGGTGATTCCCCCGGAGGGGGAATTAGGGCAAGGTAGCCTCTGCATTTGGTGTTCATGGACATGGCAAAGAGATTGCGGCAAGGCTGGCCCCATTTGAGAAAAATCTGGTTCACAATTTCCTATTTTAGGGACCACTCGTGAGGCATTAGGATTGCTCTGCTCAGTTTGTCTGCTATCATGTTGGATTTCTAAGGAATATGCACTGCAGTCAGAAAGCACTGAAAGGAGATTGCCCATTGCCAAACTCTTTGAGCCTCTCAACAAAGGGGTTAGGATCTGGTTCCGCCTTGTTTGTTGATATACCACACTACTGACATGTTGTCCATCTGTATTGCAATTGTACCTGTTGGAAGAGAGTTCTGGAATGTCTGCAAAGCTAAAAACACCACTCTCATCTCTAGGACATTGATGTGCAAGTGGTACTCATGTTCTTGCCAGTCCTTGCACTGTCTTTCCCAGATAATGCCCCCCACCCTATCTGGGAAGCATCAGTGGTCACTGTAGCTACTGGTTGTGGAAGAGTGAATGGTCTGCCCAGTACTACCTGGTTGGACTGAAGCCACCAGTGTAGGTCTTTCTTCCAGGAGTCTGTAATGATGATCTTGTGGGACATGGGTAACTCCTGCATGAATCATTGAGCAAAATGTAACCACTGGACGACTCTCATGTGTAAACGTGCCAGAGGTACCAATGTTATGGCTGCCACCATGGTGCCTAAATCCTTTAAAATGAACTTTGCCTGAACAAAAGCAAAAGGGAGACTTGATGACGGAGCATCTGTACTCTGTCATATGGCAGTTTTGCTACCATGTTTTGTGTGTTTAAGTCTGCTCCTATGAATGTTTTGTGCTGTGACGGCAACAAGGCAGATTTTTCAAAATTTGTGGTAATGCCCAGTTTCGAGCATAAATGGATGGTGGTGTCACTTCCTTTGGTTAGTAGATGCTCAGTGGTGGTGGTGAGGAGCCAGTCGTCTAAGTAAGGAAACAACCAGAATCCTAGATGCCTCAGGTGGGCCGTGACTACTGCCATGCATTTGGTGAACACTCTGGCAGCTGTAGTGAGACCAAAGGGCAGAGCTTGGAATTGGTAATGACTGGCTCCCAACTGAAAGTGTAGATGTCTCCTGGATGGCCTGTCCATTTTTATATGGTAGTACAGATCCTGAAAATCTACTAAGTACACCCAGTTGTCTTTCCCCAGAAAGGGGAGGATAGACTGTAGTGTCACCATCCAGAACTCTGATTTTTTTTACAGACTTGTTCAGCTTGCTGAGATCCAAAATGGGCCTCCAGTCCCGTTTTTTTTTTTTAACTAAAAAGAATGTTGGGTAAGTTCTGGATCCGATTTGGTCTGTGGGGACTTCCTGAATGACTCTTTTTCTTAGCAACCTTTGTATCTCTAGGGTTGCTTTATCCCTTTGACTGGGTGGAATGTCTGGAACTGATTTTGTTTGTGAGGGTGGGGTGGAGAAGGGTATGTTGTATCCCCTTGATATTACTGACTGTACCCATTTGTCTTGAGTGATGATTAGCCAGGCTTCTGGGTACAGTGATAGTCTGCCCCCTACTGCCTCCAGATGTGGACAGTCAGGCCTCCTTTCAGGAGCGCTGGAAGGGTCTGCCAGAGAACATATCTCTGTCACCCTGATTCTGTAGACCCCTTCTGCCGAGAGGTTAGCATCTTCCATTGTTATTTCCCCTTTCAACCCCTGGGGGAAAAAAAACACATGCGCCTGGCGAAGCTCTTTGGGATTTGCAGAACCACATTTTCCCCCCTTCTGGATTTGGGGTAAGGCCTCGTAAGGAGGGAAAAACGTACTCCCATGGCAGACAGAGTTTTGCCTTCCTGCTCGCACCTGGTCAGAGTCTCTTTAACTTTTGGCCCAAACAAGGATGGGTCTTCAAAAGGGACATCAGTGAAGGAAGACCTGAAGGGCTCAGCAAACTCGTAAAGGCACATCCAGGAATGCCTCCTCATAGCTATTCCTGTACCTGCTGCCCTACTCGCTCCATCGGCTGCATACGAGATAAGTTGCATGGAGGAATTGACTATAGAATTTAAGGTCGCAAGCTGGGAGGACACCTTGTCTGATGCCCCGGCAGCTGTAGGATCTTGCAGGGTATCTCCTAGCTCCTTCAGGAGATCCTTCTGGAGTCTGGTAAAATGGGTAAGTAGTTCAGTGACCTAAGTGTAAAGCCCACTGATGAGAACACATGCTTTCCATATCTGTCCATCGTACGAGATTCTTTATTCAGTGGATGAACAGATGAAGCCTCAGCTAACTCCTTTTTGGTGGTCACTGCTGCCACCACCATAGCATCTACTGGGACACCTTTGGTCAAGAATTCCTTGTCAGACAGGGCAGTTATAAATTTGTTGGGCCTCCTCGAATCAGGTTCGTTGGGTTATCAGTATTACAGGTATTCCAGTCTATATTAAAGTCGCCTAGCAGTATGGTTTACTGTGGATAGTTAGTGGAAAACTAACTAAGGATATTTTCTAGGGAGGTGATGTTATTACCTGGAGAAAGATATCAGCATATAATGTAGATGGACTTACAAGTATTTAGTTGTAGCTTAGTGATAAGAATTTCAGTATTGGTATCAGATGGTGAGTGGGTATCTAGTAGAGTAATTTGGAGGCCTGCTTTATATATTAAGGCTACACCCCCACTCTTCTTGTTAAGGCAATCCACTCTTAAAATACTATATCCTGGAGGGATGATTTCATAGTCTTGGGTTGCTGGTTTTAACCATGTTTCGGTTAGGCATAGGATGTCAAAGTCATGTACATCCAGTAGAGCATGAAGGTGAGTCCCTTTATTATGTACACTTCATATATTTAGGTGAGCTATGAAGAGGGAGTTAGGAGGCCTTGTAGGGATGTGAAAGGAAGAGGGAGAGGGTCTAGCTGGGTTAGCAGGACTATTATTGGTAGGGCCAGGATTGGGATGAATGTCACCATCCAGTAGGAGGTGTAGGTGTAGTCTATATGTGTGAATTAGAGAAAGATTCAATATGTTATGGGTTTTCTTGACTTGGTAGTGTTTATAGGTAATACGGATAAACTCTATGATACTTTGGGAGGAGATAGTTGGTTTTAGATGTTATGTTGATGTGTTTAAGGGGGGCTGATAAAGCTGGTAGGGATGTTTGTTTAGAGGGCTGGTGGAAATTAGAGTAGTTAAGATGTTCACAGGCAGTTAGGATATAGGGAAGGAAAAGGAAAGGAAGAATTCAGAACAGGAGTAGGGGTTTGAGGTAAGTTGATATGGGTGAAACAGACATTGTGATGAAGAAGTTTAAGGTAGAGAGTGAACAGGTGAAGTATGTAATGAAGTGGGAGGAGTGACGTAGTATGATGGGAATATTTTAATGAGATGTGGGTCAGGATTGGATATTGGGGATGTGGAAGTGGCTAGAGAGGTATAAGGCTAGAAGCACTGGGGGTGGGTGAGAATTGGGGGTAGGGTAGGGGAGCGGAGTGAGCCCGTAAGGCGAACGGAGCGGGTAGACCCAAGAAGGAAAGGAAGTAGGCAGGTAATGAGGAAAATAATCAATGAAAGTGGAAGATAGGTTCAAATAGGGGTATGCAAGGAGGTAAAGGACTTATTACTAGTGATGAAGAGGGTGAGATGAATAAAGAGCAACAGAGAGAGTATGGATGGATAAAGGTGGAATAAGATACAGGTAAAGTACCGTGCTAAGAACTTAGTTTCTAAGAACAAGTAGAGCTGCTAGGTACTGGAGGTCTTATGCTGCCCTCTAGTGGTCAATCCTTATAATATAACGAAGAGAGAAACATGAGAGCTGTAGGGGAGAGGAGAGAATAAAAATGGGGGGGGGGGTCTAGAGGCAAGACTAATGATAGATATAGGGGATACAGAATGGGAGACTATGGCTGCTGGTTGTCCTGGCAGGGAGCACACACTAGAACCAAATATTCATGAAATAGTTACAAATTATAGGAGGTGAGATGCAGATTACACATACTTTACTGTCCTATTCTTGCTTCCTTAGGTCAGAACAGCACAGGGGAAATATAGGCTCTTTTCCTGCACTGGGATGAGGTGGTAGATGCTGTTTTTAGAGTGGTTATTTCTTGGGCAGCCAGATGGTGCCGATCACTGGGAGGTTTAGACTGGCCTAACAGTGTCTAGCACAGAGAAAATACAGAGAGAGAAGAATGTCATGGGAAATACAACACAGAGACACACATATAGACGCTTCGAACAGTTTACCAAACACAGCTATAAATAATGCAGGCTAACACTTATATAAATATTGCAGAAAAAAAAACTAACAAACATGGGAATAAAACAAATGGGTCTAAATCATTTCACAGACCCATTACAGAGCATAGCTTATAAACATTGGCATATTACAGTAAACAGTGACCCTCAGGTGTGATAATGTAAAACATATGAAAACCAAGGCTAATTCCCTAGATTAAGCAAAACACTAACTTAAAAAATAATGAAACAGTGCTTAATCCATTCATGGTTGGGGCCAGCTCAACAGTGGGAGGGCTCGAGAGAATTTTGGCCAGCGCTGGCATCTGAAGGCTTGCTTACCACCCGCTCCATGTCATCATCAGATAAACTCCTGGAAGATCGAGAGGAGTGGACTGAAGGTTTGGCTGATGTTGATTGAAGGATAGGTGAATGTAGCACCGATGAGACTGGCTCCAACACAGGGGACCAGCTCCGGTGCCTAAGTCACAGGTGGAACTGATGAAATAGATATCTCGGGCCCGAATGCCTTCGGGTCTGTTGTCGATTTCTTAGGCTGCTTTCTCAATGGCTTCGAAGCTGGAGCTGAGGCAGATGCTCTTTTGGAGAATTTGTCCAATTTAGGAGAACTCTTTTTCCCTTCGACTACCTTGGAAAAGGGAACTTTAAGTAACCCCCTGACAATTAATTTGTTTTTACATTCTAGTAAAACCCTAGAACTAAAACCATGACACACTGAACATGATTCCTGAAGATGGACAGCACCCAAACAGTAAACACAACTGGTGTGCCCATCTGTCAGGGACATTTTCTGACTACAATTATCACACTTATTAAAGCCCGAAGGCTTAGTCTCTTTAGTATGCTTTGACATAATGAAATCAAAATATTTACTACTAATGAACACTAAGCAACAACAAACCACTAACTAGTACCGAACAGCAGCAAGGGGACAAGGGACCAGAGGAGAGGTCTCTAACTTATTTGACGATCTCCTCTGGTAAGAGGAGAGGTCTCTAAGTAAAACAACACTCTCTAACTGTAACACAAAAGGGAACTCTAAAACGGGCTGAGTAAAGAGTTCTCTACCTTAAACAAACTCTTTACAAACAGGCAACTAAGACAAAAAACTGACGAAAGACACAAACAAATGAATGCAGGATAGGGCGAAATGGGCCTAGCGGGAATGAAACCTGTAAGAAGATAAACAAGCACAAAGGCGAAGCAACTTTCATAGTAAACTACACTCACAGTTAACTACACTAATATAGCCAAAAAAGAATATCAAATATGGAATGTAAAAATAGAAGAAGACAAAAATCTTTCTACTTAGCCTGGAGCCTAGTAGGAAGCACCTGATCAAGTTTAGCAGCAAACGAGATCTGGATAATCTTCCTTAAGTATGATGGGATAGAGTGTAGCCTCGAGCCAGTGGAAGCTCTCGAGCTTTAGTAATAGGTAGAGTCGGAACCGATGCTCGGTTCCAAACCCAACCAGCAAGAATGAAGGCGAGATAGGACAACATACCATAGTCCAGATTTTTGGGTGACATTTTTGGTTGGTGTCTCATAAAATTATGTTTTTTCTGACAAACTGTTGGAAAATCATTGAGGGTTGAAGTCAGAAAATAATGACAGATATATGAGTTTCATACTTCATACCCTTCAGAAAATTCATGTTAATGCAAAACCTGTTATTTTATAGACTTTTGTAAGAGCAATATTTAAAAAGTATCCCTATTTTGGCGCATTTGTCCCCCCCCCCCATTATTTAGGGCTTTGTCCAGATTTTTTGCTCTAAGAGGTTGAAAGGTATAAATTTTTCATATAATGTGTTGTCAAGACAAGAAACGTGAAGAGCTCTAACATTACTGATACATAGGCACAAGGACATCTTGCAATGCACTATGAACAATGGTGTCTTCTCCAACTACTCTATCTTCAATATTAGTACATTCATCTTTAATGCTCTACTTTCTTGCAAAGTAGGATTATATTATAGTTCATAGTTAGGTACTAGGCTATTTGCCCTAGGGCCTATATAAGCCTAGCCAAATAGGTACCCTGGCTTTCGCCACCTAAGAAAATTATTTTCCTATGCCCCTGTGGAGCAGAACCAGAGAGGTGATCCCCAGGATGAATTTCCTATTTCCCATCCAATCATCAAGATTTTTCTTGAAGAGTGCTAATGAGGAGCTTTGTTTGATACAGATAGGTAGTTTGTTCCAGAGTATGGGAAGTCTTTGGGACAGGAATATATCCCTCAGGCATGTTCTGTTTATTGTGGTGACAAGGTTTAGGTCCCTAGAGCGTGTAGCTCGGAGGAATTGGGATTTCTTTAAGTGGAGCATGTCCAACAGCTCTGGGTTTGACATAGCTTTGTATGTTAGGCAGAGATCACCTCTGAGTAGCCGATATGCAACAGAGTAAAGCTAGAGTTTTTTGAGACGGTCTGCATAGGGCATCTGTTTAAGGCTGGGAATCCTCTTTGTGAGGTATTTCTGTGGCCTTTCCAGTTGTTTTAGATGTCTTGTGAGGTACATACCAAAAGGGGCATTGTACTCTATAATGGGTCAAATGACTGACGAGTAGAGGGGAACAATGACCTCTTTTTTCCTAGATGAGAAACCTTTTATGATGAGGTGTGCCACGTAGAAGGATTTCCTGACTACTGTGACAATGTGATTATCAAAGGAGAGACTACTGTCCACCTGTGTCCCAAGGTCTCATCACACTTTCGGTGTTAAGTACACTACCACCTATGTGGTAACTCATGGGTACAGAGTTTTTACCAAAGGGGATGACAATGCACTTTTTGGCATTGAGCTTGAGGCCATGGCTTTGACACCAGGCATCCGTCTCAGTGAGGCCCAATTGTAGGATGTCCACATCGTTAGGAGTTCCGATTATGGCTCCTACTTTGCAGTCATCTGCGAACTTCGTTAGCCAAAGACCTTTTGTGTTAGCCTGTACTTTAGAAAAGTAGATACCAAACAGTAGAAGACCCAGAACTGAACCCTGTTGTACTCCACTTGTCACTGGTCTAAAGTCGGATTTGGAGTCTGCTACTTTCATAGAGTGGGTTCTGTCAGTGAAGACAGAATTAATTTGATACAGTTGCAGCAAAACAAGGCTTTTGTTCAACCTTAATGAATACCTAAGATCAATCATCAGCTATACAGCCACATGGTAGAAATTAAGCATTATAAAATGGGCCAAATCACAAATGCTACATTCAAGTTCCTAACAGATGCAGATACCACTATCAGCTAAAGTTGGTGCAGTACTAAGTTTTGTGCCTGTAAGTGTATCATGCACATACAGTTAAGTAATTTGAAACTTTGTTTAGCATAGACAGATTTTCTGTCAGATGATCAGGAGGTTGAGGGTGAGTGTGATATATTGCTGGTGAAAGAATTTAAAATAATGGTCAGCAAACAGCAGGGGCAAAAAATCTGTTAATCTGTTTGTTTTAGCATTTTTTTAATGTGTGTGTGTGTGTGTGTGTGTGTGTGTGTGTGTGTGATAAAGTAAATATAACATTACAGTGACCTGACCCCTGCAAATGTTACATTTCAAAGTAAAAGAAAGGAATATTCAGAATGTATTTTTTTCTGGTAGTGAAGCAAGGTCATGAGCGAAATATGACTGATGGTGTTCTAAGAGTAGTGCACTACTCAGATCAGATACCTCCTGTTCCAAAATGTTTGAACAAGTCAAACTGTGAAAAGTACTTGCATGCCTGAGCTGTACAGCACACTACGTTATCAACACTAATAAGGCAGGACTGCAAAGCCTTGCAGGATAACTTCAATACGGGAATTCACGGGAAACATCCTACAAAAATTCCATATATGCAAAACTTAAAATTAGGTTCACATTACAATGTTTAATCACTAGAAATGGTTGCATCATTTTACAAAGAATAAAAACACTTGCAGTGCCATTATTTTCAGTGATGCACTAAATCCAGGAATGTTTACATTTAATATGTAATATGCTTTTTACTGGCACCAGTTTCCCATGAACAAAAATAATTTAATTCCTATATGAATAAATATCAACATATTTTGCTTTGATATGGAATGCATGCCAAGATGTTAAGTGAAGTAAATATGGAGTAACCATTTATAACATTAAACAGAATGAAACACGTATGGTCACATGGAGAAAGCAACAATAATAAATGTACATTTGCTAACTCTTGAATCAACAAGGAGTAAAAGAAAAAAGACTGAAAGAAAAAAGCTAAATAAGAAATGACTTGTCAAAAAACTCACAGATAAATGATATATAGCAATACAACTATAATGAGAGGTTTACTAAGAGGGGATCAGTCATGCAGAGAAGGTGCACAAGCAACATTTAATGCATCTAAAAGACTAAGTTAAATTCAACTTTGGGAACATTTTCAATGATGACAGGAAAATTCTACAAAGACACATTTAGCAGTAAAAATAAAAGTTAATTTAATATTTGCTAATGTTAAAGTTTTCCAAAGAGAAGAAAAAGCACAAATTCATTCCTCATTTTTACAGGAAGGTCTGCAAAAATGGATAAAATGAACCTCTCTCCCAGATTCAATTTGTTACTATGAACAATTGCTGAAAGTATAATGTCTCTATTCTGTGATCTCAAAAATCTAGCAATGAACAACAGAGGGCCAAGGAACAGTTTGAATTTTTGCAATGTTCTGTGAAATGGTCCAAGTCAATAATTTTAGCAGTATATCATGAAGATTTTTAAGTACTGCAAAAGTATTATACATTTCATTTTCTGATACAAGTGTGTTTCCTTAAGATTCTGGGATTCCCTATACTTTCAGATGTTTACAATAAGCTCTGGCTTCATAATCCTGTAAATTTACATGCCTTTTCTTTTGGACATTTTTTATTATATAGTTACATCTCTGTCAGTCTAGATATACACTGACGGCTACTGTAGCAGCAGATCAGTCTTTCATATCAAGGGCTTGCCACTTTAGTTATTTTTTTAAACACCTTTCTTGAATTATTACTTGTGACATCGGCAAATTCACATTTATACAAAAGTAATCAAACTGTACTAACAAATTAACAAACATTATACTTCACATATATTGCTATATATAATATAACCTGAGCAACAGTGCATAAATTATTAAAATCCTACACCTTTGTTAAACAAGAAACATCGTTATTAAACCATCACTTAGTTCATACATTTATATAAATGAAAACAACCCACACTGACACAATCACAGTTGCAAGCATTTTACATCACAAACCATACTGACACACTCCTAGTTGCAAACATTATACATCACTTATAACCCACGAAATCCTTTTCAGATAAACATTATATAGCTCATTTAAGTCTTGCCTTCTTTTAAACCTCATTCCTCCCCTGTATATATAGTTCCCACAATTCACATTTTTCCTATGTAGTTTGTTCCTACCCTTTTCTAAAGATCTCAATTCCAGTTGTTTTATCTCTGTTACTATATTCACTACTTATAACATAGTTGTTTTAGATTGCAACATTCCATTTTCTAATAATTGCTTTTTTGGCACCCACCATAATTAGACACAGCAAGGCCTTACCGTGTCTATGCAATTCCGATACTGTATCACAGCTCAGAAAAATCATCTCCCTCATCACACCAACCCGCCCACCCAGCATCTCTGACAGTGCAGCCCACTTTGAATCCTTAAAGTCTGCCAACCTACTGCATTCCCAGAAAATATGTTCCCAAGTACCTCTTTCTTCCCAGTCACACCTCCAACATTTGCGGTCTACCTGAGGAAAAATGCTCTGGAGTCTACTTGGGGTATAAAAATATGTAAATAATTCCAAGCAAAAATCCTAACTCTTGTAGATTTTGTTGCATATTTGGGAGACATGCATATATCCTCCCATTGTTTCTTTGTGAATTCCTTATCCAATCCATCTGCCTAATCCATTCTAACCTCCTTTGATTGATTCTTATAGTTATCATGCAATATTTTATATGGTCTACTAATTATTCCTTTTTTTAATGGCAACTTCTGTTCTAGACTCTACTAAAAACTCTACCAGTGCTGGTCTTTCCTTCAGGACCCCCCTACTTCTTTCTCTTTGTCTATACTCTGCACTTTGGGTGCAGATTCTAAACATTTATTCTCAGACCCAACAGATTATAGATATAGTTAAAAAGATCTTATGCAAAACAGTTTGACTCCACAAAAGGGGTGATAAGGTGTCCTACTGACATCCAGGTAACTTCAGATACTGGAATCAAAATAGATTACATTGAAAAGAAGTGCGCAACCTGGTCCAAACAAAGCACATGATCTGAGAACACTTCAGTAAGAACTTACTGTACCATTATATCTATTATTCACTATGTCATACAAATATGGGGAGATTCCTCAAGATTGCAGACATGCGCTTATTAAACCTGTCTTTAAGGGAAAGGGGAGTAGGACAAAGCCAGAGTCATACAAATCCTTAAGTCTACATTCGTGTTGTGGAAAAATAATGCAGAAGGTAATACTGGATAAGTTACTGTCAGAACTGGACAGCTTGGGACTTGAAACCATGTATCAGCATGCAAATGTTGAAAACAGATCTAGTACCACCTGTAACATGATGTTCTATAACAATATAATAAGAGCTATGAATGAAAAATTGTGGTGTGATGTAATTTATACAGATTTAACTTCAGCATTTGACAGGGTCATACACACAACACTGATCAATAAATTAGAACAACTGGGTATTGATGCACTCTTGATAAGATGGACAGCTGCATGGCTTACAAATAGGACATGACAAGTACCATACAGCAACTGGACAGGCAAAATCCTTGGTTACAGTCAGGGTGTCCCACAGGGCTCTGTCCTAGGCCCTTACTTGTTTAGATTGTATCTTTCAGACCTAACTTTTTCATCTGGGGTGTTCAATAGTCTATATGCAGCTGACCTGAAATTGGGTAACCCGATTACATCTGTTACAGATAAGGTATGTCTGCAAAATAACGTGAGTAAATCAACCATTTGGGCACAGGAGAGTAATATGCTGATAAATACATCAAAAACTAAGCATATGAGATTAGGAGATATAAAATGAAAGGTGAATATTTAATACAGCACACAGTGATTGCAACTGTAGACTCATTTAAGGATCTGGGTATATGGGTAGATCCAACTATGAGTTTTTCTAATCATATCAACCAATTGGTTAATGATAGTTATAGAACTATAGGTTGTATAAAAAGATTTATAAAGTCTAGGATATCAAAAATGATGAAGTCATTGTTCGTTAGTTATATTAGACCTAAACTTGAGTATGGAATAACAATATGGAAACCTTATAAGAAAACAAGCATGCATAAACTGGAAAGAGTACAGTGGAAATATACCAAGGGCATCCATGGATGTATAAATTTAAGTTATTATGAAAGACTAAAATATCCTTGTACAGTGTCTCTTACAGATATCTAAGAGGAGATTTTACTCAGGTATATAGGGCATTTAGACACAACTACTTGGGAATGTTTGGGGTTATCAAAAATTACTAGAGAATCATCAGACAACCTTTGTAGAAGATTCTATAGGAATGAGAAGTGTACTAATTGCTTCTCTGACAGAGTACTTGATGCATGTAACAGAGTACGAAATTACATTAAAGCAAGTACTAATTTAGATATTTTTAAGAACAGCCTGGACACTTATGGGAACAAGTGTTTTATTATATTGGCAAGCTAGAAGGGCATCAGCCCCCATGCTTCAAATATCTGTATGTATGTATGTATGTATACTCTGATATCAATCCTTGATAGGGAAGGAAATCTTTAACCTGCAGTCTAAATAAATTCTTAGCCTCTTCCCACTCTATTACCTTTCTCTCTCTCTAGTTACTTGCTCCCAATATCTTGGCATCTTTGCCAGTTTTCTCCAATAAATTCCAGCCTGCTCTTGCCTCTTGTCTATATCCCTAAATGTAGTCATCCCTATTGGCAGAATATCCTTTCTCTATTCCCTTGTTGGCTTTGCTCTTAGAATACTTTCTGGCACTTTATAGATGTAACATTCTGTCTTATTGATATTCTCCTTAAAGGCCTCCATCTAAAATCCCAGTCTCTCCTTGTTTCTTGAGCTTCCCCTGTTTCAACATCATCCCTTTTGACTTTGAATTACAGGTTTCTGCTTGTGCTATGTATAGGAGCCCTAACTGTGCAGCTCTGAAATAGCCCTTCAAATTGGGTAATCCAAATCTGCCATGTTGAACTGGAAGAATCAGTTATTCCACTTGACTCTTGCCATCTTTCCCTCTCAGATAAAGTCCTTCAGCTCTTTATTAATTGTTACCCGCAACTTCTCCTCTGGTTAATAAAAATATGCCTGACCTGTGTATAAGACTAAAGGGTCAAAAATATTTTGACTGCTTGCATCCTACCATTGATATCCATATAACAAAGCTTCCATTTTCTTGGTTTATGTATTATCTTTTGTTTAGTCTCTTCCCACACATCCTTAGCTGCCACACCAAAATCATTTTAATACATACTCCTAAATACTTCATTTTATCATGTCCTCATAAATACAGATACTGCTGAGCCAATTTGTGTGTAGGTATATAATTTACCATTATTGCCTTTGTTTTAACGTCATTAATTTTATATCTCAAAAAGATCTGAAACTGTCTCAAAATGTTCCATAACACTGTAATGTCTCTTTCTGGTTTTGTCAGGTATAAAATAATATCATCTGCAAATAGAGCCAGCTTTTCATGACTACCATACCAATTATATCCTTGAATTTCTGAGACCCTTATTTTCTTTGCCAGTGGTTCTAAATATAATGCAAATAACAAAGGGGAAATAGGACACCCCTGCCTGGTTACTCTGCTCAACTGGAAATTATCAGACAAGCCCACACCCACTTTAATTTTCATCTGTGATCCCTCATATACCCTCCTAATCAACCTTACATTTTTTTTAAGGAAATGCAAATGCTTCCATTGTCCTGCACATAAAGTCCCAGCTTATTCTGGCAAATGCTTTCTATTAATCAAGACCCACCAACTACAATGGTACCTTCTTACATTCTACTTCCCTCTGGATCATCAGGGTTCTGTTAATGTTGTCAAATGTTTGCTTCCCCTCCATAAAACCACATTGATTCACATCTATCAACTTTGGCATTACTTTTGTCATTCTTTTAGCCATTACAGACACAAACACTTTATAATCATGGGTTTAGTATTGAAATGGATCTGTGACACCCTTGCACTGGCCCAGCAGTCAACGAGCCTCAATCCTCACCACTAACACCAGTGATGGGCATCCATATAGGGAAAGGATAATAAATACACACACACACACACACACACACACACACACACACACACACAGTAAAGTACAATTTCCCTTAAGAGCACACAGAGATCACAGTCAGTCTTTGGCTGGTTGGTCCCTTTCTCTCTAGGTCCCCAATAAGACTCCTCACTGGCACAACTATAGGGTCCAGATCTCAGCCTAGTGGGCAAGCTAAAACCTCCAGCACCCTTCTCTGTCCAACCAGTGCTTCGTGTCCCTGCCCAAGTAGCTGACAAACACACACTTTGAAATAGGAGTTTATACAACCACACAGACACTCCTGGGGAAGGTTGGCACAGGTTCTCCAGCTGTGCCACCTTTACCTAGACTATACAGTAGAAATCACTGCCACCACCCAGCTAATATTTATCAGCTACTCAAAGGCCCTTATGAAGGGTGTCCAGTTATTACTGTGCAATATTATTATCCAAATGGTAAGTGGAACCAAACAGTCAAGACTTATTTGGAATTACTTGGTACAGTATCACTATATACATGCAATGCACTCTTAGAGCATAAATTATCTCTACACAAAACAGCCAGAGTTGAAAGGTTTAACAATATTTAACAATAAATAATGAAAACATAAGATAATACTTCTTACTACATAGTCCCAATCAAGAGTTCAGAGATCACAGAGAAATACTTAAAATAATACAGTAGCAAAAGTTCTGACATCACAGAAAAACAAGCTAGTCTAATCTTCCTATTTCCCAGCTATATCTGAGAGAAAACACTGAAGTCTAAGATCTTACTTACATACAGAGCAAGACAGTGCTGGTGATGTTTGATGTTCTCAAGACAAATGCTCAAATGCTCTGATTCTTTCTGTCCTTAAATTGATAACACAGTACAACTGATTCATTTCAGATTACATCATTTCTTTCTGGTCCCCAGGTTAACAGACTCTCAGAGATTAACAGCCCCTTTGATCTTGCAGCTGGTCAGGAACCAGAGCAATAAAAGAAATTATAAATGCAAATTCTAGCCATTAACTCTGGCCTCAAAACAATAGGCAGAATTGCTGCATCCAGACATATCGGCTCCGAATTTTGACATCAAAGACAGTCATAAAATGATTGACAGCTTTCTTACAGAAGAGTGCACTGTTGTTACATTTTTGCAGTTCCACATCTAACAGCATTTTTTCCCATTTAAGAGAACAAGCCTGTGGCTTATATTAATATTTACAAATGACAGAATTATCTACAAAATTCTGTCTGGCTAGGTGGCAGCCTTTACCTATCTTCACAGGTTCATAGGTGTGTACTAGGCTAATGGCCCTGGGGACTTTACAAGCCTAGCCCATAGAAGTGCCCTGGCATTTTGCCATCCATTGTTAGTTCCCAGTGCCTTTATCAAGTAGAGCCACAGGAGTGATCCCGGGGTGAACTTTCTCCCTTCTCTATCTCTAATAGATCTTTACCCTCTTTAGGTATTATAGCTACCACTGCTTTCTTCCAGGATGGTGGTACTTCTCCTCCTCTTAAAATACTGTTAAACAAAATCTTCCAGATCTTTATCAGTCCCTGCCCAGCTTCCAAACTCCCACAGGAATACCATCTATTCCTGGGGACTTTCCTGTAGATTGGTTATATATCACAATTTTTATCTCACCTCCTCCTATCTTGTTAGTAATAGAGTCTCATCTACCTCTAACCTTGGCATATTTAATTCTTCCATAAACATTTCCATTTGTACATTTTCTTGATTTCCATATTTCTCTGCTTTATACAGACTTTCATAGAATTTCCAAAATATTTCTAATACCTCTACTGGATCTCTTCTTACTTTCCTTGTTACAGGCTTCCTAAGCTTGGCAATAACCCTTTCTATTTTCTGTTGCCTGAGTCGTCATGCTAAAAGCTTTTGTGCCCTACTGTTATTATCAAAAAACAGTTGCTTAACAGCAATCTTTTAAACTCGTGCATATTACTAAGGTAATCCCTTATTTTCTGCTTAGCATTCTGCAGTTGATCCTTTTCTTGCTCTGTGAGATTCCTTCTAGTCTGCAATGCTTTAACATTTGTCAGTCCCTCTAAATAATTCTTGTTGTTTCTTAACCATAACCCCTTTCTTTTATTTCTACCCTATTTTTAAACTCCACCTTAATTTTATCCCATTCCCTAGCTACATTTTCAGAAGAAATTTCTATCCTCTCTAATAGCTCCTGAATAATCTGTACTACCCATTCCTTAAATCCCTCTCTTTTCAACAGATAGGTGGGAAAGTGCCAGCATCTGATTTTTATTTCATTACCATGTGCTTTTATTTTAGTTACTACTGGAGCATGATCTGAAATAGTTAATGGGTGCGTGTCAAGACCTTCAATTAAATGCACATGCTCCTGTGAAATGTAAATTCTGTCTAACCTTGCCCAGTTTTTATATATTGGGGAATAATATGCAAATTAATTCCGAACTCCTATTACTCACATCTTCCATGCCAAATATTTTCATAAATTTCTTCAAAAATCTACTCTCCTTTGTTGTATTTTCCCTTCTGGGCCCCCTAGACACATCTTTACTGCTGCAAATCACATTTCAGTCCCCACCTATAAGTATTATTCCTTGCTAAAAACTGATTATTTCTCCCAGAATTTTCTTAAACTCCAACAAAATAAATCAAAAGGAAAAAAAGCCGCATGGTACACCCATTACTTGGATGCTATTTTTATCCTTTGGCGAGGTAATAGGGACTCTGCTGCAGCATTCGTTGAGCACATTTCTAAATACGCAAATTTCCTTGAATTTACCTGGGAATTCAATACTGAACGAATTTGCTTCCTTGATGTTGAATTGGCTAAATGTCCTTCATTGGATGGGGTTATTTCTAAAATATTTAGAAAATCAACATACTCAAATGCATTCCTTCATTTTTCCAGTTGCCATCCTTTTCACCAGAAAAGGGGAGTTGTTAAGGGTCAACTGGTACAGGTGGCAAGGATGGTGACCTTAGAGAATGATTTTTTAAATGAATGCAGGTTATTCAAGGAAATGTTTAGCAAACGAGACTACCCCATTAATTTAGTGGATGACCTCATTAATGAGGTCTCCTCTAAAAGATTACGTGGAATTTTTAAACCATTATTGAGTGTTAAGGACAGCAATAATATTACCAATTTGGGTGTTTGCGGTCCAGATATCTTTTTGGATAACTTGAGTGTCATTTGTAATGTACCAGAAATTGATTTGGACTGTAGGGATCTTGATCCTAAACAACCATCTGTGTCCACTGATGCTGATTTAGCAAGGTTGAGTTTTATAACTACATTTTCTATTGACGCTCCCTTTTTGAGATCAATTATTTTTAAAAATTGGTCTTTCTTATTAGATGATAACTCGATTAGACAACATGTAGGAGAGTCTCCCTTAGTAGTCTTTAGGAAAGGCAGGAACTTAAAAACACTTTTGGAAAATAGTACTTTAAAATGTCATCCCCCACATTGTGGGATGTTTAAATATGAGGCCTGCCGTTGGTGCAAATATATAGATGTGGTAACCTTTTTTATAATAAATGGTAAAAAATATCATATCAATGACAAATTTAATTGCAACACCAGAGGGGTGGTTTACTTGAGCTCATGTAAAAACTGCCCCGTTTTCTACGTGGGCAAAACGGAAAGACCCCTTAAGAATAGAATTTATGAGCACTTGTATGCCATTGACAAAAGAAATTTGAATAATGCACTCGCAAGGCATATTAATTTGTTTCCGAAACATGAATTCAAGTTCTTAGTTATCGAAAAAATTCCAAATAGTTTTAGAGGAGGACCAATTGATTTGAAATTAGAGGAGAAGGAACTGATTTGGCAGTTGAAATTGAATTCCTTAGTTCCACCAGGCTTAAATGATTTTGTTTCTATCAAGAGCATCTTGAAATTAAAAGCGTTAGATAGATTTATATTTTAGGTTTTTACTGTATATTTATTATAATATACAATGTACTTTTATATGTAACTTTTGGGAAATATATGTAGTGATTTTTATTGTTTATTTGATATATAGGTTGTCCTTTATTTGAAAGGAGTTTGGCACTTTAAAATGAGGTTTTGGTTTTTTTCAAAGGAAATGATGTCATGATAAGTAAATGTATTTAAGTGTACTTGTGTGTTTTTAAACTGTCTGAAGAAGTTTGCTTATTTTAGTAAACAAAAGCGCTTATTGGAACTGTTTTTGGAGTATCTGGTGTGGTCTTTTCTTCCTTTTGATTTATTTTGTTGCAGTTTGTTCATTTTTACTGAGTTTATTCATTTTCTTAAACTCCATTATAGGTGTTTTAGGTGGAATATAAATATATGCCAGTGTAATCCTTCTCCCTTGACAGTAGCCCCTTAGCAAAACAAATCTGACATATTTTTTCTCCTCTTCTATCAGTATTGGAGCTCCTCTTGCAATTAATATACATATTCCTCTTTTCCTTTGTCCCAGGTATTCCGCTGAATAACCATCCTGAAAACCTTTCTTTATCAAATTCACATGTTCAGTTCTTTCTAAGCGTGTTGCCTGTAATATAGCTATTTGCACTCCATTTTTAATACAGTTCACTACTCTTTCTTTTTTGTATTTATCTGTGGGACCGCTGATAATTAAAGACATTACAAAAAGCATCATTGCATTAAAAAGTTATTATTCCCACCTTTTATGTATGACACATTTTTTGTTAAATGTCTACTTCCAGCTTTTGTGTTACACGCATACACTGTTTGACAGGTTGGATTTTTATACAGTTGTTTCTTGTCATATCCATTTGAGGTTATGTCACATCATCCAAAACTTTTTGTTTTGTTGAAAGCCCTCAAACTAAAAACACACCCAATACCCACCTAAATCATATTAACTTAATACTAACAAAACTATGTACATCTTCAAATACTGAAGTTTTACCCTCCTAATAGGAACAAAAGTCCCAAACTGACAGTCACACTCACAAACTTGAGTTAACCTAAAATAAAGGTTAAACATGGTAAGATGCTTGCTGCAGCCTGTCCTTCTAAGTGCTTACTGGTTTTGTCTTTTCTTTATAGCTCTCCCAGCTGGACAAACCCCTGAATGCTTTCAGTGAACATTATCTTCTAGCCAAATTCTCTTCTGAGTCATTTTTCCTTCAGTCAATCACTCTCGAACCAGCCTGTAGCCAGTTTCTTTTTATCAGATTGTCTCTATGGAGACATGACCACCAAGCAGCCAGTTTCTCTTTATCAGATTGTTTCCAAGGAAAAATGAAGACCAGCTGCTGAACTTTTACTGAGTACACATGTACTTGCTAGAAAAAAGTCCCATAATATTCAATATCCTTTTGCATTTATTTACTGACTCTTAAATCTTGGTACTAAATCAAAGACCCTTATTCCAGTCAATTCCCCATTCCAGAATGAGAAAAAGCACATTTTTTTCTTTTATCATGCTCTTTTAACCAGGCTTTTTAATTGCATTGCCTACATTTCTTAAAACTGAAGAAGAAAGAGAGAAGGGAGTAAGAGAAGAAAATAAAAAAAAATCACCAGTTTACAATCCCCACTACACTTAAAAATAACTGAGAAAACTTTACTTTACAGCATGAAAATAAACCATACTCAACAAAAAAGTGCCAGTAAGAAAAAAAGTTTCTTTACTTACAGTTAACTTTGTCCCTCATCCTCTTCCCTTTCCCAAAGCATTTTTCAACATTAATGACACAAAGTAGGGCATATGATTTAGAGTCCCCTACAAGTCCAACAAATTCTGAAAAAGTCCAATATTTCCAGATATGTTTTTTGTTCTATCATATTTCACACACATAAATATTGCATTGTAATCCCACATTAAGTTAGTGGTTTTCTTAACTGTTCATGTCCAACTCTCAAATCCTGTCTCTGCTTCATTTCCAACATACTCTCAATTCTCCTAGTCAACTTTCGTGCTCCCTTGCTTCACTCCAACATTTTCTGGTGAAACACTGGAAAATGTTTCATAGGTACAGTCTCTCTGTGTTTTTTTATTACCAGAAGAACAAGAATCAGAATATCTTTCTGTTTCACAGCTCACTTTTTGTTGGACAAACTTTGTATTTCCTCCTTAGCATGTACTTAATCAAAAAATGATTTTGTCCCTCCAGGGAAGAATACTTTGAAGACAGCTGGGTACAAAAATTTGAAACTCACACCTGCGACTCGACATATCCTGAACAGTGGAATAAATTTGCTTCTCTTCTGCCTGGTGTACAATGAGTAATTATTCTCCATAAACACTCTGCTGTCTCTCACTTTTTCCACAGTTTTGTCAAAAACACCTCCTTCTGCTGGTAGGATTACATCTTTACTATTAAAGGTCTAAGTTGCTTTGTCATAGCCAGGTTTGGAGGATACACACAATGTGCTCTTTCAACTAACAACTCCTGCTGTGGAATACCAGTCCAGTTGCTTATTTGTGCTTTCATAAAATTAATGCAGTCTTTCCTTCCAGCTTCTCTGGTATAGCTGAAAATCTCAGATTTTCCCTATGTGCTCTGTTCTCTAATTCTATTATTTTTTGTTCTGTCTCTTCCTGAGCACTCTCACATTCAGCCAGCCTTTTCTTCATTTCGATCTCTGATTTTTGCAGCTTTATCACCTCATCTAAACATTTGTTTAAAGCTTCTTCCATTTTTTTCCAGCCTTCTGTTGTTTGTGTTGATGTACTTCATCAGCGTTTCATTTATTTTAACCAAGTCTGTGTGCAGTTGTCTTATATCTTCCTGTAGATTACTGGAATTTATGTCTGGAGATTGTATAGCTTTTTGCTGATCAACTGAAAAACTTTCTCCAGTCAGTGTTTCTCCTTCATTTTTTGTTGCTGATTTTTCCAGGTCCTCTCTATTTATTTTTTTCCTGGCATCCAGACAGTACACTTACTAGCCAGTTACTGAAATGTACCCAGAAACACAAAAGTCCACTGGCTTCATCTGTTGAGTTTCTGTTTTTACAGTGGGACAGCTAGAATTAAGCGGTTACCCAATGTGCATCCATCTTGGAAGTCCTTATCACTTTAGTTATTATAGCTTTTTTACATTGAACCGCTATTTGTAAATTTACAGACTTTTTACATATCAGATTTTGGGGCACTATAAAGTACTAACACCACTGTTTTGATAAGAACTGTGACAGCAATCTGCATTTACATCCAATAACAGGCTCGAAATAAAAGCGCTGCTGAGCAGAGATGTTTCACATTAAGTAGTAACTGAAGCAAAATATTACTTAATACAATGGGTTGGGTCAAAGCACATGATTATGTAGTCTCTCAGCTTATATAAAATCCATTCTGGACAACATTCTATGGTTTTCCCACATTTCAAAGACATGCAGTAGGTGGACTGGGCACTCTAAATTGGCAGAGGTGCAAGTGTGTGTACGAGTGACTCATACTGATGAACTACCACTGCACGGCTAGCCACACAGTGGTGCAAACCTTGGATCAAGATGACTGTCACTGTTGAGGTGACATCCCGACCCCATGTGCAAAATGGGAAATGGGTTAAGGATGTGTGTGTGTGTGTGTGTGTGTGTGTGTGTGTGTGTGTGTGTGTGTGTGTGTGTGTGTGTGAGTGTGTCTATTTTACTTAGAAGCCATCTGCTACAGCCATTTGTTTAACATTTAATATTTATGGTGTTCACTCCCAGTTAACCAGGATCCAAAGATGACATAAGATGAGCTCTGGGCTTTACAGCTAGTAGAAATCACATTGTTTATCTTCCACAATAAAATAAAGGCTTTTGTCAGAGAAATAACACTGGAGGATAACACTGGAGGATAACTATAGCTGCTGTTCAAATCAATATATTAATAATTATAAATTAATAATAATAATAATAATAATAATAATAATATAATTAATATAATCTAGCTCTATCTGACCTTGTCCAACACTACACTAACCTAAAATCTCTAAGGTCTGCTGATAAAGTATTGTTGAAGTTTAACAAAACCCAAAACTCTCATGGCGTCTCCTTATACTCACATATCACTGCCAAACACTGGAATTCTCTACCTCAGCATATTTTGTCCATCAATGATGCACATTCATTTAAACAGTCCCTAAAGGAATATTTCACCAAACATAGGCTTTGCTCATGTTCTCCACCAGGCTAACTAATTTAACCCCTTACTAACTTCCTTCTCTCCATCACCCATTGTCAATAGTTTTTGGCAATTGAGCTTTCTTAGCTTCAGTTTGTAATATTTGTATCTTGGGGGGAAAAAAAAAAAAATATATATATATATATATATATATATATATATGTATATATATATATATATATATATATATATATATATGTATATATATGTATATATGTGTATATATATATATATATATATATATATATATATATATATGTATATATATATATATATATGTGTGTATATATATATATATATATATATATATATATATATATATATATATTTGTCTTTATGAATAGTATTTGGTTATTGTACTACCATTGTTATATGCTTTTAAGATATAATGTCAAGGAACTTGCGTTTGAACTCCTATTGCAATTGTCATATGTACAAATGTATAATTATGTAATCTTCCTTTGAGCTTTTCTCCCCAGGTTTCCACTGAATACGGGCATCTGGCCCAGCCGGACACTACCCAGTTGTAAAATGTAAATAAATAAATATTTGTGTAATTATTTTAAAGTTTGTTTACCAGGATATTACACTGGTCACAACAGAACATTTTTAGGCACAGTTCAAGAGAAGAAATTCACAAAAAATAAAACAGAACTGATTATCAAACATAGAGTAATCACAGAAAATACAGAGTCCAGCAGGAAACTGAAACAATGAGCAAATATAATTAACAGAGGAAAACAACAAACATGGACTCATTTTAATGGTAAAGATGAGAAGCAAGCAACAAGTGAGAAGAGAGGGTGGTAGTAGAACTGATTTATGTGAGAGAAGAGTAAGGTGGTGTGTCCAATGACTTGCTGTCAGACTTTTGATGGAGGTGTATTTTCAATTTTGCTCTGAAAATGGAGAAAGAGGAGATTTCCTCTTATGTGAGGGGGAATAATTGCCAAAGTTAGGGTGCAAGAATGGAGGGGTGGTCAGTAAAATGCAGTTCATTTTTTTTTGGGGGGGGGGGTGAACTGAGGGAAACAATTGGGAGAAGTTGAGGAGATTGTAGGGTGTAGCTTTATTATGGAGTTTGGCAGCAAGAAGTAGGAAGACACTTTGTTGAAGTAGTTTGAAAAGAAGAGGCCCAAAGAGTACGCTAAACTCTCATAGCCATCTACACACACACGCGCGCGCGCATGTACATATGTATAGATACATATACATACATACAATCTACACATACACACATATACATACATACACACCACATATCTATATAACAATACACAAATATATGTAAGTGTTTGGTAGCAGTTAACGTCATTAGTCCATAAAGTAAACTAAAGGTTCTTTTTTTTGCAAATGTCCACAATGCAGAAGAAGTGTGTCTATTAGGAGTGTGAGTGAGTGAGAGAGTATGTGTGTGTGTGTGTGTGTGTGTGTGTGTGTGTGTGTGTGTTTATGCATGTTCACAGGTTAAGGTTAGGTAAGAGGATAATTTTTGTGTTGTGTATTACGTGAGCATCAGTGTTTGCTGTTTAGGGTTAGAGCTAGGGATAGATGAGGGGATAATTTCAGTGTTGTGCACATCTGAATGTGTGTCTTACAAGTGTGCTAACCCTGACCCTGCCCCATACGCAACCCTGAACACTACGTTAAGAAAAACCCTTTCACTAACAGTATCAATATTTAGACAAAGCTCGTTTGTTGTTATTGTCAAGATTTTTTTTGTTAAAGTCACTGAGCTTAAAAGGCAACCATTTGTTCTTTTTCTATCACTATGATTTCAGGAGAGTGTTCAGTTAGTGGCTTATTCAATCTGCAGCAATCAATGAAAATGGTGTGGATCTTTCTGCAAACTGACCATTTTTCATGCGTATGCAAACACACACACACACACACACATTTATACATATATATATATATATATATATATATATTACACACACACACACACACACACACACACACACACGTGTGTGTATGTGTGTGTACATGCATACATAGATATAGATGTGCGTGTGTTTATGCCTATGCACACGTGTGTGTATCACTAAATCAAAAAGCTAAACAAATCTGAAGTAAAGTAGTTGAATACAAAAGCTCAAAAACGCAAATCATTCTGAAAAAAACATTAAATTATGTTTGGGGGGGAGGGGCAAGCCCCCTTGCACTTCCCTCACCCCATGCTATCGTAAACCCACACACCCGAAAACGATAACACCAAGACAAAAACACCAAATCATCCCTTAACTGACTCCACACACCACATAGAATTTACCAAGGGAAAGTAACCAGTCAACCAACAAGCACAAGAAACCACATGGAAGAACTTCAAACCTGCACCCCCCACACTCCTCAACTAATTATACCAACTCCAAGATTGCACTATAGTGAAGGAAATGGCACACTCCCAAATATTGGCCGAATGCCTCCTTTCCCTGGGTAACGTGTCAGTTACGTGAGAAGTCATTTAACAGAAGATTCGGTGTTTTCGCCTCAGTGTCATTGTTTTCATGTATGTGGGTTTCGATCTTAACAGGCAGACTCATGGGTGTATGTCAGATGATCATCTTTCTGGAAACTTAAAAAAAAAAAAAAAAATCAAAGAGATCATAAGATCAAGTTTCAAAAAACTAAAAGAAAAAAAATCTAACTTTTTTACATTTCTGCAGAAGGGCAAGACCGCTGGGAAAAGGATAAATTTCCCAATGCTTGATGTACGGTGATCTCCATTCAAAACCCTTGAGTTTTCAAAAACCGGTTCATATGGTCTCGACCATATGGAGTTCAAATTTTTGAAAACTCGATCAGCTGATAGGGACCCATATATCAAGAGACCCTCTTCAAGCTCACACTATAGTGAGGAGAGAGAAAATTCCTGGACCATCACTATACTGTAATCTTACACAGGAAAAAAGTGATTTTTCAGTTACACATACCAGCTTTTTTTCCATTTGACAAATTAAACTTTCAACCACAGGTATGTATTCTGTGTGTATGTGTTTGTGTATGTGTGTATCAAAATTAAGTAAGAATTACCATGCCACATCACCAAATATGCTAACGAGGTAAATCAAGCTGCAACTTACATGACTAAAGAGTTCATTAGTAAGACCCAGATAATTGTGCAAGGCCAGAAATGTCACCCTCTGCAGTCGAACCATTATTATCTATAAAAAAAAGAAGAAAAACGATGTTGATTTTTTTTATACTACGTTACTATGCAGAACTAATAAAAATGTATGAAACTGAGTTTATTTTCTTCAAAAGAATACATTAAATACACAAAAAACTGCATTTATGCAACACATACAGGCATGAAGAATAAACTATAAATGCTGCTATTTCAGCTACTGCAAGGATAAATATAACCTCAGGTTCTGTAGTCTATCCATCACCCATTTATCCGTACACTAAGTCAACATTCAACAACTCAGTCTTCACAGTACTACTACACAACTCTAGGAACTCACTTAAAATAATGTTTGAAAAGTAGTACTATATGCTGAAGCTCAAGTAACTTTACAATTAAACAACATTAACTTGTAATCATGATATTGTTGAGTACACTATCTATAAAACCAGTGCTACCTTAATGACAGGCATTTTAAGAGCTTTTAAACTGTTAAAGATAGATATGAACACTTTAGATTATATAAGCAAGTACAAATTATTTAAAGCAAAGTAATATGGTATTGCAAACAAATGCAGAGGATGAAATTTATAAGATAAAAACAGGGTTTTATTTAGATACGCACTTATATATTTTGTGTTTATTTTCTACATAACTTCTTCTTCTTTCGGCTTTTCCCGGTCGCCACAGCGGATCAACTGTCTGCTCATGATTGGCAGTGGAGTTTTACGGTGTCGAGTTGCCAGCCCGGCGACCAACCTTCCACAGAAGGCACACACACGCACGCACTCACGCCTAGGGCCAATTTAGAGTGCCCAATCCACCTATAGCATGTCTTTGGAATGTGGGAGGAAACCAGAGCACCCAGTGGAAACCCACGCGACCACAGGGAAGACATGCAGACTCCGCACAGAAGGCACCACAGCCGAGGATCGAACCAGAGAACCTCTTGCTGTGAGGTGGTAACGTTAACCACTGCATCACTGCGGCCGCCCTGCTAGTTTAAAATTAAACAATACGCATATTTTCCAAACCAACCTTTCAAGTATATAAAAGGTGATATGTTCAACATTGTCAAAACATTTCTGATTTCCCCGCCTCTGAGAATCGCCCGTCTGCGACGAACAAAGGCCCACTGCCCTGGAACACCACCTGAGCCCCATGATTCCTTGAAATCATTGTGACTTAGCTCATCAACGAAGTTTCAAGACAACTAGCTCCTCTGTATTTTATAAAATAATGTAACACATTTCCTCAGTTTGGAAGAGGCATCTTTGACATAGTCTGGTAAATTCTGTTATAGTAAAACAGGCTATTAATGTCAAACCATAGATGACGTTATACTTGGGTATCTGTTGTCTTCAGCAGATTTTTCTATATAACAGCATCCTAAAAATGCAGAAAATATTAGTTATCCTCATTTTTGACAAATGAAAGTTAATACTGTTAAAACCATACTTATTAATGAGGTACTGCAAGCATGAATGTGATTTAATGCCATCAGTCTCAAAGTAGTGTTTTGTACACATGCAGAGTTTTTGCTCTGAAAATGGGCAAAATACAAACAAAAATTATCCCCATATTTAAAAAAAAAAATGAATAACTGCAAAGGAAGATGGAATAAAAACATACAAAAAATGACTGAAGAAATTATGTAGAGGTCATCTATTCCAAAGACCGTCTCCATCTGTGTTAAATATTTTCTAATGTTTCCCACTGAAACTAGGGTAGCTAGTAGTTGTAGCATAGTCCACATCCAGGCCTGCTGCTTATTTACTGTGTACTAAACTACACTGTTATACTGCAATTGCCTGCTACACTATGCCTGTAAAACTGAATGTTATTTCTGTTTTCACTGTTTAGCAAGCTTTTTTGTTGTTTCTACTGTTTAAGTATTTGCTGGTATTGTTTCACTGTTTTAAAGCTATCTGTTCTGCCTGTTCTGGTTTTCCCACCAAGCAGTACTTTATTAACTGATCTGCTAACTATTTCAATTATTCTTTAGAGCCTTCTGGCTGATTTTCTGTGGATTTAAAAGCTTTTTAGTGTCTCACTGCTATTTTTCCTGCTATGTTAAATATTCTGTAGTGTTTCCCACTGTAATTAGGGTTGCTAGTATCTGTAGCATAGTCCATATCCAGGCCTGCTGCTTCTGGAACTGTTTGTAGTGGTTTGTTTGTTCTGAGTACATTTTCCGGGCCATCTTGGATTGGAATGGGCCTATCTGCACTTTTGTGAGAGAACTGTGTTTAACTAGCACTTGACTGGTAAACGGAGGCCAGTCTAGGGCTTGGAATAAGCATCTTCATTAGTCCTTTTGAATTTTGTTAGAGTTTATTTTCAAGTTTTAGCTTCTGGTATTTAGGCCCTGCGTCTGAGCAGGTTTCTGCTTGTTTACGTTTCACACAGCACCACGTACTGTCATGCAATTGCACGCCAAAGTCAGACAGTTAAATTAAACAAAATTTCCCTTGAAACCCAGGCAGAAATATCCATTTGCCGAGCTCCTCCATGATCATTTCTGAAATGCCATCCCTAGTGGCAACAGTCTTCTTTCTATTGAAAAGGACAGGGCTGCTACAGCTATAAAAAGGGGAGGCATTAAAGAAACTTGGGCAGATTAGAAGCTATGACACCTGGGATATGGAAAAAGCTGGGCACAAGGTTTATATGATGTACAAAGTAGATAAGTCTAGGGGGCAAGATTGCCATTCAAAAGATTAAGTGTATGCTCAGGGAAGGAAATGGAGAGTCAGTCAAAGAAAACACCACAAGCTAAGGTGTGCAAACTGTTAAAAAGACTACTACGCAAGGAAATGAAAGCAGGTGGTTAGACACTGCATACTGATGAACAGCTACACTGAAGGGGAAGAACAAAAAGATGGCAGACTAAACATCATCATAGATGATTTGATTTTTATAAGTCATGGTGGTCATGATGAGGTTTTGGAATTTGTTGAATATTTACAAATGAACAGATTTGGACATACCTTTGATGGACTTCCGTGTGGAAAAGTGAAACTGAAGGATTGTGATAATGGAAAGATTAGAACTTCTGTGCATAGGAAATTTGATGAAGGAGGGCAGTATTTGTATGGTACAAGTTGCCACCCCCCCCCCCCCCAATTTGTTGGCTGCCCTACCGTATGGTGAATTCTTGTGTTTAAACAGATTGTAAAATAATGAAGTTGATTTTTTTAGGAAGGTTCAGAGGACAATGGACATGTTTTTTATCTAGAGAGCATAACAAGTGTGAAGTTAAAAGATCTTTTGAGAAAGTTATGGGAGAAATTGGGAGATGGTAAAAGAAATGTTAGACATGTTACTGATGTCCCTAATAATATTTTAAGAGTTCCCCAGTTTTAAACTGATATTGAGGGGGAAAAGATATATTCTGTCACTGTCTACAGTGTATTCAGTGACCAATTAGTGGATCTTTTTAAGTATTATTGTTTTTTTATTACAATCTCACGACTTTGCGACTAAGTTGTGTAAAATTCCTTTTATTTCATATAAGCAAGGCAGATGCATAAAAGATATGCTAGTACATAGAAGTTTCCAGTTACCCAATGCTTTGATGCACCAGGTCTTGTCAACGATTGGTACTTTCCCTTGTGGGGGATGTATAAGTTGGCAGTATATAGTAAAATCTTTTTTTAGGATTAATGATGTGTCCTTTAATCCTGTGAGCAGGTATTCTTGCAGCACGGAAGATGTTACTTATTTATTTTATTTATTTAACATTTGTTAATTGGAAAAGTCTGACTAGGACAGAGCCTATGTTTAGCAGAGGCTCTTTGGAATTTGGGAGGAAGACTCCGCAAAGAAAGCACCCCAGCCAAGAATTTAACCAGAGAACCTCTTGCTGTAGCGGAGCAAGGTTAATCACTGCACCACTGCGCTACATGTACTTAGATGTCCATGTAATTTGCTTTCTGTGGGGGTGAGCAAAGGGCTTTCAAAATAAGACTGCAAGAACATTTCAGGAATATTAAAAAAAATCTAGATGTGAAAGCCCTGTTGCATTACACTTCCATTTACATCACCAAGGTAACCCATTAGGGTTACATGCAACAATTTTGGAGTAGGTTGCACTTAAAGGTGGTGAAAATGTGATATTAAAACACAAGTTACTGTATAAGGAATGTATTTTATATTGAAGTTTGGTACTTTAATCCCTACTGGTTTAAATGCTGAGTGTAACTGGAAATATCTCTTTTGATAATTATTCAAACATTTGATTGTTTAATTGTTTAATCACGTGCTGTTCATTTTTTGTGATGTATATAAGATGAGTCTTTTTATGTGTATTTACTCCTTGAAAGCTTTTGTAGCCAAGCAGCTAGAGGTTTTTTTATTTTAGTTTGTTATATTAAACATTTTTCACTTTTGGATACATGTGGGTATTTTTTTATTTTATTTGTCTGCCTTGTGATTGCTGCGAACAACATCATGGAATGAAATGAAATGAAATTAAATGAATAGTGATTCTGAGGCATCTGAATCTTCCAGAGACACAATGGGCATCCTCAGATCCTGGCTGAAAATAGAGAATGAACAGACAGAAACCGTGGATAGTGAGACATCTCTCTACTTTTGGAGAATACACACTAGTAGTAGTAGCAAATGTTCTTAGGGAGGTGAAAGTAAAGGAACTGCTAACTGCGACCATGCAACAATGTGATTACTCCAGCAAGCAGATCCTATGGTCCACATACTGGCATACAGGTATGAAGTTACAGCAGTATGGATTAGAAACAAAAGCAAAAAAGAATAATAGTAGGGCTGGGGAAGTGACAGAGATCTAGGAAGACAAACATAGGTTGGAAGACTTATGAATAGCATAGGGGGCCACAGTAGAGACTGGACTGAGAAAGAAAAAGAATGGGGAAAAGGAGGAAGAAACTGTTGAGGTTAAACAAAATGGTAAGGAGACAATAAAGGAGAAATGAAATCTGAGATGCAAGGAAGTGGGAGAAGCTTACAAACGTAATGCATAAAAGAAAGACTTCTAGGGACAGTGCAACAGCTAAAGACAGGGTGGGAATGGAATCAGAAGAAGGTGGGAGGACAAAAAGATTTTTCTTTTTTCTAGTGTACAGCAAATAGGGAAGGTGATAAGCCAGAAGTGATGAAGATGATCAGCAGAGGAAGATATGCAACAGAGTCCTGGCAGTAAGCAAAGACACTACACTGTTCATCTGCCTTCAAGAAAAAATAAAGGAGGGGGGAGTATTACCAATCTGGAGATGGGGGATGGGAAAGAGATGAGGCAAGAGGTCCAAGCAGACTACATCAGAATCTACAGAGACTGGAAAATAATTTGATCCCAAGGTCAGATGGGTTGCAACTTAAAATCAATATATATCCTGTCAAGGTACTGACCAAGCTCTGAAATATACACTGGATAGATTTCTGGGCAGTGATGAGAAAAAAGAAGCCACTGCTGTCCCACTGTGCAAGTTAGGTAACAGGACCAACATAAGAAGCAACAGATTTCTTAGCTTGCCTGACCTAGGTGACACAGAAAAGAAATGGAAAATACCATCAGAGAAAAGCTGGTGGAATTTCTAGACTACTCTCAGCTAAAAAGCATGAATCAGCATAGGTTCAGTCAGAAGATCCTACAAATCAGCCTGATGCAGTTCTATGACCAAAACTAAAAAAGAATATCACAGTAGATGCAGTTTGCCTAGGTTATAGCATGGTGTTTGACTTGGTTCAACCATAAATGACCATCATGTATACGTACAGCATTATGGGCTCCATATGGAAATATTTAGATGGGTACAGAGATTACTGGAAAAAAGGAAGGATGTTATGGGGTGATGGTGACAGGGACCCCTTCAGGAATACGAGGGGTGATCAGTGGTTTAACATATGGGTTGGTTTGGAGCAGAGTTGGTAACATTGAGAAAAACATTACACTATTTGTGGTTGACATCAAGAAAGCGACACAGTAAGTGATGAATGAAAAAGCTTAAGATGGGATCTGAGGAAATAAAAGAGATATGCAGGAGGTGGCAGCTAAGACTGAAATGCTAATGAATACCCACTGCTAGATTAATACTGACTCCCTGCGCAAGGGCTACAAATGTACACTGCTCTGTTTGATATCATACCACAATTTCTCCATCTAGCCATAGTAGGAAGGGCTCTGATCTAAGCTCCACTTCTACAGTTATAGATTTTAAAGGGCCAAGCAAGACAAGACTGTTCTTAGATTGTGCACAGTAATGTGATAACTTCCTTAAAGGGGGCTCTATATTTCTCTGCAAGAGGAAAAATTAATGGACTTCTCCAACCAATCGGTACTGCATCTAACATTACAGTCTGTGAGAGGTTCAGATGCAAGAAGAGGACTCTCACATTAAAACTGGTGGTAATAATCCACTGTTATACAGTCCACTGACAACAGTCAAGTGCACTGACCCAAAGTAAGTTTGTTTCAGATGCTGATGATGCCCTGGCCAGAGTGTCAAAACAATCAGCAGAGCCTCCCTAACTCCAATATCAAAAAGCTCTACAAGCTTTTCCAGTGCATGACCACCAAAGAAGGCTCAAACTGTTACATGAGACACAGACAGATAAGGAAATGAAAGCCCATAGTAGCACAGACTCTCTTGATAAGCGCACCTAATGTTTTGGACTTCTGGCCATATGTCAGGGTGGATATGTGTTGCAGCTTCTGTGACCTATATTAAATTGCAGAGATCATGTAAGAGACAACCTTGGGGTGCTTTCCAAACTTGTGATTTGAGAACATGGAAAAAAAGGCAAAAACCTTTTTTTTCTGGAAGCAAGAGTAATAAAATCCAGATTTTTCCAAGCCACCACATCAGCATCTCTAAGGACCAAATAAAGGAGAAGGTGTGACCCAAAGCTCCTCCTCCTAGCTGAGACAGACACCAGACCTCATTTGTGGGATGAGGACAAAGGCAACTTTTCTAACTATACATGAATTCATCAGAATTAAGGTCTTCCATAAAGCAAGGTCACCCAAAAGAGAGACGGACAGGAATTGATCTCATTACCCTCCTCTGCCTCAGAGGCAGGGACCACAGTGCCTTCAAAAGCACCCCAAGCTAATTTTGATGAGGAGAAAATGGACTAATGCCTATAAGGTTGACTGAACATAACCCTGAGGCAAGATAACTAACAGGCAAGGGTTCCTCCTTCTAGGTCTAATATCTAAGAAGGCTGCAGTGAAGTAAAGGATGTCCAGCAGAATCTGCATTCTAATAACACCAGTGAAAGGTTCTGTAGTCTAAACCAAGGTCTATCTGCATTAAGCCTGATATTATATGTGACTCTCTAAGGAAATATGACCTTTCATTTATTACGTGGAGCTGGCAAACTGAAGTGAGATTGGTTTTGGGTTGTAATATTAGTTATTAGATCTGTCCAGATTCCCTGCAAAGAAAAAAAAGTTGTGTAAAATCTTACCATAACCACAGATATCCTTCTCTTCTATGTTGCAGTATTCTTTACATGAGGGATGACTGCCGCAAGCGGTATGTCATTTGGCCAGTATACAAAATCCTTCGACCACTGCAGGATACATGGGACATTGCACGTAGGCCTGTAGACAGCGTAGGTCATAAAACTGATATCCGCATGTACCATCCTCAGAACTGAATGCCCCAGTAGGAACACTAGCTTGAGGAACAAAAGGAGGTAAACATACATCCACAGAAAAAACATGAACCAGAGGGAAAGGTGGGAGGGACAAAATACATAGAAGAGAAGAACATCTATGGTTATGTTAAGATTTTACACAATTCTATGTTCTTCTATTCTTATACTGTAGTATTCTTCACATGAGGGAGAAAACCACAGCTCATGAAAGAGGGAGGAGTGAGGAGAAAAACATGAAGAATGGCTCTAGCAAAACCACCTCTGGATCTGGAGATGCCATCCAACTTGTGATGTTTAGTGAAAGTGTGAACAGAAATCCAAGTGGCTACTTTGAAAATAGAAGTAGAATCGAAACCCTTGAAAAATGCACCAGAAGAGCAGCAGCTCTAGCAGAGTGAGCCTTAACAGGGGAAAAGAGCGACTTACCGTGATAAATATAGCAAAATGAAATGGCCTTGGAAATCCAAGTAGAAATTTTCTGCTTGGAAACAGGTCTTCCAAGAGCACTGGGATCAAAAGGCACAAAAAGCTGATCAGATTTCCTGACTCTCACTAAGGGACTATGGAGAGGTGAAAAAGGTAGGCAAATTAATAGACTGATTAAGTGACAATTCATTTACAACCTTGGGCATAAAGGAAGTATTGGTACACAAAGAAACCCTATCCTGATGAAAAACTAGGAAGGGTGGAAAGTCCATCAAACCTGAAGCTCAGACACCCCTCTGGCAGAGGTGATAGCAACTTCTTTTTCTTTCGGCTGTTCCCATTAGGGGTTGCCACAGCGGATCATCTGTTTCCATTTCTTCTTGTCCTCTGCATCTTGCTCTGTCACACCAACCACCTGCATGTCCTCCCCCATCACATCCATAAACCTTATCTTAGGCCTTCCTCTTTTCAACTTACCTGGCAGCTTCATCCTTAACATCCTTTTCCCAATATACCCAGCAGCTCTCCTCAGAACATGTCCAAACCAACGCACTCTCGCCTCTCTGGCTTTGTCTCCAAACTGTCCAACCTGGGCTGACCCTCTAATATACTTATTCCTGATCCTGTCTACCCTTGTCATGCCCAGTGCAAATCTTAACATCTGGTGATAGCGACTGATAGCACATTTTTTCACGTACAATGTTACAGAGAGAAGCTGTGGCTGCAGGTTCAAAAGGATCCACAGTGGGTTTTTCCGGAACATAATTTAGATCCCAAGCAAGGGGAACAGGTTTCCTGGGGGGATTTATGTAAAGGACACCCTTTAAGAAAAATTTTACATCCAATCTAGAAGTCAATGGAGGAGTCAAAGGCAGACAAGCAGAAATGGCTGATAAATGAACTTTAGCAGAAGAATAAGACAAGCCGGCCTTCAGCAGTATACACAAATAGGATAGAACCAAAGGAATGTCCACAGATAGATGGATCTAAATTACGAGACAGACACCAGATGGAAAACCTCCTCCATTTTGATAAGTAAGATTTCTTGGTATTGGGTTTCCTAGCCTCCTGCAGAACCCTAAGCACTTACTCAGAAAAGAGCTGTCTGAAAGGAATCAAAAATTTATCACCCACAATGTCAGATGCAGAGTTGACAGAAATGGGTGTATGAGAGATACCTTGTCTTGTGTGAGAAGATCCACCCTGTGAGGTAACTTGTGATGATTGCCCTTGGCTAAATGTAGAAAAAGAGGGAACCAATGCTGTCTTGGCCAAAAGGGGGTCACAGCAAGATTTTCTGTCTGTCCTGCTGAATCTTCAGAAAGACTTTCTGAATGACAGAGAAGGGGGGATGCATACAGAAACATCCCCTTCCAAGAAATAGGGTGTCCACCTTCCAGACCAGAGGACTTGGGACTCTGGCACAAAATTCTGGAAGTTGTCTGTTCAAAGGTGAGGAAAAGAGATCAACTTGAGGTGTTTCCCACTGGTGGATAATGGCCAGAAACACATCCCTAGAAAACATTCATTCATGGGATTGAGTCATGGATCTGCTGAGTGTGTCTGCCACTACATTCTGATTGGAGAAGATATACAATGCCTGCATAGTGACCTGGTACTGATCTGTCAGCCCCCATGTCATGAGAGCTAGCCTGCAGAGAAAATATGATTTTGTCTCCTCCTGTTTGTTTACATATCAAAGTATTGTGGTGTTGTCAGTAAACTGCCTTATGGTCCAGGACATAAAAGAGTATGGAAAGTCTGAAAAGCCAGCAGAAGAGCTCTCATTTCTTTTATATTTATATGTTCTTGCTTTTGAGAAGGGGATCAAAGGCCTTAAACCTTTAAGTTTGCAAATGCTGATCCCCGACCAATGTCTGAGGCATCTGTGAACAGGATTTGAGTAGGAAGAGGAGGATGCTAGGAAGACCTGGGTTTAGTGAAAACTGCTGAATCCACCAACACAGTTCTCTTTTTAGACAAAAAAGAAGAAGGACAAACTCCAATGGGTGCAGATGCTGTCTCCAAGCTGACTTTAAGAACCACTGACATTTCCTCATGTGCAGTTTGGCCAGAAGTAACATGGGGATAGTGGAAGCCATAAATCCCAGCAGGCTGAGAAACACTCTGGCTGTCAGAAAGTGCAAAGGGAGAATGTTTTGGAAACAGTCGATTAGAAACTGAAATTTTTGAGAAAGTAGGGAAGCCAACATTAGGTCTGTCTGTATCCTGCACATCAGGAAGACGTGGTCTTGGGAAGAGATGAGGAAGGCTTTTTGAAATTTATTGTGAAAGCCAATCTTTGCAGAAGGGAAATGACAAAAAGAAGATGCTGTCACAAAGTCTTTTGAAGGGATTCCTGGAGCAGCAGGTTGTCCAGATAAGGGAAGACCTGTATACCCTAGATTCTGCAGAAAGTAATGACAGGAGCCAAGCATTTTGTAAATACTCTTGATGCCAAAAAGGGCAAAGCAGAGAACTGTAAATGTGAGGAAGCAACAGAAAAATGAAGAAATTTCCTGTAAAGGGATGAATGGAAATATGAAGGTAGGCATCCACGATGTTCAGGTAGGCCAGAAAATCCTGTGGAAGGATGAGAGGAAATAAAAGTCTGTAAAGAGAGTATGTGAAATGTTGGAACCTTTAAGAAGGGGTTGAGATGAGGGTCTAGAATGGGTCTCCAAGGGCCATCTTTCCTGGGAACAAGAAACATCCTGGAATAGAAACCTTTCCCCCTTTGAGGCACTGGAACTTCTTGTATAGTTCCCTGGCATTTCAACTCCAAAAGCACCTCTGGAAAAAATGAAGGTGTTCTCAGGGTGGTTGAGGAATTCCCTTGAAAGAAGGGAGAGTTTTCCAGACCATGAAGTACCTTTTGTGTATAATGAAAAGGACCAAAGAATCCTGAGTTATATATGTTCCCAGGCTTGGAGGGAAAGGGAGATATGCTGAGAAAGGGAGATTTGGGACAGGCATGGGTGATAGTCACAGACTACCTGGCTTGTCAGGAAAGGGCTGCTTCTGGGAAGGTGCAGACTGAGAGGGCTTAGAAGCAGGTGCTTTCCTAGCTGTTCTCAT
The DNA here is from genome assembly GCF_019279795.1 of Protopterus annectens. Taxonomy (NCBI): domain Eukaryota; kingdom Metazoa; phylum Chordata; order Ceratodontiformes; family Protopteridae; genus Protopterus; species Protopterus annectens. The sequence continues at coordinate 826,810,957 of NC_056743.1, read as the reverse complement.
ACTTCTAGAAGGAGGAGTGTGAGATTGTTTCCTAACAAAAGGAGTTTTAGCTGGAGAATTCTTTCGAAATTTAGGAGCTGGAGACACAAAAAAGTGCCTTAAATCCTGTAACTCCTTCCCTTTCCCCTGCAGTAACTTGAGCAAAGTAGCTGCAGCAGTTCCAAATAAGGCATTACTGGCTAAAGAGGCATCCATAATCTTAACCTTGAAATCATCAGGGAGTGTTTGAAGCCTCACCCAGGAATATCTCCTCAAGACAGAGCACAAGGCAGCAGCTCTAGAAGTTGCCTCAGCTGCATTTAATGGAATGATGGACCACCTGAGAAGAAGCCCCAGAAGAGAGCAGAACTGGCACTTAACCTCTGAATCTGGAAAGTCAGGTAGAAGATGAGTAGCCTGAGAAAGAAGGCTCAAGGAGTACTTAGTCATATGGGTGTGGTAGTTGATAACAAGAAAAGCCAGGATAACGGAGGTGTACACCTTCTTTCCCAACCTTTCCATAATTCTACTCGCCTTATCAGTAGGGGTAGAGCAGTGGATGGCAGAAGTCTGGATGGCTTATCAGCAACCACAGAAACTACAACTGGATCGGCAAAAGGACATCTGTAAAGGAATTTACAGTCCTCAGAAACTTTGTAAAACCTATCTGGCCTTTTAGTGGCAGGAGTTTGAGTATCCAGAGCCTGTGATGCAGAAGAGAAGGCATCAAGAAAGGCTGGTAAAACAGGAGGCACAGCAATGGTGATGGAGAGTCCATTTGAAGTAAATTCTAGTATCTTTTCTGCACCTCAGACATCTGAGAGCAGTCCCATTTGAAGTAGTCCCTCATGGGCACAATAATCTCAACAAATGTAATATCCTTACAAGAAGACTCAGTGCCATCAGATTTTTCCTAAGGTGAAGCATACTCCAAAAAACAAGTAAACTGGGAAGAGTAAGCCAAAAATATCATCTGCTGGGGAATCCTCCTTGTCAGAAAGAACCTGTTGCCTAACCCTTTTGTGAGGGGAAGAAGTATGACGGGAGACTCCTGAGGGAGCCATCAAGGTGATAGGCCTGCCAATAAGACGATGACTCTTGTGGAAAAGAAACATGTTTAGATTTTGCTTCTTTTTAAAGGTGGACATCTGGTTTGTTTAAGGTGGAAGGGCCCAATGGAGGCCTACCCAGTGTACCCACCATTGGTACATCATCTCTGACTACAACCCGTGGGACACTTTGCAGTCCTTCTGAAGTAGTGAGCCTAGGCTCCCCCTGCCCATCCACTGTGGACATCTGCAAACCCTCCAAGGACATGCCAGTAGATGAATCCGTTACAGCCTCCAAAGAGGTACCAGCCGAGGAATCCGAACCAATATCCAAACAGACCTCCGTGCCTTCAATGGCCTCAAGAAGGATGTCTAGAATAGGAGGTGTAGCCAAAGTAACTGGCTTGAGTTTCTTAGCCTTCTTCACAGGCTCAGCAGAAGGCCCCAACTCGCCCTCCATAATGTCACATGCTAATCTCTTAAGCCTCTTATTTTCAAGGTAAATATTATGAAAAGAAAGGTGGCTTCCTAGGGTCTTTGGAACAAACACCTGATAGAAAGGGCAAGATTTATGGTCGTGGTTAGGCCCTAAACAGAAAACAGATCATGTGTGTCTTTATGTGTGAATTGTCTGCCACACTGGCACTTGCCTTTCTTGGATGACATGTAACCTCAAACAAAAGCAGTAGCAAAAGGTAAGAAAGAAAACCCTAACACGGTATTAAGTGATTCCTCTCAATTATTCAATTTAGCAGTTGGAATTCTCCAGCAAGAAGACAATATTCCTATCCAGGGTCATTTCTGCTTCCTCTGACTATGAACCTTTTTCAGATAAAATGGACAGTAATGCCCGGCATATTTTAGTAGCCAGAAAGTCTTTCCTGCCTCTAAGTATGAGGCTGCTGTTAATTTTCATAGATAATGTTAACCAAATAAGACTTGAAATTATCCAGGTGGCATCCACTGAGATAAGTAGTCATCCTTTACTGGAATCCATGAAATGGACTTTGACATGATTTCATTATGCTAATTACTTCAAGGCCACATATTTGATACCAAGAAAGCAATCTACTACATGAAGACTAGTTCACGGACCATGGTGTTTCAATCATTCTTGAAGATCTAGGATTGAAGCTAGTAATTTTCCAGACTGCAATGACTTCTGAAGAACAGTATATTTTCAGACACTTTGAAAGACTTGAGTGTATCTGCTTCAGTCTAGCTACATCCAAGATAGGTAAGTACTCCACATTGCTGAAAGACACTCTTTCTTGTTACTTCAAAGTGCTATCATTACATTTCTGCATTATTTACTGAGTTTCTGCACTCTTTCATACTTTGAAGTGCTGTTATCTTTCACTTCTAGGTCGCTGTACTTTTGCATTTAATTCTAAGTGTTTGATGGTATTTTTATGTTGTAATTGTTGAAGCTCCTGTACTTTGGGCTCTCTTTTTGGTGACTTTACAGTTAGAAAAGTTCAGTCTGCGCTCTAGTGGCAGCAGAGAATAGCTAGATCTTTTCTAAGCTTGGGAATCTGGGGAAACCTTAAGAGTGTGTGTGATGATACAATGTAGTGCCATGTGAGCCAAGGAGAGAATGGCAATGCACGTGTAATATATGCCAGCATAGCTATCTGGAGTTTTGTAAAGAATTTTATGTCATTTGACTATCACACTTATTTGTACAGATGTTTGTGTTAAAAATGCATCAACAATGGGACAGAAAAGAGATATGCATGTCAGACAGTATTATTTTAATTGATTAAATATATATGTTTTAACAGAGATTTCTGGAAGGGAAGAAGTTAATCTCAGTCCAGCAAATTTTGAAAAACAGGTTGAAAATTAAATGGGTTGGCTTAGGCCATACAGATTTTATATTACAGGTCTGATTGCAACCAGAGGCAAAAATGTCTGGGAAAACCAGGATGAGGAATCTTACTGTATTGTCCTTAGGGGGGAACTAGTTGTTACCCTGGAAGGGTGGAAGGCTTTGAAATTGTTTTATAGCTTTCAGATGCTGCAACAGATCTTAGCAAAGCTCTGAGTGTGTACTGTACCACAGTCATGTGACATTTCATTCTATAACCAGCAATTAAATGACTTTTTTAAAATATTAGTGAGACAGATGAAAGAACTCTTGTAGCATCACTTTGTTCTTCAGAACCTGACAGGCAAGATCTCTCACAGATATCTCACACAACCTCACACCTCATCTTGTCTTGCTGTAGTAAGCAACTCATCATCTTGGCTTACTGTAGTAAGTAACTTAACTAGGAAATAGTAATTCTTTAGTCAATCACGAAAATATAGTGAGATTTGTTAAGCACTGTTTTTCTGCATCTGTATGAATCTATCCAACTGTGTTATTTTTTTACATCTTCTGTGATTGAAACTCTGATGTTTATTATAACTAGATATTCAGTATTCTCATGTTTTCGGTTTCATTATTTATTATTAAATATTTCTATACCTTTCATTGTGACTAGTCTTTTAGAGAATACTTTTAACATCTTAAGTGTACTTATGCTTATTCTAGTGACACTGTGGATGCTTTTGAAAGCCTTGCTGCATTGGTTATACTCTACCATTTGTATTAGTATTAATTTTACTCAGTATAATTGGGTACCCTTGTAACAAGCCTTAGAGTACCTGACTGGTGGCAGCATAATTACCTTATAGTCTGGGTAGAGGGGCCACAGCTGGTAAATCTGTACCAGCCTTTCCCAGGTGTGTGTGTGTGTGTGTGTGTGTGTGTGTGTGTGTGTGTGTGTGTGTGTGTGTGTGAAAATCAAATATCCAAGTGTGTCAGCTACATGGAACAGGAACACAGAGCCCCAAAGTGGTCAATGTGGAGTCTTGCTTGGGGCCTGGTGAGAGAGAGAGACAAAGTCCAGCCTCAGGTCTGGAGGGTGCTCACTGTGTGCTTTTAAGGGAAATTGTGCTTGGTGTAGACAGCTGCATCTGAAAATACTGTGTGTATCCATTTTTGTTCCTAGTGGCCATCCCTCATTGGTGTCAGTGGTGAGGATGGAGGCTCACTGATTACTGGCCCGCCCGCCACAGTGTGTTCTTGTGACTGGTCAATGGGCTATTTTACTTGTTTGCTGATTTTCTTTCCTGATTTGCTGATCTGAATGCATCTGTTTCAATCCAGCTCCAATCAAGCTAAAGAAGCACCCCACATTGAAATAACAAGAAAAAAGTACAATTCAGGAAGGTGATACAGTTAAATGTTTGCAATATTTACTGAGTTTCTGCAATTTCTCCTACTTTCAAGTGCTGTTGCATTTCACTGAATTAACTGCTGGATTCTCACACTTTTGCATTTAATTCTAAGTATTTGCTAATACTTTTATGTTGTAATTGCTAAAGTTCCTGCACTTTAGGCTCCCTTTTTAGTAATTTTATAGATAAAAAGATATTGGCATTTGAGAGTAGCGTTGTCTCTACTGAGCTTGGGAATCCGTGAGGAAACCTTAGATTGTTTTTTTTTTTTTAATAAGAAACATCTTTATCAAATTATCACTTATGACATAGGCAATCATCCATTTATATAAATGAAAACAAACCATACTGACACATGTTCCCAATTGCCTCTTTCTTCTCCATCACACCTGAACATTACACATCACTTACAATCTATCCAGTCATTGTCTAACATTACAAGGCTGATTCAATTCCTGCCTTCCCTTAAACCTCACTCCTCCTCCAAAACATTATTCTGCATGTATTGTTCCCACAATTCCCATTTATCCAACCACCATTTTCTAAAGATCCCATTTCCAGTTGTTTTATCTGTTACTGTAGTCACTACTTCTAGTATAGCTAATTTAGACTTTAATTTTCATTTACTAGTAATTGCTTATGTGGCAGCCACTAGAATTAAATTCAGCAAGGCCTTACTATGTCTAGGCAATTCCAAATTTGTATCATAGCTCAAACACAATTTCCTTAGTTACACCAGTTTACTCACCCAGTATTTCTGTTAAGAGTAGTCTGCAGGGAACTTTTAAAGTCTGCCAACTCATAACACTCCCAAAAATATATTCCCAATTACCTCTTTCTTCTCCATTACATCTCCAACATTTACAATCTACCTGAGGAAAAATCCTTTGGAGTCTGCTTGGGGTACAAAAATACCTATGCAAACACTTCCAGGCAAAGATCCTTACTCTTCTAGACTTTGCTGCATATTTGGGGGCCATACATATATCCCTCCAGTGTTTCTTTCTGAATTGCTTATTCAGTTTCTCTTCCCAGTCCTTTCTAATCTCCTCTGATTGATTTTCATAGTTATCATGCAATATTTTATATGTCCTACTAATTATCCCTTTTTAACAGTAGCTTTTTTTCTAGATTCTACTAAAAGCTATACTAGTGCTGATCTTTCACTTATGATCCCTCTTATTTCCTTTCTTTTTGCCTATACTCTGATATCAATCCTTGATGGGGAAGACACCCCCTAGCCTGCAGTCCAAATGAATTATACTGGCCTCTTCCCATGCTATTACCTTCCCCTCCCTAATTATTTGCTCCCAATACCTTGGTTCCTTTGCCAGTTTTCTCCAGTAAATTTAAGCCCGCTCTTTGTCTATTCTCTGTACCCCTAATTGCAGTCATCTGTATTGGCAAAATCTCACCTTAGAGCATGTTGCGATTTACCAGTGGGCTGTTTTGCTTGTTTGCAGATTTTCTGTGCCTGTATAAAATTGTTGCACTTGTGCAACACCGCTAATAGTGCAGTGGGGGTTCAGCAGTACCCTATATAGACACAAGCACTTTGAATCAAACTGATCTCACTTAAACAGGACCCACCCAAGTCACTGGCAAACTTTCAAGCCCCCCCCAAAAAAAACAGTGTGAACTCTACTGCAGAACTGTTCACAGAAACCCTACACCATCATGTAAACAGCTGCACTGCAGCAGCTATACCCACCTAGAATAAATACAGGATTAACTCAAAAAACAAGCCCCTTCAATGGAATTCCTATATCATTAAGTTGTAAAGCAAAAGGAAGTGCAATGCCCAGTAAGGCAAGAAACCACTCAAACTAAATAAGTAATTTAGGTGTCTTATCAAGTCCACCAAAGCCAGATTTGAAATAAAGATAGTCTCATAAGTAAAGGATAAGCACAAAATCTTCTTCAGCTATGTCTGCAACTTCAAAGGTAATACATAACAGTGTGCCAAACTAAGTGTAAAGAGAGCCACCTATGCAGAGCCAGAGGATATAGCAAACTTACTGACTGATGAACCTAGCTCCAGTTTCACTCCCCCCCCCCCCCGACTCAACTCGTGAGATAACCCTAACCATAACTCGTCAGGCTATCACTAGCAAACACGTCCTCAATGCACTTCTCCAAGGCAAAGAATACTGCATGTAGGGGCCCTGATAATATCCCAGGATGCCTCTTGAATACCATGAAATATAACCTATTCAGCCCTGTAAAATCACTGTTCACCCTTAGCCTAGTGAATGGAGGACTACATCAGATTTCCCTCTGTACAAGGGATGGCAAGCTACTGACTAGTCTCATAAATAAAACCATGGAAAGAATTATCATAGATATTAAAAATACATCAGAAAAATGAATGAAAACAGTACCAAAAAAAGCTTCGGTTCCACCAATAAGCGCTTGTTCGACCCAATAATCCACGAGAAGATGTTGTAGTTCTCACAGTTTAATAATCCACACAACGCCAATAAAACATAAAAATACACGGACGAGACTGCAAAGGTAGTAACACGTTATGTAAAAACAGCACATCAGCCTACTGACAACATATGTTGAACGTACACAAAATAAAAAACGCCAAATATATCACGAAGTTTAGCGCTTTCAACCAGGTATCTGGTCTTCCTCAGAACTAATGAATGTCATTCATTTACTCTTTAAATAAGTTCTTTGGCGCCAAAACTTGATTATAATTTAAAGATACACTGCTACTACGTATAGTAGCACAATCCGTTTTGGATTTATCTTTAAATTATAATCAAATGAATGACATTCATTAGTTCTGAGGAAGACCAGATACCTGGTTGAAAATACAGACATAGGAAACCTCCACACACTGACCCAACACAGGCAGATCATGCTTATTCAACCTGGTAAACATTTTTGAGAAAGTCACCAAAGCTATGAACAAAAACAAAATGGTTCACACTGCCTATTTTGACCTGGCCATTCAGGCACTGTAGACAAACTCATGAAACTAGGAATAAACCTTTAATTCAACTGCTGAATAGCCAATTGGTACATAGATGAGATAAAGGAAATTAGGACAGGAGACTCTACAACCACAAAAAAAGGAAAGCTAAAGGGACCATGCCTACATGATGTAGAGATTTATAGTAGTGGGTTGCCATGACAGTGGTCAGTCACTGGGGCCACCTTTTTGTCATCTACTTTTCAGAACTCGCTAGCATGCAAGTTTGCAGAAGACTGCAATCTGAGCACAATCACTGAATCCCACCAAGGACACTATCATCATTCAAGATGGCTTATCATTAATTACTGGTGATGGAGTCATGGTCTAAAACTGAATGCCAAAAAATGTATAATACTATCCTTTGGAAAGATAGCCACCCCTGACAGTTACCACACAAATAGTACACCCCTAAAGACAGACCCAGTAATTAGGGACTTGGTAACACGTGGACAGTAACTTGGCCTTTCACATCATGTGTCCACTATTAAGAAAATCAATCTACACTGTGCAACTTATATACAAGAGCATAGCATTCAAGTACAGCAGTATCATTGTTCTGCTGCATTCAGCCCTCATTACACCACTCAGTAAGTACAATGATCCTTTCACTATGTACCTGACTAGGCATATACAACAACTGGAATGCCTCCAGAGGTTCCTCAGAAAAAGAATATAAGGCGTAAACCACATGTAATATGCAGACTGCCTCAACGCCTTAATCTTATACTCAGAATCCTACAGAATACCAAGACATGATCTATGCTTGGCTTACGAAGCATCATTTGATCTAGTTCAAAAGAAAAAAGCACTCGGATAGCTGCTGCTCGCCCACAAACTTCTTTAATAACACAACACAGCACAGCACACTGGGTGTGCTGTGCTGTGTTTGTGTATCTGAGTGCTATCTTTTGAATTGTGACTGTTAGGCACTTGGTCCATGGTTGTTGCTTTATTTTGATCATCTGATCTAGTACTGATAAACTTGCTGCACATCCACAAGTCTAACAGCACTAGAAATATCCGATTAAAGACCTAAACCTTATTTGCAACATAAACAAAATATGTAGGAGGAACAGTTGTGTGTCACAGAGACTACCCCTACTGTGGAATATGCTTTCCATCCAGGTGAAGCAGAGTTCAGTCCTAACCCTACTCAAATGCAACCTGGACCAATGGCTTAGAAAACAAAATATAGCCCCTGGACAGGCACCTATGCCAATACTAGACACAAGCAGTTTATAAATGCTCTGCCACGTAAACCAAACTACATGTCCCTGGACAATTTAGCCTGTCATTTGCATAAGGAAAACATGTCTAGGCTTAAAAAGGCCTCCTAGGGCCATTAACCTAGTGTCTGCTTATGATCATAAGAGTTATTGCCACAATAGTATCTAAGTAGCTATTTTGGAAAATATCTGTCCAGTTTGTAACCTCTTATTTACAACAAACTGCCCCCTCAGTCCTTACCTGTCTGGATTCAGGACTTCATACATTGCTGGGCTCGTCCTCATTAGAGTACTTAATGACCTCTCAGCGGTAAGAGTGTTATTAAGTGTTGTTCTTGCTGTATTTGACACAATCTTGGGATCTTGACTGGGTGTCTGCATTTCTACTATGATCTTCCATTCATATTCCCTGGTTGGTCTGCCCTTACTTCTCTGTGCATATGAGAAGTGTTTTCTCAAGAATAAATTATTTTTCAGGTCATTCCATGGTGTGAGGTTCAGTATGGCTCCATTATGTCCTCACTGGTTAACTATCTACATGCTTCCAACGTGACAAACATTCGGCGAGCTGGACTGTGACACAAAACATAAGCAACCAATACACACGCACAACTCCGCTTTTTCAAAAAAAGTGGCCCTTAAAGGCACTTTACATATTTTCTTTCCCTTTCTGGATCAGTGGTAGTCACTTGAAAATCAAAGTGGCCAAGTCAAGGGCATCTGACAATCCATGCGACCCCAAGACCTTACATAGCTCATAGCCTTGATACAACCATAATTTTTAGAGGCAGCAGAGTGGAATTTGTGAGAATCACCTCCCAAATCCCCATGTGCAACAATCAGTTGTCATCTAAGGAACAAATGACAGTTCCCGTTAGATGTATTCATTTGGGAAATAGATGGAATCAAGCACTGTACTGTCTCAGACGGCTTTGCAATAGCTGTAAATATGAGAGCTTTTTCTTGAAAGTGCAACTCCATTTACGTAAGGCACACTGTAACAGACGTGATGCCTCAAACAGCAAAAAGTACAGTTGTGTACGGTTACCATAAATGTAGATGGTCGAGTGTATTCACTGCTCCAGTCATCACATTTGGGTAATCTGCCTGCAGGTAGCCCTCAGCCAGCCTGAATACCAGAGTATTCGGATTTCTGCATTGGATGCTGTCACTTCTTCCATGACATCAGGTCGTCAGGGTTATAAAACATGCAGCCGATGCCATTACATCATTATTTCTTGCCCCAGATGTCAGGTGCCCCCACAATAGGAAGCAATTATATGGTATGGTACACCCCCATCAAAAAGCAAATACTTATGGTAAGTGTACACAACTGTACTATGTTCTTCATGTTTCACTGTTGCAGTCATCACATTTGGGTTGATTCCCAAAGCTAAGGAAGGGAAGAGGAAGTTAAAGAGCATTAGGGCCAGCTATTAAGCCCTGCAAGACTGCAGTGGCAAATCCAGCTCTGGATTTAGAAAAGATAGGCATGTGGTAATGCTTGGTGAAGGTATGTACAGAGCTCCAGGTAGCAGCTTCTAGGATGTCCCTGGTAGGGACACCTCTGAGAAATGCTGCAGAGGTAGATGCAGCCCTGGTGGAATGTGATCTTATCCCCTGTTGGGAAGGTTTTCCATGGTGCTTGTAGCAGAAATGGATGGAATGGGCTTTCCATTTGGAAATGGTTTGCTTTGAAATGGCCTTCCCCTCTGCCCCTGCAGCAAAGCCAACTAGCAGCTGTTCAGATTTTCTGAGAGTTGTTTGTGCACGTCCAGAGAGTGCAGAATTTGTTCCCCTTTGTTTTGTGGATTAGGAAAAAAAGTAGGCAAATGAATGGACTGATTTAGGGCCACACCAGACACCACCTTGGGCAAAAAGGAAGGATTAGTCCTGAGGGAAACCCTGCCCACATGGAAGATAATGAAGGGGCCTGTAATTCAGACACTCTTCTTGCTGAAGTGATGGCTGTTTTCCAAGAAAGGCATTTCAACTCTGCTGTTGCAGCTGGCTCAAAGGGGGGAAAATTGAGCTTTTCCAATACAAAGTTAAGGTCCCAGGATGGAGTGGGAGCTCTCCTGGGGGGGGGGTCTTAAATTTTTGGCCCCTCTAAGGAATTGCTTTAGCAAGGGGTGAGAGAAGAGGGGTGGCTCAGTATTATAATGTGCTGAAATGACAGAGGCATGAATTTTAACTGACAAGAAGGATAGGCCCTTGTGGAGCACTTCTGTTAAGTACTCTACAATATGAGGTAAAGTGGGCACCATTGTGCCCATCCCCTGAGCCTGGCTCCAGGAACAGTAACTTTTCCGCATAGGATTTTCTAGTACTAGGCCTCTTAGCCTCCAGAATGACATCCACCACCTGCTTACTGAGAGATGCTAGAGGAGAGCTCAAGGAATTAGCCAGGCTGTAAGGTTCAGGGTTTGAAGCTGAGGGTGCAGAATCTGGCCCACCTGCTGGGACAGCAGGAAAGGGATCTGAGGCAGGTGACATGTTTGTAGCAGTGCCATACTGCACAAGAGAGGGTACCAGTACTGGTGTGGCCAGTCTGGTGCAATCAGTATTGTCCTGGGCTTTCCCTGTTTGATCTTTAGTAGAACCTTCAAGAGGAGAGGCAGAGGGGGAAAGGCACAAACCGAGAGGCTTTCACAGGTAAAGAACAGGGCATCCACTTTCCAAGCTTGACTGTGGGGAGTTTTTGTGCATAATTTGCTCAATTGGTAGTTCTGAGGGGAGGCAAACAGGTCTACCCTGGAGTCCCCCATTTGTTCCTCAAGAGATTGAATATTTTGTGTTCTAGTTTCCATTTGTGTGGGTCCATGAGATTTCTGCTTAAGTCATCTGCCAGTGAATTTAGTTTGCCTGGCAGAAATTATGCTTGTACGTCTACTTGTCAGCTCAAGGCCGTGTTTCACAGAGCCATGGCTAGTCTGCAGAGAGGGTATGAATGGGTCCCCCCCCTGCTTGTTTATATACCACATAACTGTGGTGTTGTCTGTCTTTGCCAATAGTTGGCCTGGAAGAATACAGTCTTTGAAGGTTGTCAGAGCATTCTGTATAGCTAACATTTCTTTTTGACTGATATGCAGGTGCATCTGTCTCGGGTTCCATTTGCAGTGAATGCACTGCCCTGCCATGTGAACCCCCCATGCATAGTCTGATGCATCTGTTGTTAGGGTTTGGGCGGCAAGGCGTAGAGTGAAAGGGAGTCCCTCGTTCTGGTAGCAGGTCTCTGCCCATCAAAGGAACTCTGTCTTCATACAAGGAATGATAGAAATCATTGTTTCCAGGTCCTGAGAATGTTGACACCATAGGCTTTTTAGATACCATTGGAGTTTCCTCATAAGCAGTCTTGCATATGGAATTAGTAGAATGCAAGAGGCCATGAACCCCAAATCTTGCAGTATTTTCCTTGCAGATAGCTGGGGTTTTGTGGCCAATAGTTTGAAGTAGGTTGTCAAATAAACTTGTTTCTCCGGAGTGAAGAATGCCATCTGGGAAGTTGTGTTCAAGCTTGCTCCCAGGAATACAATGTGTTGGCAGAGTATTAGGTGAGACTTCTTTTCGTTGATGGTGTACCCCAGTGAGGTTAGTAGTTTCTTTATGAATGCCACGTGTTGTAATAGCAAGTCCTGGCTTTCTGCCTGAATCAGACAATCGTCCAAGTATGGGTAAATTTGAATATTTCTTTGCCTACAAAATGCAATGGCTGGAGCTAGACACTTTGTGAACACCCTGGGCGCAGTAGATAAGCCAAAGGGAAGTGCAGAGAAAGTGCAGTTGTGTACACTTACCATAAATGTAGATGTTCTAGTGCATTTGCAGTCACCACATACGGGTTATCTGCTTGCAGTCACATATGGGCTATCTGCTTGCGGTAGCCCTCAGTCAGCCTGATTAACAAAGTCTTGGGTTCTGCGTCGGTTGCTGTCCCATCTTCCATGATGTCAGATAGTCAGGGGTATAAAGCATGCAGGCGATGCCATTACATCAGTTTTTCTTGCCCCAGATGTCAGGTGCCCCCATAATGGGAAGCAATTATATATATATACATAAGGTTACACCTCCAACAAAAAAGCAAACACACCAAAAAGCTTTAAACATAGTAAGTAAAAATAGAGGTATAGCCAATAGAAGTCAGGGGGCTGGAGGGAGGGTAACTAGGACTGCAACAGTGAATACACTCCAACATCTACATTTATGGTAAGTGTACACAACTGTACTATGTTCTTCGTGTTTCACTGTTGCAGTCATCACATTTGGGTAGATTCCCAAAGCTAAGGATGGTAGGAGGAAATTAAATAGCATTAGGACCAGCTGTAAGGCCCTGCAAGACTGCAGTGGCAAAACCAGCCCTGGATTTAGAGAAAATTGACAAATGGTAATGCTTGGTGAAGGTATGTACAGAACTCCAGGTAGCAGCTTCTAGGATGTACCTGGTAGGGACACCTCTGAGAAAGGCTGTAGAGGTAGATGCAGCTCTGGTAGAATGTGTTCTAATCCCCAGTGGGGTAGGCTTTCCATGGTGCTTATAGCAGAAATGAATGCAATGGCCTATCCACTTAGAAATGTTTTGCTTTGAAATGGCCTTCCCCTCTGCCCCTGCAGTAAATGCAACCAGCAGTTGTTCAGATTTCCTGAGAGGTTTGGTCCTGTCCAAATAAAATCCAAGTTGTCTGTGCACATCTAAGGAGTGCAGAATTATCTCCCCTTTTTTCTGTGGATTAGAAAAGAAGGTTGGAAAATGAATGGACTATGTAAGGGCCACACTGGATACCACCTTGGGCATGAAAGAGGGATTGGTCCTGAGGGACACCCTATCCGCATGAAAAATGATGGAAGGTTCCACTGCCATGAGGGCCTGTAATTCAGACACCCTTCTAGCTGAAGTGATGGCTAAAAGGAAGACTGTTTTCCAAGAAAGGAATTTCAACTCTGCATTTGCAGCTGGCTCAAAAGGAGCTTGCTCCCAGGAATACAATTTGTTGGCAGGGTACAACACGTGATTTCTTTTTGTTTAGCAGTTTATGTACAAACGCCAGATGATTCAATAGTATGTCCTGGTTTTCTGCCTGAATTAGACAATTGTCCAGGTATGGATATATTTGGATATTTCTTTGCCTGCAAAATGCAATGACTGGAGCTAGGCACTTTGTGAATACCCTGGGTGCAGTAGATAAGCCAAAGGGCAGTGCAGAGAACTGATAGTGCATGTATCCTGCTTTGAATCATAGGTATCTTCTGCAGGATTCCCTTATTGAGATGTGCAGGTAAGCTTCCTTTATATCCAATGTTGCCAACCAGGCATCTTTGCCTAGCATAGGAAGCAGTTGGTGAAGAGTTAACATCTTGAATTCTGGAATCACCAAAAATGTGTTTAGGATAGAGAAGTCCAGAATAGGATGCCAGGAGTTGTCTTTTCTGGGTACCAGGAAAAGTTTTGAGTAGAAACCTTGTCCCCGCTCCTCTTCTGGGACAGGCTGAATAGCCCTTATGGTTAAGAAAGCAATAATTTACTTTTGAGCCTCCCCCCACTGATTTGGGGGTAGGTCTGGCCAACTGTTTGGGATTGGTAAGGAGTGAAAGTGGAATCTGTATCCTTGGTAAACTATATTTAAAACTCATTTGTCCTGGGTAATGAGTTCCCAGTTTTTTGCCTGCCGGGCAATCTTTCCCCCTAAGGGAACAGTCAGTTGTGCAGGGCTTGGAAGATTTAAAGTTAAGTCATTGAGACAGTTTACCATAGGGGGGAGTCTTACCACTCTCTGCTTTGGAAGTGGGAGCCCCCCACTGCTTAGCCCTGTGAGTACCTTGGGACTGAACCCGGGTTGTTCTGCTGGATCAGGATTTGGACTGAGAAGGCCTGGAAGAGGCAGGAAAGGTCCAATTTTTAGAGGGCCACTGTCTACTAAATCTGGGAGGCTGTACTTGCAGGAAATCTTTAACAGTTTGCATAGATTTAGCTTTTTCCTCCATCTTTTTAAGCACTTCTGCTTTATTGCCAAACAGGCGGTCTTGGTTTAAGGGAGCATCCAGCAATTTAGCTTTAACATGATCTGGCAAAGATTGCTCCTTAAACCAAGCATGCCTTCTAAGTACAGACCCAGTGACAGCAGCCCTGCAAGATGCCTCTAGTGAATCAAAACCACATTGCAAAATATGTTTTCCAACTTGTTCAGCAGAATGCATTCAATCCTGTAAATCTTTATTTTCAGCACAGTCAGGAATCAACATCAATTTCTGTTTAAGCAATCCAATAATATGCTGCTGATACTTCAACATATGAAACTGGCAGTTTAAGGCCCTAATGGCCAAGGTTGCAGAAGTGTATACCTTCTTACCCCATCTATCCAGTGACCTGGAATCTCTATCAAAGGGGGTAGGATTTTTGGCAGTAGTAGCCTTAATGCCCTTGGGTCCCTGTGAAATGGTCTCAAGATCCACAGTAGGATTTTTAAAAAGGAACTTGAGAGAGTCAGAAACCCTGTAATATCTATCAGGTTTACTGGGAGCAGGAGGTAAAGAATCAGGAGCCAAGCTAGATTCAGAAAAGGCATCATCAACAATGTCCAGTACAGGGGGGATAGCTAAAGGCCTGTGTTGGGGCAGGAGTAAGAAATCCCTAAGCCTCTTTTTAAAGTCAGATTAATCTTGACTTTCCCAGCAGAAATGCTCCCTAAGAGTGTGCATGGTTTCACCAAAAGAGAAATCCTCTGGAGGTGAAGCAGAGGGAATAGAGTCCTCTGCGTCAGAATCCTCATAGGTAGATAAGGGTAAATCCTGGTCATCAGAGAAACAGAAATTTCAGAATCCCAGAAGAATCATAAGCAAACTCAGTCCAAGGTCTCTTAGAGGGGGAAGGTTGGCTTCCCCTGATTAAAGTAATAAGGTCTTCAGCCATTCTTATCATTTGTTTTTTAGGCATAGAGTCCTGACCATGTGGTCTGGGCGTCGGATTTCTAGGTATGGATCGAATTTTAGGCCCTGAAGAAGAAGATGGCGTCAGTTTAATATGCAAGTCAGTAGGCCTGAATACACCCTCAGAAGCCGGTACCTGCACAGCGGCTCCGGACCCATCCAAGGTAGAGACATCCGCAGGTTCTACAGTTGAAGCATCTCGCGGCATACCTGACTCCGAATGGGTCTCAGTAGAGGTCTGCGAATCTGAAGTAGCGGGTATCAGGGGCTGCAAAAGCACCTCACTGAGTACCAGTGAACTGGCGACTAGCTTAGGAGAAGTGTTGTTGGCAGCTTTGGACCTATGCGGTCTATCTCTGTCTTTATCTTTGCATTTTTTGGGATGTCGGTAGTCGGGTGGCTTACCAAAGCCATATCTGGATAACTGAACTGAGTATCAAAATATTTAGAAGCATAAATATACTGACGACGAATAGTTTGTTGTTTAAATAAGGCACAAAACAGACAGCGAGGTACATCGTGGTCAGGGCCTAGGCAAGGAATGCAGTACGAATGAAAATCTTTATGACATATTCGCTTTCCACAAGAAATACAATTATTGACTTTTACTGACATCGGTTTAGAGCAAGAAAGTTTCCCCAATGGGGAACTTAGCTTAGTTAAGACTTCGGTTCTGAAACTCGAAAACAAAAATTTCAGGAGTCGGCCAACCGACACTTGCAAACTGCTTCCGCTTCGGGAGCCGCATGGCAAGAAAGACTGATGTAATGGCATCGGATGCATGCTTTATACCCGACTAACTGACTTCATGGAAGATGGGAAAGCAACCAACGCAGGACCCAAGACTTTGTTAATCAGGCCGACTGAGGGCTACTGCAAGCAGATAACCCAAATGTGATGACTGCAACAGTGAAACACGAAGAGCATCTGAAAGTGCATGGAGCCCGCCCTGAAACGTAGGTATTGTCTGCAGGATCCTCTTAATGGGATGTGCAAGTAAGTTTCCTTTAAGTTTAGGGTTGCCAGCCAGGCATCCTTGGCTAGCATAGGAAGAAGCTGTTGAAGAGTGAGCATTTTGAATTTTGGAACCACCAGAAAGGTGTTGAGAATAGAGAGGTCCAGGATAGGATGCCAGGAGTTGTCTTTTCTGGGTACCAGAAAAAGTCTTGAATAAAAACCTTGTCCCCGTTGTTCTGCTGGGACAGGCTGAATAGCCCTGATACTGAAAAGAGAGAACCTGCTGTTGGGCCTCCACCCATTGATTTGGGGTTGGTAGTGTGTGGAAGTGGAATCTGTATCCTTGGGAAACTATGCTTAAAACCCATTTGTCCTGGGTAATGAGTTCCCAGTTTTTTGCATGCAGGGCGAGCTTTCCTCCTAAGAGAGCAGGTAGCTGAGCAGGGCTTGGAAGGGTTAAGGTTAAGTCATTGTGCCATTTTTCTGTAGGGGGGTGGCTTACTACTCCCTGCTTTGGAAGTGGGAGCCCCCCACTGCTTAGATCTGTGCGTAGCCTGAGACTGTAGCCTAGGTGGTCTGCTGTTTCTGGGTTTGGACTGAGAAGGCTTTGTTCTGCAGAATGCATTAAATCTTGCAATTCTTTGTGTTCAGCACAGTCAGGAATCAACATAATTTTCTGTTTAAGTAGTCCCATAATATGCTGCTGATACTTTAACATATGAAGCTGACAATTTAAATCCCTAATGGCCAAAGTAGCAGAAGTGTATACTTTCTTACCCCATCTGTCTAAGGCTCTAGAATCTCTATCAGAAGGGGTAGGATTTTTGGCAGCAGTAGCCTTAATGCCTTTTGGCCCTTGGGAAATGGTCTCTGGATCCACAAAAGGATGCTTGAAGAGGAACTCGTGAGAGTCAGGTACTCTGTAGTACCTGTCACATTTTCTGGAAGCTGGAGGTAAAGTGTCAGGGGTAAGGCTAGATTCCAAGAAAGCATAATCTACAATGTCCAGAACAGGAGGGATAGCTAAAGGCCTGTGTTGAAGCAGCAGTAAGAATTCCCTAAGTCTCTTTTTGGACTCAGAGTAATCCTGGCTTTCCCAGCGGAAATGCTCCCTAAGAACATGCAAGGTTTCACTGAAAGAAAACTCTTCTGGAGAGGAAGCAGAGAGAATGGAATTGTCTGCATCAGAATCCTCATAAGTAGATAAGGGCAAATCCTGGTAATTAGAAGGAGCAGAAATATCAGATCCCTGATCAGAAGAATCAGAAAGAAAATCAGTTCTAGGTCTCTTAGAGGGGGAAGGCTGGCTTCCCCTAATTAAGGTAATAAGGTCTTCAGCCATTCTAAGCATTTGTTTTTGAGGCATATGGGATTGAGCCTGCAGTTTGGTCGTCGGTTTTCTAGGCGTAGTGCGAGTTTTTGGCCTGAGGAATTCAGAACTTCTGGATGGAAACAATGGCGTTGGTTTAATATGAATGTCTGTAGGCCTGAATACACCCTCAGAAGCCGGTGCCTGCACAGCGGCTCCAGACTCATCCAAGGTAGAGACATCCACAGGTTCCATAGTCGAAGAAGCATCTCGCGGCATACCAAACTCCGAATGGGTCTCAGTAGAGGCCAGCGAATCTGAAGTATCAAGGGCTGCAAAAGCGCCTCACTGAGTACCGGTGGACTGGCGACTAGCTTAACGGAAGCATCGTCGGCAGTTTTGGACCTATGTGGTCTGTCTCTGTCTTTATCCTTATGTTTTTTCAGAAGATCGGTAGTCGGATGGCTTAACGAAGCCATTTCGGAGCAGGGAGATAGAGTACAAAAGTAACTGGCTGCAAAAATAGCCCGAAGACGAATAGTTCGGGCATTGAGCAAGGCACAAAACCGACAAAGTGGGACATCGACATCGTGGTCTGGGCCTAAACAGGGGATGCAGTAAGAATGAAAATCTCTATAAGGTATTTGTTTTCCAGAGGCAAGACAATTGTTAACTTTTACTGACATCGGTTAGAGCAAGAAAAAGGATACCCAACAGAGTACTTATCTTTTTTGAGAACTTCGGGTCTGAAACTCGAAAACGAAAATTTCAGGAGACGGCCGACCGGCACTTGCAAACTGCTTCAGGCAATGCATGGCAAGAAAGACTGATGTAATGGTATCGGCTGCATGTTTTATACTCCTGATGACCTGACGTCAAGGAAGAAACAGCATACGATGCAGAAATCCGAAGACTCTGGTATTCAGTACGACTGAGGGCTACCTGCAAGCAGATAACCCAAATGTGATGACTGCAACAGTGAAGCACGAATAACATCGTCAGTGTGCATCTATTAAAAGGTTTATATTGTTAACTGCACTGTTCCCATTCTGTGGTGGATATATTTGCAAGTGGTCTCAAGTATTATTTATCTAGTTTTCGTATATCACCAGATCTACGCTATCTGATCAGTCCTTTACCAACATGGTCAAGTCAAAGAAGCTATTACAGCACACCCTAACATCTGACATTCTAGGAAGGACCATAGACCCACCTAGCAAGGTAAAAGAAGCAGTCTCCTCATCAATGGAAAGTTAACTCACCTTAAGTGAACAATGAAGAGAGGTGACTCCCCAGACCCAATGTTACACTTTTCAGTGTGGGGATTATGCCCGTTCACATAAACAGACTGCTCAATAGCACTCCACAGGCTTTCAAGCACAGGCCAAGTAGCAAATGCTTGAACAATGTCCAGCTACATCTCTTACCTTCTCTCTCTTCACTGTGGCTCATATCTGGGATTGTGCTGCTGGAGTCCTTCCTGCCAATCCCTGTACTGAGAAACCTCCAACACTGCCATCTTCACAACCAAGACAAAATTCTAAAGCTTCTTTCTGTATCACCAGTGAGTGGTAAAGTTGAAACTGTGATATCTTCACAGTGAGGTACGTCAATGTCCAGTTCCAAGCAGAAAGCAGTGTCAGTGCAAGTCATGTTTGTAATCTGATAAACACAGATACACTTAAAACATCTACAAATTTTTCACACCAATGAGGGGAAATTCCCTCTTAGCAAAGCTAAAGTTAATATCTGAACTGTAAATGTTAGAGAAAAGAACACAGAAGTGTAGGAGATAGGTACATCATGCTACCTGACGATGCCATGCAGCAGTAGATGAAGAAAGAAGAGACTCTTACAAGAAGAAATCCTGGTTCTATTTTATGACTGCAAAATGTGAGGAGTCTATAAACTCCAATGAAGTTTGAAAAAAAAAATGAAATCAAACTGGATTTTTACTCCTGCATGCATACTCCATGCAGGAGGCTTTGCCTCAAAGGGTCTTAATACAATCAGCTTTGAGGTCACAATGCCTTGGGGACAGGGGCAATTCACTTGCAGCATCACTCAGAATGGTGTTTTTTTTTTTTGCATTCAATGCATGTTGCACTAGAACACCGGAAGAAGTCAAATCTACACTGCTTGTAATTTGGATCCAACTACTATTCTAGACATTAGAGGACTTAAGAAAAGAAAGGAGCAATGTTCATTATCTCTCCTTTTCTCAGTGCATTTTTTTTAGCCTGCACAAAGCAAATGTTCCAGGCCAGGGAAAACAACAGAATGTGGAATGCAGAAGGGCCACCTGCAGTGGACAGCATGAACGTGGATGCATTCTCACGTGGACGACAATGAAGTCTCTTCACAGTGTAAGTAATGAAGAAGTGGCTCGGTAAGAAAAAGGAAAAAGTTCTACTTGTCAGCATTATGAAGCTGTACTGGAAAGATCCATTTTCCTACTACCTGCAGCTCTGCAATACAATGTTTTACCTGCATAATGGACTTCAGCTAGTAGGAGGAGGAAGTTGATCACCGGGGGCTGTCACAGCTATACAGATAGAACATCAGCTTTGGAAAATGTCATACGGTAAGAAAAAAACGTGCATGCTACCAGAAACCCTACCAGATGACACCCATTATCAAAACCTAATTAATATCAAAACATCTGGATTTAATGTCACACAGCTTCAAAAGTTGATACTCTTAAAACAGAATTTTTTTCCACTGAATCCCAAAAGAAAATAAATTAATCCAACTCAATTAGCAAAATGCGTCCAAATTGATATCTGCATGTACATCCCCCCAACAGACTTTAATTATTCACAGCATTCTCCTCACTGATAAACCATCATACTTAACCGCTACGTTTCCAAAATTATACATGACAATCTGTTATACCACAGATCATTTCCCTAATACTATCCCCATGCATACTTAAACACAAAATATGTACTTTTCAGATTACCTGTACTACTCGCACAAGAGTTTCAGGGTATTTTTCAAAGATGGCAAGGAAAGCTTCAACTGGTAATCTTAAAACAGTTGACATCTCTGCAGCTCGAAGTAAAACATTTTTGTACAGCTTCTGGTGACCCTGAAATAACAAAAAGGAATCTAAGTTTTTTAAGCCAAAACCAGTTTTTATTGATGTATGGCATCACTTTGCTGATCAAACAAACGTCAATACACATTTAAATAAAAAAAAAAAAAAAAAAAACTCAAACTATGTTTTCACTTCCAAAAGTCTTGACACTTGCCCATTATACATACTGATATTGTTATCTGTGCTTATGGTCCAACTATTAATCATTACTGCATTTTTTTCACATTGCTGAAATTCCTATTCCATAATTTTTAATCTCTATGAACTTTATAATTTATGCAATTAATTTATTCACAAATAACAAAACATACAACCCAGAAACCTTTGGTCTGAATTCTACACTGCTTTTTTGGATGTGTTATCTGCCTGTCTACTGACAGTACCCCAGCGTTATTCTTTATTTTTCCCCCTGAACAGGAATTCTTTTAGTCACTTTAAACTCTCCTAAAACAATCCTTATAAAAATAATAAAAAAAGATAAATGACCTGGAAACATCAGTTATTATTCAACAGCATTTTAAATATGGACTACAAATTGTCAGCAAAAATAATCAGTTCACATTTATTACAAAATTTAGAACTTTTTCCTGTTAAGCTGTCTTCTTAATTGACAAAAATGTTTACAACATTACACAAATCTTAAAAGCCACAAGGCCCAAGCTAATCCTAAATATTTTTCATTTAAATAGTATTTATTAAAACTTTCTGAACTACAACTGATTATTTATCTCTATGAAATACTTTTCAATATTATTTTAATTTTTAAAGCAATATTATTTATAGTACTTACATAGTTAATTCCTACATTAAACATTCCTGCAGTGTACAATTTATAACAGTACAATAAAAACTCTCTATGTGCCAAAGCAACAATATTAAACTGCACCAGTAGTAATGTTTATACACCCCACATTATTGGCAGCCCATCATATATTTTGATTTCGAACAAATTAATAATATTTGAAAGATAAAGAAGAGTCTGTTACTTCTTTAAAAATCACTTTAAGAAATGTTAACTTTATATATGAGAAAAATGTGTGCCCTTTCTTTATCTGTTTACTGTACACTGTAAAATGAATCCTAAAAATACTGCATTAAACTAAAATGGAGTCGGACATGTTTTATAATTAATTAAGAGTTTAAAACATTAAGCATAATTAAAATAAATTGATTTGAAGTAAAGTATTCTTATTCATAAGCTTTCCGGTGGTGCCTTGGTAAGATGTGTAATATCATAGTCATGACATCAGCTTTTACCTTTGGTTTTACACATTTGTAACCAGCACTCGCATCCAGCTAGAGACTGGACTCAAATGACCTTCAAATTTCCTCAAAATGTCTTATAGGTTCATAGGTTCATACTAGGCTATCTGCCCTAGGGCATTTATAAGCCTAGCCAGAGTGTGTTTGGCTTTTGCCACCCATTTTAAATTAATTTTGCTATGCCCTTTTTCGAGGTTAGTATACTGTGCCTCTGTCTAACAGTGACACAGAAGTGATACCCGGGGTAAACCTACGATCTCCCATCCACTCATCAAGATTCCTCTTGAAGAGAGTCAATGAGGGACTCTGCCTAACCTGGACTGGGATTTTATTTTAGAGTGAAGGGAGCCTCCGGGTTATGGATATGTCCCTCCAGCATGTCCTATTTATTTCAGTGCTGAGGTTCAAGTCTCTCGAGCGCGTAGCTCGATGGGATCTGGATTTTCTGAGGTGCAGCATGTCCATTAATTCCGGGTTGGACATGGCTTTATACGTCAGGCACAGATCGCCTCTGAGCAGGCGGTATGCCACTGAGTAGAGCTGGAGTTTCTTTAACCGGGCAGCATATGGCATCTATTTGAGCCCTTTGATCCTCTTGGTGAGGTACTTTTGGGGTCTTTCCAGTTGCTGCAGGTGTCTGGTAAGGTACATCCCAAAAGGGGCATTGTACTCAATTATGGGCCTGATGAGGGATGAGTAAAGATGAGTTAAGCTGCAAACTGCTGAAGAATACTGAATCATTTGTGAAGAAATTAGTACCATTAATACGTCAGTAAAATGCTAGTAGACTCAACAGCAGCTTTATGTTCGCATGTTTTATTAGGCTCCCAATATCTTAAAATACTTTAAAAACAGAGTAGATTTACAAGAAATTTTAAAATCACTTGCAGAGTACTACTTTCAGCATAAACGTTCATAAGATTTTTTAATAATTAGACAGTGAAGATTTTTATATGAAAATTTAAAACAAATTAAGATTAAATTCACTGTGTGTATTATAGTATTTTGTTTTTCTCAGAAGATACAATGTTATTCTAGACAACTTCATTTATATGTCTTTCTTCTTTGACAAACAGGTGTCACACACTCCCCCACCACCCCACTTCTGGCTGTGGCTAACAGGTTTTTTAGGCAGCCAGAACCCTCATGACTGCCATTATCTCTTTGACATTGATACGACTGCATACATACCTGACTTCTCAAGTGCCCTAAACCTTTTGCTCCCCTGAATGTGCCTTTCAGGCTAGGTCTTAATTAAGCACCTCTCCTGTGAGACAGGGTGCCCACCTTTATCCAAAACAGACTTCCTGATTGACCTTGATAGCTTCTAAAAACCACAAGAGCTCCTTCATTAAGTATGGAAGGATAGGTACTGGAGTCTTAAGGGAATGCTGATGTTGGCATCAGTGGGGTTTATTGGTACCACTGTAACTTCTTTATAATATGTCTGGCCAGGGAAATCCTTAGTATACATGAGGATATAAAGCCCAGTAGCCTCAGGAACTCCCTGAATAGTTTGTATACATGAAGCCCAGCAGCCACAGGAACTCTCTGAATGAAATGTTTCCTGTTCTGACATTTCCTGGAAATACATGGATAGGAGCACGACTTTTTCTTGGGGAGGATAAGCTTCCTAGTTGCTGGAGTTCAGATCCATTCTAAAAAGGTTAATATGCTGGAGGACAGGAGATATGACTGCTGAAGGTTTAGTGAGACCAGCACCTTGGAGAAGCAGTACATGGTAAAAAGTATGGGGGGGTTACCTGCATATGTCTTGAAAGGAAGATGCCTGAACAAGGCAATCATCTGGTTATGGGTAAGTGTGGACACCCTTTGTCCTGAAGTATGCACTCACTGAAGCCAGACATTCGATAGACAGTCTGAGCACAGTGGAGAAATGAAACAGCAAGGCAAAAAATTGGAAGTGAGAATCCTCTGCCTTGAAGCACAGAACTACCTGGATTACTGAACCTGGGGATGTGGTGATAGGCATGCTTTAAGTTTAAACTGATCATGAGAGCGTCAGAAAGAATCATGGACAAGAGTTGTTGCAGTATAAGCATCTTGAATTTTGGGAGAAACAGAAAACTTTTCAGTCATGAAAGATCTGGAAATTGTTCTCCAAGACCATTCATATTTGTGGAATAGAAGCTTACTTTTCATAATGGCTATATGGAGCCTTGTGCTAGTACATTTCTACACTTAAGCTTGTGCCGACTTCTACTGACCGTTTGATACAGGGTGAATGTCTGAAAATGTTGGTTTCTTTATAAACTGCATAGTATTGTTTGACTTTATTAGGTTTAATATCCACTTGTCTTTAGTAATCTGAAGCCAGCTAGTGCAGACAAAGGCCAACCTACTTCTAGTATTTATAGCTGGGGGGGGGTTTGATGAGGAACAAGAAAATTATCTGCCAAGTCAGAATTGCTCCTTGCTATAACCCTAGCCTGGACCCTACCAAGAGCTAGTATTGCATAAATCTGGCATTTCCTTCTGGAGGGCCTCATCTTTTCACCCTCTGCTTTTTGCTTCATTTGTTTAGAGAGAGATTCCTGGAATTTAATCACATGAAAGTGGTAGTTCAGGGCCCTCACAGCCAAGGCAGCTAAAGTATACATCTTATCAAAGCAGTTAAGAGTTCTGCTCTCCTTTATTGTTTGAGAGGGTTCCTGCCACAGCAGCCTTTAGAATCTAAAGACATCACTTCTGGATCTACAGCAAAGTTCTTGTATAGGTGCTTGTGGGACTCAAGTACTCTGTAGAAATAAACAGGTTTCCTGGGGACAGGAGTTTCGACATCTGACTGCAAAGATGTGTCAAAGACCACATCATTCAGTTTCTCAAGCTCTGCAGGAATAGTTAGGGGCTTGGACTTTCAAAATCCAAGAAAATGACCACTTAAAAAAACTACTTCATCCTGTGCGATCTGCCCCCAAATAAAGGCCCTAAGATTGGGAAGCTAAGGCCTAAGTGTCTTCAGACTCAGAGTTGGCATAAGATCCTGGTGAAAGCTGATCAACATATCCCAATTCTTCCTCAGATTCTGGGGAATCAGAAGTCTCCTGAATGGCTACTCTTTCTTCTAACAGGAGATTCCTGGGCCAGGCATCTTTTTAAGATAAAGCAAAACACACCAAACAGCCAGTACTTCTCCAGTATTCTCCTTTATTGTTCATGATCTGGTACCTCGGCAATTCGCCTTCAAGGATCACAACTCACTGCAACACAGCAGTGACATTATATATCATTAAATC
Source organism: Protopterus annectens (assembly GCF_019279795.1). Classification (NCBI taxonomy): domain Eukaryota; kingdom Metazoa; phylum Chordata; order Ceratodontiformes; family Protopteridae; genus Protopterus; species Protopterus annectens. The sequence continues at coordinate 826,785,682 of NC_056743.1, read as the reverse complement.
TCAAACAATTAATCAATTAATCAATTAAACTCTTAAATTCAAAACAGGAGAAAATTTCTATAATTTTCTATAGTTTTAAAGTGATCACAACGAGACTGACACATTATGTGATTAAAACATAAATAAATAAACAATGAATAAATAATAATGAAAATGAATATATCTTACATAAATATACAAATACTTTATAAATATTGTAACAATGAATAAATGCACATTTCACTATAAATATGACATAAATATGCTATCTATTTTTAACATAATTAATATAATTACCCAGTATATAGTAATTAATTAAATACCCAATTCTTGATTTAAGCCATTGGGTTTAAGAGTATTGAATTTCAATATCATCCTCGTCTCCAATTCTAATAATTTACTAGATACATTATTTCCCCTGTAAATAAAAGGTTTGCCCAAAACACTAAATTTTAAACTATCAGGTCGACCATCGTGTACTTCTATGAAATGTTTAGCAACAGTACTAAATGGATTTGAATTCCTGATATCCTTCAAATGTTCCAAAATTCTTATTCTCACCATCCTCTTAGTTTGTCCTATATACCAAATATTGCTACAAGAGCAAGTCAATTTATACACAACACCTGTAGATTTACAATTAAAATAGTGCTTGGGGGTATGGTTTATTTGGTTAATGGACCTCACATTAATCACTCTATCACATATGCTGCAGGATCCACATTTGAAAGTCCCCACATTAACAGAATAACATCTCTCTTGAATTAACAGATTATTATTTAGTAGTTCCTTCAAATTTTTTCCTTTTTTATATGAAAAAATTATATTGCGTGGAAAAAGTTCACCTATGGATTCATCCTCACTAACCAAATACCAAAATTTTTTAATCAAACATACAAATTTTTTAGAAAAAGCTGTGTATTTGGTTACAAAAATTATTTTTTCTACATTTCTTTCCATTCTTATTGGGTGCTTAACATCTGCTCCCAACCATATGGAATTATTTTTCACTACACTATCCATACATTTTAATAAATGTTTTTTATCATACCATCTTTCCAACAATCTCAGATAAACTTTTTTTTAATTCATATTCTGCTTCATCATCTACACTAGTATGCTCACAAATTCTTTTAAATTCTCCATATGGTAATGCTTTTAACAAATGTGGAGGATGCATGCTAGTGGCATGCAAGAACATATTTACAGATGTACTTTTTCTAAAAGGTCTAAATTCAATAACATTTTCTCGTTCAAATAATGTTAAATCCAAAAAATTAATTTCATTTCTGTTAACCTCATAAGAAAAACGGAGATTATGTTCATTATTGTTCAATATCTCAAAAAAATCAAAAAATTCCAACAAATCTCCTTTACATATGAAAATTAAATCATCAATAAAACGTTTATACAAAACTACCCTTTGCTTGAAAAACTTTTGTGGGATAAATGAACTTTTTTTCAAATTAATCCATATAAATCACAGCATAAGAAGGTGCATAAGCTGCACCCATCGCAGTCCCCTTAACTTGTAAAAAGAACTCTTTATTAAACATGAAATAGTTATGGGTCAAACAAAATTCTAATAAATTGATCAAAAAACTGGTTCTGGGTCCTTCACCTAACATATTTAGTATCGACTCAAGCCCCCATTTGATGTTAATATTCGTATATAAAGACTTAACGTCAATGGTCACCCAATAGTAATCACTATTCCAACAAATTTTTGATATTTCATCAATAAGTTCTTGTGTGTTACAAATATGAGCACTAATCCTGTTAAGATGAACTTTTAACTGAAAATCCAAAAAGATGTTAACATTTTCCAAATAGGAGCCTACCCCAGATACTATAGGACTACCAGGGGGCTCCACTATATCCTTATGGGCCTTAGGCAATGCATAAAAAATGGGTGTAGTGGGTGCTTTAATAAACATTTTCTTAACATCAGCCTGTGAGAAGAACCCCAACCGTTCACCCCTTTCCAACAGAAATAACAACTCATCATTGTAAGATTTTAAGGGATCACTATCAAGCTTCTTATATTCTTCACAATTCAAAAGTAATATGTTAACCATCTTACAATAATCTGATTTGTCCATAATAACCCAATTACCCCCTTTATCAGCACATTTGAATATGTATTCATTTTTTAATTCCTTAAGATTTTTCAAAGCCAACCATTCTTCTCTATTTAAATTAAATTGCTTTTTTTCTTTACGAAATTCCATAAAGGACATCTCTATTTCCTTAAGAAGCACTTTCTGAAAAGTGGAAATGGCTGGTACAGAAATCAATGGTGTGAAATTACTATTAACATTCTTAAATGTCGGCATCATTAACTTGCCATAGCCAGTTAAATAATTAACATTCAAATTAACATTGGTATTAGTATGTATTTGTTCATCATCACATTCATCAGAACAAACATTAAATTCATCACATTCATAATTATAAATTGATAAGATCATTAAACTTTCATCAAATTCAATATCACAGGATGATTCACTGTGAATTTCATTATGAACTGAATCAGAAACATTTAAATTCACAAACTTTTCAAAATGCACCCTAAGTAAGTTTTTTGCTGTGTTTTGTTTTATCTTTTTAAGATAATACTGCATGGATCTCAAGACATCTATGAGATCATTTTAGAGGGGACAAGGGCAAAAGTTAAGTGGGATAAGTTGATTCTCTCCATAGAACAAGGTGGTTTAGGATTACCCGATTTGAAGGGATACTTTACAACTACACATTTATGGTTCTTATGCATAATACAGGCAGAAGGTCATAAATTAAAGTGAAAGGGGATGAAGATGAAACGGGTTGGGGCCAGTTTAGATGCATGTCCTTAGGAAGAATAACAACCACCATAAAGAATATATTCATAAAGCAAAAAATAATCTAAGAACTAAGTCAACACTAGAATACAGAAAGAAGAGTTTACCAAATGGAGTGACTGCCAAGTAAAGGTACAGAAAATACACAAGAAGAAGCTGGAATTTACTTGGGAAAATTAGCAAAGGAACCAAGGTATTGGGAGCAAATAACAAAGGAGGGAAAATTAATAGAGTGAGGTGAGGCCAATCAAAAGTTAGGAATGCAGGATACAGATTGACTTTCTTACTAGGGACCTATAACAGAATATAGGCAAAGTGCAAGGGATTGGGCAAAGATAAGTGAAAGACAAGCTACGGTACACTTTTTTTTAGATGAGTTGAGAACAAAAACAGCTATTATAAAGTGTTAATTACTGTGGTATATAAAATATTGTATGAGGGGGTATAATAATTAATCAAAGGAAATTAGGAAAGATTGGGAAGTGAGACTAGTAAGGGAATTTACCAAGGAACAAGAGAAAAACATAAGTACATCTCCTAAATATGCAACAAATCCCAGGAGGTTTAGAATTTTTTCTGGGAAGTGATTGCATAGATATTTGTATACCCCAAGCAGGCTTCAAAGAATTTTAATTATATAATTATAATTATATATACTATACCGCTAATTATATATACCAACTCCGAGATCGCACTACAGTGAGGAAAGGGCAAATTTTCCGATCCTCACTGTACCGCAATGACATTACATCGTAACATGTTACATTTACATTCAGTATTTATTCACTTCATTTTAAGTAATGTAAAAATAGACACCTTATAATATCTACAAGACAAACATCATGATGCCAGATGCTTACTAACGTGACTTGGCCAACTATAACAATTCGAGATTCCATCTTTCGCTCTTTAGTGGTTTTGCTGATTACTGCTTTTGAACTATATGTGTTGATCAACATTGATTCGACATTTTGCTCATTTGAGATACTAATATAGACCTGCCTTAACCACAATGCACCTCCCTCAATTATCTCAGATCTTGTTTGCTAGAAAAAAAAGTATGAGAGAATGGAATATGTAGAAATAAGCATGAGATATTATCCGGAGCTGTATGGCTAAAAAGTGGTGAATTTAGAACGAACACTAGCTCTTCCCGGAGACCTAGGGTAGGGGTTTGGTGGGGAGGGGTGTTGAGGAAGAATGGAAATGGTCAACACAGATGGAATGTTATGGTGAGTGCATAACTTCTTTATCTGATATTGTCAATTTCCATTCTATCCTCAACCTTTGGGACAGAGTCCAGGGCTACCTAAAATTCTGGGTGGACTCGAGGAAGAATATTCCTGTGCACCATTGAACCAAATGATGCCCTATGTCTTGAGATTAGGTCCGACTTGTAATGAGTCAAAAAGTGTGGGGAGAAGCCCAAGTAGCTGCTGTGCAAATGTCATTCATGGAAGCTCTGTACTGAAAAACTGAAGATGTAGTCATAGCTCTGGCTGAATGACCACATAATGGTTTGGTAAGGTCATGCTTAATTTATTATAAATAAACAAAATGCAGTCAGTCAACCATTCAGACAAGGTTATTTTGGTAACAGTCTTTCCTAGTTTAATGTCAGAGAAAGAAACAAATAACTGATCTGACTTCCTGAAACTTTCTGTTCTGTGTAGGTAAAAACAAAGTTGTCTGTGGATGTCTAATAAGTGGAGAATGCATTCACCTCTACTGGCGAAGTTAGGCAAGAAAACTGGCAAGTCACTAGATTGATTAATATTCATTTCAGAGTCTAGTTTGGAAGAAAGGAAGGACTGGTTTGTAACATGAACATGTCCTTGTGAAAAATCAAGTAAGGCGATTTGGAAGAAGGTCCTGAATCTCTGAAATTCTCCTGGGGAAAGTAATCACAACTAGAAAAACGGTTTTCCAAGAAATATAATTAAGATCACACTTTGCTGCAGTTTCAAAGGGAGGTTGAGTAAGTTGTTGCAGTACCAAATTGAGATCCTATGGAGGAGATGATCTCTGAAAGGGGGTCTTAAAAGAAGAGTACCTCTCAAAAACGTTTTGCATAGTCTATGTGAAGCAATAGGGGACTCTGTCAAAACCCATATGGAAATTTGAAATGGCTGCTAGCTGGACTTTGACTGTAGAGGAGCTGGCTCCTTCCTTGAAAAATCATAGTTAATAATTGAAGAATAGCATGTAAAGGAGCCGAAAAAGGATCTAAATCAGACTGATGGGCCCAGCAAGAAATTCTTTTCCACTTACTGGAGTACAGCTTTCAAGTAGATGGCTTTTGGGAAGATAAGAGGAGGTGCCAGTCTGGAGAAGAGAGTGAGGTTTTCTGGCTATGAATGGAACTGGAGAAGCCAGGCAGTCAGCCCAAGATTAGATAAGTTCGAATGGGCCACATCTGTCGGGTGAGACAGGAAGTCCAGAATTGGATCCCAAATCCATGCCCGATGAATCAACTGAGGCTAAAGGAAGGGGAACCAAATCTGTCAAGGCAAAATAGGGTGCAATGAGGATTACTTTGCTCTTCAATATTGCCGCTTTCTGCAGAAATTTCGTGATCTGAGGAATTGGAGGAAAGGCATGAAGGATACCAGGGGGCCAAAGGTGAATGAGAACATCCCTTGGTCACTCCCCCTGTGGGGGGGTAAGGGAAAAGTAGTTGCTGCATTTGTTGTTCGGGGGGGGGCAAAGAGGTCTCAACAAGGTCAGCCCCAACGACAGAAAATCATGTCTGGCACTTTCATGTTGAGGTACCACTTGTGAGACAGAATAATGTGTCTGTACTATGTTCTTTGTGTTTCACTGTTGCAGTCATCACATTTGGGTTGATTCCCAAAGCTGAGGATGGGTGGAGGCAGTCAAGAAGCATTACGGCCCTGTAAGACTGCTGTAGCAAATCCAGCTCTGGATTTAGAAAATATAGGTAAGTGGTAATGCTTGGTGAAGGTGTGTACAGAACTCCAGGTTGCAGCTTCCAGGATGTCCCTGACAGGGACTCCACTGAGAAATGCTTAAGAGGTTGATGTAGCCCTAGTGGAATGTGTTCTGAGCCCCTGTGGGGCAGGTTTCCCATAATGTTTGCAGCAGAAATGGATGCAGTGTGCTATCCATGTAGAAATGGTTTGCCCTCTGCCCCTGCAACTCTTCCTGCTGAAGTGATGGCTAGAAGTAAAGCTGTTTTCCAGGAGAGGAATTTTAACTCTGCTGAAGCAGCAGGTTCAAGGGGAGGAAGTGTGAGTTTTTCCAATACAAAGTCTATGTCCCAGGCTGGAGTGTGAGCTCTCCTGGGGGGGGGGGGGTCTTAAAATTTTCGGCTCCTCTCAAGAACTGTTTGACCAAAGGATAAGAGAAGAGGGGTGGCTCATTATTATAATGAGCTGAGATGGCAGAGGCAGAAATCTTAATTAAAGAGAAGGATAGACCTTTGTGGAACATTTCTGTTAAATAATCTAGTATATGAGGTAAGCTGGGCACATTTGTGTCCATTCCTTGAGACTGGCTCCAAGAACAGTATCTTTTCCACTTTTCTGAATAGGATTTTCTAGTAGTAGGCCTTTCTTCATCCAGCACCTGTTTACTGAGGGTTCAGTGGATGAACCAGGCTGCTAGGTTCAGGATTTGTAACTGAGGATGCAAAATCTGGCCCTTCTGCTGGGACAGCATGGAGGGGGTCTGAGGCAGGTGCCAAGGTGGCAGTACTGTCAGACTGCGCAAAGGTGGGTACCGGTGCTGGCATGGCCAGCCTAGTGCAATTAGGACTGTCCTTGGCTTGTCCTGTTTGATCTTTAGTAGAACCTTCGGGGGGGGCAGAGGGGGAAAGGCACAGATAGAGAGGTGTTCCCATGTAAAGGACTGAGCATCCACTTTCCATGCTTGGCTGTGGGGAGTTCTGGTGCAATATTTGCTCAACTGAAAGTTATGAGGGGAAGTGAAGAGGTCCCCCTCTGATGCCCCCCATCTGTGGATAAGCAGCTTGAATGATTTGGGTTCCTGGTTCCACTCGTGCGGGTCCTTTAGATTTCTGCTTAAGTCGTCTGCCAGTGAATTTAGTTTGCCTGGCAGAAATTGAGCTTGCAGGTGCACTTGGTTGCTCAAGGCTGTGTCCCACAGAGCCATGGCTAACCTGCAGAGGGGATAGGAAAGGGATCCCCCCACTTGTTTACGTATCACATAACTGTGGTGTTGTATGTCTTTATTAATAGTTGCCCTAGAAGAATAAGGCATTTGGAGGCTGTCAGAGCATTCTGTACTGCCAACATTTCTTTTTGATTGATGTGCAGATGCATTTGCTTTGGGCTCCATTTGCCTTGAACACCTTGTCCTGCCATGTGAGCCCCCCCATGCATAGTCTGATGGGTTAGGGTTTGGGCAGCAGGGGGTAGACTGAAAGGGAGTCATTTGTTGTGGTAGCAGGCCTCTGCCCACCAAAGAAACTTTGCCCTTAGGCAAGGAATGCTAGGAATCAGTGTTTCCAGGTCCTGAGAAAGTTGACACCAGAGACTTTTTAAGTACCATTGAAGGTTCCTCATATGCAGTCTTGCATATCGAATCAGTAGAATGCAAGAGGCCATGAACCCTAGGGTTTGCAGTATTTTTCTTGCAGATAGCTGAGTTTTGGTGGCCAGTAGATTGAAGTGGTTTGTCAAATACGTTTGTTTTTCTGGAGTGAGGAATGCCATCCAGGAAGTTGTGTACAAGCTTGCTCCCAGGAATACACTCTGTTGGCTGTATACCTGATGTGACTTCTTTTTGTAGATGGTGTACCCCAGTGAGGTTAGAAGTCTCTTTACAAATGTCAAGTGTTGGAGTAGTAATTCCTGACTGTCCGCCTGGATCAGGCAATCGTGCAAGTATGTGTACATTTGAATTTTTCTCTGCCTGCAATATGCAATGGCTGGAGCTAGAAATTTTGTGAATAACCTGGGTGCAGTTAGAGAACTGATAATGCATAGAGCCTGCTCTGAAACATAGGTATTTCCTGCAAGATTCCCTTATGGGGATGTGCAGATAAGCTTCTTTTAAGTCTAGGGTGACTAGTCAGGAGTCCTTGGCTAGCATAGGAAGCAGGTGTTGGAGAGTAAGCATCTTGAACCTTGGAACCATCAGGAAGGGGTTGAGACTAGACAGATCCAAGATAGGGCACCAAGAGTTTTCTTTCCTGGGTACCCAAAACAGTCTGCAGTAAAAACCTTGTCCCCTATGTTCTGCTGGGACAGGTCAAATAGCCTTGAAACTGAGAAGAGAAAGTATTTGCTTTTGGACCTCTGCCCACTGGCTTGGGGGAGGTCTGGCCATCCACTAGGGCTTGGCAGTGAGTGGAAGTAGAATCTGTATCCCTGGGATACAATGTTCAAGACCCATCTGTTCTGGGTGATGTTCCCCCAGTTTTGTGGATGTAGGACAAGTTTTCCTCCTAAGGGTGCAAGTACTTGGGCAAGCCTTGGAAGAATTAAGGATAAGTCATTGTGAGATTTTACCATAAGATGTTGGCTAACTACTCTCTGTTTTACAAGTGGGAGCACTTCATTGCTTAGATCTGTGCATACCCTGAGATTGTAATCCTGGTGGTATGCTGCCCCCAGGTAAGGACTTAGAAGGTCTGGGAGGGACTGGAAAGGACCATTTTTTAGAAGGCCAATGCCTGCTGAATCTAGGTGGCTGTACCTGTAGGAAATACCTAACAGTTTGCACAAATTTAGCTTTTTCCTCCATATTTTTGAGGACTTCTTCTGCTTTATTGCCAAACAGGCATTCTTGATTTAGTGGTGCATCTAGCAATTTTGCTTTGACATACTCTGGCAAGATATGTTCCTTAAGCCAACCATGTCTTCTAAGAACAGGCCCAGTGACAGCAGCCCTGCAAGATGCTTCTAAGGCATCAAACCCGCATTGCAAAGTATGTTTTCCAACTTGGTTAGCAGAATGCATTAACTCTTGTAAATCTTTATGTTCTGCACAATCAGGAATCAACATAATTTTCTATTTAATTAGCTCCATAATATGTTGCTGATACTTTAACATATGAAACTGGCAATTTAAAGCCCTGATGGCCAGAGAAGCAGAGGTGTATATCTTCTTACCCCATCTGTCTAAAGCCCTAGAGTCCCTGTCCGGAGGGGTAGGGCTTTTGACTATTCTAGCCTTAATGCCTTTAGGTCCCTGGGAAATGGTCTCTGGATCCGCAGTAGGATTCTTAAAGAGAAACTTGTGTCAGGTACTCTGTAGAACCTGTCAGATTTCCTGGCCGCTGGAGGCAAGGTATCAGGGGCAAGGCTGGATTCCAAGAAGACATCATCTACAATCTCCAGAACAGAGTGTATAGCTAGAGGCCTGTGCTGAGGCAAGTCTAAAAATTCTCTGCGTCTCTTTTTAGACTGTGGGTAGTCCTGGCATTCCCAGTGTAAATGCTCTCTTAAGGTATGTAAGGTTTCACCAAAAGAAAAGTCCTCTGGAAAGGAGACATAGGGGATGGAATCCTCTACATATGAATCCTCATAGGTAAATAATGGTAAGTCCTGGTAATCAAAGGGATCAGAGTCATCAGGCTCACGGTCTGTAGACTCAGATGGAAAATCAATCCATTGTCTTATACAGGGGGAAGGCTGGCTTCCCCTAATTAAAGTTATATGGTCTTCAGCCATTCTAAGAATTTGTTTCTGTGGCATGGGAGCTAGAGCATGCAGTTTGGTCATCAGTTTTCTAGTTGAAGTGTGAACTCTGGGCCTGAGAAAGTCAGTAGTTTTAGTCAAAAACAAAGATGTCGGTGTAATACGAACATCAGAAGGTTGGAATACACCCTCAGAAGCTGGTGCCTGCACAGCAGCTTCGGAGCCATCCAAGGTAGAGACATCCGCAGGTTCCATAAGCAAAGAAGCAATTCACAACATGCCAGACACCGAAAGGGTCTCAGTAGAGGCCTACAAATCTGTAGAAGTGGGTATTAGAGGCTGCAAAGGCACCTCACAGAGTACCAGCCTATGCAGTCTGTCTCTGTCTTTATCCTTACATTTTTTCAGAAGATCAGTAGCCAGATGGCTTATCGAAGCCATTTCAGAAAACGGAGAACGACAGCGAAAGAATTTAGCGACAAAAATAGCCCAACGATGAATAGTTCAGGGTTTGAACGAGGCACAGAACCAACAGCAAGGAACATCGTGGTCTGGGCCTAAACAGATGACGCAGTAAGAATGAAAATCTCTGTGAGGTACTTGCTTTCCACAGGCAAGACAATTATTAACTTTTCTGACATTGGTTAGAGCAAGAAAAAAAGGATCCCCAATGGGATACTTATCTTTTAGAAAACTTCAGGTCTGAAACTTGAAAACGAAAATTTCAGGAGGCAGCCAACCAGCACTTGTGAACTGCTTCGGCTTCGGACACTGCACAGCAAGAAAGACTGATGTAATGGCGTCGGCTACATGTTTTATACCCATGATGTCCTGACGTCATGGAAGAAACTATAGCATCCGATGCAGAAATCCCAAGACTCTGGTATTCAGGCCGACTGAGGGCTACCTGCAGGCAGATAACCCAAATGTGATGACTACAACAGTGAAACATGAAGAACATCTTGTCTGCTAACACACTGGCTGTCCCGGGAATGTGCACTGCAACTAGAAAGCAGTTGGATGAGATCGCCCACTGCCGCACTCTTAGTGCTTCTTGACACAAGGGGTAAGATCTGGTTCCTCCCTGTTTGTTCATGTCCTAGACTACTGACCGGTTGTCCTTTTAGCTTGCAATCATTGCTTGGGGGGGGGGTTTCTTCCTGAAAGGCTTGCGCTCTCATCTCTAGGACACTGATATTCAAATTGGGTTCCACAGGGGACCAAGTGCCTTGAACCGTCTTTCCCAGGTAATACCCCCCACCCTAGCTGGGAAGAGTCAGTGGTCACTATGGCCTTGGTTTGGGGAAAACTGAAAGGACGGCCTTGTAGAACCTGGTCTGACTGAATCCACTACTTGAGATCTCTCTTACAACTCTGGGTGATGTAAATTCTGATTGATATGGGATGATGAAGAATTGACCACTGAGTGGCTAGTACCCGAACTAGAGTCATTGCCACTGACATAGATCCTAGTACTTGAAGGACCAAGCGGGCAGAAATCTCTGTACTGCAGATTATTTTCTTTACTTATGATCTTAAGGTCTGAACTCTGGAATGGGGCACTGAAGCAGTCATTGACTTTGTGCTGAAATGTGCTCCTATATCGTCCAAGTTTGAGTTGGGTCTAAGACAGACTTTTCATAATTTACAGCGATTCCTAGACCAGAACATGTGTAGAGAACGTGATCTCTTAGTTGTATCACTTGATGCCTGGTTGGGGCAGTAATGAGCCAGTCGAGATACAGAAACATGAAGAATCCTTGCAGTCTCCAGTGAGCTGCTACTACTGCCATGCATTTGGTGAACACCCTGGGGGATGTGGTGAGACCACAGGGTAATACTCCAAATTGGTAATGACTGGCTCCCAGCTGGAAACATAGGTATTTTCTGGAGTGCCTGTTCATTTTTATGTGATAGTAAGCATCCTGAAGGTGTATTAAGCACATCCAATCATCTCTTCCTAAGAATGGGAGTATGGACTGAACCGTGACTATCAGAAACTTTGTTCTACATACTGATTTGTTTAAGTTCGTGAGATCCAATACTGGTCTCCAGTCCCATTTTCTTTGGCACTAAAAAGAATCTTGAGTAAGTTCCGGATTCTATTTGGTCTGGTGGGACTTCTTGGATGACTCTTTTGTTTAGCAGCTTTTGAATTTGATTAGTGCTCCTTGTTCCCTGTGACTGGGTGGAACAGCAGGGAATCATTTTCATATTGGAGGAGATTGGGAAAATGGTATTATAGCCTCTGGATATAATCCTCTGCACCCAGGTATCTGTTAATTCTAGCCAGGCTCTCTGGTGCAGGGGCAATTGATCCCAATTGCCACTAGAGGCGGACAATTGGGCCTCCGTTCAGGAGTGCTGGAAGGGCCTAATAGAGAAGAAATCTCTTGACCCTCTGTTTTCTGGGCCTCCTCTGCCATGAGGGAGCATCTAGCGTTGGAGGTCCCCCCTCTACCCCTAGGGGAAAACTCCACCACGTGTGTCCTGGAAAGGTCCATGAGACTTTCTGAACCACATTTTCCCAGTACTGCATTGATTCCTGCAAATTTGTTTAAGATAGTGGGTTAGGTAAAACAGAGGAAGAGGGCAGAAGCAAAACAATACAACACAACTTTAAGTTGCTAGAGAGCACAAGGAAGAACCACATTTTAAGCTGGAAGTGGCAAAGGTAATTGAGGTAGGTGAATTGTAGGTAAGGCAGTTGCTCGAGAGCTTTTCTGATTGCCACGAGCTTTCAGATGGCCAAGCTGGATCTGACGATCAGATCCAAACCCAAAGGTTGAGGACAGAATGAAAATTGCCAACATCAAATCATAAGTTCTGTGACTGTAATAGTTTGGCAATATTTTAAAATATTCCTACACAGTGTTTTGGAAGAAATGTTGTGGGAGAAAAATCAGGAAAGGATTCTTTTGAGCTTGGAAATTCACTCTAAATTGCCTAGACACAGTAAGACCTAAAGTTTAACGTGAATGGTTGACTAAAAAGCAATTACTTGACAACGGAAATCAAAATCTAAACTATCTGTAATTAATGTACTGAATATTGCAAAGAAGATAAAACAAGTAGAGGAGGGATCTTTAGAAAAAGTACATAGCAAATTAAAAATTAATAAATGGAATATGTGGGAAAAATACATGCAGAACAACGTTAAAGTGGATGACAGAGGTTAAAGGGAAGGAAGAAATTGAAGAAATAATGTAATGTCAGAGTGAATAATTGATAAATGAAATGTGTATACTCCATGAAAAAAAATTTACTATGTTTTTTTTCTTTTATATTAATCTGTGTGTACCTGGGCCACTGTTTTAGATGTCGTAAAATAAATATGTTTATAATTAAAAAAAAAATACACTGGACCCTCAGTCATCTTCAACAAGTTCTATGGGTTAGGCTCATGCAGCTGTAGCTGGGAAAAACCCTCAGACTTCTTCCTCTTCGGTAGTTTTAGTCTATGTTTGGGGGTTGAGACAAACAAAGCAACCTCAGATCATGGGCAGGCAGCATCGACCTGGATCTGTTCCCAGGCACCTACCCACGGACAAAAAGCCATGGATGTTGCCTTCTACCTCAGTTACCAGAATCCTGGCATCCTGCACAGCAGCTCAGGATCCTAATGATAGCACAAGTTGCTTGATTCAAGCAAATGTCAGTCCTGAGATAGACCACCCTACGGAGCAAGACTGAAGCTTTCTTAGAGGTGCATGTTGTCGGAAGGGGATGCAAAAGTGCTTCACCTGCTTTAAAAATCTCAAGCCTTAAAGGGCTGTTGAACACCAAAATAGTGTCATTGGTTCCCTTGGCTCTATTTTCATTTAGACACTTCTTTTTATGTGAGCTCATTGATGAGACCGGCATATGTCATAGCATACCTAAGCCAAGAACGTGATCTGTTTTGTTCAAGATACCTTTCTAATGACTCAACCCTACTTTTACTATCTATGAGTTGAAAAACATGCACTGGGAACAGTTGGGAATGTCATGCTCTAGACCCAGGTAAAACAAAGACTGTGAGAGGAAATTCTTACAGGGAATCTGTTTTTCACACTCCAACCAATTGTTACCTTTTTTCTGGCACCTACATTACGTAAATAGTTTAGTAAAAATTAGAGGAGATCCTCAACAGAATGCTTATCTAAATTCTTCCAAGTTTGGGACCAACCAACATACTGAAATGAGTACTATCATCAGACCTCAAATGGTAAGAAAAAACTGAATAGTGCTAGATGACAACTCCTTATACTGACGTCCTGACATCAGAGGGGAAGGCATTCTCAGACATTAGGGAGAAGGTGAAATTCTCTGGTATTAGGGCCAGCCTTGCCCTTTTCTGCAAATCAGGAATTCCCAAGAATTATTACTGCAGCAGAAAACTACAAAGAACATTCTCCAGTCATGTTAAACAATAAATACTGTGACATAAAATATTAATATTTTAATATCCAAGACTTCAAATTATATTTAAAATTTACTATTTCATTGAGCCCTGAAATTTTTTTAGCATTTAATAATGTTTGCAAATAACATTCTCAACAGTCTAACTTGTATTCAATATCATCACTCCTAATACCAATCTGAACTTTTTCTAGCATATAAAAATATATTTCTTAAAAGATCCCCAATTGTCTACATGCTCTGTTAATGCATTATTCTTGTTATCTTAACTGCATTTAAATGTTAGTATTTATTCATACCAAATTTACAATTTAATTTGATCTGTACAGAACACTTAAGTATCAGGTAGTCAGAAACACCCGTGTAATATCCCCCTGGGTCATAAGTTCTATTAGTATCAATGTTGATGTACCAGGGGTTACTTGCAATAAAGCTGCAGTGTGCACACATTTTTTTTATTTATATGAGCTTATATTCCTATTTAAATTAAAACATACAGAAACCTTGATATGTGCCCCACTATGACACATTATTATTCAAGTTATAATCACTACTCCATAAAAAAATAGGTCCAGTGATGATCACTTGCTCCACTTCCTTAAAACGTTGTCAATTCTTTTTAGTACTGTCCACAACGGCACCACAATTCATAATATAACTTAGAAAACATTGCTTTAGGAACATATACGGGCAATTGTTGGTCTTTTCCTTGGGGAAAAATGTCAGAGGTGTACAAAAATGCAGCTGCTCTGGGCTATACAATCTAAAACTACAAAAAAAAAAAAGATTAAAAAACTTTGTCATTTAGGAAACACAAGTGCTACCTAAATGAAATTTCGAGTGTCTGCTCTTTTACAGGGAAAAAGAAGAACAAAAGACAAGACGTTACAGGTTATTAAAGAATAAACAATAACTGTAGTACAAAAGTAAATGTCTGGTAGCTGACGTACATGCTTGTACACTATTTATATATACACTGGACAACACTGACTACCAGATGATGAACACATGAAAAGAAATGTACACTACACAGAGATGGGATTGGGTGATATTGCACATCAGGAAGCGATTGCAATTGTACTTGAATGAGAATATGTTAATTTTAGTATGCAACAAATAAACAGAATTACTGTAAGAAAAAAGGAAAACATGAGAGCATAATCTATTATAATTTTGATACATTCATCTTGCTGTGGACACAGATGACAGCTCTATTATTTTTCTTTCTTTTTTTTCAAAGCTTTCATGTACTAAGCTCTCATGGTGTTATCTTGCCAGATGTGCTAACTGCTAAAATGCCAGTGTTAAGGAAATTTAAAAAACAAACAAAGTGAGTTTGGCAAACTGCAGGATCATTTTGTGATAGCAGTCTCACTTTAATTATAAGATGGTAAATTACATATTAACTGAAGAACATGGAAAAAAGTCTATGCACTTAATAGATGTGGGTTGCAATTCTTTTTTTTTCAAATATTTTTATTTTTCTTCTTCCTTGTTTTGTGTGCATATTTCAATTCCAGTCATTTTACAAAGCACAATTCAGTTGCATTGTAGAAGAGTTACAGCCATACTTAGGTACATCTTGTTGGAAGAAAATGTCAGTGTTACAACTAAATGCACAAAATAGATAACACTCTATATACAGTATATGCAAGTGCTATGTAAGTGTCAACTTCTGATTAATATTTGGGTCACAAATCATTTATGAGCTGTATTTTCCTAATCCAGCATTGTATTTCAGAATCTTAATGGAAGAGAAGGACAAACCTTTGTCCAATAACTCAGTAAGGTATTGAAGAGCCACACTCAAATTAGGCTCAGAAACCTGCAAATTCTTTGCTGTACTCCAAAATAAAAATCTCTTCCATTTTTCTGCATTACACTTTCCTTGTACTAGGTCTTCTAGCTTCCATAATCACATTTAAAACTTGTCGAGGAAGTTGAGACCTGCTGTGTTTCAACACAGAATATGCCAGGCTGTTAGATGAAGAGAGTGAAGCTTGACATTGAGCAGATGACCATCCTTCTGAGATAACAGATGAGGAATCAGAGGTAAAGGCCATGGAGGCTTCCTTACCAGACTCCGTAGTACTGGGTACCAGTGTTGCCGAGGCCAATCTGGAGCTATCAAAATCATCCTTGGCCTGTCTTGTCTGACCTTTAATAGTACCTTTGGAAGAAGAGGCAGAGGAGGAAAGGCATACACATGAAGGTTTTTCCAACTGAAAGACAGAGCATCCACTTTCCAAGCTGTGTGATGAAACCCCTTTGTGCAATACTGTGGCAGCTGGTGGTTTAGTGGAGAAGCGAACAGATCTATGTCTGGAGTTCCCCATGACACTGTCAATTTTGAAATACATGAAGATCCAGTTTCCACTTTCATTGGGGATCCATGATTTGTCTGCTTAACACATCTGCTAAGGAGTTCTGTGCTCCCGGCAGAAACCTTGCCTGAAGAGTTAGTTGCAAGCTTAGCGCAGTCTCCCATAAAATCATTGCTTGCCTGCATAGAGGATAAGAATGTGTTCCCCCTTGCTTGTTGATGTACCACATGACAGTTGTGTTGTCTGTTAGAATCAACACCTGCCCTGGAAGAAGTAACTCCTTGAAAGCCATTAATGCAAACTGGACTGCTAACATCTCCTTCATGTTGATATGTAGATGCTGTAGTCTGGCAGGCCACTTGTCTTGTATCCACTTTCCATTTAGATGAGCTCCCCAAGCAATGTCCGAGGCATCTGTCGTTAAAACCTGACTCGCCTCTGGCGGGTCACAGAGAGTCCCTTGTTTAGGTGACATTCCTGAGCCCACCACAAAAATTCTTTTTGAAGGCAAGGTATTATTTGAATGACAGTGTCAAATCCTGGCAGTGCTGTGTCCATACATTTTTGAGATACCATTGTAGCTTCCTCATATGCAGTTTGGCATTGGGAAGCACCAGAATACAAGATGCCATGAACCCTAATGCTTGAAGGACTGTCCTTGCAGTCAGCGGACTGATGAGATAGTTGATGGAAGTAAAGTGATAGACTCTTTTGTTTGTCCGGGGTTAAAAGGCCATCTGGGCTGCTGTATTCAGTCTCACACCCAGAAAGCACATGTCTTGAGAGGGTACTAGACTGGACTTTATTTCGTTCACAGAATACCCTAGGCATCTTAGCACTGCTATAACATGTTCCAGATGCTGTAGAAGGTCTTCCTTTTCTTGAGCCAGAATCAGGCAGTCGTCCAAGTAAGGATAGATTTGAATTCCTTGAAGCCTGAAGTAAGCTATCACTGGAGCCAGAACCTTTGTGAATACTCTGGGCGCAGTAGATAAGCCAAAGGGCAATGCAGAGAACTGATAATGAGAATTTCCAGCTCGAAACGCAGATACTTCCTGCAACTTAGCCTTATAGGCACATGAAGGTAAGCTTCCTTGAGATCTAAAGTTACCATCCAGTGATCTTTGCCCAGCAGAGGTAAAAGCTGTTGTAACGTCAACATATTGAACTTGGGAATGATCAGAAAAGTGTTGAGGAGAGATAAATCCAAAATTGGTCTCCACGTGTTCCCCTTCTTTGGTACTAGGAACAGGCGAGAATAAAATCCTAGGCCCCTTTCTGATACAGGGACTGGCTGAATGGCCCCTATCTGGAGTAACTGAGAAACTTGCTTGTGAGCCTCTTTTCTTTGTGGAGGAGGAACTTCTGGCATGCCTTTGAAAGGGGGTATTGTATGGAAATAAAATCTGTAACCGTGGTGAATGATATCCAACACCCATTTGTCTTGAGTAATTAAATCCCAATTTTCTTTGAAAAGAGACAGTCTTCCTCCCAAAGGAGCTGCCAGACGGGAATCTACTGGCAGCTGAAAAGACAGGTCATTGGGTCTGTTCTGAAAGGACTGACCCTACCCTCACCAGAAGTCTGAGCAGGTGAATTCCCTGTTCTAGGCCTAAAAGAACCTTGAGCCCTGCCCTACCACGTCTAGACCTACCCCTAGACTGGGAATCATAAGCAGGATATGTCCACCCCTTAGCAGGCCAATTTCTACTAAACTTCGGTGGCTGCACCTGCAAAAAATCTTTAACAGTTTGCATAGACTTAGCTTTGTCCTCCATTTTCTTTAAAACTGCTTCCACAGGCGATCCAAACAACACATCAGACTGTAAAGGAGCATCCAAAATCCTTGTCTTAACATGCTCAGCTAAATTCTGATCCTTCAACCAGGCATGCCTGCGAAGAACAGAACTAGTAGCAGCCACCCTCGAGGAGGCCTGTACAGCATCAAAACCACATTGCAAAGAATGCTTACCCACTTGTTCAGACACATGAACCAAATCCAGCAACTCTTTACACTCAATACCTTCCGCCAAAGCATCCACCTTAGATTTCAATTGTGAAAGGAGATAATTCTGATATTTTAGCATGTGAAACTGACAATTCAATGCTCTCATGGCTAGAGTGGAAGAAGTATACACTTTCTTTCCCCACCTATCCAAAGCCCTTGCCTCTTTATCAGTGGGAACAGGATTTTTAATCACAGAAGCTTTAACACCTTTAGGCCCTTGAGAAATAGTTTCTGGGTCGCCCTAGGACTCTTAAACAAATACTTATGAGCTTGGGCACCCTATAATACCTATCAGGCTTAACAGGAGCAGGAGGCAAAGAGTCAGGGTTCAGGGAAGCCTCTGCAAAAACATCTTCCACCACATTCAACACAGGAGGAATAGCTAAGGGCCTATGCTGGGGTAAAAACAAGAATTCCCTAAGCCTTTTCCTGGAATCAGAGTAATCCTGGCCTTCCCATTTAAAGTGCTCCCTCATGGAATGCAGAGTCTCTGAAAATGAGAAATCCTCAGGAGGAGAAGCTGTAGGAGTGGAATCATCCACATCAGAATCAGAATAAGTAGGATACTCCTGCAAGTCTTCCGCATGAAGATTCTGAAGCCTCCGAACACTGTTCAAAACTATCAAACTCCGGTTCCACCCTAGGCCTCTTATCAAGCGGGGGCATAGAACCTCTAATCATAGTAATCAAATCTTCTGCCATTTTAAGCATATGTTTCTTAGGTACAGAACCGAAATGCTAGGAGAAGCCCCACTGAAGCTGAACTAGGCCTACCTCTCAAAGAAGTTTTGGCAACAGAAGGAGAGGCTCTAACTACCTTGGGAAGAGAGGGAAGAACAGTCACCTGAGAAGCCCCTCAGCCTGGCCTACCTCCTGAGAAGGCACATCCTGTAACAGTAAAGTTTCTGCCTGGGACTCCATGGAAACTCCTGGCAAAACCTCTGGCTCCACTGAGCCTTCTAAAGAACCGGCGTCCGGGACTGCGGTTCATCAACCCTAGGCCGCTGTTTTGTCCTTGCGCTTCTTGGGAAGCTGGCGTCGGAGCATCCGGCGGCATTTTATAATTCCAACGCTTCCCAAACACTAACCTGGCACAGTCTAACCTCCTCTTAATAGTGCGTTTGTTAAACCTAGCACAAGAGCGGCAACCAACAACGTCGTGCTCAGGCCCTAAACAAGGTATACACAAGGTATGGTAATCCCTATGAGGTATCTGTTTCCCACAAGAAATACAGTTATTCACTTTTCTGACATCCGGTAAAATACTGAGGCAAGAAAAACCAAAATGTTCCCCAGCGGGTACTTAGCCAACTCTGTTTCGGTCTGAAACTCCGGTTTCGGAAATATTTCAGAACGCCAACCTGCACTCGCAAAACTGCTTCTGCATCGGACCATGCGGCAAAAA
This sequence comes from Protopterus annectens, assembly GCF_019279795.1. Classification (NCBI taxonomy): domain Eukaryota; kingdom Metazoa; phylum Chordata; order Ceratodontiformes; family Protopteridae; genus Protopterus; species Protopterus annectens. The sequence continues at coordinate 826,766,099 of NC_056743.1, read as the reverse complement.
AGACTGGGGATATGACGTCGGTCATGCGCATTAGTACCCTGACGTACTGACGTCAGTCTAATGCGCCCTGACCGACGTCAGCCTTATACTCTGGTATTCGGGCCGACTGGATGCGGACTATACCCAACAGTAAGGACTGCAGCAATGGGGAACGAAGAACATCTTGATCTGTTTTGTTCAAGATACCTTTCTAATGACTCAACCCTACTTTTACTATCTATGAGTTGAAAAACATGCACTGGGAACAGTTGGGAATGTCATGCTCTAGACCCAGGCAAAACAAAGACTGTGAGAGGAAATTCTTACAGGGAATCTGTTTTTCACACTCCAACCAATTGTTACCTTTTTTCTGGCACCTACATTACGTAAATAGTTTAGTAAAAATTAGAGGAGATCCTCAACAGAATGCTTATCTAAATTCTTCCAAGTTTGGGACCAACCAACATACTTAAATGAGTACTATCATCAGACCTCAAATGGTAAGAAAAAACTGAATAGTGCTAGATGACAACTCCTTATACTGACGTCCTGACATCAGAGGGGAAGGCATTCTCAGACATTAGGGAGAAGGTGAAATTCTCTGGTATTAGGGCCAGCCTTGCCCTTTTCTGCAAATCAGGAATTCCCAAGAATTATTACTGCAGCAGAAAACTACAAAGAACATTCTCCAGTCATGTTAAACAATAAATACTGTGACATAAAATATTAATATTTTAATATCCAAGACTTCAAATTATATTTAAAATTTACTATTTCATTGAGCCCTGAAATTTTTTTAGCATTTAATAATGTTTGCAAATAACATTCTCAACAGTCTAACTTGTATTCAATATCATCACTCCTAACACCAATCTGAACTTTTTCTAGCATATAAAAATATATTTCTTAAAAGATCCCCAATTGTCTACATGCTCTGTTAATGCATTATTCTTGTTATCTTAACTGCATTTAAATGTTAGTATTTATTCATACCAAATTTACAATTTAATTTGATCTGTACAGAACACTTAAGTATCAGGTAGTCAGAAACACCCGTGTAATATCCCCCTGGGTCATAAGTTCTATTAGTATCAATGTTGATGTACCAGGGGTTACTTGCAATAAAGCTGCAGTGTGCACACATTTTTTTTATTTATATGAGCTTATATTCCTATTTAAATTAAAACATACAGAAACCTTGATATGTGCCCCACTATGACACATTATTATTCAAGTTATAATCACTACTCCATAAAAAAATAGGTCCAGTGATGATCACTTGCTCCACTTCCTTAAAACGTTGTCAATTCTTTTTAGTACTGTCCACAACGGCACCACAATTCATAATATAACTTAGAAAACATTGCTTTAGGAACATATACGGGCAATTGTTGGTCTTTTCCTTGGGGGAAAAATGTCAGAGGTGTACAAACATGCAGCTGCTCTGGGCTATACAATCTAAAACTACAAAAAAAAAAAAAGATTAAAAAACTTTGTCATTTAGGAAACACAAGTGCTACCTAAATGAAATTTCGAGTGTCTGCTCTTTTACAGGGAAAAAGAAGAACAAAAGACAAGACGTTACAGGTTATTAAAGAATAAACAATAACTGTAGTACAAAAGTAAATGTCTGGTAGCTGACGTACATGCTTGTACACTATTTATATATACACTGGACAACACTGACTACCAGATGATGAACACATGAAAAGAAATGTACACTACACAGAGATGGGATTGGGTGATATTGCACATCAGGAAGTGATTGCAATTGTACTTGAATGAGAATATGTTAATTTTAGTATGCAACAAATAAACAGAATTACTGTAAGAAAAAAGGAAAACATGAGAGCATAATCTATTATAATTTTGATACATTCATCTTGCTGTGGACACAGATGACAGCTCTATTATTTTACTTTCTTTTTTTTCAAAGCTTTCATGTACTAAGCTCTCATGGTGTTATCTTGCCAGATGTGCTAACTGCTAAAATGCCAGTGTTAAGGAAATTTAAAAAACAAACAACGTGAGTTTGGCAAACTGCAGGATCATGCTGTGATAGCAGTCTCACTTTAATTATAAGATGGTAAATTACATATTAACTGAAGAACATGGAAAAAAGTCTATGCACTTAATAGATGTGGGTTGCAATTCTTTTTTTTTCAAATATTTTTATTTTTCTTCTTCCTTGTTTTGTGTGCATATTTCAATTCCAGTCATTTTACAAAGCACAATTCAGTTGCATTGTAGAAGAGTTACAGCCATACTTAGGTACATCTTGTTGGAAGAAAATGTCAGTGTTACAACTAAATGCACAAAATAGATAACACTCTATATACAGTATATGCAAGTGCTATGTAAGTGTCAACTTCTGATTAATATTTGGGTCACAGTTTACATACTATTTATAACTGCTACATACAAGGTTTACATTATACACACACTCACGAAAGAATATGTCTTATGCCCTTTTTAGTTTGGCTTTTTGTTTACATTCACACTAATTTGTCTTTTCTCATCTATCTATTCTTTTAAGATATGGTCCGGGAGAAGATGCCAGTATTTTAGAAAATAGGAATGCTTGCTTTGGTTATTTGTCATCAGTTTGTGTGCTGATATATACTTTATTGCCATACTTCTGAACCCCTCCCATGACAATTTGGTTTGATCTAACCAGTTCTGAGTAATGCACAATTTTACTAAAGGGAAGATGGTAATTAGAATATGCAGGGTAATTTTTGAGAGGTGATATTCAAAATTGCAAATTCCCATGATAATGTGGATTTTTGATATCCCATTTTCTCTAGTCTGACAATCGGTGAACACCATAATTTATAAGTACATTTACAACTCTAGAAGACATGGAATAGATCTGCTATTTGTGAGTAGCAGCACGGGCAGTTTGGTGAAATTTCCGAGTTGAAATTGTTAAGTATTTCTGGGGTAAAGTAAGCACCGTTAGCTATCATTAGTTGAGTACACATTTCTTAAAAGGGATTCTTTTTAATGCTGATTCACTCGATTTCGTTTTTTGCTTTTCAGTAAATTTTTTGAGCCTCTCAACCCAGTATTTTGAATACAAAATAGATGTTTGATATCAAAGGGATATTACTAGCCTATATGTATTAGATGGCATTTTTTTCCTTAAAGTTAGTAAGTTCCATAAATGTATTGCACGTATTTATGCCTATATTTTACTTCATAATCTCATATTATTGAAGTGCATAGTTCTCTAATTTGCCTTAGCATTGTGATGCATCCTTTAGAAAGGACTGCAATTTTACATTTCTCTAAAGAAGTACCTATAGTATACATCCATGAGTAACTGCCCCCTAAGGCAGCTTCAAATATGAAACTCTCTACATGAAACTCTTAATATGTGGCACACAGAACTAACCAATCGTCAGTCCATGAATATCAAATGGTACTTACAGTAATAACATCAAGGATGCTGAGTAGGCTGTGAACGCTGTCCCCAGGAAACACTTCCTTCAGTACGTCATCCTTCCCATCCTAAAACAACAGATCGTTTGATTTTATGGCTTTGTCTTGTGACGATAAAGAAATGCAATCTGTTCCTAACCTAATTTAGGAGGTATACGGGTATATTCAAATGCATACAAATTAGTTACTCATGAAGAACAGCCAAAGCTTCCCAAAGGCAGACAGAGCACATATTATTTTGTTTCAGAATACTTACTGTTTCAGCGTTCACTAAAATAAAATAAACTGCTCTGCTGGTAAAGCTGTTTATTACACAAATATGCAGAAATGAAATATTTTACTGGACAAAAAAAGGGCTAGAATTTGTTTTACAGGTTTTTGGACATCAGCTTCAAAAGCTTTGAAAAACATCCATTTATAATTTTTTTTTTTTTTTTTTTGCTGAGCTGCTGAAACAGTAAACATTTCTAATAAGTACTTAATGTTTCAAAACAAATCCACAAAGTGATCATTATAAATGAAAGTTTCCAAATTCAGTAGTTCATGGATGTTTAAGTCATTGTCATTATCACCCAGGAAACTAATCTGATTTAGAAGAAAGCAACACAGTGGTGACTTAAGAATATGGATAAAAGAAAAAAAACAACAAACAAAATTATGCAATATTTATAGCAACAGTAGATCTTCAAGCGACTAACTCATATGGCAAAATTGAATTCTGATGCCTTATCAGGTGTTAGAGCCCAAGAAAAAAAGCTGTTCCATCAAACAGCCACCAACACACTACCTCCTCTCTAACACCAGTGGCTGCATGAAATATTGGGGTACTAGGAAACAGGCTGACACACCTTATCCAGTTCCTTCCAACAAGCAGGAAATTTTAAAAGGTAGGAGATGGAACATGCCAAAAGTACATGCTAAGTTTGCAGGGATGCATGGTAATAACATCTAATTAGGAAGTACAGCTAGGTGGTATGCAAGCAATGATGCTTCCTGATGCCAAAGCTGCACGGCTATAGCATCATGGTAAGTACATTAACTTTCATATCTGATGTTGTCTTTTCCATCTGCGTCAACTTGTGGGACACACTCTCCAGCCAAACAGAATGGGTGGCATCAGGAGTGAATATTCTGCAAAATGGTGGAGGCAAAAGAAGTCCTGGATCTGAGCTGGATGTCTACTTTATAATGGGATACAAAAGTATGACTGTTAGACAAGCAGTCACTACAACAATTATAGGTTAGTAGTGTGTGTCTGTAAGGTAAATTATCATCTAAAGAAGCATGCCAAAAATGCAGCTGAAAAAGATACTGCCCTAGCAGAGTGTGGGCTTTTGGTTATTAGGAAAGGGTACACCTTTAATAGTATAAACAAGGGTTATGCAATCAGAAAGCCACCTGTGCAGAGTTAAATTGGAAACCGTTTTCCCAAGCTTAGCTCTAGCTTCTTTTTCATAAAAAGTGGATCTGATTTTCTGATATGTTTTGTTCTGTACATATAGAATCTCAACTGGCAGTGGAGGCCCAGGCAATAAACCATGTACTCAGCCTTATTACTAAAGTTAAGAAAGAAACTGGCAACTGAATCAAACAGTTCAAACTTGACTCACAGGCCACCTTAGACAAGAATGAAGGGTTAGTCATAGGTTCATACTAGGCTATCTGCCCTAGGGCATTTATAAGCCTAGCCAGAATGTGTTTGGCTTTCACCACCCATTTTAAATTTATTTTGCTATGCCCTTTTTCAAGGTTAGTATACTGTGCCTCTGTCTAACAGTGACACAGAAGTGATACCCGGGGTAAACCTACGATCTCCCATCCACTCATCAAGATTCCTGTTGAAGAGAGTCAATGAGGGGACTCTGCCTAACCTGGACTGGGATTTTATTCCAGAGTGAAGGGAGCCTCTGGGTTATGAATCTGTCCCTCCAGCATGTCCTATTTATTTCAGTGCTGAGGTTCAAGTCTCTCGAGCGCGTAGCTCTATGGGATTGGATTTTCTGAGGTGCAGCATGTCTATTAATTCCGGGTTGGACATGGCTTTATACGTCAGGCACAGATCGCCTCTGAACAGGCGGTATGCCACTGAGAAGAGCTGGAGTTTCTTTAACCGGGCAGCATATGGCATCTGTTTGAGCCCTTTGATCCTCTTGGTGAGGTACTTTTGGGGTCTTTGCAGTTGCTGCAGGTGTCTGGTAAGGTACATCCCAAAAGGGGCATTGTACTCAATTATGGGCCTGATAAGGGATGAGTAAAGAGGCACGATGACCTCCCCTGATCTAGATGTGAATCCCTTCATGATTAGGTGGGCTATATAAAATGTTTTTCTAACCACTTTGGCCACGTGGTTGTCAAATGAGAGATTGCTATCAACCTGGGTCCCCAGGTCCCTAACTACTTCTTCTGTACTTAATGGATTACCACTTATGTGGTAATTTGTGGGCACTTTGTTTTTGCCAAAGGGGATGACTATACACTTTTTGGCATTTAGCTTGAGGCCATGGCTCTGGCACCAGTTGTCTGTTTCTATGAGGCCCTTTTGGAGGATGCTTGTGTCGGCTGGAGAGTCGATTATGGCGCCCAGTTTGCAGTCATCTGTGAACTTGGTCAGCCACAGTCCTTCCATGTTGGCCTGTACCTCCGAGAAATATATACCGAACAAGAGAGGTCCCAGGACTGAGCCTTGTGGGACACCACTTGTAACTGGTTTGGAGTCTGACATGGCTCCAGCAATTCTAACCATGTGGGTTCTGTCTTTGAGCCAGTTTGCAATCCATCTAGTGACATAGGGGTTTATATTTAAGCTGGTGAGCTTATCTATAATGCCCGAGTGGGGTATTGTATCGAAGGCTTTTGCGAGGTCCAGGTAGGCTGTGTGGACCACCTTCCCCTCGTCAATGGCCTTGGTGACTGTTTCAAAGAAATCAACCAGGTTTAAGAGGCAGGATCTGCCCTTAACAAAGCCGAACTGGGTAGGATCCAGTGTCTGTAGGTCCCCAATATCTTTATTTATGAGGTCCATGATGATCCTTTCCATAGCTTTGCAGACCTCAATGACATTCTGCCTTTGTGAAAAATAAGGTAAAGTGGAATAAAGCCTATAGTTTAGACACTCATATGGCTGAAGTGAATGCAATTAAGAAAAATGTTTTACATGATAAAAACTTTTATGTCCACAGCAGCAACTGGTTTGAAAAGGGTCCTGGTTAAGTCCTGGAGAAGAAGAGACAAGTCCCAAGGAGGAAATGGATCCCTTACTGGAGGCCTGAGGAGGAAGGTACCCTTCAAAAAGGTTTTGAGCAATCTTAAAGAAGCAACAGGCAGATGGTCATGACCCACATGGGAATCAGAAAGTACAGTTGTGTACACTTACCATAAATGTAGATGTTCGAGTGTATTCACTGTTGCAGTCATTACATTTGGTTAATCTGCTGGTAGGTTGCCCTCAGTCAGCCTGATTAACAAAGTCTTGGGTCATGCGTCGGTTGCTGTCTCTTCTTCCATGACGTCAGGTTGTCAGGGGTATAAAACATGCAGCCGACACCATTACATTAGTCTTTCTTGCCGTGCAGTGCCCAAAGCAGTAGTTCGCAAGTGCCGGTCGGCCGACTCCTGAAATTTTCGTTTTTGAGTTTTGAGCATAGGGTATAAAGGTGATGTCCGGAAGTAACATCCTCAGAACTGACAGTTATAGTAGGAATGCCAGTCCAAGGAAAAAAAAAAGATAACCAGTAAATGCAGGGGGAGGAGGGAAGGAGTGAATACTGCAACAGTGAAGAGAAGGACATCTACCTTTACGGTAAGAATTTACATAACTGTACTATGTACTCCATTTCACTGTTGCAGTATTCATTACATTAGGAAGAGTGCCAAAGCTCAGGAAAAAGCCAGGTAGAAGGAAGGACCAGCAGAAGACCTGTAGGAAGCCATGAAGGATGGCCATAGCAAAATCTGCTCGAGCTCTGGAGATTCCATCCAACTTGTAGTGCTTGGTAAATGTATGCACAGAAGTCCAGGCAGCTACCTCAAGAATAGAATTAGCATCCAAACCCTTGAAAAAAGCACCAGAAGAAGCCACAACTCTAGCAGAATGAACCTTAACAGAATAAGGAAGGCTCTTACTATGAAAGGAATAACAAAAAGAAATAACTTTTGAGATCCAAGAAGAAATAGTATACAGCCAAGCCTAAGGACCAAGGATGAAAGGAAACAAAGAGCTAATCAGATTTCCTAACAGTCTTAATCTTATACAAATAAAATCTGAGTTGTCTATTAACATCCAATGCGTGTAGCACCTGCTCACTGGCAGAATGTGGAGAAAGGAAAAAGTGGGCAAATGAACAGACTGATTAAGGGACAACTCATTCACCACCTTGGGCATAAAAGAAGGATTAGTACACAAGGACACCCTGTCTGTATGAAACACCACAAAAGGAGGATAAACCATAAGGGCTGGAAGCTTAGACACCTGCCTGGCAGAAGTAAGGGCCAACAAAAGAACAGTCTTCCAAGCGCAATGTTGCAAGGAAGCTGAAGTTGCAGGCTCAAAAGAAGCCTGAGTCAATTTTTCCAAAGCAAAATTAAGACCCAGGATAGAGGAACAGGCTTCCTGAGAGGTATAATATGTAGGACGCCTTTAAGGGATTGTTTAAATTCAAATCTAGATGCTAAAGGAGATAAATGCAGACAAGCAGAAATAGCTGATAAATAGGCTTTAACAGAAGAATAAGCCAACCCAGCACTGAGCAATTCACACAGACAAGACAGAACCAAAGGAACATCCACAGAAAGTGGATCCATATTATGAGAAAGGCACCAAACAGAAAACATCTTCCATTTGGAAAAGTAGGATTTTCTAGTATTGCATTTCCTGGCCTCCTGCAGGACCCTAAGCATTTCTTCAGAAAAAAGGTGTCTACATGTAATCAAAATCTTATCACCTAAAGTGTCAGCTGAAGAGTGGACAGGTGGGAATGCATGAGAGAGCCCTTGTCTGTGTGAGTAGGTCCATCCTGTGAAGTAACATGTGATGATTGCTCTTGTCTAAATGCAGAAGAAAACCAATGCTGTCTTGACCAAAAGGGAGTCACCAACAAGATTTTGGGAGCATCCTGCTGAATTTTGAACAGGACTTTTGGAATGAGGGGAAGGGGAGGGAAAGCGTAAAGAAGCAGCCCCTTCCAAGAAAAAGATAAGGCATCCACCTTCCAAACCAGAGGACCTGGGACTCTGGCACAAAACAGAGGAAGGTGTCTGTTCAGAGGGGAGGCAAAAAGATCTACCTGAGGAGTAACCCACTGCTGGACAGTGTCCAGAAATACATCCCTGTGAAGCATCCATTCATGGGATTGAGTTAAGGACGTGCTCAGAGTATCTGCCACAATAGTTTGATGTGAGGGAATATAAACTAACTGAAGAGTCACTTGTTACTAGACAGCAAGATCCCGCACCATGAGTGCTAATAGGCAAAGAAGATAAGATCTTGTCCATCCTATTTGTTTACAAACCACATCACTGTGGTATTATCTGTAAATACACTGAGATATCCTGAGGAGAAAAGAGGATGAAAAGCCTAAAGCACCAGCAGAAGAGATTTCATCTATTTGACACTGATGTGCTCTTTCTGTTGAAGAGGTGACCACTTCCCCTACACCTTTAAGGAGCTAAAATCTGCTCCCCATCCCATGTCTGAAGCGTCTGTGAACAGCTCCTAAGAGGGAAGGGGATGAAAGGAAAGCCTTGGATTTAGAGATACTGCTGGATCCACCAGTGAAGTTCCTCCTTGAGACAAGGTAGAAAAGGAACTACAAATGCTAGGGGACACGCATGTTGAAACCAAACTTACTTCAGAAACCACTGAAACTTTCTCATGTGGAGTTTGGCCAAAGAGAGCATAGGGATGGTGGATGCCATGAATCCCAGAGCTCTCATAAACTCCCTGACTGTAATAGAGGCCAGAGAAAGAAGAGATTGAAAGAAGAAAATCATTGTCAAGACCTTGGGGGGAGGCAGGGATGCCAGCATAGGCACCACCTGGATCCTGCATTCCAGAAAAACATAGCACTGAGAAGGTGTCAGAAAATACTGTTTGAAGTTTATTGTGAGCCAAAGGCTTTGCAGAAGGGAAATGGCAAAATGAAGATTTTGGAACAGGATCTCCGGAGAGGATGCCTGAAACAAGAGGTCATCCAAGTACAGAAATACTTGGATCCCCTGAATCCTGCAAAAAGCAATCACAGGAGTGAGGCATTTGGTGAATACCTTGGGGCAGCAGAAAGACCAAAGGGCAAAGCAGAGAAGAGAAAATGCCAGGAAGCAACAAAGAAACATAAAAACTACCTAAAAAGAGGATGGATCAGGATATGGAGCTAAGCAACCTTGAGATACAGAGACACCACATAAGCCTAAAGAAGCAGGAAAGAGAACAAAGTCTGAAGGGACAACATTTGAAAGGAGTGCACCTTCGGAACAGTGTTTAGATGACAGAGGTCCAGAATTGTTCTCTAAGTACCCAGTACCCTGTACTAGAAACAACCTGGAGTAAAACCCACTACCCCTTTGGGGCACAGGCACCTCTTGAATGGTACCAGAGTCAAAAGATCCCAAAGCACCTCTGGAAAGAAGGAGAGTTGTTCCTGAGGGGGTTGAGGAATACCCATAAAAGGGAGAAGGGATTTCCAACCATGAAGTATCCAGGTGAAGAATGGACAGCACACCCAGGAATCCTAAGTAATCTGTAGCCAAACAGGAAGAGAAAGAGGAAAGTGGCTGGGAAAACTAGGTCAGACAGCACTTGGTTTATCTGGAAAAGAAGACTTCTGAGGCACAGAAATCTGAGTAGCCTTAGCAAAGAAGAACCCGCTTGCCACTCTTTTTACTCTTAGGAGGGTAAGATTGCTTGCAAAAAAAAGGCTGGCATACTAGGGCAGTTTCTCTGAAATTTAGGCACAGGAGAAACAAACACAATTCCCTCCAGTAGAGCTCTTTTGAGTGTGTACCTTTAACTCCCAGTGGGTGTGGTTTCAGCCTTTAAAAAATTGATGTTATCACCTTACAATTCTAACAAATACTTATTGACAGAGGTCATATTTCAATACAATTGTGTTTGCCATCATATATGCTTCAAGATAAAATATTCTGATACCTTGTGTGTAGCATTGTTTTGGATTTATTAATGCAAATATGAACAGGTAATATTTGACGCCTGGAGGAGCAGTAGGAGGTAACTGCAGACACGCCTGGAGATGTCACTCGGCTGTAATGAGTTAAGTTCCTGTAAAGCCTTGTCTTATCCTGAAAGAATTTAAACATAGCAGCAGCTTCACCAGACAAGCACTTATTATCAAGAGAGGCATCCATGAACTTGGCCTTAATATCATCAGGCAAGGGTTGAAGTCAAAGACAAGAATACCTCTGCTGTTTCATAACTATACTTGATAGAATGACGAGCCACCTAGGAGGAAGTCCCTAACAGGGAAAGGGCGGAAATTTTACCCTCAGAGTCAGGAAGATGAGAAATAGCCTGACAAGCCTGGGATAGGATAATCAACAAATGCCTGGACATACAGGTCTGATACAGTCCTAAAAGCAAAGGTAGCAGAGGTATAAACCTTCTTGCCTAACCTTTCTATGGTCCTGCTATCTTTATCAGAAGGCAGTAACTTGGGGGAAAGAAACAACTCAAAGAGCTTATCAGAAGCTACAGACACCACAAAGGGGTCAGCAGAAGGACACTTGTACAAACCTTTACAGTCCTCAGGAACCCTACAGAATCAGGTTTCTTGGGAGCAGGGGCCTGAGAGTCTGGCGCTTTAGAAGCATTGGAAAATGCATCCAACAAGGCAGCCAAAACAGGAGGCACAGAAGAAGGTTTAGGCGAATCAATCCATCCTGCAGCAACTCATATATTTTATGAACCTCAGAAACCTGAGCACAATTCCATTAAAAGAACTACATCATCCTGGAGATAGTGTCCCCAAAAGAAATCTCTTCAAAGGAAGTAGTTTCTTCTTCCTCTGATCTATAATCCAAAGGAAAAGGAATCTGAGAAGACTAAGCAAGGGATTCTTCATCCAAATCCAGCTCCTCCTCAGATGAATCCTGTTCCCTAGGTCTTTTTAGGGGAGTAGAAAACCGGGGGGGGCTGGAAGAGAAACTCCCTGAGGAGGATTCAGTGCCATCAAAGCACTAAACAAGCCCTGAGTGAAGGACTGCCATTCACTTTGTGGATCCTTAGCAGCAGGCTAATATGTTTAGTATTCTGCTTTTTCTTCAATGGGATGTCCGCCTTATAAAATTTAGAAGGCTCTGACCCATAAGGGCACTCAATAATGGAAGTAGGGACTTCTTCTTTGACTAATATTTGAGGAACACCCCTAGGCCCCTCAAAGATAATAAGCTATGGTTTCCCTGAACGTCCAAAACAGACATCTGCAATGCCTCCTCAGATGTGCTTCAAGTCAGATCCCTGCTGGCATCCAACCCGATGTGACAGAGGAATCCAACTACAAAGCCAGGTGAACCTCTGGGCACTTGCTTCAGGAGAGATGTCCAGCGAAGGCTGAACAGCAGAAGATTTCAGCCTAGGCTACTTGGCCTTCTTCACTGATGGCTGCCCCTCAGAGAAGGAAGTTCCCTCAATTCTGTCTTCCGTAAGAAGATTAAGACACTGGTTTTCAAGATAAAACGTCAACAAAGAGAGTCTACTATGAAGGATTTGGGGTACAAAGGCATGACAGATGGAACAGGACATATGGTCATGTGAGGAGCCGAGGTAAAACAGACATTGTTCATGGTGGTCTTTATGGGGAATCTGTCTCCCACACTGGCATTTACCCTTCTTGGATGACATGAAACCCCACAAGCAACAACAAAAAAAAGATAAGTAAAAAAGAACCCCAAAGGGGCATTTATCTGCAATAGCTTGGTGAACCAGCAACAGACTGGGCATTCAGACCACTGATCAAGAGATAGTGTTCGGAGTGGCGGCAAAATTGGCCCTAATGTAATGAATACTGCAGTAGTGAAATGGAAGAACATCAAGACAGACTGCAGCTGCCAACAGATTGTGAAGACGAAGAACCAATGAAGCAGGTGGCCTCTGAAGCAGTAGAATTTGGTTGGCTTGAAGTTTTCAGGATAGTAATCTCGAGGCAGGAAGCCTGACAATCTGAGTGGTGGTGTCTAAATGGCATCTGATAAATTCTAGAGATTGAACAGATTTAAGACTGGATCTGCTGAAACTGACTGTAATGCTCAAGAAGAGACACAGAGCAAGGAACCTCTTGTCTGGACTAAAGATGTCCTTGAAATAGCTGTAAGGAACCAGCTGTCCAGGAATGGAAAGACCAGGAATCCCTGCAGCCTGATCCTAGCTATCACTGCCATACATTTGGTGAACACCCAGGACGTTATAGTGAGACCAAAGGGCAGAGTTAAAAACAGGTAATGACTGGCCTCCATCCTGAAGCACAGGAACCTCCTGTACTGCCTTGCTATCTTTATGTGATAGTAATCATCTTTGATATCCACTGAGCACATCCAAATGTCCTTCCTCAATAGGGGTACAACGGCTGCATCATCATCATCCAGACCTTGGCCTGTTCGACAAAGATGTTCAATGTACTATTGTCCACAATGGGCCTGAGTTCTTTGGTTTTCTTTGGTACCAAAGAGAATACTGAATAGACTCTGGATCCTCTCTGGTCTGGTGGGACCTCTTGAATGACTTGCTTTATGACTAGCATTCAAATCTCTCCTGCTGCTTCCCTTCACTGTTGGGTGGTACATCTGGAAGGGATCGTTGCTTCAGACTTGGGGTAAAGTGAAACAGGATATCTTCTGGAAATGAATCTTTACAATCAGGTATCCAAAGTGATGGCTTCCCAAGCTTTGGGGTGGATAGCCATGTGTCCCCCCCCACCGAATGCCTCCAGAGTGCGGCAATTGGGCAAGGTTTCAGAAGCTTTGGAAGGTCTTGTTACAAAAAGGGCCTATGATGCCCTCATTCTGCAGACCGCCCCTGCCCCTAGTAGAGTTCAATGAAGTTCCTTCCTTTGCCTTGAGGGCAACTTCACCTGGAGTGTCCTGAGAAAATTATTGCAACTTAAGGAAGAACAGGCTTTTTCCTCCCTTCTGGTTTCTTGAGAAGGACTTCAGAGAGATAGAAAAGTGAACTCCCACTGCAGAAAATATCTTTCCATCCTGTTTGCTCCTGGTGAGCATGTCCTTAGCTTCTGATCCAAATAAAATGGATCCATCAAAAAGGGCATTAAGGAAGGATGCCTTGATGCACCCCTCAACATTACACAAGTGCATCCAGGTATGATGTCGGACTGCAATGCAGGTGCCAGTCATTCATGCTGTACCATCTGCTGCATTTCAGATGAGACACAGGGAAAAATTCAATGAAGACAACATGGCGGCCAAAAATCTCTAAGGTCTTATGAAAATTGCTAGAAGGTTGCACGGCCACAGACTTAGTAACTTCAGTGATTAACTCTGTCTGAAGCTTAGTCAAATGTGTCATACACTTCAACATATGCAGGACAAACGTGGATGAAGTACTTCCCGAAACAGACCCACACCTGTGTCTGTGCATCTCTCTATCTCTCTCACTCTCTCTTTCAGAATGAACTGAAGCATTGTCTTCAGAGATTTCTTTCATTCTGACTACAGCGATCACGATAGCATTGACTGCGGGACAATTTCTCTAGAAGGATCTATCTTTGAGTTGTACCAAACCTTTACCAGGTTTCTTCAGGTATTGTCTTTACCACATTGGGTTCTCTCCATGCCCCCCTGAACACAAGGTTGATGAGTGCATCCGAGGGGGGTACCACCCAAGACATGGATGAGTATGTACCAACGGCTTCCAGAAAAAACAAATATGCAGGGAAAGGGGCTTCAGAAGTCCAACCCCCTCATTATCTCATTAATTCATGGAGATCACCAAAGAAGGCATCATCGCAGGAGAATTTAGGGGACCCTTCTCCTTCATCAAGGTCCTAATCTTCAGTCAGAGATTCCTCAGGGGAATCCAAATCTTTCCTTTGTTTACATTGGCTTTTCTTATGCACCTCCTCTGGGAGAGAGGACGGATGAGCAACATTGAAGCTACAAGGGAGAAATAGGCTTGGGGCTGCTCAAAAACTTTTGGTGCTGTCCACAGTCAAGTTCATGTGAAACTAAATTCCTAGAAAGACAAGAAGATCAGGACAGATCCAACACTGGAATGTGAAAATCACATCTCTGAATGAGATAAAATCATCTCCATGATGTCGAACACTGAAGCTGAGGTCTGACACCTGAGAAAGGACCCACCTAGATCCACATGCCTAGGAGAAAACTCTGCCCCAGCCACCGACTCAGCCTGGTCAGACGTCAAGACCACAGCCAAGCTGTTCATGGCTGATACACCCAGGGGCAGAGCAGCTCTGACAACCTCAGAGTCAGAACAGACCCAGAAGCTCCAGGAGTCGCACAGTTCTGACAGCGCTGGACTCAAATATATGAAGGTAGTGGTCTGTGCTAAGGTCAGCCAAGCTGTCAGTAGTAATAAAGGGATAAAATAGGTGGGCATCAGATCCAAAGTCACCAGTGCCAAAGGATGAACCAGAGAAGAAGCAACTAGTAACAGGGCAAAGGGGGCAGCTCCCACTGCTCTCGGGGATGAGGGTCAGGCAATGACAATAAAAAAACAAGCAAAACTCCACAACGTTAAGTTACTTTAATAAGAAAAAGTTTTCAGATAACATATCCCTCTTCAGTGATTTACAAAAACAATTGCTAAAACCATCATTGTTAAATATGGGAAATATGGGAAAAATCATCAAATGACAGTCAACCTATCATAAAAAATCAATTAAGATCACAATTGTGTTTTAAAAACATAACTATCTAAAAATAAATATATATATATATATATATATATATATATATATATATATATATATATATATATATATATACATATTTTAACTTCCTTATAGGCTTATTTTATTTGCTGTTGTTTGGCTTTCAAAATTGGCTTTAATTTAATGTGTTTATTCAAGCCTGGATATTTATATGCTTGTAGGCGGACAATCCATTCATACTCCATTGTCCACTCTATTTACCATGTCTAACATATGGATATATTATATTTATGACTCTAAAATAAAATTGATGTGTATCATCATTTTCTTGGACATGCTGGGCCAAAGAATGGGTAAGGACTCCCCTACATATATCTGACTTATGCTCTATGATTCTATCACGTAGCCTTCTCATAGATTTTCCAACACAGAAACCGGCACATCGTTGACAAGTAGCCAAATATATAATCGAAGGGGTATTGCAAGTAGCAGTACAATAGAACATATATTTCTTACCACTATTAGGATGTAAAAACTCAGTAGATTGGATAATACTAGAACAACATGAGCAATTATGGCAAGGAAATGTTCCCTTTTTATTATAAACAGGAACACGCTTATTATTAAGGGCAAAATCCTGATAACATAGGCATTTATTTAAATTATCACAGTTTCGATATGTGAACAGGCGTTTATTTGGGAGCCATTTTTCATGGCCAAGTATGGCTTTCAAAATGTCCCAATTATTCCTAATGATTTGTTCAAATGGTTTACTAACCCTGCTATAAGTCATCAGATACATTAAGGGTTGAACGGAATTCAAACAGTGATTAGTAGGGGGAACATACTCATGGCTAGATAAATATGGTCTAGCCCAAGTCTCTCATTTGCGTCATCTCATTTTTTACTACTTCCAAATCATTAGCATTATAACCCCTTGCCAAAAATAATTTGTCATTTCCTGTTTTTGTAACTCACAAGTATCCAGTTTGGTATTCAGCCTACTAGCTTGTAGGTACTGACTTTTAACAATACCTTTAAAAGTTCTTTATGCATGCATACTGTCCTTATGTAAATATTTATTCACTTGTACATCCTTTCTATATATACAAGTTTCTAACCCAGAAGCTGTCATCTGCAAGCCAACATCCAAGAAACTCAATTTAGTATCAGAGAAATTCATTTCAAATTTCAAAAATTCAACCATATTATTCAAATAAGCAAAGAAGTTATTCAACTCATCACCACTGCTATGCCAAACTAAAAAAATATTGTCCACAAACCGCTTACAAAATAAAATATTACAGGCATATACATTTGTTACACCATGTACAGTAATTTCTTCCCATTTACTCAAAGTCAAATTGGCATACGTGTTAGCTATTGCAGTGCCAGTAGCTGTTCCTGATACTTGGTGGTACACCTGTTTATTAAAAGTAAAAATATTATTCTCCAACACCAGTTCTAAAAGTTCACAAAAAGTTTAAATTTGTCTGGCAGAGTACTGACCATATACCTGCAAAATTTCTCTTACACATTCAATCCCATGTCTATTTGCGATGACTGTGAAAAGTGATTTTATGTCCAGGGTTACTAATAGGAAACAGGTATGGGTATTATTAGTATGCCAATTGTGTAGCTGGGTTAGTAAATCACCAGTATCTTTAATATAACTGGGTACATGCATTAAAAAAAACTTTCAATATATCCTGTACGTAGATCAATAAAGGCTCTGTTGCCCATCCCCTCCCAGAGACTATAGGTCTCATTGGTGGTATTTACGTATTTTTAGGAGGCCATATAAAGCAGGAATAGTTGGACATGGTACACTCAAAAAATGAAAAGTGTCAATATCTATGTCATTCATTAATTGTAGATCATAGATAGACATATTAATTTTACTAATCATTTCATTCACTCCCTTACTGCTAATCAACTTAAAAGTTTGCACATCTGAAGGCAAATTATTCATTGTTTCCAGGCAGTCACGTGTTCATCAAAACAATGGCACACCCTTTATCTGATTCTTTAATTATTACATTTTCATTATTTTGCAAAGATGTAAGTGCATCAGACTTATCAACAGTTGAATTATAAAATTTCTTAAATGATCTCATCATAAAATTCACAAATCTGTTTTTCACAAATGTTATTAAATACACTAACAATAGGATCACTGATAGGAATAGACATACTAGCTCTTTTGTGCTGATTACTCAAAGAAACATTAATGTCTTTAAAGATATTTTTCAGATTCAAGTTCCGTGAAAACAAGTTCAAGTCCGTTACAGCATTCACTACATAATCTGTACCAGCTGGTACAAACTTAGTTCCACGGGATAATATTTCAGCATTTGAAAATATATCTTTAGATAAAGTAACAACCAAAGAATGTTCCGCCAACATATTACAGCTATTTTGACAATTAGAAAAAGTCTCATTGGAACTTACTATTGTTTTGTGAGTCTGCTCCTTGTTACTGGGCCATTCCTTGCTTTGCCACAAAATTTGGAGCGCTTTCTGAACGAGTTGCGTCTCTGTGTTATCTGTTCGGGTAGATTTATCCGCACATACTAATTCCCTTCTAAAAAAGAAGAGGAACTCAAGTTATTTGCTGTGCCTTTATTTTGTATGTTCTCCTTCGTTGGACATACCTGTGAATCCAGCACAGTCACTATCTTTGCTGAAAGCTCTCAAGAGTGAGCTGACAGAGGGCGTCTACATATCATCTCTGTCTCCATCCAATTGGTTGGCAGGTGATGTACGCTCTACTAAGGATTCACTTCCTACTAATAGCTGCTGTTGATTGGTTAATAGCACAAATGTGTCCAAATCATGCATTGAGCCTCGTTTGTTTCGTGAATTAGTAGGAAAAGAGGCAACATTTTGAGATTGTTTCAGCCAGGAAAAGATATGGCTGTTGCTGAAATCATTTACATCTTGTTGCAGTTTTTTCCTCTTGGTATTTTCCAGCTGCTTATCATAATCACTTAGTCTCCCTAACATAGCATCAAATAGGGAAACATTCTCATTAAATGCTACAGAGCTTGTAACCTGCTTCTCCACAGCATTAATTTCTACACACAGTTCACTTTCTTTAAAAGTGAAGAAATCATTCATTAGGCGCATGTAGCTTAAGCCTAAGTTTATATTCAGTTCCTGCCACTTTTTGAGAAGTTCAGGATAGGTATTGCAGTACGAGGGCATATTTAAAACATGCAAGCCCTGTGGTACAATACCTAAAGTCCAGATACGCATGAAAACTAAAAAATTGCCACTGCAACCTCTTATAGTTCTTTACTTTGTGTTCTAATACTTGAATATTAGCAAAAAAGTAATTTCTTCCAGATATCACGGTCGTATTACTTACTCTTGTATTAGCCATGGCATTCAAGTGACCCAATAGCGGATTTTCTCTCAGTAGTAAACTTTGCAAAGACAGATTCATAGAGCCATAAATTCCACAACGTTAAATCCCTTTAATAAGAACAAAGCTTTCAGATAAAATATCCTTCTTCAGTGATTTACAAACACAATTGCTAAAACCATCATTTTTAAATATAGGAAAAACCATCACATGACACAGTCAACCTATCAAAGAATCAATTAATATCTCAATTGTGTTTTAAAAACAGAGATACCTAAAAAAAAAAATATATATATATATATATATATATATATATATACATACATACATATTTTAACCTCCTTATAGGCTTATTTTATCTGCTGTTGTTTGGCTTTCAAAATTGGCTTTAATGTAATTTGTTTATTCAAGCCTGGATATTTATCTGCTTGTAAGTGGACAATCCATTCATACTCCTTCGTGTCCACTCTATTTACTAAGTCACCATGTCTAACATTTGGATATATTATATCTATAACTCTAAAATAAAATTGATGTGTATCATCATTTTCTTGGACATGCTGGGCCAAACAATGGGTAAGGACTCCCTTATGTATATCTGACTTATGCTCTATGATTCTATCACGTAGCCTTCTCATAGATTTTCCAACATAGAAACTGGCACATCGTTGACAAGTAGCCAAATATATAATCGAAAGGGTACTGCAAGTAGCAGTACAATAGAACATATATTTCTTACCACTAGTAGGATGTAAAAACTCAGTAGATTGGATAATACTAGAACAACATGAGCAATTATGGCAAGGAAAAGTTCCTTATTATTTATTTTATAAGTGGTTCGTGGACAATATTTTTTAGTTTGGCACAGCAATGGTGTAGAGGTGAATAACTTCTTTGCTTATTTGAATAATATGGTTGAATTTTTGAAATTTGAAATTAATTTCTCTGATACTAAATTGTGTTTCTTGGATGTTGGCTTGCAGATGACAGCTTCTGGGTTAGAAACTTGTATATATAGAAAGGATGTACAAATGAATAAATATTTACATAAGGACAGCATCCATGCAAAAAGAACTTTTAAAGGTATTGTTAAAAGTCAATACCCACGAGCTACTAGGCTAAATACCAAACTGGAATCTTGCGAGTTACAAATGCAGGAAATGACAAATGATTTTTTGGCAAGGGGTTACAATGCTAATGATTTGGAAGTAGCAAAAACTGAGACGATGCAAATGAGAGACTCGGGCTAGACCATATTTTTCAAGCCGTGAGGATGTTCCCCCTACTAATCACCATTTCAATTCTGTTCAACCCTTAAGGTATCTGATGACTTATAGTACGGTTAGTAAACCAACTGAACAAATCATTAGAAATAATTGGGGCATTTTGAAAGCCATATCTGGCCATGAAAAATGGCTCCCAAATAAACTCCTGTTAACATATCGAAACTGCGATAATTTAAAGAAATACCTATGTTATAAGGATTTTGCCCTTAATAATAAGCGTGCTCCTGTTTATAATAAAAAGGGAACTTTTCCTTGCAATAATTGCTCAAGTTGTTCTAATATTATCCAATCTACTGAGTTTTTACATCCTACTAGTGGAAAGAAAATATATTTTCTATTGTACTGCTACTTGCAATACCCCTTCATAGGTTCATAGGCAGGCAGTAGGCTACTGGCCCTAGGGCCTATATAAGCCTAGCCAAAAGGTACCCTGGCTTTTGCCACCCAAGAAAATTATTTTCCTGTGCCCCTGTCGAGCAGAGCCACAGAAGTGATCCCCAGGGTGAATTTCCCATCTCCCAACCAATCATCAAGATTGTTCTTGAAGAGTGCTAACGAGGAGCTTTGTTTGATATAGACAGGTAGTTTGTTCCAGAGTATGGGAAGTCTCTGGGACAGGAATCTATCCCTCCAGCATGTTCTGTTTATTGTGGTGACAAAGTTTAGGTCCCTAGAGCATGTAGCTCGGAGGGATTGGAATTTCTTTAAGTGGAGCATGTCCAACAACTCTGGGTTTGACATAGCTTTGTATGTTAGGCAGAGATCACCTCTGAGTAGGTGATATGCAACAGAGTAAAGCTGGAGTTTTTTTAGACGGTCGGCGTAGGGCAACTGTTTGAGGCTGCTAATCCTCTTCGTGAGGTATTTCTGCTGCCTTTCCAGTTGTTGTAGATGTGTTGCGAGGTACATACCAAAGGGGGCGTTGTACTCTATAATGGGTCTAATGAGTGACAAGTAGAGGGGAACAATGACCTCTTTTTTCCTGGATGAGAAACCTTTTATGATGAGGTGTGCCACGTAGAAGGATTTCCTGACTACTGTGGTGATGTGATTATCAAAGGAGAGACTACTGTCCACCTGTGTCCCAGGGTCTCTTATCACACTTTTGGTGTTAAGTAGACTATCGCCTATGTTGTAGTTCATAGGTACAGAGTTTTTACCAAAAGGGATGACAATGCACTTTTTGGCACTGAGCTTGAGCCCATGGTTTGACACCAGGCATCTGTCTCAGTGAGGCTTTTTTGTAGGATGTCCACATCATTAGGAGTTTTGATTATGGCTCCTAGTTTGCAGTGATCTGCAAACTTCGTTAGCCAAAGACCTTCTGTGTTAGGTATCCAAACAGAAGAGGATCCAGGACTGAACCCTGTGGTACTCCACTTGTCACTGGTCTGAAACTGGATTTGGAGTCTGCTACTTTCACAGTGTGGGTTCTGTCAGTGAGCCAGTTGGCAACCCATCTTGTGACATAGGGATTTATACCTAGTTTAGTGAGTTTGTCTATAATTCCAGAGTGGGGGATGGTGTCGAAAGCCTTGGCGAGATCAATATAGTCTGTGTGAACCACATTACCCTCATCTATGGCTTTGGTGACTGCTTCAAAGAAGTTAATCAGGTTTAGGAGACATGATCTGCCTTTTACAAACCCAAACTGAGTGGGGTCCAGAGTTTGGAGATTACCAATGTCGTTGTTTATAAGTTCCATGATGATACGTTCCATAGCCTTGCAGACCAGGCTCGTCAGGCTAATGGTGTGGTAGTTCCCGGGGTCTGTGTTGGCTCCCCCTCTGTGGAGTGGGATAACCGTAGCTGTGTGCCATTCAATGGACACAAAGCCTGAGATGAGGCTATGATTGAACATGGTACTTAGGTGGAGTGCCAGTTTGTTCTGTACTTCGTGTAGAACGCAGCCTGCAATGTTGTCAGGTCCCATGGATGCTGTGTTCTTGGCTTTGGAGAGTGTGTTTTTTACCTGTGCAGCCATGATTACAGGAACTATGCATTCTTCCGGTATAGAGATGGGCCCTTTAGGGGATGAGAGGGGGGTAAAGTTAGCACTGAACCTCACCTGCCAGGATGTTGGCAATATCAGTTGGTTCTGTATATTTAGTGCCATTGTGCTGTAACTCAGAGCAGATCTGAGTGTTGCCATTGAGAGTCTTGACATAGCTATAGAATGCTTTGTGGTTGTCTTTAGAATCAGTGGCAATTTTATTTTCATAACTAGCTTTGCAGGATTTTATGAGGGATCTCAGCTTCTTACCGAAGCTGACCAGGGAGTTCCTCCAATAATGGGATTTTACTCCTTTTTGCAACAGTTTCTTTCTTCTGTTGTAGAGTTTGTTTATGGCAGGGGACCACCAGATTGGCTTCCTTTTTTAGGAGGATAGCATCTTGGTTCTGTTAGGGATTGCACAATCCATGCACTTGCGTAAGTGCTTATATAGTGCATTTGTGTAGGATTCAGCAGTCGTACCTCTATTGTCCGTCAACATGGGTGTTGTGAAGTTTGCCACTTCTGTCTTAAGAAGCGTGAAGTTGGCTTTGGAGAAATGTTTTACAGTGGTTTTCCTAATGAGGGGTGGGGGCAGGATGTGGATGTCTAGGGTGATTAGCTTGTGGTTGGATCTGACCAACGAGGAATTGACCTCTGGTGTGGAACACCGGTTGCCCATGTTGGTAATGACCAGGTCTAGAATATTGCTGCCCCTGGTGGAGGTGTGGATAAGTTGATCCAAGGCATTGGAATTTATGAATTCCAGAAAACGTTGAGCACAAGAGTTGGTACATGAGTAGTTTTCCCAGTTAATGGTGGGGTAGTTGAAATCACCCATTATTAGGGTGTTAGGTTGTACCCTAATATTTTCCAGTGTATCAAGAAATGAGGAGTGGGAATCCTGGGGCATGGTGGGGGATCTGTAGCAAGCTACAGTTTGGATTGCAGTCTTGCCCAGAGTTAGTTGCACCTTGGATAATCTCGGATGCATTATGCTGAGCAACTAGCCTGGAGGTGTGGATATCCTTAAAGAATATGGACACACCTCTAGCTTTAGTGTTTTGGTCCAGGTTAGGTGGCCGAAAGGTGTGGCATGAATTATAGCCTGGAAATGCAGGGGTGCTCTCTGCAGCCTTGAACCTGGTCTCTTGTCACTGCACAGATGTCGATGTTCTCCATTTTAAGGAGTGCCTCGAGTGAGTGCATTTTGAGGTTTAGACTTCTAGCACTGAGTAGCATTACCCTCAGATTTTGCTTGCTTGTACCTGTTACGGTGGTGAATTTGTCATTTCAACCTTGCATAAAAAAGGCACTATGGGGTGGCAAGAGCCTTAGCCAGTATCTGGAATCTCAAGGGCGACAGGTGTAGGCCATCTCTGGCACAGCATCGTGGTTTGTTGATCATGTCATCCCAGGCAGATACTGGATCCCTTAGAATGACACCAGAAGCTTAGCTAATTGTTGAAGTCAATCATTTTGTCCTTGTACTGTGGTATCATTCTGGGTGATGGAAGGATGCTACTCAGGGCTAGGGTCATACCTGATAAGACACAAAATACTAGAAAAACAGAAAAAAACACCACTGGAGCAGAGTAGAGCCAAAAGGTATCCTTTAATACATGGATCTGGTACCTTAGCTGTTTGCCTTCAACGGACCGTTGAAGGCAAACAGCCGAGGTACCAGATCCTTGTATTAAAGGATACCTTTTGGCTCTACTCTGTTCCGGTGGTGTTTTTTTCTAGGGTCATACCTGCCTGGGCTACAAGTTAGGACAACTCCTCCATGTCTCTTTTCATGTAGTCCAGGGGGTACGGCTCAGGTCATTCACACCAACATGGACAATGACAGAGTCATATTTGTACTTGTTGTGGAGTGACCTGAGTGTGTGCATTATGTGGCAGATCCAGACAGCTGACATAAAGTTTCACCTTGTTTAGCCTGGTGAGTGGAACATCAGTACGCCTGACTATAGAGTCACCTATGACTAGAGTGTTGGGTAAGTTGTTATGTCTTATGGGCTGTGGTTGAGTGGCACACTGAGTTTGTGGGATATGTGTCATTTGGGTTGTTTGGGGGGTGGATGTTGCTTGCGTTTCTGCTTTGGAGGTCCCTGTTGCTTGGGCAGATTTTTTTTGAGAGCCTCCACAAATGTAGGTGTGTGTTTTGTGTTTCTATGTGTGTGTTTTGGTGGTGTAGATTTTGAGGGACTATGTGATGAGTGTGGTGTGGTGCAAGTGTTTACCTTCTCTTGACTGTCTAGTCCAGTCTTGGGTAAAGAGAGCTTTGCTTCCAGTTTGGCTATATAAGTGCATCTCTCACAGGTTGTAGTGTTGGGTGGTAGGAGGAGAGGGTTGTCTGTGTACATGAGGCAATTGCTGCATTGCCCCAAGATGCCCAGATTCATCAGGTAGACAGCAGAAAACACCAGGAGCTGACTCTTAGACATACCTGGATAAGTGCATATTTATTATGTATGAAAAACTGTTTTCCTCTAGACAAGTGAGGAAAGTTGAGTGCTGTAGTAATTTGTAGCTTATTTAGAGCTTACAATGAGTTCTGAACAAGTGCTGAGCTCAAAATAACAGATTTGAGTGCTGAAATTAAAAAACTGGCTAGTTCTAAGAAACAAAATTAAGCTAGAAGGCTTCCCTCCAACACAGAAAAGCTTGGGGACTCAGAAGCTTACAAACAGTCCTGGATACAGCAAATCTGTATCTGGACTAGACAACTTACAGGAAAGGCAGGAAACCGCTTAGAATTTTTTTTTTCGTAAAGTGGAAAGGGGAAAGGAGGAGCAGAAACTAACTGGGTTTGCCTTCTCAAATGTTCTCCCTGGATTAGGTAGAATGAGGTAATGACACTAGACTGTGAGGAGTGTCCCAGATCAAATTTACAGTAGGGGCAAGCAACTGCAAAGTCACCAAGTAAAAGTCAGAACAAAAAACCCAAACAGATGCTTAATAAATGTATAAAATTTCCAGTTAATACCTCAAACACAGTGAAACTAGCTAGAAAAGTATGCAGCAGACAATAAAAGTGCTATAAATAACTTGTAAAAATAAGCAAAAAACAGGATACTTAATGTTATATATTACAGATCTGAGTTTGCTCAGTGCCCTTCCTCTGATTAGCTCAGTGTGAAATGGCTGAAACACTCACAAGTTAACTTCTTAGGTAACAGAAAGTTGAAACCTGAAACAACTTTAAAAAAAGCTCGAAAGAACCAATGAGGTGCTTATTCCAAGCCATAGTCCAGTTAACCCCAATCAGCCAATGATCATAAACAATCTCCTCTCACTAAAATGCAGAATGGCTTTGGCTAAATTAAGATGGTCTGGAACATGTGCTCAGACACACAGCCTCCACAAACTTCGATTATATATTTGGCTACTTGTCAACGATGTGCCGGTTTCTGTGTTGGAAAATCTATGAGAAGGCTACGTGATAGAATCATAGAGCATAAGTCAGATATACATAAGGGAGTCCTTACCCATTGTTTGGCCCAGCATGTCCAAGAAAATGATGATGCACATCAATTTTACTTTAGAGTTATAGATATAATATATCCAAATGTTAGACATGGTGACTTAGTAAACAGAGTGGACACAAAGGAGTATGAATGGATTGTCCACCTACAAGCAGATAAATATCCAGGCTTGAATAAACAAAT
Organism: Protopterus annectens; assembly: GCF_019279795.1. Taxonomy (NCBI): domain Eukaryota; kingdom Metazoa; phylum Chordata; order Ceratodontiformes; family Protopteridae; genus Protopterus; species Protopterus annectens. The sequence goes on along the minus strand of NC_056743.1, from coordinate 826,740,501 downwards.
TACATTAAAGCCGATTTTGAAAACAACAGCAGATAAAATAAGCCTATAAGGAGGTTAAAATATGTATATTATGTATGTATGTATATATATATATATATATATATATATATATATATATATATATATATATATTTTTACATATCTATGTTTTTAAAACACAATTGCGATCTTAATTGATTCTTTATGATAGGTTGACTGTGTCATGTGATGGTTTTTACCATATTTAAAAATGATGGTGTTAGCAATTGTAAATCACTGAAGAAGGATATTTTATCCGAAAGCTTTGTTCTTATTTTAGTGATTTAACGTTGTGGAGTTTTGCTCATTTTTTTACTGTTTGGACTGCTTTGCATTACTCCACTTCACCATCTTTGCTCTTTGGAGACTTTGGTTTGCATACTCTCTAAAAAAACCACACTGATATGAATCAACTATATATTTTACAACTGGAACCAGCCTTACTCCAAGTACAGCTGTAAAACTTATCATGGTTTAAGATGGAAATATGCCCATACAAGCCTGAATTTTTGGGGTCCCTACTATCCTTGTATTTAACTGCTATAATTTCATCCTTCCAGGAGACTGGAGAACTTTCAACCACAGTGATTTTGTTGAACAACAGTTTCCATTTTTTAATAAGATTCTCTCCAGCTAGCCTACAAACTTCTACTGTTATGCACTTTGAGCCCAGGGAACTTGCCTACCTTTTTCTTACTTAACGTTACCCCTTAGCTCTTGTTCTGTTTATCTATCTATAACCTTCTGCTTCTGCATTAGTTTTAAGGTCTTAACTTCAAACTGCTGCCACAATTTGCTCAACTGACTTGTCCCCTTCTGTAAAACTTGTTCTTCATTTACAAAACTTCTGATAAAAATCTGTTTACTCGTATATGACTTCTTATAAAATTCGCAGAACACCTCTAAACACTGTTTACTGATGTTTCTATATGACTTGTTTCCCTGTCCCTGATCTGATTTACTGATCACTAAACTGTTTGTTGTCTCAGTCTTATTGCCAGTGCTTTCATTGCCCTAGGGGAGTTTGTTTACTTTACTTCCTATATTATTATCCTCTAAATCCACAATCTTTCATCATCCTTTCCCTGCAATTCTCCCTTCAATGACTTATATTGTCTAGGTTTGTCTTCTGTCAAGACATTCCTATTCAACTTGAGATTTCTAAACCTCTTATAACAGATTGTCATCTCCATTTTATCTTTTATTATAGTCTCCCACACCCAATCTTGGATATAACTTCTAATAATTCCCTTTATCCCATCCCATAACATTTGCATCAGACAAACCTGCCAAACGTTAATCCAAATTTTGAGCATTCTAACTTGAACATTTTTATACTCCAGGCTCGAGGATGGGTAGCACTAGTGCCTTCCCAAAGGAAAGGTTTGCCCTAACTCAACAGTCATTGTGACCAAGGTATGATCCAAATACAATAAGGGTCCCACCTCCATTCTTTTAACCTTGTCACTATCGTCCCTGCAAATATAACAATGATCTATTCTGGATCAATTTCCCCACTTATCAAACTAAAATCTACAGGGTCATGTGGAAATATTTTTCAACAATGCTGGAGTCCTAATAATGGAAACAGGTACCTGTTTTTGAGAAGTACTCTACCCTCGAGCTAATCACACCATCATCTTCACTTATGTTCCAATCTCCTTCTAAAAATAATATATCTTGTGCAAAATCGAATTCTTTTTAACACCTTTACCATATGCTGGGGGGGGGATAGTTTGAGATTAGTGTACTGATGGCCCCAATTGATCTTGCCCTTCCACCATGTTATACAACATTCTCTGCTGGCCAGTTGTCCTTGCCCTTCCACTCTTAGTGCCTTTTTTATTAGTACTGGCATCCCTCTTCTATGTCTTGATTCATAACTATCCTGCAGTAAAAGATCAAATCACCTTCCCTTCAATTTCAAATGTTTCTGCACCATTAGTTGTGTAGCTTGAAGTAATTTGAAATGAGCATTTTCTTTAACACTCAGTATTCTATCCCTTTTAACAAGGATGGCCACCCTACTCACATTCCACGGCCTTATCTTTATACAGGCCATTTCCCACAATTGTTAAATCTTACATTTGTTGGTCAGCTGCCTTAATATTTGTTCCCTTCCCTTAACGTGCCCAAAATGATATCTGTTAAAACTACACTTACTTTCTATTCCATTGGCTACCCATTTCTTTTCACATGTATTCTGCTTGTCCTTCTCTTAAGAGGTACACTGTGTTCTTTTTATAATCACTGTCATCTCCCCTCCCATCCCCACAGTAAACCAAACAAATAAACAAACTACATACAATACTAGCAGGAGTACCTGCATCCTAGGTAGGGACATAAGCTCCTATCTGGCAGACTATCTGCCTCCTTCCTGCATACAAAGGCAGTTATAACATTCATGAATAAAGACAATAATTTAGTCCACTTCTCCCCACATCAATCTATGTCACTATCAAATTCTCATCTTCCAAACTGAGATGTAATTTCTCCAGTCCATTTATGCCTCTCAACATGCTTTGATAAATATCCTACGATACATCCTACCTCTGTCTATAAATTTATTTTTTTATTATTTATTTGCATTTGTTTTCCAGGATAGTCCACTGGGCCTAGGAGTGCCCATTTTCAGTGGAGGCCAGGGGAGGAAAGCTCCACCTATTACATATACATTGATGAGATAAAGTTATATAATGACTGTTAACAGATTCAAGTTACTAGTAAACAACATTATAAAAAATACAAAAATAATGATTTACATCCAGGTACAATACATAAATGTTTATAGAAAATTAGAATTAGGCTGTCTTTTCTTTAAATTTCATCTTGTAGCTGAGGATGCATAAAGCTGAGAGTTTGAAGAGTTAAATTAAGTGTAGATAGATATTTCAAAGTGTTAAAGTTGTTAAACTGTTTTCTAAAAACAACTGCTGAAAACCTCCAAAGGAGGTGTTCACCTGAACTTTAGAAAATAATGTACTACTATGTTTTCACTTCAAGGTTCGCCCTTTCTCTTGCACCTGTCACTAAGGATAATGTCCGCATACAAATTTGTGTGTGATACAATACATAGTCCAATATTAAGACCTCACCCAAAACTCCTTTACACTCAGAGTACCACACGATCCAAAACCCAGTCTCTTTCAACAAATAATTTTAATTTGGATTTCATATTGGATGCAAAAACCTTTTAAAACCTTGAAAACCAAAAGAACCAGCAATAGTGGATACACTTATAGGTGCACTTATTACCATCACAAAAGAGAAGTAGTGTGCCTAATCTGAACATAAGCTTGTCTTTTACTCTGGCTGTCCAGCAGTAAACACTACTAGCCCATGCCAAATGAGTCAATCAACCCATTAACTTCAGACTTAACCTCTCACTAAATATTATGTTACTTTTGTGAGGGAAGGTAAGAAACTACTACCTCTCCAGCGTTAAATCAAGGCAAAGAGAACTTACAAATAATAATCGAATACACATACATACATATGCATGCCTAGATACATACATACAAATATTTCAAGCATGGGCAGTAATGCCCTTCTAGCCTGCCAATATACCAAAACAGCTGTTCACATAATAAGTGTTTTAATGTAATGTGGTAGTCTATTCCAAGAATCAGCTACTCTCTCAGAAACCAATTAGGACACTTCTCATCCCTACAGAATCTTCTACGTAGGTTGTCTGATGATTCTTTACTACATTTTGATAACGCCAAACATCCCCAGAGGTAGTTTTTTCTAAATACCCTATATACTTGAATAAGTTCTCCTCTTAAATATCTATATGAGACACTGTACAAGTTCAGATATTTTAGTCTTTCATAATAACTTAAATTTTCATATCCATGGATGCCCTTGATATACTTTCACTGTACTCTTTCCAGTTTACTCATGCTTGTTTTCTTATAAGGTTTCCATATTCTTATTCCATACTCAAGTTTGGGTCCAATATAACAAACAACTTCATCACTTCTGACTTTTCAGACTTTATAAATACTTTATACAACCTACAGTTCTACAGCTATCAATAACCAATAAGTTGATATGATTAGAAAAACTCAAAGTTGGATCTACTCATATATCAGGTCCTTAAATGAGTCTACAGTTTCAATCACTGTGTGTTCTATTACGTATTCACCTTTCAATTTATGTCTCCCAAATCTCATGAACTTAATTTTTTTTACGTATTTATCAGCATATTATTCTCCTGTGCCCAAATGGCCCATTTAGTCAAGTTCTTTTGCAGATATTCCCTATTTGTAACACACGTAATCAGTTTACCCATTTTCAAGTCATCTGCATACAGCCTATAGGACACCTCAGCTGAAAAAGATAGATCATAGGCAGTAACTTGTAGTTTATTGGCCATTTTGGGTCATTTCCTGTCTTTTCCAGCCCCCTGCTATAAAGCGCGCTTTAGCGTGTTTTAGCGCGATTTAGCGCGGAGCTGCCACCGTTGCACACTAGGGCAGCGGTGGTTAATCAGGTTTAAACTATTCGGGCTACCTAAAGTCCACTCTTCAAATTTTCCCTTAAAACTACCTTCCTCGAACTATACTACTGATCTAATCAGCGTATCCTACAACTAAAAAGATTATCTCTACTTGACTCCAAGTAGACTATTCTCTATCTGTAAAGCCCAGCACTTGCTCCTACAGTACTTATCACCTTGATACAGCACTCTTGTTACAGATAGTACCCCAAAACGGCAAACCCCATTTCTCGGTCACCCACATCCCCCGGAACCTTTTTTTAAGTTTTTTTGTCTATTCCTTCTAGCATGTCGAGGGATCAGTTGCTAAAGTCCTCACCTGCTCAGCTGGTGAACCTGGGAATATTGAGGCAATGTTACAATTGCCTCATGTACACAGACAACCCTCTCCTCCTCCCACAAAACACAAATACATGCAAGAGTTGCAACTATACGGCCAAACTGGAGGCTGAGCTCTCTCAACATAGGACTGGCAAGACCAGACAGGAGGAGAAGGTAACCACACACACTATAGACCCAGTCTCACATAGTACCATCACAACCTCAAATCATACACATAAACACACAAAGACATACTCAGAGGCTCTGATCAAAAATCTACCAAAACAGCATAGGCCACCAAAGCAGACACCCAAACAACTACCACCTCAGAACACAACACCTGCAACACATAGACCACACAGTCAGAGTGTCAAGCAGTCACAGCCCTTAAGGCCAAACACAATGCCAGACACACTAGTCATTGGTGACTCCATAGTCAGACACACTGACGTCCCGCTCACCAGACTGAGTAAGGAGAAGGTCACAGTAAGCTGCCTGTCGGGCGCTAGAATCCGCCACATAACGCAAGCACTCAGGTCTCTCAACAGCAGGTACAAGTAAGACTCAATCATTGTCCACGCTGGTGTAAACGACCTGAGACGTACCTCCTTGGACTACATGAAAAGAGACATTGAGGAGCTCTCTGATTATGTAGCCCAAGCAGGTATGACCCTGACCTTGAGCAGTATCCTACCTTCACCAAGAATGATGCCACAATACAGAGATAAGATGATCAGCTTTAACAATTGGCTTAAACTCTGGTGTCATTCAAAGGGGATCCAATGTCTGTCTGCCTGGGATGACATGCTGGACAAGCCACGCTGCTTCGCAAGGGACGGCTTGCACCTGTCACCCCTGGGATTCCGGATTTTGGCAAAGGCTCTTGCCACCCCATAGTGCCTTTTTAGGCAAGGCTCAAATTCTAAACCTACCACCCTAGAACACAATAAAGAAAAAACTAAGGGTAATGCTGCTCAATGCCAGAAGTCTCAACCTCAAGATGCACGCACTCGAGGCCCTTCTCAGTATGGAGAACATCGATGTCTTTGCTGTGACAGAAACCTGGTTCAAGGCTCCTGAGAGCACCCCAGCACTATCAGGTTTTACCTCATATCATGCATTCCGGCCCCAAAATCCGGACAATACCAAGAAAGGAGGGGGGGTATCCATATTCATCAAGGACACCCACACCTCAAGATTGGTGGCAACGCACGATGCATCGAGACCATCCAGGTGCAATTAACCATAGGCAAGACTGCTCTGTAATTTGTAGAATGTTACAGGCCACCCTCGCAAACTCAGGAACCTCACATGGCTTTCCTGAAAACACTGGAGGGGATAAATGTATCTCCGAATACCATCATACTAGGTGACTTCAATTACCCTAATATAGACTGGGAACACTACTCAAGCCCAAACACTCTAGCCCAAAAGTTCCTGGAATTCATAAACTCAAATGCCATGGAACAACTAGTCACCATCCCCACAAGAGGAGAAAACATACTTGATCTCATCATCACGAACATGGGAGCACAATGTTCAACACCGGAAGTATACCCCTCACTGGTGAGATCAGATCACAAACTAAACTCGCTGGAGGTCCTCATCCCGCCCCCACCTGAAATAAAAAAGACCACAGTAAAGAACTTCTCGAAAGCCGACTTCACACTTCTAAAGTCTAGTGTGGTCTCCTTTAAGGCCCCCGAGCCGGCGGTAAACATTACTCAAGCCGCTGAATCACTTACAAATGCCTTCTACCAGCACCTGCAGGGCTGCATGGATCAGGCAATCCCAAGCAAAACAAAGACTCTTTGTACCAAAGGCAAGCGTCCAGTCTGGTGGACCCCAGCCATAAACAAACTCTACAACAAAAGGAGGAAGCTACTACAAGATAGAGCAAAATCCTTACAAGGTAAGACACCGCTGATCACTATAAGTAAAAAGCTAAGAGCTCTCATAAAATCATCCAAAGCTAATTTTAAGAGAAAAATAGCTAAGGACTCAAAAGACAATCATAAGGCATTCTTTAGCTATGTTAGAAACCTGGGAGGAAACTCCCAGATATGCTCAGAATTAGTTCAAAATGATGTGAAGATTACTGATCCTACAGACATTGCCAACATACTGGCTGACAGGTTCAGTGCAAACTTCTCCCCCCCCCAAAAGGAGAGATATCTATACCAAATGATTGTAGCCCCCCAAACATCTCTAACGCCCAGGTGAGAACTGCTCTCTCCAAGGCAAAAAACACAGCATCCATGGGACCTGATGGTGTCCCCGGCTGTGTGCTCCACGAACTCAACAAGGAATTAAACCCGCAGTTAGGACAACTGTTTAATCTTAGTCTCACCTGCGGATACGCACTGCAGGGAGTGGCACAGCGACTGTGGTCCCACTTCACAAAGGCGGTGCCTCCACCGACCCTGGAAATTACCGTCCCATTAGCTTGACGAGCCTTATCTGCAAAGCCATGGAGAGGATCATAATGGATCTCATAAATAAAGACATAGGGAATTTGCAGACTTTGGATCCAACCCAGTTTGGCTTTGTCAAAGGCAGATCATGCCTTTTAAACTTGGTTGACTTTTTCAAACAGTCACCAAGGCCATTGATGAGGAAAGGCAGTCCATACAGCCTACCTCGACCTGGCGAAGGCCTTCGATACAATACCCCACTCGGGTATCATTGAAAAACTCATCAGCTTAAATGTAAACCCATACATCACAAGATGGGTTGCAAACTGGCTGAGTGACAGAACCCACAGGGTCAGAGTTGCTGGCGCCATGTCAGACTCAAAGCCTGTCACAAGTGGTGTCCCACAGGGCTCAGTCCTGGGCCCACTCTTGTTTGGCATCTACTTTTCTGAAGTACAAGCAAACACAGGAGGGTTATGGCTGACAAAGTTTGCAGATGACTGCAAACTGGGCGCCGTAGTCGAAAACACATCTGACACAGACATCCTTCAGAAGGGTCTCACAGAAACGGATAACTGGTGCCAGAGCCATGGCCTAAAGTTAAATGCCAAGAAATGCATAGTCATACCCTTCGGGAAAAACAAGGTTACCCCTAGCTACCATATAGGTGGCAATCCACTGAGCACAGAAGAAGTTATCAGGGACCTGGCGACCCAGGTTGACAGTAGCCTTTCATTCGACACTCATATTGCTAAAGTAGTTAGGAAGACCTTCTACATTGCCCACCTTATCATGAAGGGATTCACATCTAGATCAAGGGAGGTCATAGTCTCCCTATACTCATCACTCATCAGACCAATGATTGAGTACAATGCCCCATTCGGAATGTATCTGACCCGACACTTGCAGCAGCTGGAGAGGCCACAAAAGTTCCTCACCAAAAGGATAAAGGGTCTCAAAAATCTGTCTTATGCTGCCCGACTGAAAGAACACCAGCTCTATTCAGTTGCTTACCGCTTGCTCAGAGGTGACCTGTGCCTGACATACAAGGCAATGTCAAACCCAGATTTGATGAACATGCTTCACCTCAAAAAATCTAGATCCCTCAGAGCCACAAGGGCGGGAGACTTAAACCTCGACACGGTTATTAATAGGACGTGCTGGAGGGACAGATTCATCACCCAAAGACTCCCTATGCTGTGGAACAAAATCCCGGTATATGTGAGGCAGAGCACCTCGCTGGCCTTGTTCAAGAGGAATCTTGACCAATGGATGGGAAATCGCAGATATACCCCAGGGATTACCTCAGTGTCACTGCTCGACAGAGGCACAGCAAAATAATGGGCATAGTTTCTCCAAACTAAAGGGGTGGCGTAAGCCACAAAACTATGGGCTAGTCTTGTAAATGCCCTCGGGCAGATAGCCTAGTATGAACCTATGAACCTATGATCAGAAGGATAACAATCTAAAGTATGGGCCTAGGATACAGCCCTGTGGGACACCCTGACTGTAACCTCAGATTTCACTTGTCCTAGCCATGCAGCTATACATCTTATCAAGAGAACATCAATACTAAGTTGGTCTAACCTATTGATCAGTGTTTTGTGTATGACTCTAGCAAATGCTGAAATTAAATCTATATAAATTACATCACAGTACAATTTTTTTCATAGCTGTTATTATACTGTTTTAGAACATTATGTCATAGGCAGTAATAGTTCTATTTTCAACATATGCATGCTGATATATGGTTTCAAGTTAAAACCTTTCCAGTTCTGACAACTTATCCAACGTAGCCTTTTCAATTAATTTTCCACAATATGAAAGTAAACTTATGGGTCTGTATAACTCTGGCTTTGTCCAACTCCCCTATCCTGTAAAGATGGATTTAACAAGTGCATGTCTCCAATCATGAGGAATCTCTACATATTTACATGACCTATTAAAATGACAGATACAATGGTACTGCAAGTGCATACCTTGTCATTATTACTAATTCCTTCTCCTCCCTTTTGTATCCAGTCTGCATAGTTCTTTTTCAATATAATCTAATTTGAATTCAGTATCTGGGGTTACCTGGATGTCACTAGGACAATGTATTACCCCCTTTGCGGCGCCAAACTGCTCTGCATAAGATTTTTTAAATATATCTATAATCTTTTGTGTCTGAGAAAAAAAATTTGAATCTACACACAGTGCATCAATATGTATGTCTTTACTCGTACCACATCTTAGATATCTATAAAATGGTTTCCTATAATGCTCAATGCTTACATAGATTTTCTTCACATTTTTCTTGATCTTGACTCACATTATGTTTACTTTGTCTGTGAGTATTTCAGTTTTCAAAGTAGTAATTTGAACTCTTTCCCATTTTTTTGTATTTTTGTCTCTCACCTTAATCAAGTATCTTGTTCTTGTGGAAATACATCCTCAAGACGTTGTGTGCCTAGATCCTGATGTTATTTTTTGCATTCAAACAATTTTTCTTTCAAAACTTTCCACATTCTTTCTGCAGTTTTTCCACTGAACACATCACTCCAATGAATTTTTCAAAGTGACTGTTTTGCTTCCGTATAATCTGTTATTAATCTTCTCTGCATTGGTTTAGATTTAGGTCTGGCAGAATTATCTAGCAACAAATTAACCATTACGAATCCAAACTCACTGCACATCAGTGGTGGTAAAAGTTGACATGAAGTACCAGTAATTTTTTTAGGCACACAATGTCTAGAATGTTCCATTAACTGGTAGGCTTTTTTACAATCTGAAGCAACTGTTCCTGAACTTTAGTTGTAAATAATTTCCTTTATGTTGTTAAATCAATATCATTCCAGTCTGTTTCTGGTAGATTTAAGTCCCCAGCCACTACTATTCTTTACAGTGTTTCATACAATAAATGTATGAATTCTTCTTAAGTCATCAGCACCTGACTTTACAGGTCTGTATACTATAAAGTACAGCTGTGTAAAATCTTACCATAACAGCAGATGTCCTTTCCTTCACTGTTCCAGTATGCCTTACACATGGGATCCCCTGCCAAGGGTAGCCCCAATAGCCGGCCAGCATATCAAAGCCTTACAATTTTCAGGATGTTGTACGTCACATGTACGCTCCCTGATCACCGAGTAGGGCATACAGGTGATGTATGGATGTACCTACGTCAGAAAAGAATAGTCCCAGGATGAACAAAAATCCAAGCAGCAAAGGAAGAACATGCACTTCCAGAAGGAAAAAAGAAAAAGGAGTAGGAAAAAACAGGGAGGAGGGAGGGAGTGAATACTGCAGCAGTGAAGGAACAGACATCACCTATTATGGCAAGATTTTACACAACTGTATTATGTCCTTCTATATCAATGTTGCAGTATTCTATACAATAGGGAAAGTATAAAAGTTCAAGAGGAAACTTGGGAAGAGGAAGGCCCAGCACATCCCTCAAGAAAACCATGCAGGATAGCCCTGGCAACCACATCCAGCTTGTAATGTTTAGTAAAAGTATGCATAGATGACCAAGTAGCTGCCTCAAGGATGGAATTGGTATCCAATCCCTTGAAAACAGCACAAGAGGAAGCCACAGCCCTGGTAGAATGAGCCTTTACAGAAGTAGAAAGGCTTTTCCCATGAAAAGAGTAACAAAAGGAAATGGCCTTAGAGATCCAGTACGAAATCACTTGCTTAGAAATAGCCAAATAACCACGAAAAGGATGGTAGTGAATTAAAGACTAAAAAACAATCTACAGTTCACTCAGAACAGCCAATGAAGAGCCTGAGTCAGTCGAAGATATTTTATTGAAACAAACTGCTGCGTGACAAATAGATGCTGCACAACAATTAACGCTGCTTATATCACTAGGAGTTTTCGTAAAAAACTTCATCAGATAACAGTCCAGGTCACATTATATCATTTAAATAGTATGCCTTAATTAAAAAGCTTAATGCCATTGGACAAACCAAAATACATATACACACCTGTAAGATTAATTATAAGAACCATACAATGTTACTACAAGTACCCTATAAAGATTATATAATATAAAAATATCCATTTACTAATCTTTAAAATATTATGTTGCAATTAAAATATTAAAAACAAATATAAAACCAAATATAAAACCATGATCGTGGATTTGTTTCATCCCTATTTTTCCAAAAATGAAGCCTGCCCTCTACAGGGTGTAATACATTATTACATTCAAGAAATTTTTATTATAATTTTATAATTTGGCAGATCTAAGTTTCAAAACAGGTAAAATAGATAACATATCGTTAAGACCTGGGTATCGAGTAGCTTCCAATATTATTTGCCAATAAAGCTCTCGGTACTCCAGTTTTGCTTCCCACATACCCCCTCTAATTTCTTTAGGAACCATCTCCAAGACAAAAAAAGAATAACATGCTTGTGTATATGTCGATTTATGGCGAAATAATGCGTTCTTGGTATTAGCCCCACCCATCTCATACAAGTGTTCATAAATTCGAGTCCTTAATTTTCGTTATGTTTTCCCAATATAAAAGGAACTACATATTTTACACATAGCTAAATAGATAAGACCACTGCTATTGCAGTTAGCATATATCCTACTCTTAATGTGTCTATTTCTACTGGGAATCTCTAACGAAGTGGTGTTATAGCTGTAACTACCCTGGGAGCATGCACCACATTTAAATGTACCGGTTCTAGTATGATGGCTGTGTTCCCCCTGTACTCCACCATATTTGAAAAAAATTCTTAAAATTGATCTCTTCTGTATATAAACTGTAGTTGTCCCATTACTCTGGGTTCTATATCAGTAATTTCTCTGAATTTGTCCCATTCTCTGTTAACTACCTTTCTGATGACATGTGAGTCCTCATTATAGTCCAACATGTATGCATCCTTCTTATCTTGACCAAAAACAGATGAGATTGTGGTTGAGGTTGAACCCAGGTCCTTGCCCAAAATGGGTGCAAACCTGCCTGACCTACCTTCATTCACTTCCTTAGTAACATGTTGAATCAAGTTCAACGGGTAACCTCTATTCTGGAACATTTCACTTACTGTGTTACACTCAGTGATAAAATCCTCATCCTTAGAGGTCATCCGACTAACCCTGACTATTTGTTCTTTAACAAGATTTTTCTTCTGAAGAAAAGGATGACCACTAGTAAAGTGAAGATATGAGTTAGAAATGGTTTTCTTCCTAAAAATTTTGGAACAAAACCTACCATTATCTTTCATAATACAAATGTCCAAAAATTGGAGAATATCATGATCCATCTGATAAGTAAAATCCAGAAATTCTGTTGTACCTTTTAAATAATTGAGAAATTCATGGAACTTTTCCTCACTGTCTGTCCAAAGAATACAAATATCATCCAGGTAACGTTTATACAAGGACCAACATCCAACAAAATTACTATTGAGAACAAATTTGTGTTCCCACCAGGAAAGAACCATATTGGCATAAATGGGGGCACAACTGGCCCCCATTGCTACACCTTTAATCTGTTTGTAAAACTCTCCCTCCCTCCCAATGATTTATTATTCACTGTAGAAAATGAAAAAGTTAAATACCATGATATTTTTTCACAAATAGACAAGAAATGTATTAATAATATGTACAGAAAACAGGGTAAATTACAAAGAGACTTGAATGAGGATAAAAAGGGTATAGCATATCCAAAACCTAAGCCTTTTGTAAAATTTGTGGAACAGGATGGCGGATGTTTTCAATATGATTTGCCTATTAACAGCTATAGACCTGAAGATAACAATTTTGGCCAGCCACACACCCCCAGTGATATCCCTTTGGAACAGCCCTACCCCCCTTTGCCAAGGAGGTCCAACAGGTTACGGAACAAGCCACAAACACATTACAACTACAACAATTATCAGTACAAACAGGGAACAAACATACGTTATTAAATGATCCCCAGTTTGACACTATCTCGGTGTTGAATAACGTGTATACGTTCCAAGGCTATAATATTTTTAATTATACTGCTCTTGACATCGATGTTGAGCATTTCAACTTATTTTCTAAAGGTTTTAAATGTATTCCATTAAAGAAGGTTAATTTGGCTAAGGCCATAGTGGATTTGAAGATGTTCATTAGGAAAAAGAATTTGGCTATTTATTTTGGTAATACAGGACAGGGTTTGAATACTGATTCTACTCTTAGGAGAAAAGGTACTTTCAACCCTCCATTGCATCCACAATTGAAAAATTTAGAAAATATTATGGAGAGGGAAATCAGGAAGGAAGTCCAAAATCACAGAATATTTACAAATCTTTCGAAAAGGGAAAAATACTATTTGGACATGTTAAAAACAGATCGCACCATTAGAATTATGCAACCCGATAAAGGGGGAGGTACGGTGTTGATGGATAGCATTATTTATGAGTCCAAAATGAAGAACGAACTCAATAATTCGTGTAAATATATCCTTGCCTCGATCAACGAAGTAAATATTGCCAATTCTAGGATACATCTGATGTTAGGTGATTTATTGTTGGAAGGTTCTATCACTCTGGAAACGTACAAATTTCTATACAATAATCACCCCAGGGTTCCCTCTGTGTTCGGTATTCCGAAAGTACATAAATGTACTATTGATCCACCATTGAGACTAGTAGGCTCTTCTGAAGGTGCCATCACAGCCCCTATTTCTAAGTACTTAGATAGCAAGCTTAAAAACTTGGCAGTTACAGGACCAGCTGTTTTACAGGATTTGTGGGATTTTCTCAGACAGTTAACGGAGAATTTATATAGTGAAAATTTGATTTTCATCACATTGGATGTAGTGGATTTATTTGGTAGTATACCCCATGAGACAGGGTTACAATGGCTGGAGGACTATATATTAACATTTGGTCATTTTTCACATAATGATTTCAACAACATACTTCTGTTCATGGAAACTGTTTTAAATGACAACTTTATGTATTTTGAGGGAGAATTTTACAAACAGATTAAAGGTGTAGCAATGGGGGCCAGTTGTGCCCCCATTTATGCCAATATGGTTCTTTACTGGTGGGAACACAAATTTGTTCTCAATAGTAATTTTGTTGGATGTTGGTCCTTGTATAAACGCTACCTGAATGATATTTGTATTCTTTGGACAGACAGTGAGGAAAGGTTCCATGAATTTCTCAATTATTTAAAAGGTACAACAGAATTTCTGGATTTTACTCATCAGATGGATCATGATATTCTCCAATTTTTGGACATTTGTATTATGAAAGATAATGGTAGGTTTTGTTCCAAAATTTTTAGGAAGAAAACCTTTTCTAACTCATATCTTCACTTTACTAGTGGTCATCCTTTTCTTCAGAAGAAAAATCTTGTTAAAGGACAAATAGTCAGGGTTAGTCGGATGACCTCTAAGGATGAGGATTTTATCACTAAGTGTAACACAGTAAGTGAAATGTTCCAGAATAGAGGCTACCCGTTGAACTTGATTCAACAAGTTACTAAGGAAGTGAATGAAGGTAGGTCAGGCAGGTTTGCACCCATTCTGGGCAAGGACCTGGGTTCAACCTCGACCACAATCTCATCTGTTTTTGGTCAAAATAAGAAGGATGCATACATTTTGGACTATAATGGGGACTCAAATGTCATCAGAAAGGTAGTTAACAGAGAATGGGACAAATTCAGAGAAATTACTGATATAGAACCCAGAGTAATGGGACAACTACAGTTTATATACAGAAGAGATATGAATTTTAAGAATTTTTTCGAATATGGTGGAGTACAGGGGGAACACAGCCATCGTACTAGAACCGGTACACTTAAATGTGGTGCGTGCTCCCAGTGTAGTTACATCTATACCACCACTTCGTTAGAGATTCCCAGTAGAAATAGACACATTAAGAGTAGGATATATGCTAACTGCAATAGCAGTGGTCTTGTCTATTTAGCTATGTGTAAAATATGTAGTTCCTTTTATATTGGGAAAAAAGAACAAAAATTAAGGACTCGAATTTATGAGCACTTGTATGAGATGGGTAGGGCTAATACCAAGAACGCATTATTTCGCCATAAACTGACATCTACACAAGCATGTTATTCTTTTTTTGTCTTAGAGATGGTTTCTAAAGAAATTAGAGGGGGTATGTGGGAAGCAAAACTGGAGTACCGAGAGCTTTATTGGCAAATAATAATTGAAGCTACTCGATACCCAGGTCTTAACGATATGTTATCTATTTTACCTGTTTTGAAACTTAGATCTGCCAAATTATAAAATTATAATACAAATTTCTTGAATGTAATAATGTATTACACCTGTAGAGGGCAGGCTTCATTTTTGGAAAAATAAGGATGAAACGAATCCACGATCATGGTTTTATATTTGTTTTTAATATTTTAATTGCAACATAATATTTTAAAGATTAGTAAATGCATATTTTTATATTATATAATCTTTATAGGGTACTTGTAGTAACATTGTATGGTTCTTATAATTAATCTTACAGGTGTGTATATGTATTTTGGTTTGTCCAATGGCATTAAGCTTTTTAATTAAGGCATACTATTTAAATGATGTAATGTGACCTGGACTGTTATCTGATGAAGTTTTTTACGAAAACGCCTAGTGATATAAGCAGCGTTAATTCTTGTGGAGCATCTACTTGTCACGCAGCAGTTTGTTTCAATAAAATATCTTCGACTGACTCGGGCTCTTCACTGGCTGCTCTGAGTGAACTGTAGATTGTTGCTTAGAAATAGCCAAACCTACAGATCTATGATGAAAGGAAACAAAAGTGGGCAAATTAATAGACTGATTAAGAGACAACTCATCACCCATCTTGGGCATAAGGGAAAGATTAGTATGAAGAGACACCCTGCCCCTATTTAAAAAAAAGAGAAAAAAAAGAAAAAAAGGAGGAACAGCTATAAGGGCCTGAAGCTCAGACACCCTTCTAGTCGAAGTAGGGGCCAAAAGGGCCAAAAAAAGAACAGTCTTCCAAGTACAATGCTGTAAGGAAGCTGAAGCTGCAAGCTCAAAATGAGACACAGTCAATTTTTCAAGAACAAAATTAAGGTCTCAGAAAGAGGAATAGGCTTCCCTGGAGGCATAATATGAAGGATGCCTTTACCTCAAACCTAGAAGCCAAAGGAGGAGTCAAAGGCAGACAAGCAGAAATAGCTGAAAGGTGAGCTTTAACTGAAGAGTACGCTTACCCAGCATGAAGCAATTCACACAAATAACAGAGAAACAAAGGAACTTCCAAATAAAATGGATCCTGGTTATGAAGAAAACACCAGACAGAAAATATGTTCTATTTAGATTAAGATTTTCTCGTAGTAGGTTTCCCGGCTTCCTGCAGAACCCGAAGCATATCCACATAAAAAAAAGTGCCTGAAAGGAATCAAAACTCTATCACTCACAGTGTCAGATGAAGAGTAGACAAATCAGGATGGATAACAGACTCCTTGTCTTGTGTGAGTAGACCCACCCTTTGAGATAACTTGTGGTGAATGCCCTTGGCTAGGTGCAAAAGAAGGGGAAAACAATGCTGTCTGGTCCAAAAGGGAGTCACCAGTAAGATATTGGGAGAGTCCGATTCTATCTTGAACAGGATCCTCAGTATGAAAGGAAGGGGTGGGGAGACAAAGAAAAAAGAAGTTATGTACTCACCATAATGTTCCATCTGTGTTGTCCATCTTCATTTATCCTTGACAGCTTGGTTTGGTTCTGATATCGGAACTGTCTCGGTCGTTACTACAGCTTGCGCCAGCCAAAAACTCTCGAGCTTCACCTCTACCCAGAATCCCCCTCTCTCCCTTACTTCAGATCGAGTTTGCAGGAAGTCTAGAAACATATAAACCATATATACACACACACACACACATATATATATATATATATATATATATATATATATATAGGGTCTATATTATATTCTCAAAAGCCGACAATGTTGAATCTGACATTGTCGACACAAGAATATCGAATGCTCAGAATCCCGAGCGTATAATCAGAAATCTTCGTAAGGGGAGATTTCTGTTTACTGCAATGTAGTGCGGTCTTGGAGTTGTCTTATTTAAGCAGAGGGGGTGTGGGGGGTGCAGGGGGGCTTGCCTCCCTGCTTAAACCCGTTAGGGTACTTTTTTTTTTCTGTCATTTTTATAAGGTCGATGTTTAAAGACATCGACCATGTGTTGTTCGATGTTTTCAAACGTCGATCTTAAAATATAGACCCTATACATATATATTTATATATATATATATATATATATATATATATATATATATATATATATATATATACACATATATACACATACACACATATACATGCACACACATACAGAAAGTAAGCCAGATGGAAGCCTTATCTACTGTGCTTGAATAATCATAACAATTCATGGATATATAATCCCTTCCACCAAAAAAATCTTTAAAGGTCAGGGGATGGAGGGAGGGAAGTCAAGGATAAATAAAGATAGACAACAAAGATGGAACATTATGGTGAGTACTTAACGTCTTTATCTGATGTCATCAGTCTTCAATTTAACCTTGACAGATGGGACAGAGTTCCCAGCTACCTAAAATCTTGGATGGACTCATGGAAGGATATTCCTCAGCACCATCGAGCAAAAGGACGATCTTCCTCTAGAGACCAAGTCCTGTTTGTAATGAATAATAAAGCTATAGGGAGAAGCCCAAGTAGCTGCTGCACATATATTGTCCATTGACGCTCTAGATTGGAAGACTGCTGAAGTGGCTATAGATGTAGAATGTGCTTTGATGGGCTGAAACAAGGTTAATTTATTCTTATCACAAATGAATGAAATGCAACCTTTCAACCACTTAGAGAGAGTAATTTTGCTGAATGCTTTACCCAACTTGTACTGGAAAAAAAGAAACAAACAGTTGACTTGATTGCCTTATGCCTTTAGTTCTGTGATGGTAGAATCGTAACTATGGACATCTAGTAAAATGTAAGGCATATTTTCCTTTGTTAGAATGACTTGGAAGAAAACTGGTAAATTAATCAAATGTCTGATTAATATTAGCCTCTGATACTACCTTGGGTAGAAAGGAGGGCTTTGTTCGTAAAAACAGACCCTATCCTTATGAAAAATAAGATAAGAAGGTTCAGATGATAAGACCCAAATCTCTGAAATCCTCCTGGTAGAAGTAATGGCCACAAAAACAGTGTCTTTCAAGATAAAAACTTCAGATCACATTCCACAGAAGATTCAAAGGGGGAATGTATTACCATCTGTAGTACTAAGTTCAGGTCCCAAGGAGGAGTGGGATCTTGGTTTTAACAAAGGTGTGCCTCTTAGGAATGATTTACAAAGTCTATGACAGGCTAAAGAACATTCGTCTAAACTGTTGTGAAAGTTGGAGACTGCAGCCAATTGTAATCTGATAGTGGAAGAAGACGCTCTAGCACTGAACAGAGAGGCTAAAAAATCTAAAACATGCTCTATGGAAGCAGAAAAGGGATCAGTTTGCTTTTCATGGGCCCAAATGGTAAATCTCTTCCACATACTGAAGTATAGTTTTCGAGTGGAAGGTTTATGAGCTAACGAGAGGATATGGTGTACTGGGTTCATGAGCCGACGAGAGGATGTGGTGTACTTGAGAGGAAATATTAGGACACCAGGCAACTAATGGAATTGGAGGACCAATGCAGTCAGCTTGAGGTTTAAAATGTCTATGTGAACAAAACTGTCTGGATGGGATAGAAGTTCTGCTACTGGGTCCAGAAACCAAAGTTGTCAAATCAGATAAGCCCAAAGAAAGGGGAGTCAAATCTGTCGAGGCCAAAAGTGTGCAATGAGGATTACTGCGCTTTTCAACCTGAGTGCTGTCTAACAATTTTCGAATTAGAAGTATTGGGGGAAAGGCATACAGGAGACCGTGGGGCCCACTGTGGAGGAGAGCCGGAGGGGAAATCAGGGCGAAGTAATTGCTGCACTTGTTGTTTAGGGCAGATGTAAACAGGTCACAGCAAGGTTGCACCAATGGCAGAATATCAATTTCGCCACTTCTAGATTGAGAGACCACTCGTGAGGCTGAAGATTATATCTGCTCAGGTTGTCTGAAATCACACTGGATCTCCCTAGAATGTGCATTGCTATTAGAAAGTGGTTGGAAGAGATTGCCCACTGCCACAATCTGAGGGCTTCTTGACAAAGGGGATAAGACTTGGTTCCTCCCTGCTTGTTGATGCACCAAACCACTGACATTGTCTGTTTGAATAGCAATAGTCCCCTGGAGGAAGAAGCTGTCTAAAAGGCCTGCAATGCAAGAAGCATGGCTCTTATCTCCAAGACACTGATGTGCAAATTGGCCTCTAATGGGGACCAAGTGCCTTAGACAGTCTTGCCCAAATAATACCCCCCCCCAATCTGGAAGGTGTCCGTGGCCACTATTGGTCATGGGCTCTAGAACAACAATAGGACAGCCATAGAGATTTTGTCTGGAATGTACCCACCAAAGATCCATTTTGCAACAATTGGAGTTGAGGACTTGATCTGACAGTGGCTGGTGAAGGATAGACCACTGGGAAGCTAGCAGCCACTGCAGAATTCTCATAAGTAACCTGGCTAATGGTACTAGAGTTACAGAAGCTGAGACTGACCCTACAGCTTGCAAGACTAACTAAGCTGGAACCCTCTTTCTGCGGATTATCTTTTGAACCTGCACCACTATTCTCTGATGTCTTTCTGGAGCGAGGGATGCTATCGTTGTCTCAGTATTCAGAACCTCCCCTCTAAATTCTAAATTTTGTGTTGGAGTTAAATGTGACTTTTCTAGATTTACCGTAATCCCCAGGTGGGCACAGATGTCGAGGGTGTAATCTCTGGCTACCCTTAACTGATGACTGAAGCAGTTATGAGCAGTCATCCAAGTACAGAAAAGTACAGTTTTGTACCTACCATAAATGTAGATGTTCGAGGATTCCCTTGCTGCAGTCCTGACTATTGGGTATAGTCCGCGTCCCAGTCGGCCCGAATACCAGAGGGTCACGGCGCCTTAGACTGACGCCAGTACGCCAGGGTACTAATGCGCATGACCGACGTCATTTCCTCAGTCTTTTCTTGCCCCAGATGTCAGAAGACCCAAAAAGACAAGTCCCAAAAACAACCTGCACCAAAAAACATGTACAATATATACAGTAATATATACAAAAATATAAGCATGTAAACTCACCTACACAACCACCCTGAAACACAGAGGGAAGGAGGGAGGGTTGGACTGCAAGGGAATCCTCGAACATCTACATTTATGGTAGGTACAAAACTGTACTATGTTCTTCGCCTTCCTTGCTGCAGTCCTGACTATTGGGTAGAATCCCAAAGCAGAGGTAAGGGAGGCTGGCAAATTATAAAGTAGCAGGAGCTGACAACATGCCTTGTAAAACAGCTGTGGCAAAACCAGCTCTAGTCTTAGAGTATATAGGCAGGTGATAATGCCTAGAGAAAGTATGCACTGAACTCCAAGTAGCTGCTTCCAGAATATCCTTAGTTGCCACCCCCCTTAGAAATGCTGTTGAAGTGGCAGTAGCCCTAGTGGAATGAGGCCTAATCCCAGCTGGAACCTCTTTGCCATGATGGGAATAACAAAATGCAATGCAAAAGCCAATCCACCTAGAAATAGTTTGTTTTGACACAGGCTTGCCCTGTGAACTCAAAGCAAAAGAAACAAGTAACTGCTGAGACTGCCTAAAATCTTTAGTCCTGCTCAAATAATAACGCAATTCCCTGTGTACATCTAAAGTGTGCAAAATCTTTTCCCCTTTATTTTGAGGATCTGCAAAAAACGTAGGCAAATGAATAGTTTGGTTTAAAGCCACACTAGAAACCACCTTAGGCATAAAGGAAGGATTAGTACGTAATGAAACCCTGTCCTTATGGTAAACCAAAAAGGGCTCTACTGCCATAAGGGCCTGCAACTCAGACACCCTTCTTGCAGAAGTAATAGCCAACAGAAAAGCAGTCTTCCATGACAAATATTTCAATTCAGCAGTAGCTGCAGGCTCAAAAGGTTGTAGAGTAAGTTTTTCCAACACAAAATTGAGATCCCAAGCAGGAGTAGGAGCTCTCGTGGGGGTCTTATATTCTTTGCCCCTCTAAGAAACTGCTTGAACAAAGGATGCGAAAACAAAGGTGGGTCACAATCATAGTGAGCTGAAATTGCTGCAGCATGAATCTTTATGGAAGAGAAGGACAAACCTTTGTCCAATAATTCAGTAAGATATTGAAGAGCCACACTCAAATTAGGCTCTGAAATCTCCAAATTCTTTGCTGTACTCAAATAAAAATCTCTTCCATTTTCTGCGTACACTCTCCTAGTACTAGGCCTTCTAGCTTCCATAATCACATTTAAAACTTGTTGAGGAAGCCGAGACCTACCGTCTTCAACACAGAATATGCCAAGCTGTGAGATGAAGAGATTGAAGCTTGACATTGAGCAGATGACCGTCCTTCTGAGATAACAGATGAGGAATCAGAGGTAAAGGCCATGGAGGCTTCTTTACAAGACTCCTTAGAAGTGGGTACCAGTGTTGCCGAGGCCAATCTGGAGCTATCAAAATCATCCTTGGCCTGTCTTGTCTGACCTTTAGTAATACCTTTGGAAGAAGAGGTAGAGGTGGAAAGGCATAGACATGAAGGTTTTCCAACTGAAAGACAGAGCATCCACTTTCCAAGCTGTGTGATGAAACCCTTTGTGCAATACTTTGGCAGCTGGTGGTTTAGTGGAGAAGCGAACAGATCTATGTCTGGAGTTCCCCATGACACTGTCAATTTCTGAAATACATGAAGATCCAGTTTCCACTCGTGGGGATCCATGATTTGTCTGCTTAATACATCTGCTAGGGAGTTCTGTGCTCCTGGCAGAAACCTTGCCTGAAGAGTCAGTTGCAGGCTTAACGCAGTCTCCCATAAAATCATTGCTTGCCTGCATAGAGGATAAGAATGTGTTCCCCTTGTTGATGTACCACATGACAGTTGTGTTGTCTGTCAGAATCAACACCTGCCCTGGAAGAAGTAACTCCTTGAACGCCATCAATGCAAACTGGACTGCTAACATCTCCTTCATGTTGATATGTAGATGCTGTAGTCTGGCAGGCCACTTGTCTTGTATCCACTTTCCATTTAGATGAGCTCCCAAGCAGTGTCCGAGGCATCTGTCGTTAAAATCTGACTCGCCTCTGGCCGGGTCACAGAGAGTCCCTTGTTTAGGTGACATTCCTGAGCCCACCACAAGAATTCCTTTTGAAGGCAAGGTATTATTTGAATGACAGTGTCCAAATCTTGGCAGTGCTGTGTCCATACATTTTGAGATACCATTGCAGCTTCCTCATATGCAGTTTGGCATTGGGAAGCACCAGAATACAAGATGCCATGAACCCTAATGCTTGAAGGACTGTCCTTGCAGTCAGCACGGACTGATGAGATAGTTGATGGAAGTAAAGTGACAGACTCTTTTGTTTGTCCGGGGTTAAAAAGGCCATCTGGGCTGCTGTATTCAGTCTCACACCCAGAAAGCACATGTCTTGAGAGGGTACTAGACTGGACTTTATTTCGTTCACAGAATACCCTAGGCATCTTAGCACTGCTATGACATATTCCAGATGCTGTAGAAGGTGTTCCTTTTCTTGAGCCAGAATCAGGCAGTCGTCCAAGTAAGGATAGATTTGAATGCCTTGAAGCCTGAAGTAAGCTATCACTGGAGCCAGAACCTTTGTGAATACTCTGGCAGTAGATAAGCCAAAGGGCAATGCAGAGAACTGATAATGAAAATCTCCAGTTCAAACCGCAGATACTTTCTGCAACTTAGCCTTATAGGCACATGAAGGTAAGCTTCTTTGAGATCCAAAGTTACCATCCAGTGATCCTTGCCCAGCAGAGGTAACAGTTGCTGTAACGTCAACATCTTGAACTTGGGAATGTCCAGATAAGTGTTGAGGATAGATAAATCCAAAATTGGTCTCCACGTGTTCCCCTTCTTTGGTACTAGGAACAGGCGAGAATAAAATCCAAGCCCCTTTCTGATACAGGGACTGGCTGAATGGCCCCTATCTGGAGTAACTGAGAAACTTGCTTGTGAGCCTCTTTTCTTTGTGGAGGAGGAACATCTGGCATGCCTTTGAAAGGGGCATTGTGTGGAAATAAAATCTGTAA
Source organism: Protopterus annectens (assembly GCF_019279795.1). Taxonomy (NCBI): domain Eukaryota; kingdom Metazoa; phylum Chordata; order Ceratodontiformes; family Protopteridae; genus Protopterus; species Protopterus annectens. The sequence continues at coordinate 826,717,117 of NC_056743.1, read as the reverse complement.
CCGTGATGAATGATATCCAGCACCCATCTGTCTTGAGTGATTAAATCCCAATTTTTTGAAAAGAGACAATCTTCCTCCCAAAGGAGCTGCCAGAAGAGTCCACTGGCAGCTGAAAAGGCAGGTCATTGGTTCTGCTTAAAGGACTGACCCTGCCCTCACCAGAAGTCTGAGCAGGTGAACTGTCTGATCTAGGCCTAAACGAACCTTGAGCCCTGCCCCTACCACGCCTAGACCTACCCCTAGACTGGGAACCATAAGCAGGATATGTCCACCCCTTAGCAGGCCAATTTCTACTAAACTTGAGGCTGCACCTGCAAAATCTTTAACAGTCTGCATAGACTTAGCTTTGTCCTCCATTTTCTTTAAAACTGCTTCCACAGGCGGTCCAAACAACACATCAGACTGTAAAGGAGCATCCAAAATCCTGGTCTTAACATGCTCAGCTAAATTCTGATCCTTCAACCAGGCATGTCTGAAGAACAGAACTAGTAGCAGCCACCGAGGAGGCCTGAACAGCATCAAAACCACACTGCAAAGAATGCTTACCCACTTGTTCAGACACATGAACCAAATCCATCAATTCTTTACACTCAATACCTTCCCAAAGCATCCACCTTAGATTTCAATTGTGAAAGGAGATAATTCTGATATTTCAGCATATGAAACTGACAATTCAACGCCCTCATGGCTAGAGTGGAAGAAGTATATACTTTCTTACCCCACCTATCCAAAGCCCTTGCCTCTTTATCAGAGGGTACAGGATTTTTAACCACAGAAGCTTTAACACCTTCAGGGCCCTGAGAAACAGTTTGGGTCCGCCCTGGGACTCTTAAACAAATACTTATGAGCTTCGGGCACCCTATAATACCTATCAGGCTTAACAGGAGCAGGAGGCAAGGAGTCAGGGTTCAGAGAAGCCTCTGCAAAACATCCTCCACCACATTCAACACAGGAGGAATAGTTAAGGGCCTATGCTGGGGCAAAAACAAGAATGCCCTAAGCGTTGTTCTGGAGTGAGAGTAATCTTGGCCTTCCCAGTTAAAGTGCTCCCTCATGAGTGAAGAGTCTCTGAAAATGAAAAATCCTCAGGAGGAGAAGCTGAAGGAGTGGAATCATCCACATCAGAATCAGAATAAGTAGGAAACTCTTGCAAGTCTTCCACAGAAGACTCTGAAGCCTGTGAACACTGTTCAAAACTATCAAACTCCTGTTCCACCCTAGGCCTCTTATCAGGTGGGGCATAGAACCTCTAATCAGAGTAATCAAATCTTCTGCCATTTTAAGCATATGTTTCTTAGGCACAGGGCCCGAAATGCTAGGAGAAGCCCCCACAGAAGCTGGACTTGGCCTACCTCTAAAAGAAGCTTTGGCAACAGAAGGAGGCCCTAACTACCTTGGGAAGAGAGGGAAGAACAGTTACCTGAGAAGCCCCCTCAGCCTGGCCTACCTCCTGAGAGGGCACATCCTGTAACAGTAAAGTATCTGCCTGAGACTCCATAGAGACTCCTGGCAAAACCTCTGGCCCCCCTCAGCCTTCTAAAGGTCCGACGTCCGGGACTGCGGTTCCTCACCCCTAGGCTTCACTGTTTTGTCCTTTGCTTCTTGGATGAAGCAGGCGCCGGAGCATCCGGCGGCATAGTATAATTACAACGCTTCCCAAACACTAACCTAGCACAATCAAGCCTCCTCTTAATAGTGCGCTTGTTAAATCTAGCACAAGAGCGGCAACCAACAACGTCGTGCTCAGGCCCTAAACAAGGTATACACAATGTATGATAATCCCTATGCGGTATCTGCTTCCCACAAGAAATACAGTTATTCACTTTTTCTGACATCCGGTTAAATACTGAGGCAAGAAAAAACAAAATGTTCCCGGGTTACTTAGCCAACTCTGTTTTCGGTCTGAAACTCCGGTCGAAAATCTCAGAACGCCAACCTGCACTCGCAAAATTGCTTCTGCATCGGACCATGCGGCAAAAAAGACTGAGGAAATGACGCCGGTCATGCGCATTAGTACCCTGACGTACTGACGTCAGTCTAAGGCGCCATGACCGACGTCAGCCTTATACTCTGGTATTCGGGCCGACTGGGACGCGGACTATACCCAATAGTCAGGACTGCAGCAAGGGAAGACGAAGAACATCACTCTGAATCCTTGCAGTCTCAAGTGAGGGGCTACTGAACACCCTGGAGCTGTGGTGAGACCAAAGGGGAGTACTCTGAATTGGTAATGACTGGCTCCCAACCAGAAGAGAAGAACTTTCTGGAGCGTTTGTCCATCTTTAAATAGTAATACGCATCCTGAAGGTCTATTGAGCACATCCATTATCTTTCTTCAGAAAAACAAATTCTACTGTGACCATCCAGAACTTTGTTTGCTGATCATATCTGTTCAGCACACTGAGATCCAAAATGGGTCTTCAGTGTCCTAGCTTTTTTGGCACTAAAAAGAATCTTGAATAGGTTACAGATCCTTTTTAGTCTGGTGGGACTTCTTGGATGACACTTTTGTCCAATTTTTGAATTTCTTGCACTGCTGAATCCCTTTGATTGGGTGGAACACCGGTGACTTTCTTGTGTGCAGAGGGAGGATGAGAAAAGGGAATGATATAGCCTTTGGATACAATCTGCTGCACCCAGGAATCTGATGTTATGTTTAGCCAGGAGTTTAGGTGCAAGGATAAGCGTCCATCAACTGCCTACAGAGAAAAACATTTGGGTCTCCTTTCAGGAGCGGTGAAAGGGCTTCCCTGGAAAGGAATCCCTGAAGCCCTTGTTTTGCAGACCACCATTGCCACGAAGGTGGCATCTTCCATTTTGGATATGCCCTTCCCCTGGGGGAACTCCCTCCATGTGTGCCTTGGAAAGTTCCTTCGGATTTCTTGAAACACATTTTTCCACCACTCCTCTGGTTCCTAGAAAATGACCTTTTGGGGGGGGTGGAGAAACATTCGTTACCATCCTTCTTACACCTGGATAAAGTATCTCTTACTTTCAGGCCAAACAAGGATGTTCCATCAAAAGGAGTACTAATAAAAGAAGACTTAAATGGTTCTGCAAAATCACATAGGAGCATCCAGGTGTGTCTCCTTATGGTTATGCCTGTACCTGCTGCTCTTGACGTCCCTTTGGCTATATGGGCGATCAGCCTCATGGACGAAATGGACACAGACTCTAGGGTGGCTATCTAGGAAGAAACTTTCTCTTGGACTTCCTCAGCTATAGCTCTCGCCAGGGTGTCTGACAACTCCTTAATCAGATCCTGTTGGAGTCTGGTGAAATGTGTCAAAAAATTCAAGGACCTTATGGTGAAGGTCGATGAAGCAAAGACCCACTTCCCAAATCTGTCCATGGCACGAGACTCCCTGTTGGGTGGATGGACAGAGCAACTCTCCTCAGCAAGCTCCTTTTTAGTGGTGGCTGCGATGACCATAGCATCTACAGCTAACCCGTTGGCCCAGAACTGTTTATCTTCATGGGTGGAAAGTATTTTATCAGGTCTTTTGGGGATTGGCTCAATGGTGTCTGGAGCCTTCCTGGCCCTCTGTGAAATCAACTGAATGAGTTCATCAGCGGACGATGTCACCCAAGAGCTAGATGGGCGGGTGCAGAGAACCTTACAGGTACACAGATTCCTCACAGGAAGGGATTTGGGATTTCCAGCCGCCCCTCTGTTTTAGAATTTCCAAGATGTCTCCAAATGAGACATCTTCAGTAGGTGACACTGGGACCCTTCCCCCTCATCGAACTCTGCGTCCTCAGTAGTAACTGATTCCTGCCATGAATCCAAGTGCTTCCTCTTGCACTTCTTCTTCTGAGGGTCCTCCTCAGGGGGGTAACCTGGGGAGGTATCAGATGATGACAGTACTTGAGCCTGTGATACCTGAGGCTTCAGCACCCGTTATCCTGGTGGAGAGGCAGTACGAATAACTGAACTAGAGGGGGTGGTACCCTTTTCTGAGGGGAATCTGCAAGAGAATGAGCCCTCTGCATAACCTCGAAGGCCGGTCTCCCTGAAGAGGGAAGGGAACCCAGAACAGAGACAGACTGCCTTTGAACCTTGGAACTGGGGTCACTCCCTGCTCAGAAGGGCTGACCCTTGAGACTGAAGTCAGAGCCGAACTAACAAGCCAAAGCTCCAAGGAGCAGGGAAGGCTCTGAAAAACCAGGAGTCAAGATCTGCCCCCCCCCCCCCCGGAACCAACAGGGTAGCTATGGCTCCAGGAGGTCTCTGGTTCAGAAATAACCAAAGAGCTTAGGGTAACTACCAGCTCCAAAGAAGTGAACAACTCTAGAGCCTGCAAAGTCAGTGCCAGGAGATGTGGAACAGAGGACTCTAAGACCTCCGAGGAGGTTAGAGGAGGAGTATTTGAGCAGTGTAAAGGAAGTTTTGGTACCAAGAACCAAGTGGGCCAGAACCAAAAGGGGGACTGAAAGTCCACTAGCCCTTAAAATTTTATTCACCAGCCTCTCCAAGTTGGGTTCAGAAAGACTTTTGGTGGAGCAGACCGACAAAGTAAAAGGGGACTTGGGCCTCTGCAGCAAAACTTCAGGGAGCTCCCCAGCAAAATGTTCAATAAAAGGTGAGTAAGTAGTTCTAGACACTGTGGCCATAGTAGGTGAAACACTAATGATTTCCTGCACCAAGGCCTTCAATGTCGAAGTGCTTGAAATGACAGCTGGTGCTGGAATGGAACCGGGGGCTTCAATTTCTTAGCTTTTGGACTGACAGGGAGGTTGGAACCAAGAGAATTCTTTTTCTTGTCTTTGTCCAGAGAAGATGAGGATAAAAGAGATGATGTGCCTGTTTTTGTTTTATCTACATAAGATAAGGCTTCGCCAAAAGCTGAGGGAAGTAGACCTTTAAAGATCGTCTTACTTCACCTTTCCACAAGAGCTTGGTGGCTAAAGGCATGAAAAATGCTGCAGTCGTCTTGTAAATGGTGAGGGCCTAAGCAATAAATGCAGAGAGAGTGGAAATCTGCTGAGGGAATTTTATGGACACACTTCTGGCATTTTTTGAACCCAGAGGGAGCCTTACCCTTCCGAGCCATGTCAACAAGAGAAAGAAAGCTAGAAAAATAGCCACTTAAACTATCGGTCTACAGAAGAAAAAGAACTGACCAAGGAAATTATTTTATTTATTTAAATATATATATATATATATATATATATATATATATATATATATATATATATATATATATATATGTGTGTGTGTGTATGTGTACATATATATTTATGTATATATCTATATCTATATATATATATCTATATATCTATATATATATATATATATATATATATATATATATATATATATATACACACACACACACACACACACACACGTTTAAAAAAAAGAAAAAAGGAATAGAACTATCAGCAATGACAGCTGGAGAAGTACACAAGCATGTACGAGGAAGGGAAAAAAGCTATGAGAGAGTAGAAAGAGGGAACTATCAACAATGATAGTGGAAAATACACAAAAGTATACGGGAAAATGTATCAACGATGATACTTTACAGAATACACTAAGTGTAAGAAGAGAAGTTAAAGAAAAAAAAAGAAAAAACTGAGAAAAAGGTAAAAAATTTTACCTAAACCACTAAAGCTCGAGAGCATTATTTACACACAACCATGTCAGAAAGCGGCAAATCATATCTGAGGTAATTGAGAAAGAGGGATTCTGGTTGTAGGTGAAGCTCAAGAGTTTTTGGCTGGCACAAGCTGTAGTAACGGCCGAGTCGGTTCCGATATCAGAACCGAACCCAGCTGTCAAGAATAAAATGAAGACTGACATCATCAGTCATTCCCTTCCAAGAAAAAAACAGGTTTGTTCACCGTCCATGCTAGAGGACTTGGGACTCTGGTGCAAAAGAGAGGAAGTTGTCTGTTCAGAGGGGAGGCAAAAAGATCAACTTGAGTAGTATCCCACTGGTGTACAAAGTCCAGAAACACATTTCTGTGAAGCATCCACTCGTGAGTCTGTGTTATGGACCTGCTCAGAAAGTCTGCCACAAGGTTCTGGTCTGAAGGAATATAAACAGCCTGAAGAGACAGCCAGATCCCAAACTTAAACAGCTAGCCTGCGCAAGAGGTAGGACACTATCCCCCTTGCTTGTCGATATCAACATAACTGTGGTATTGTCTGTAAAGGTGTTGACAGGCCCTGGAAGGAACAGGGTATGGAAGGTCTGAAGAGCAAGAAGATCATCTCTCATCTCCTTGATGTTGATGGGGTCTGCCCTCTGACAAAGGGACCAAAGGACTTGAAACTTTAGAAGGCTGAAAGAAGTTCCCCACCCTACATCTTAGGCATCCAAAAAAGTTTGTGTGAGGGGAGCTAAATCCACCACTGAAGTTCTACCTTGAGGCATGAAAGAAGAACTAGAAAGTCCAAAGAATGAGAATGCTGAAGCCATACTGACTTTAGGAACCACTGTAGCTTTCTCATGTGAAGCCTAACATAGCATAGCAATGGTGGAACCACGTACCTCAGAGTCCATAGAAACTCCCTGGCCGTAACTAAGGCCTGAAGAAGAAGTGAGTGAAAAAAGGCAATCACAGTCAAAGCTTTGGTTGATGGCAGGGATGTCAACACAGGAATAGTCTGGAGCCTCCACCCGAGGAAAAACATGATTCTGAGAAGGAGACAGGAAGGATTTCTGGAAATTTACTGGAGACCCTAGGCTTTCAAGAAGCAAATAGCATAGTGGAGGTGCTAAAACCAGGGTCTCTGGAGAGGAAACCTAAATGAGCAGATTGTCCAGGTAAAGAAAATCTGGATCCCCCTCATCCTGAAAAAAGCAATCACAAGAGCAAGGCATTTGGTGAAGACTCCTGGGGCAAAGTAGAGAACTGAAAATGTAAGGAAGAAACAGTGAAATGCAAATATATCTTGATACAGGGGTGAATAGGGATGTGAAAATAGACATTCTTGAGATCCAGAGTTACTAGGAAAGCCTGAAATAGATGAGGAGAAAACAGGGTCTGAAGGGATAACATTTGAAAGGAAAACACCTTCAGAAAAGTGTTAAGCTAATAAAGATTCAGAATGGGTTTCCAGGTGCCTTCTTTTCTGGGAGCCAGAAACATTCTGGAACAAAACTCCTTCCCCCTTTGAGGAGCAGAAACTGCTTGGATGGTACCTTCAGATAGAAGGCTCTGAAGTACATCCAAAAAGAAAGGCAACTGTTCCTGAAGAGGTTGAGGATACCCAAAAAACGAGGAAGGGGTTTCCATACCATGTAATATCCCTGATGAATGATGGAGAGAACCCAAGAATCCCAAGTGATCCTTAACCAACTGTGAAGAGACAGGAAAAGATGAAGAGATAAAGGAGCCTAACTTAGGCAAGAGGGAAGAAGGCAGTCAGACAGAACCTGGCTTGCCTTGAGAAGGAGGCTTCTGAGTGAGAAGTCCTTCTAGAGCACTTTATACCTTTGGGAAAAGGGCAAGACTAACCACCTGTTTATTTACTTATTTACTTACTTTTGTTTACCAGGACAGCCTGACTGGGTATAGGCCCATTTTCAGTGGAGGCCCTGGGAGAAAAGTTCCAGAAATAATTTACAGAATTTTCAAAATACTCAAAAATGTATATATCATGCATAAACATTTTCAAAGCAGCACATTCAACAACAGATAAAATTTATCTGATACGCAAAAAAAAACTATGTCGAATTTGTACATGTCGATTGTTCAAAATGTCGGAACTCACCACCAAAGAGGTCGGCATTCACAATAATATGAAATAACTTCACCTATGAGAAGATGATGTCAGACCCTCAGGCTATTGTGTTGAAGGTACCATGGGAAACATCTACCTTTTTTACATTTCTGCAGGGGGGGCACATCCCCCTGCACCCCCACACCCCCTGCAAATTATATACATACCAACTCTGAGGTGACACTACAGGGAGGAAAAGGGTAAATTTCCCAAACTGCACTGTACTGCAATCTCCATTCACAATGCCAAACTCATAGCAAATCAAGCTTTACTTTTGATATTATGAGTTCATAATGTTTCTTTCGACATTGTGAAAGTTTAAAAAAGGTGCATCTGAACAAACAGTGATCGAATGATTGTCTTTCAACATTTTGATAGTAAACAATTGTTCTGCTCTCTTGTGGCAGAAGTGTGCTTCTCTAACCTACTGGAGTTGGGGATTGCTGGTGAAAGGCATATTATGTGCTTTCCTGATTAGCAGTTAGCTTAAAACTTGTTTCTCTTTGCTCATATTTAAGCCTCACATGTGCACTGTGCTGCTCTTTGCTCAGTGGTGGTTAGTAGTGCCCTGCACAGAAGCAAAAGCCTAGAAGCTCAGTTTTTCCTTACATAGCTGTCGGTGAAACCATTTCAAGCTTTTTGGCTTTTAGGAGCAACTCAGTTGAACATTGAGTAGCACTGCCTTATTGATCAACTGTAGACTACACAAAGTATATGTCCGTCTTGTAGTCTATGTGCTACCAGCACAGTCCTGTCAAATTAACCTATACCTTTCCCTAATAAAAGATAGGGTAAGAGCCTGCTATCATGGATAGGCAGTTTCCCATCAGCTCTTGGGCCAGCCCAATAGATATGAGCATCCTGAGGCAATGTAGCAATTGTCTCATGTATACTGACATCCACTTACTCTTGAAACAAATACTTTATGTGAGAGACATAGTTACACTATGAAACTGGAGGCAAGACTCTCACATAAGGACAAATCAAATGCCAACTAGGTTGTCATTACATGCACACACACTTCCCACACTAAATAAGAAACTGACAAATAAACCCATATATGCGGAAGTACTCACTAGTAGCTTACCAAAAGTTCAGATGCATCACAACATCCAAACCACTTACACAAATAAAAATCTAAAAAACAACCACAACACATAACACACACACCAGTGTCTCAACAAACAAGCCCATAAGGTATAACACCAAAAAAAACTAATATATTGGCCACAGGTGATTCCATTGTGAGAGACATAAAAATACCGGTATGACTCTGTCAAAGTTCACATGGGCGTGAAGAACTAGAGAAGCACCTCACTGTACTATATGAAGACAGACATGACTTGAGCTCACAAATTACGTGTCACAGTCAGGTATAAGCCTAGCCTTACGTAGCATTCTACATTCTTCAAGGATAATTCCACAATTCAAACAAAAAATTACTGACTTTAACAATTGGCTTAGCTTCTGGTGTCAGTCCAAGGGGATCCAATATCTATCAGCCTGGGAAGACATGGTCAACAGGTGATGCCACCTTGCCAGAGGTAGTCTGCACTTGTCTCCTCTAGACTTTTGGATACTGGCAAAGGCATTAGCCATCCCTATTGTGCCCTTTTTAGGCAGTGTCAAAATAACCAACCTCCCAACATAACAAAATCTTCTCTAGATAAACTCAAGGTACTACTGCTTTATTCTAGGACCCTAAATAAAAAAAACTGCACTCCTTGGAAACACTCCTCATTTTGGAAGATGCAGTCACTGAGACATGGTTTAAAGGCATGGAAGACACCCTGGCCGTGCAGAGCAACAATCCCTTCCATACATTCAGACCACAAACTGAGAGTGAAAGAACAAAGGAGACGGTGCATCCATCTTCATTAAAGATAAGTACACCTCAAGACTTGTCAAACAGTGACTCTAGTGAGCTATTCCATGTCCAGTTAACTATAGGCAAAGCCCCCTACCACATCACAGCTAGCTACACATTCCCCTACCATGAAACAGGAAAAACATACCACATACATAGGTTCATAGGTGTGTACTAGACTAAAGGCCCTGGGGCCTTTACAAGTCTAGCCATAGGATTACCCTGGCATACTGCCACCCGACCATAGTTCCCATTACCTCTGTCGAGTAGTGCCACTGGTGTTATCCCCGGGGTGAATTTTCGGTTTCCCATCCACTCATCAAAATTTCTGTTGAAGAGGTTCAACGAAGTGCTCTGCTCCATAGCATGGGCAGTCTCTGGGTTATGAACCTGTCCTTCCAGCATGTTCTGTTAATTGTGGTAATAAGGTTGAGGTCTCTGGAGTGTGTGGTGCGGAGGGATTGGGATTTCTTTAGATGTAGCATTTCTAACAGAGCTGGGTCAGACATGGCTTTGTAAGTCAAGCAGAGATCACCTCTAAGTAGGTGATATGAGACAGAGAATAGTTGGAGTTTTTTGGGTCTGTCCATACAGAACAAGTGTTTAAGGCCTAGGATCCTCTTTGTGAGGTACTTTTGCAGCACCTCCAGTTGATGCAGGTGTCTAGTGAGGTACATGCCAAATGGGGCATTGTACTTACTAAATGGCCTAATGAGGGAAGAGTAGAGGGAGACAATGACCTCTTTCTTCCTGGATGCAAAACCCTTAGTAATGAGATGCGACACATAGAAGGAATTTCTGACCACAGTGGCAATGTGGTGATCAAAAGAGAGGTTGCTGTCAACCTGTGTTCCCAGATCTCTTATAACGTCTTCTATGTTCAGTGGACTATCATCAATGTTGTAATTCATGGGAACCAGGTTTTTCCCAAAGGGGATGATGACACATTGTTTGGCATTGAGCTTAAGGCCATGGTTCTGACCCCAGATGTTGGTCACAGTGAGGCCATTCTGTAGGATGTCAACATCACTTGGGGAGTTAATAACAGCTCCCAACTTGCAACAGTCTGCAAACTTTGTCAGCCGGAGTCCCTTCATGTTGGCCTGGACTTCAGAGAAGTAAATACCAAACAGGAGAGGACCCAGGACCGAACTCTGTGGGACTCCACTCGTGACTAATCGGCAGTCTGACTTGGAGTCAGCTACTTTCACACTGTGGGTTCTATCTGTGAGCCAGTTTGCAACCCACGTAATGATATAGGGGTTGATGCCAAGCTTAGTGAGTTTTTCTATGATTCCTGAGTGGAGAATGGTATCAAAAGCCTTGGCCAGATCAAGGTAGGCTGTATGAACAACCTTGCCTTCATCCACAGCTCTGGTGACGGACTCAAAGAAGTTGACCAAGTTGAGCAGGTACGATCTACCCTTCACAAAAATATACTTGTTTATCAAGTCCATGATGATGTGTTCCATAGCTTTGCATATCAGACTTGTCAGGCTAATGGGGTGATAGTTCCCAGGGTCTGTAGACGCTCCTCCTTTGTGGAGAGGGATGACTGTAGCAATGTGCCATTCGGCAAGGACAACGCCTGAGCTGAGGCTGTGAATGAACAGGGCCACACAGGTGAGGTGCCAATTCACTCTGCAGTTCATGTAGAACACAACCAGGGATATTGTCAGGTCCCACAGAAGCTGTATTCTTGGCCTTAGACAGTGCTGTTTTAACCTGTGCAGCAATAATACTGGGTGCCTGGCAATCTACTGGTATTGTGATTGGTCTTTTGGGGGGGAGAGGGGGGGGGTAAAGTTGGCACTGAATCTGTCGGCCAGTATACTGGCAATATCTGTTAGCTTGGTATAGGCGGTACCATTGTGCAGTAGCTCACAGCAAATATGGGTATTGCCGTGGAGATTCTTTACATAACTATAGCAGGCCTTGTGGTTGTCTTTACTATCTGCTACAATTCTGTTTTCATACCTAGCTTTAGAGGATTTGATGAGCAATCTCAACTTTTTGTTGAGGCAGATAAGGGAGTTTTTCCAGTCTTGGTACTTCATCTTATTCTGCATCATTTTCCTCCTTCTGTTGTAGAGTTTGCTTATTGCAGGGGACCACCAGATTGGCTTCCTTTTTTTGGAGAAGAGTGTCTTGAGTCTAATGGGTATGGCGAGATCCATGCATTTGTGTACGTGTTCATACAGTGCATTGGTGTATGATTCTGCAGTCATGCAACTATTCTCCATTTGCATGGGTGCCGTGAAGTTAGTTACCTCTGTTTTTAGGATCCCAAAGTTAGCTTTGGAGAAGTTTTTCATGGTGGTTACCTTTGCTGGGGTGGGGTGGGAGGGATGTGGATTTCCAAGGTGATTAGTTTGTGCTCAGATCTAACTAGGGAGGAGCTGACTATTGGTGTAGAGCAACTGTTGCCCATGTTAGTAATGACCAGGTCAAGGATGTTGCTACCTCTAGTGGGGGTAAGAACGATCTGGTCCAGGGCACTGGAATTAATGAACTCCAGGAAAGATTGGGCAAGTGTATTCGTACATGAGTAATTTACCCAGTTAATGGAGGGGTAGTTGAAGTCGCCTAGTAAGAGGGTGTAAGGTTGGACCCTAATATACTCCAGGGTGTACAGGAACGTGGAGTGCGAGTCTTGGGACATGGCTGGGGACCTATAGCAGGCTACAACCTGAATCTCTGTCTTACCCAATGTTAGCTGCACCTGAAGTATATTTGATGCATTATGTTGTGCTACCAGTCTGGAGGTGTGTGCGCATTCTTTATTAATATGGAAACATCACTGCCTTTGGAGCTTCGGTCTAGGTTCTGGGACCGAAAGGTGTGGAATGAGTTATAGCCTGGTAGTGCAGGGGTGCTCTCTACAGCCTTGAACCAGGTCTCTGTTACAGCATAAATGTCGATGTTCTCCATTTTAAGGAGTGCCTCGGGCGAGTGCATTTTGAGATTTTAACTTCTAGCGTTGAGCAACATGACCCTCAGACTGCATTTGTTTGTAGCTGTTACGGTGGTAATTTGGTCTTTGGAACACCACCTAAAAAGGCACTATAGGGGTGGCAAGAGCTTTGGCCAGTATCCGGAAGCCCAGGGGTGACAGATGCAGGCCATCTCTGGCAAAGCATCGAGGTGATACTGGATCCCCTTAGAATGACACCAGAAACTTAACATTGTTGAAATCAATCATTTTCTGCTTGTACTGTGGTATCATTCTGGGTGATGGCAGGATGCTGCTCAGGGCTAGGATCATACCCGCCTGGGCTACATAATTCGAGAGATCCTCCATGTCTCTTTTCATGTAGTCCAGGGAGGTACATCTCAGGTCATTCACACTCACATGTACAATGACAGAGTCATATTTGTACCTATTGCTGAGTGACCTGAGTATATGCGTTATGTGTCGTATCCTGGCACTTGACAGCCAGCTGACTGTTACTTTCTCCTTATTCAACCTAGTGAGTGGGACATCAGTGGACCTCACTATCGAGTCACCTATGACTAGTGTGTTGGGCATGCTGTTTTGTCTTAGGGGCTTTGGTTGAGTGGCACACTGTTTAGGAGAGTTATGTGTCTTGTGATTAGTGTTGTGTTGTTATGGTCGTGTGCGTTTCCGCCTTGGACGGCTCTGCTGCTTGGGTAGATTTTTACTGACAGCCTCCATGAAGGTGGGTGTGTGGTTTGTGTTTTTATGTGAAGGCAGTGCTGGTGTGTGTTCCATGTGGTGTCGTGCAAGTGTTGACCTTCTCCTCTTGACCAGCTATTCCGGTCTTGGCTGGAGAGTGCGTGGCTTCCAATTTGGATATACAAGTGCATCTCTCGCAAGTCTGAGTGTTGGAAGGAAAGAGGAGAGGGTTGTTGGCGTACATGGGGCAGTGGCTACATTGCCTCAGGATGCCCAAGTTCACCAGGTTAATAAAAAAAAGCACAGGGAACTGACCTTTAGACATGCTTGGCGGGGTGGGCATTGACAATTATTAGATGCGTTTCCTTGTAGAACGTTTAGTGCTGGTAGCACTTGTGTGCTACAATAATTGCTACAAGAAGTCTGGTAAAGTGCTAGACTAATAAGCCAGTATAAGTGCAGGAGAGATAGAGAACTAGTAGATCTAAGGGAAAAACTTGTAGATCTAAGGGAAAAAATTAACTTAATGGAGAAAAATTGGACTTAATGGAGACACATGTCATACAGCTCAACACCTTACTCATGGGAGATTTTAATTATCCTACCATCAAATGGGAAACATACATGACCACAAACATGCTGGCTCAAACTTTCTTGGACTTTGTCAGTCCAAATGCTCTGAAACAGCTAGTCAGCACACCCACAAGAGGCTCAAATGTCCTGGACATAGTACTCAATAACATGGGAAAGCACTGCACCCCCCCCACACTGGGATGTCCTCCCTGGTAAGACTGGACCATAAATAAGTTTTGTTTGATGTAATTATAAGATCAGATACCCCATCAAGCTCAAAAATGCTTAAAATGTTTCAGAGACAAACTACAGAAGTTTCAAAGTCCCCAGAAATGCAGATAACATGGACACCTATGTAGAGATGTATACCAATGCCCTATATAAACACTTAAGCAGATGTACAGAATCAGCTGTACCCAACAGGATTAAAACCAGGTCTTGGTGAAAAAAAGGAAGCCACCCTGGTGGACCCCTAGTATAAGTAGGCTATACAACAAGACAACAAAAACTAATGTCCAAGAACAAGAAGGAACTTGCTTAACATAAATGCCTCTCTAGCTTAAGCAAACAAATCTGAGATCTTGGCAAGTTCTCTAAAGCCAATTATGAAGCAAAAATAGCCTCCCTAGCTATAATCACAAGGAATTCTTTAACTACATCTGAAATTTATAATTAAATACCCAGCTATGTGCTGAACTGGTCATGGATGGCAACCACCCATACTCAACTGGAGGTAATAGCCAACCAGCTGGCTGACAGATTTGGAGCAAACTTCACCTTCCATCCCCTCCAGTCATTCCCCAAAGTATAACCTGCCACCATTTCTCAGCCTATTACCTCAAGAAAGCAGGTCAACTTCGCACTCTCCAATGTCAAAAACACATCATCAGTGGCACCAAACAACATCCAGCTCTGCCTTTTAAACAATTTAAAATATGACCTAGCAGACCCACGTGGATCCCTGTTTAACCATGGCCTGTGAACTGGCTATGTCTCTGCGAAATGGAGGACAGCACCAGTAACTCCTCTGCACAAAGGGGGATCACCACCTGACCCTGGGAATTATAGGCCCATAAGCTTGACTAGTCTCATCTGCAAGGCCATGGAAAGAATCATTATGGACCTTATTAACAAGGACATAGGTAATCTCCAAACTCTGGACCCAATCCAGTTCGGATTCGTTAAAGGTAGATCATCCCTGTTAAACATGGCTGACTTCTTCAAGAAAGTCACTAAGGTCCTGGATGAGGGAAAGACAGTGAATACTGCCTGTCTTGACCTAGTCAAGGCATTTGACACAATCCTTCACTCGGGTATTATACAGAAACTCTTCCATTTGAGAATTAACTCCTGCATTAGCAGATGAGTAGCCAACTGGCTCACTGACAGGACACATACTGTCAAAATGGGTGACTTCACCTCTAGCAAAAGACTAGTCACCAGTGACGTACCACAGGTTTCTGTGCTGGGTCCCTTACTATTTGGAATTATTTCTTAGAAGTCCAAGCAAATTTGGGCAGCCTGTGGCTAACCAAGTGGGAGCAATCACGGAGTCTTCCACACATGTGTTTACACTGCAGACAGGGTTAACACAAACAAATGACCGGTGCCAAAGCCACATACTAAAGCTAAATGCAAAAAAATATATATGCATTATTATTCCCTTTGGAAAGCTGACATCCCTGCTAATTACATTATAAACAGCATCCCCCTAAGTGCAGACACAGTGATACATAATATGGATACTCAGGTTGATAGCAACCTGAACTTTGACCACCAAGTATCCACAGTAGTAAGGAAATCATCTTATAAGTAAAGGCATTGCACCTATATCTAAGGATGTTATAATTCCATTACATCCAGCCCTCTTCAAATCAATAATTGAGTACAATACACCCTTTTGCAAGTACCTCAACAGACAACTGTGACATGGAAAGATATCAATTGTTATATGTTCCAAGGCTGTCTTTATTGTCACAGTTACACAATCTACAGTATTGGTGTTATCACTGAACATTTATTAATCACTGGTCTCATAACAATCTTTAATCCCCATCATAACACCTCCACCTGATTTTTCTGTTAAAATACCTGTTACAGTAAAAACATTTATACACTGACAGAATTAGTTTCTGGTCTTTGTTCTTTAACCATGTTTCACAAATAATATCATCACTCTTATGGGAATGTAGCAAATTTTCCAGTAAAAAAAAATTATTATTAATGCTTCTGTCATTAACAACCATCAGATATGCATCAGTTGTTGGTATCTGTGACCTGTTGAATTTTCAGCCTGGTAAAAATCCTGCCTTGTGTTTGTCAAATATTGCAAATACTGCTGCAACAATTCTCTTCCCTGATCTTGACAAGTACACACCATCATGTCTAAACAAATCTGCCCAAAATTAGGCTCTACACATTTCCATTTTTTTAAAAACGGGACATTTTTTCATGTAGGTATTTGCCCAAAAAATATTCTAATTTATGGTGACCTGTTTCTCCTTTCTATATATAATTTGTAAAAAAATACGTCCTAAGACCTATACACGATATGTCATTTAAGAGAGCTGTAAGTTCCCTACTAACAGTCAGAAAGTACTTGTGGATGAGATCATTTGTACCAACACAAATAAAAACAGATTCCCAGATCTATGCATCCTTACATTAAGATATTCTAAGGCCTTTCTCACATCCTCTATTTTTGCACCTGGCAAGCATAACATTATTTGATGTTCATTAACTTCTCTGCAAATGTAAGTATCAGTTCCTCTTAAAATTAAATTTCCAATTACAAGAAAATCTTTTCTGACCAGATCTGAAGAATCTACAACTTCTAATTCATTAATATCTGCTCTATCAATTGTTAGAAAGGAATGATCTTCATCAACATTTGTCTTATTAATCCCACTGTTTTGACTCCTTACTACATTTGCAAGCATAGAATTCTTATTCAGTTTGCTTTGTACAGCCACAGCTTTAGATATATTATAAACTTATCTCTCTGCTCTTATTTCTTACATAATGTTCTTCAATCCTTCCACGTTCAGCTTTGATTTCTTCCTTTTCACCTGCTCCTTGCCTCTTTTTCTACCTTCTCTTTTGGAAAAATGATGCCTTTTTCTGTAGTTTAAATGTTTTCTGGTAGAAAAATTTTATCATTCCCTATAATCTTTTGGTTACGTAACAAAAATATGTCCTTTTTAATATGTACTCTCTTTGCTTTATAGATTATCAGTTTTTCTTCCTTATTTGTTTAGAACTTCTTTCTTTCTGCTATATGTCATGAATCCTCAGATTGCTGAATTCTTGTTTCCAGAATTCTAAAGCTATCAGTGGTATTATCTTGTTCAATAGGGGTTGAGTGATCTTTACTGACAACAAAATTTCCTTTCCTAAAGTGTTCTACTTGCTCTTTGTCTAACATTATTTATTAATATATGTAATAACAGTTCTCCAAGCCATCAGTAAGTCTAGATCTACTACTACTACTAATATTAAGTGGATTGTCTAACTTTTGACATGAGGAACACATATCACCACTGTTATTAAGTGTTATCTTTAAATATACATAGCATTTAGTACACTGTATTAGATACTTGTGGTTTAGCAAATCATTAATGGCATACTCATTTAAGGAATCCATTTTCAGCTGCAAATGAATAAAGAATGCTAAAAGAAAAGGATAATCAGAATCATCACCACAGAATTCACAGAGATTTTAAATCAACTTCTATGAGAAAAATTGCACAAACAATATACAACAAAACATTAAATTAAGTAGAATAAACTCATTGCTCTGACCACTTCAGTTGTGAAAGTCATGCAAAAACTGGAATTCCTTTACCCTGCTCGTGAAGAAGCACAGCAGCTTCTGCTCATTATCAATCCCAGTCACAACTATTTTTCAAACAAGAAACAATTTCACTAAATTATCATGTATGACGTATGCAATTATACATTTGTATAAATGAAAATAAACCATACTGATAATGTTAATGCAAACATTATACATCACAAACCATATTGGCATAATTTTAGTTGCAAACATTATACATCATTTACAATCTATCCATTCATTGTCAGTCACATAGCTCATCCAAATCCTGCTTTCTTTTAAACCTCATTCCTCCTCTGATTTATTGCTCCCACAATTCCCATTTTTCCTATCAATCTGCTCCTGCTCTTTTCTAATGATCCCATTTCCAGTAGTTTTATCTCTGTTCCTATATTCACTACTTCTAGTACAGTTGGTTTAGACTTTGATTTCCATTTCCTAGTAATTGCTTTTTTGGCAGCCATCTTAATTAGACTCACCAAGGCCTTACTATATCCAGGCAATTTTGATTCTGTATCATAGCTCAAAAATCATTTCCTTAGTTAACAATAATTTGCTCACCCAGTATCTATGACAGATTAGTCTTCAGGGAATTTTTAAAGTCTGCCAATTCATTACACTTCCAGAAAATATGTTCTCAATTACCTACCAACAATCTGGCAAATTTTCTTGTCTAAAACCTATCCTTTTCTTCCTATAAACAGCAAAAAACATTGGTAAAAAATAAAATATAAATCCAGATAAACCTTCTTCTATCAGGCAACTGTACAATCAAATCACAAACCAGCACAGGATTGTTTAGATAAGTTCTGGATCATCTTAGTCATTCTTTACCAAGTCTCTGCTGGGAATGGAAGAAACGGATCAAGTTACTGATCAGCTACCAAATACAATATCACAATGAATATGCCACCGTAAAAAATAGCTCAAAAATCTGAAGAATCTCTCCAGCTTTTTCTGATATTTGTCTTCTTCAAGGAGTACCCCATGCTGAGTTTAATGTAAACCACAAAGTTTACAAGGAAGGGTGGTTGAAGTAGAGTCAGTTATTCTTTTAACAATGTCTGCATCATGTTTGCTCCATCTTGTAGAGTGGCATACTTCTTAAACAGGGGAAAGATTCCTGAAGCTGGCCTCTCTGCTGTTTTGGAAACCCTCTGCTCATCTATTTAACCCCCCCCCACATACTTCTCTGATTTTCCTCATTGCTAGTGTCCAGGGAATCCACTTTTTTGACTGTCCTCGCAGCTTCCTCCAGGTTCGGTGATGTTCTAAGGCCTCCAGGAAAATAAATCTTCAATTGCACTGGATAAAAAGTACTGTACCTTAGTCCATGAGGTTAACAGAATTGTGCCAGTATAAAGGCTGCCCAGAACAACTACAGACCAGACCAGAATTCCATACTCCCTCCAAGACTCTCTCTCCATATTATGGTAGGCACTAAAGTGAACTATAATTGGACAGGGGAATCACTGTTGGGCTCCTGTTACTATCCAAGCTCTCCTGTGTGCTGTGTCAAATATTACATTATATTATCCAAGGGTATATATATATATGTTCAGTTGGTGATCTGTTATTGAATGAACACCCTGTAGTCCACTCCTTTCAGCTGCTCAGGGATGCCACTGATCCTTAGGTTCTTACTCCTTGACCAATACTCCTGGTCAAGCAAAGCTGCTTCCACATAATCCAATTTAGTTTAAGATGTAGCAACCATAGGTTCCATTGCCCTGTATTTGAGGAATGACCTCAGAATGCTCACTGACAGCATCAGTCACCTCTGTCAATGTCCATTCATTCTCTGCAATGTAGCTTTTCAAGCAGGTGTTTATCTTTTTAATTTCTGCAACTACATCCTTAACAGCAATTCCTTTTGGCTCATCTCCATCACCACTGGGGGTTCTCCAAGAGGTCAGGCAACCCTTATGTGCTAAGGAAATGCCTTCCACCTCTAAATCCACTTAGTTGCTTTTTTCTTGGACATTTTCCTTGTCATGGAGTAATAGAGGTGTAAAGTGGCAGTTGTTTTTTATATTCTAACAAGGAAACTAGAGTATTGACTAGATTAATCTTTCTAACAGCACTGTGTGTGGGTAGTAAAAATTCCTCTTCTCCCTGTCCAAACCATACCAGAAGTCACCCAATTAGAATACATTATCTTTTGACTGTAATCTGTAGTTACAGTGTCATGTTGGTTTCTTAAAGTAATTGCTTTATCAGTGTTTTATTAATCTGTTGTCTTTTTTACTTGCATTAAAATATGTACTCTCCTTAAAGTATAAGCATGTCCCAATTTCAATTTATTCATAACAATCAACTTATTATATTAATTATAATCTACAAGAATCTGTTACATACTTATTGCTTTCAATAATGTGTATTCCTACCTTTTCTCATTATTGTTTGCAAATATTCTACAATTTAATAATTTGAACAAAAATAAAAGTTTTGAAGGACAATTTCACACTTAACATACCATTCTGACAGTATCTCATTGATTCCAATATCTGATACCTAATTTTATTAACAAAATACAGACTTTCATATCAGTTCAAATAAAATTTCCTCCATCACCTGTTAAATACTAAATTAATAAGAGTGCCATAGTTTTATGAGTGTGGTTTGAGAAAACAACAAATTCTACTACTATGATTAGGTTGGCCTCGGCACAAACTGAAACACAAAGAAAAAAATAATCCATACAAAATTACTCTGATTTCAAGCCATAAAGTATAAAAACAAAGTTAATAATGCCATCAAATTTAGAAAAATGTAAATGTTCAATCAGTAAGTTAGTATTTCTTAACTTTATGAATCTATATGACAATAGCGTTATGGATCTTACCTTCATTACAGCACAGTCTAACAGACCTTTAAATTCTTGCAATAAGGTGCATCTCAATGAGTATATTACTGCCCTTGTCATTTCACTCATCTCTGTCTTGTAAAAGCAAAATGTAACCTCCAGCTCATTCCTCAAATGACACAATGCTCCCTGGGAATTTCTTGGCAACATACAACCTCAACACCCAGTTGTAACAAGTAAGAATAGAAAGCCTACAACTTGGGCTTACTGTTTAATCAATTACCATTATACAAAGATGCCAGCATAACAAATTATAATACATAAAACAAACACATAAAGTTAAACAAAATAAATGCAAACCAGTATCATTGCTTTCATTTGATCCTCTCCTGCACATCCAACTTAAAGATCATGCTTAATGCGAAGAAACAAAGTATTATTTTATATAAAAAGTGTTTGGATGTATAAGGATGCATGGGAACACTTTTTATGGAAAAATAAAACTTCATTTCAAGCCACTTTTTAATAAATTGACATTTAAAAAACATTCTGAACACGTAAACTAGTCGTGCTGCATTTACAACATTAATATGGTGGAAGGAGGCGTGCACATCACTTTGGGCACAAGTATCATTAAGTGTGGATTATCATTAGTAAACACTTGTGAAACCATTATTTAATTGCAAACCTGTTAAATGAACAGTATGGAAAAAAAATCACATTTCTAAAATATGACACAATAATTTTGTTCTTAGACTTTTTTAAGTCCCAGTGCTGACCAAAAGTGACTCACTTGGTTAAGTATTCTGTCTGAACACTGCAGGATTTGGTGGTCAGGCATGACCCCTGGGTATGGTCTATGCAAAGGCTGTCCACACCCATTCAGATGTGTGCAGTTTGGAGTCACTAGCCACCTGTTAAACCACAGATATAGGAAGTGTCAGTTGTAGCAGTCAGTGCTATAAAATCTCAAGCTGGGAACGCTGGACACAAGGAGCAACTAAAACAGCCCCTTTTAAATGGCATTGTGCATGCATAAATTGAGTAGTGAAAAAAACGGGCAAGTACTTCTGCATTTTGAGGGAGTTGAATAACAAAGTCAAACAGAAAACAAATATGACGCACACATTTTCTGCTTCTGGGTCTCCTAAATGACTTACAAAGTCATTCAGAAAAAAAAATCATTGCACTTGAAGCAAGAGATGCAATGCCATGTCACTTTTCTTTTTAAATTAAAAATGGAGCTGCAAAAGAAAGCCGCGAACACAAAACAGATGACTAAAAAGACAGTGGCAAAAGCTCAGATTATACTAACAAAATCATTATGAATTTCCAAAATGAATACAAATCAAATCTCTACAAATGTAAATTCTATTTAATACACAATACCCAACTGCAGTACAGAATTTGTAATGTACTGTTCCGTACCTGCCCAGTAAGACAAAGCTCAAGCTTCCCATCCTGAACCACATAGATGCTGCTATCTGGCTGGCCTGGGCGGAAGATGCAGTCTCCTTGCTGGTACTGTTGAAAAACCATGTGCTTACAAAGCTCCAGGAACAAAGGTTTTTCAAAGTGACCCAAAACCCTGAGAACATAGAAAATGTGATACAAATGCACTACAAAACAGAAATATTTCATATTAATAAATTACATACAAGTATCAGTGAACAGTATTTTTATTTTACTTTACAGAAGTAGGCTGAACCCAAAAGCCCTTTTTCGACAATAATGTGTAACCTTGCAGCAAGAAACACAAAACAGTACATTCCAGATACATTCTACAGAATTTGATGAAATCCATACAGCAAAGCACATCTGCCACTATGAAAACAAGTCATGGAATGGGAGAAAACTGACACATCTTAGATATTACACCAGATACAATATGATATATAAGAGGTCATTAGCTGAAATCAACCTAGCATGACACCATTGTTAGCATTTACAATATAGACAAACTTCTACAATGTATCACACAATCAGCATTAAACTGACATACACAGGCCAATGGCCTAATAAGAACGGGGTCAGGATTTCTATACCTCAGCGGCCCAAAAGGTGAAGAGAGTCATGTTAAATGCTTTAGTCCCAACAATTACAAAGTGGCATGTGCATAGTGCAGGACTTTAATATTAACCAGGGCTTGTGTGCAGGGCAATGGCTGTGCTACCAGATGTTGTACATTAACACACCATAAGCCAAGAAGATGATTAATCTTGACTGGTGGCACGTGTGCCTTCTATGTGGCACAGCAGCAGAGGAAGTATCACTGTCACTTTATTGCATGAGGTTCTCAGCAGGGGTACCTTCTGCATTGAGTCTACATTTCCTTGTGTTTGCGTGAGATTTCATTGAGTGGTCTAGTTTTTCCCACATTCCAAAGAGGTGGTCATCAACTGGCAAATGCTAAATTGTCTACAACTGTCTGCAGGTGTGTATCAATGCATGTGTGATATGTTAAGAAAGGCCTGGAAATCTTCCTCCATTTTCTCCCTTCTCCTGTAAACTCCACGCATGGCAGCATCTGTTCATAGGGTCATTGTAAGAGTTGGCTTGTGACTCCTAACCATGGATGGAGGGATGTGTGCCTTTGCAATCTAGTGCAGCTGTGTTCCTGCCTAGGTGACTGAATCATGAATAAGACAATTTTATTAAGTGCTCCTTGCAGATGGCTGCAGCTGAATAGACCACAGACAGTAATTACAGGTAATCTGTATTCAGGAGCCAAAAGCATTGGTCCTTTAGGCAGAGGTTTTTTTTTTTTTTTGGCTTCAGGTGTAAGCAGATAACTACCTTGAAGCATGAGCTTAGGAAGCTTTTAGTATGCTATCATTTTATCAATATGTACTGTGAAAGAAAGGAGGGGGCAAAGCCAAAAACCCGAACACAAACTATCTACGTTAAAGTACGTCTCTTGTGGCAATGCTACACCCTGCTCTTTGCAGATATTAAACAGCTGCTTATAAGTTCAGCCCGCATTGCTTCAGCTTTTATGACATTTACAGTGAAACACAGGAAATTAAATCATCTTTTTTTCCAGTTTACTGGGAGCTACTTGCTGATGGTATCTGGAGATTTTTTTCCAAACTCAGCTGAACATGCTCTCTGCAAAGTAAATGGATTTGCAGGGAAGGTATTTCAACAGCATTAATAAAGGGCACCAATACTCAGTCCTGAGTACACCTACTGTCACCTGCCTTGTATGAGAGTTAGTCTTTAATCTTTAAAAGAAAGAATTTGCAAATAATTTTTAAACCGCAACAGTGGTGAAAGACTGAGGACATAATGTTACATTTCTTAAAGAAATAGGTGGTGGTTAGCAGAATTAAAGATGTTGGGTAAGTGTACAAAGACTCTTTCAATTAACTTTTTAAAGCCATATTTAGTAGCATATTATATTAGTGGTAAGATGGCACTTTAACTGTTGTGGTTTTTCCTAATCCATTCTCATTTCTGCTAAGAAAGCCATAGCTAAAGGGGTAAGTAGGCAGGCTATGCAGAGGCAGCACATTTGAAAACCTTTGATGAGAGGATAGGAATGAAAAGTGTAGTATAAGTTTACTTTATTTGAAGGGTCCTTTTTGGAAATGAAATAACTTTGAAAATTTTCAGTAAGTTAGGAAAAATGTCCGCAGTTAAAGATTTATACTGTATTGAAAGGGATAAGGTAGGGGTAGGGTGAAGAAGGTAGCACACATTTAAAGTGTGTACTGTTACTCATTAAAATGCAGCTGTTAGCCAATCTGACCCATCAGAGCCAGAGTTTGGTATTTTTTTCCACAATGGTGCATAATTTGAATAATTTGATGCTAAAAGGAGAAAGAAGTGAATTCCTTAAGATAACCACCATGAATACTGCTGTTGTTGGAGAGCACTATAAGAAAAGCTGTAAAACAGCAGCCACCTCACTTGTTGGATAAGGGAGAGCCAACCGTTATGAACATTTTAAGTATGCAATTCCATGGGCAGGTGTCAGCTAAAAAGCTGAAAAAAATATTACACAAAAACATCAGTCTGAAAGTTTATTAATAACACGTTAGGCTTTAGAAATAAAGACTTTTATCTCCATGCTTTTTATTAAGCTAGTCTTGTCATTCAGTCTGGAAATTATCAAGTTTATAAAACTGGCTTTCTAAGTGCAAGGGAATGACAACCCGGAGCTGATTACAATGGCAAGAGCTGCATAAATCAGCCATTAAGGGAGGACATGATTTGCCAATGCTAGGACACCCATCCTACGGCAGGGAGCTGCTTGTAGAGGCTAAGACAGTGTACCATAAAAGCATTACAACAGGCATGAAAAAAATGTTGTCAAGCAACAGCTAGGGGGATATGTATGATGAAATTAAAAGTATTGTACTCAACATAACTAGGCATCTATGATGTCCATTTTCATTCATCCTCAACAAATGGGTTATGGATCCTATCCTCAGATCCATCTCAGCCGCATAGTTCTGACTTTGATTTCAACTCTTGAGCTCCTCCCTCTACCCATAATGGCCTAGTCCATTCTCATTACCTTAGATGGAGTTTGTTGCCATAAAATCCCAATTAATTAGATAATGAAAGGGATAGCTCACAGAATAGGGCTCAAATCTGGAACTATAAGTTCAAATAAGAAACTCAACAGGATCCTCTAGAAGATTATAGGAAGGAGGATGGCTGGGAGGAAGATGAGGAAAAATGAAAATGGACAACACAGATGTCTAGTTATGGTGAGTACATAACATTTAAATCTGATGTTGTCCTTTTCATTCTTCCTCAATGAATGACACAGAGTCCCCATCTATGTTAATCTTGGGTGGCCCTCATGGAAGGATATTCCAGATAACCACTGAGCCAAAGGTTAAAAGGACTGCTCTCATCTCCAGGACACTGGCATGCAAATTGGTCTCTTGGAGGACCAAGTGCCTTGGACTGTCCTTCCCAGGTAATGCCCCCCACCCCAACTGGGAGGTGTCCATAGTCACCATGGCCACTGGGGGCAGTAAAACAAGGAGTGACCATAGGTAAATGTCATCTGAGTGGATTTATAAAATGGATGTGGTGTTTGCAAATTGGTGTAAGCTTGACTGGAAAAGACAGGCATTGTCGAAGAGAAGACCATTGAACAGCTAGAGTCCACTGAAGAACATTAAAGTGCTAAAGGAAGTACGACTTTTGCTGCTGCCATAGATCCCAATGCTTGAAGAATGAATCTGGCTGAAGGAGACGGATGGGATAGAATCTGATGAACCTGAGATCTGAGTGTGTCTATGGAATGAGATTGTAAAGTTGCAATTTGCTTTGTCATGTTTAAATGTAAATCCAAAAATAGCAGAATACAGATGCCCCAAAACTCGAGACTCGAATACTAAATGAACACGAATTTTATTCAGAGAAGAGAGCACAACACTAAAAGCTCATATACAGGGTTGAGCGCTTTCATCTGTCACATCACAGATTTCTTCAGAACCAATGAGCTCCTACAGTCCATTCATTTTATAACCTTTTAGGCGCCAAAAATTCTCAATTAAAAAATACTCAGTTAAAAAATTATTAACTAATTATAAACAATAATAAGATCTATACAGCATATTCAATTGTCTTTGCAAAGAAATGGCAGAATGGATTACACCATGACCATCTGAAACTTTGACATTTTCATGTACTGGTTCAGTTTGCTTAGATCCAAAACTGGTCTCAGGTCTCCTGTCTTTTTGGGCACTGAAAAGAAGCACGACTAAGTTCCAAATCTTGTCTGGTCTGGTGGAACCTCCTGGATAACTCTTTTGTCTAGCAACTGTTGAATTTCTTGGGCTGCTGCCTTCCTCTGACTGTGATAAACTTCGGAAAGCTTCTTTCTTTTGCAGATTAGGGGTTGGGAAAATGGTATGAAGTAATCTCTAAATATTATTTTTAGCACACAGTTATCTTTTGCTATAGTAGCCCAGGCATCTGGGTGCAAGGACAATCATCCCCCACTGGCCAGTAGGGCAGCACTTCAGGAGCGCTGATACAGTATATCTGGAAAAGAATCACAAACTCTGATTCTGAGAGCCTCCTCTGCCTTTAGGCCAGTGTCAACCATAAGAACTGCCTCCTCTGCCTCTAAAGGATTTGACTCTGCATATATCTTGGAAAGGCCCCAGAGATTTGTGAAATCACATTTTCTTACCACCTCTTTGAATTCTAAAGAACATTTGTTGAGAGGTAGAAAACGTATTCTCATGGCAGACAGGGTCTTTCCTTCTTGTTCTCTGCAGGTAAAACGAGTGTTGATGAAAAACTTTGAATCAATCTCATGCTCATGTTGGAAACTGATGAGAGTGGCCAGCTGAGAAGATGATCTTTTGAAATCCTCTGCAGACATGGAATCAGGGCACTTGTGAACTGCTTCTGCTTCGGGCACCGCACAGCAAGAAAGACTGATGTAATGACATCAGCTGCATGTTTTATACCCCTGACGTCCTGACATCATGGAAGAAGGGACAGCAACCGACGTAGGACCCTAGACTTTGTTAATCAGGCACTGAGGGCAACCTGCAAGCAGATTACCCAAATGTAATGACTGCAACAGTGAAACACGAAGAACATGTTGACAGTTCTTTGGTCAAATCTCTCTATAGCCTTGTAAACATACCTCTCAACTGTACAGACTTTTGCCTCATATTTTTGGTCTGTTTGTAATAAAATTGTGGTTTTCTGGCAAATTAGTGGCAAATCATTAAAGACTGAACTTAGAAAATAACAGCAGACATTTGAGTTTCAGATTTCATACCCTTCAGAAAATTCATGCTAATGCAAAACCTTATTCCTTCAACTTCATAGGTTTGTAAGAGCAATATTTAAAAATTGTCCCTATTTTTGGGCCTTTGTCCCACTTTTATTTATGGCTTTGTCCATATTTCTTGCTCTAAGAGGTTGAGAGGTATGCTTGTAAAGTGTGCCAAATAGTTAATGGACCTCAAGGCAAATGTCAATGAAGCAAAGACTCACTTTCCAAATCTGTCCAGTGCTCTATTTACTGCGGTGGGCAGACGAACACTGTATTGCTAGCTCATTTTTAGTGGTTGCCACCACCACCATTGTATCTACAGGGACTCCTTTTGCTCCACTGAGGTTTATCTTTAAGAGGAGCTAGGAATTTGTCACGTCGATGCAGTATAGGCTCAATGGAATCCAGCTCCTTCCATGCCCCATGAGAGACCAGATCAATAAGCTCATATGCCAGGGGGTTGTCACCCAAGACGTACATGGACCCGAACCAAAAGCCCCCAGAAATACTGACTCCTCTGGAGAAGGATTATTGGAAGACCAACTACTTTTTTGTCTAAGGATCTCTAATATGCCTCCAAAGGAGACATCATCAGGAGGTGATCTGGAGGACCTTTCCCTTTTCTTGAAATCAGTATCTTCAGTGAAAGATTCCAATGAGGAATCCATGTCCCTCCTCTTGCACATCCTCTTCCAATGTCACCTCCTCGGGTGGGGGGTGTTTATGGGAGGTATCAGAAGAGAGGGGGAGTTCCCCTATGGGGTCTGACTGGAAACTAAGTGGAACTGGCTGTGCATTTGGAAAATGCATGAGGGAATAAGGGGTGGCTCCAACAGATGAGAGACCAGATCTCTAGACTAAGAAAAAGCCCATTCCAAAACCTCAAAGGCAGACCGACCTGGAAAAGCTGAAGCCAAATGTACCAGTATGGGTAGATCACAACTCCGACTGGATCCATGCCTGGAGACGGGAACAGGACCTCAGCTGTCCAGCACCTAGGCTCCAAGGGTCAGGGATGGATCAGATAGCATCAGACTAGATCCATCCCCAAGGATCCGACTCAGACGCTTCAGCACCAGGATCCGTTCAGATCCGAAGGAATAGGAGCAGAACTGAGCAGGGATGCTACTGGAGTCGAGGAAGCAAATCTCTTCTGAACTGACTCCAGAACTCTCAGAGCTGCTGGATCCTTGGGCTTTGAAGGGACACATCAGAGAAAGATATATCACTGTGATGACACAGCTGAGATGACCCCCATCTGGAACTGAGCTCTGACGAATTTCTGCACTATAATATCCAAGTACGCTTTGGATAGACTTCTAAAGGATGTAGTAGACTGGGGCCTAGAGTGCTTTTTGGGAGTTTGCATAAAGGGGGGACCAGATCCAAGAGGAAATCTGGACAGTGAGCTTTTGGAGTATATGATGCACTAGGTCTTTGGATCCAAGGGCTTGTGATCAAAACCTGAGCTGTAGGGCTTGCTGATATAATAATTTGATCATAAGTTTTAGGATCTGATAATTTTGGATCTGGAGTGCGTACTTTCAGGTCTGACGAAGATGGATCAAATGTTTTTTAAACTTTCTGTGGCAGTTCCGAAGAAGTCCTGGGGGACTTCAGCAGGGAAAGGATTCTATGCTATAAGGGAGTTTTTGAGGATTTTACTGGGGGTTTGAAACCCTGAAGAAGATGTAGTTATGGGAGGAAGTAGACCCTTACATATCAGTTTACTGGGTCTTTCAGTTAAAGCCCTTGTATTCAAGGTTGTACAGATTCAGCAGTTGGTGTTAAGATGAGCTGCTCCAAGACAATAAATGCACTCCTTATGGGCACCTGAGATAGGGATTTTGAACCCATGAGAAGTGCATTTTTTTAAAACCCATTGGTTTGTCAGCCATGAGAGTAGAAGACAAGGATGATAAACATATATAAACAAACAAGACTTTTTTTTCTTTTTTTAAAGAAAATATTATAGAAAGAAAACATTACTAGCAATGCTAATTAAGAATTACCCAAAAAAGGGTAGGAAGGACAGAATGGGTACAGTAAGAAACAAAATTACCAACTATGGTAAATTAGGAATATATTATAAAGGTATAGAAAATACTCTCCTAACACAGAAAAGGGAAACTGGAAAATAAGAAGGCGGTTATAATAGTAACACATGGAAATTTTAGATGTAAAGGCTAAATTTTTACTTCCCAAAAAATAGCTGAAACTCGACAAAATGCTACGAGAGAAGGACCTTACATCTTAGCATGATTACTGAAAATGAGATCTCAGGTATTGAGAATGGACTATGGCATTATGGGTAGAGGGAGGAGCTTGAGAGTTGGATCCAAAGTCTGAAGTATGCAGCCAAGTCGGATCCAAGGATTGGATTTATAACACATTTGTTGAGGAAGAATGAAAAGGACATCAGATCACATATACATCAAACATGTACAGAACTGAGACCTCTACTCTGATAGTACTGTGCAAAAAATAAATTTTTGGGTAATGTGAAAAGGAACCCAAATTAAAAAAAACATCACAAATGCATGAATAATCACCCTCTCAGACATTGAGAATGAGTAAAAATAAAAAACAGGCAACAGAAAGAAAAAAAATAATCAGAAAGAAAACGCAAGCAGTAAAGCATGCCTCATAATTACCATTTTTACTGAGGCGAGTCATGGATCCTGGGGCCTTGGATTGTCTGTGCTTCAGTCTAGTGGGATTATTTATGACGGACCTATCCATTCCCTTTCCCCACCCCCACATTTACAATTACATCCATGAGCAACTCCACTTTTTGGACCACGCTTCATCTTAGTAGCATAGCAACAAGTGCCTCTCACCTTGGCTGAGCATGCCCCTCCCTTCCCTGCTGCTCAGTCAGTCAGCCGAGCCAATAATCAGAGTAGGGTCAGCTAGGCCACAGTCTGGCCTTTGTTCCTCTATGCCACTGTAGCAGCTAGCAAAACCATTAGTCTTTTGACTAAAACAATAGAATATCTTGAAATACCACAGTAATAATGACAATTAACTAGTATCTTCACCGATAATGACTTCCAACTTCAGATTATGTATAATCACTTGTTTGAAATGTCAGTTGTATGCTTGAAATACTCAAACATACTTTCAAAATAAAGGAACACTGCAAAGATTTTAAACATCTACTCATCCTACTCCTAGGAAAAATATATTTCTATCAATTAATTTCTTACATGATGGAAAGCTAAGTGTACTGCACCTTAATCGAAGTGACTTAGAAATATGATGGATCCACCTCTGGGGAGTTGGGCTATGCCCTACTGATTAACAGCAGCTATCTAGCCCCAACCCAAAGGCTCTTGTGATTACTGTTTGGAAGTAATCTCAGTGAAAATAGTGAAAATAGGTGGAGGGCTGTTACTCAAAAAACTTAAAAAAAATGCAAAAACAAAGCTGACTGTATGCAACAAAACCTACAAGTTTTAGCACTTTTATATGGAACAGTTTGCATAGACATTTGTGTACCCCAAGCAGACTTTTGAGAGCATACAAAATGCTAGAGGTGTGATGGGAAAGACGGGGATAAACCGGAACATGTTTTCTGGGAATGTAATGAATATGCACATTTTTAAAAATTCCCTATAGTGAACTTTGTCAGAAATGTTGTGAAGCAAGATAATGTAAGTAAAGAAAGTATTCTTTTGAGTTGGTAATTGCCTAGAGATAGCAAGGCCTTACTAAGTGTAATGGCAAAAAAAGCAATTACTATAAAATGGAAATCAAAATCTAAACCTATATTAAATTAAATACTGAATGTTGTAAAGGAGATAAAAGAATTAAAAGTGTGATATTCAGAGAAGAAAATTACACATAAATGAAATTTGTGAGAAAAATACATGGCAGAATAATGTTCTGGAGGAGGACTGAAATCTATGGGAAGGTAGTACTTGAACAAGTTATACAATGTTGGAGTGAATGATAAGTGTTAAGGAAAATGTATACAGGGCATGAAAGTGAAAAATATTTGCAATGGTATGCTTTCTTTTCTACTAATGTATGTATCCTTATGTTGTTACTCAATACACACGAAGCTAATAAAAGTGTTTAAAAAACTGAAGTCAGCGATGCCACAGTTTCTGTCAAGAAGTGGCTTGCTTTGCAGAGAAATTGTTTTCCAAAACTGTGACGAGATAGTATAGAAGGAAAGGAAAATAAACTATAACTAACAGTGTCTTCTTCCATATGGAGACATCTGTAGTTTTAGACCTGGATCTGTGGATCAAGAAGTGGATCAGGATCACATCAAAACCCATCAGTACAAAAATGGTAATCATTTCCAAGAGATGAGACATTGCTAATTAAAATAAGCAATTCTCATATCCCTCCAAAGACAGCAGCAGCAATTAATTAATAAAAATATATATATATTAAGAGCAGCAGGATACACACTCAGCTTCAGTTTTACAGATGCAAGTCAACAGCATGGTACAATCGCTCCCAAACTTACCCAAGAACATTTCTGTAGCAGAGTGCAATCAGAGTCAGAAGATGTGTACAATCAGAATCTATTATTCAAAAACATGTGATGGCAGTTGTGTACAGTCAGCTCCCAACTTATAGGCGTGACTGCAGCAGGGTACGGGCAACTTCCAGACAGACCAATCAGCAGCTTGGTAAAGTTTCTGGCTCACTGTCATAATAGCGAGCAACAGGAACAGCTGTGCCTTACTCCATGTGCAACTTACTCAAAGGTGCATGCCAACAGCAGAGTACCAACTGAAACTCAAAGACACTTCTCTGCAGTTAGGTTTAAACCATCTACACAGTCACTGAGAAATCAAGAGTATGGTACAATCCATGCATGGTTTACTTTCACTTTTCTGCAACCCAGCAGCAATCATCTGCTGCTAGGTACCCTGAAGTGATGTCTTTGCCCTCAACTGGACCAGACCAGCTAACTCACAAACAGGAAACAGTAAAGCACAATCCAGTCTAGCTGATCCAAAGATATGCATTAGTTGCAGGACGCAAATCATGCCAAGCTCATTTACAGACAAGGCAACTGAAATTTGCAAACATCTTTCAGCTCATGCATAAGCCAGTTATAAATAAGATGCAACAAATTCCCAGCTTATTCACAAATGTATACAAAAAAGAGTTTAGTGGCTGACACATTTCAAAATCAGACTTAGGTCAAAAATAAGAAGCCTAGACAACACTGGTAGTCAACACATGTTGACTGACAGCCCAGAACTATTTAATAGCCTTTAGCTCAGTGGTTCTCTGGAATAACAAAATTAAAAGTACAAATTCCAAGGATTAACATTTTCATATTCTTTTTTGTTTCTTCCGCCTGACCTTTCAACACACCAAAATACCCCACTGACCCATTCACATGCTATTCAAATCCTGTTGTACTCATGGCCAGTAAGGGAGGGAGTAGAACCGTGATGTGCCTTCATCCATGACAGATCAGCTTTTTGCTATTTGCACCCATGTTATACTTTATGTGTCTCAGTAACTGCTTTATAGTGTGGTAAGCAGTGGTTGAAAAGTACAGATGGCACTTAACTCACACAAGTATCTGTCCTTTGGTGGCAGCTCTGCCTTATGGAAAATTAATGTTTTCAGGTAGGTTCCAAAGTTTCCACAAGAGTTGCACTGTGACACCCTCATCTCTATCTTCCCCTCCGATGAGTCAGCTGTCCTCACTGCTAGCCCTGCCCACTACTTTAACACAGTTTACCTGTGTCCTGAGTGCTCCCTCCATCTACGCCATAAAGTGGCCTCCAAAAAGGTAATTTACAGATAGTAGTAGGGTTTGGTAAAGCTGTACCGAGCCCACTGACAAATTTGACATGAGTTTTCTTAAAGAAAACCCAAAAAGGATTGCTAGTGAAGTAACACTGCCTGATGTTCATTTGTGATATAGAGAAAGTCTGCAATATCACACTATTTGGATTTACTGATAGGGCCAAACAGTTCACCTGACTTTGGAGGAAAAAGTTAAGCACCCCACAGTTTGATGGCGTCTTGGTGGTGTATAGTAGGTGATGGTTGTCTTACCAATGGCCAGCTGCATCAATTTCATGCAACCCCAATTCCTATACATGCACAAATGCAGCAGATGAGGATATGAGTAGGAAAACACTCTGCAAAATTGCATGTGGTCAGGGAGTGCTTATAAAGAAAAAGCTTTCACAGCATGTTTGTAATTTCTGACCACTTTCTGACCACTTCCAGAATATGGTACAACAGGATAACTTCTGAGTCACAGGACTAATGTCACTATGCTCAGGGTCAGATGGGATCCTTTCTGACCCAGTCAAGAGCAAAAACTGAGGAATTACTGAGAAATACAGTCAATTAGGTGATACCTGAACAGAAAACCAGGAAAATAGGAAGAGACATGTACATGGGCATGTCTATCAGTGCACAGTTAAATAAATAAATCAACACTATCGTTTTTCTATTTTTAGGTAGCTGTTTATTGCCAATATGTTACTGACTCTAACAGTAGCTATATTTATTTAGGTAGGAGACGAAAAATAAATTACTATAAAACTATAAGAAAACAGTGTGGTGCATTCTAATATCCTACCATTTTATTCCTTCCACATCTCCTTTATTAGCAGAATAGAAAGGAGGTCAGTAAGGTAGGTCACAGGGGGAAAAAAATTAAAACAACTGCCTCTTCATCCGCAGATATGAGTCAGATACATATAGCTTAATACTACCTACCCACAGTTAACTCACAAGCAAGTCACAGCTAAACAAAAATCACCCACAGTTCACTTCACAAACGCATCAACAGCAGGACACTTACTGATCTGCTCCACGGTACAAATTGATTAATGACAGCTAGATTTTTTGATTTCTGATTCTTATACCTGAACACTTTTTTAGTTATAAAATGTTTATTTCTATTTTTTGTGCAGTGTTTCTTTGTGTGAGTGTCATACCTTTTAATTGTCAAGAATTTTGCAGCCAGTTCTTGATTTTTTTCTCATATTTTTGCCTGGTACCTTGCAAACATTTTGATTTTCTGGTCCATCACAGAGGATTACAATCAGTCAATAATCTCAAATATTACAGTTTCATACTTCTTATTTTTCAGGAAATGCTACGTGATGCAAAAACCCAATATTCTATTAACTAGTTTAAGTGACTTAAAAATAACCCCTGATTTTGGCCCTTTGTCCTTCCATTGTGTTTGCCTTTATTCAGAATTTGTGAGCAAAGAAACTGAGAGGCATGGTGCATGAATATGAACACATACATAGACATTTCTTTTTCTCTCTCTGTCACACACATATAAACTCAAAAAAAGAGAGAGCTGCACTTACCTGACATTGGAAAATAAAACTAAAGCTGCAGGTTCCCTTTTTTGCAGGTCAATTAACATTTAAGCAGATACTACAGTGCTAGCCCTCTACATGTCATTATTGTTCTAGCTAAAGTTTTGTTTTAACATTTTGTAAGAAACTGCCACTTTCACCAAGACATACCTGACATTTTTCAGCATGTAAAGGACCTCAGAAGGAAGATGGGAGTTAGCCACATCAAATTCTGTCAAATCAGCTTCCAGAACAGAGGGTGGAGGCTCCTTTAATTGTAATGTAGGCACTTCCTTTTTAATTCGTAGGATTCTTGCAGAAGACAGAAAAATGAACAGCAGTCATTAAATGTAATTCTTCTTACAGATAGGATGACAGAACAGACAGTTGGTTATTTATACAGTAAATAAAATGTAATCAACATAGTTCATTATACACATAAAAGCAATTAGGCAAGCTAAATTATCCTTAGGATAAAAACATAAAACAGATGTAATAAAAACATATGAGTTCATGAAATAAGCTGATGAAAGTCGTCTTTCACCTATCTAGTTAATAAGCTGTGTGGCTGGCTTCCCCAAAACAGCTATCTCCTTTAAATATATATTAATAATTCTTGTGAAATTTGGGTCCCATGGATTTTTATTTCCTTTTAACAACATTTTTCTAATGTTTGGCCACCATCACTCAACACATCTAATGTAACTTCTTCAGTTATACTCCTTCATGGACACTAACTGAGAAATCTCAATCAGTAAGATGCACAGTCTGGCTACATGTGGTTAGCCAGAATTGTCCCATCTGTTCAGTGCATAAAAACAGAAATCAGTGTATGTATGCACAGTGCATGCACAGTGCATGCTTCTACAAAGAAGAACAGACTATCCAGCACTACCCAAACTGTTCTTCAAAACTTAACTGCCACTCAGTAGGTCTCCTTCAGAAATCAGTCAGTCAGCATCACTACATACCTACATTCCTCATCCCTCAGTGCTGAAACAGAGTGGATCTGGAGTTCTCTGACTCACCGGGTAGACTGAAGGTCTTTTTGGGTAGACAGTGCTGGAGGAGAAATAATAGATGTCTCAGACACAAAAGCTGCTGGAGGGGGGTTGGGCTACAAAGCAGGTAGAGTCAAGGCTCTTCTGGGTACGGAGAGAACCCTCTCCACCAATTCAAATGCAGAGGGAGATCGAGATGCTGTAGGGACCCTGTCAGAGCCAAAGTTATCGACGGGGAAGCTCCATGAATCCCAAATGCCTCCCCGGATCCAAGTGAGAAGTCGGAGCCAAACTATCAAATGCCGAAGCCCCAAGGGAAAGAGACAGCTCTGAAAGTTTTGTAGCTGATGTTAACCCCTCGGAATCAATGCTAAAGTTACAGCTCCAAGACGTGCTCTGCTCTGAAACAGTCGGAGCTAGGTGAGTCAGGGAGACTGTTGGAGTCGAGGTAACTGTACCTGTTGGCTCTGACCTCTCGACTACAGGAAGGCTTGGACCAGATAACTCCAAAACCTGAGGTCAAATAGGAGAAGGAGAAGGAGAGATAGGTCAGAATACTGTTAGCAGATCCAGAAGGGACTGAGCAGGCAAGATCCTAGCTGGATTTGTGCCCTGGAAAATGTAACCATCATGCTGTCCACCTTGGCTTCGGAAAGGTTTCAAGAAGACCTAATGGAAGAAGCAACAGAAGCAGGCCTGGAACTGGGAGTGAGTTGTTGCAGGAGGGGGGACTTCATCTGGCTGTTACCGGTTCCACTTCGGCATGGAGGGGAGGCCTGAATGACTATAACAGCCAAAAGGGTCAGTTCTGAAGATCTAGAATTCTTGGTGGAAGGTCCCCCCAAGTGACAGGATCTACTGGTGGATCTCTTCCGGTCCTTATGTTCTTCAGCAGGGGTTTGAGCCCCTGAAGTGGATGAAATGGCAGAGGACGAAGAGCTAGGCAGAAGATCTTTCAATATTGGCTTGTAGAGCTTATCAATAAGTGCCTGTTGATTAAAGCTGGCACAAATGGAACAAGCTGAGTCCACGTGAGCCACACCGAGGCACATCACACATTCAGAGTGAGCATCAAAAATGGGATTTTGTACCTATAAGTGTTATACTTCTTAAAGCCTATTGGTTTTGAATCAGACATGCTGAAGAAAAAAAATAAGTAACCCACGGCATACACACGCACAACAAACTTAAATACAACAACTGAGCTAGAAAACTCTAAACTCTAAAGGCAGCAGATAAAGAACAGATAGAAAGTTTTTTTTTTTTTTAATCTATATCAATCTATATATATATATATATATATATAGAGAGAGAGAGAGAGAGAGCGCTATCTATCTATACATATATACATACATAAATAACAGGTAGAAAAAGAGGTACGGAAGGGAAAGCACAAGGCATAACTTTATACAAAATTACTGAAAAGGGAAGAAAGAGAACATTGCTAGATAGGGAAAGCAATTTCTTTTAAAAATATGTAAAAGAAGACAAAAAAGACTCAATAATTCACTGAGAAAAAACCCCAAGGAGCTCAGAGTGCGACATACCCAATGCTACGTGAAGTGCAGCAAACAAAATCTGAGGGATTTGAAGGACAGGAGCATTATGGGTAAGGGAGGAGCTCAGATATCAGGGCCTGGAGCTTTGGTATGCGGCCTAGTCGGATCCGATGCTCAGATCCGAAACCCACAAGTTGAAGAGCAAATGAAGGTAACGTCATCACATCATTTGTTTACTGGAAAAGTCGAACTGGGACAGAGCCATTTACAGTGGAGGCCCGGGAGAAACACTCCACATGTATACCTTTGGAAAGTGGGAGAAAAACGGAGCATTTAGAGGAAACCCACGCAAATGGAGTGAGGACATGCAGACTCCGCACAGAAGGCACCCCAGCGGAGAATTCAACCAGAGAAACTCTTGCTGTGAGGCAACAACGCTAACCACTGCGCTGCCATCACAAACTTAGCTGCCACCAATGCAGTGCCCGTTCATCCACAGATCACCTTTCCATAACTGAATTGTTGATCAGTCCACCCATTTGCAGTTGCTATGGTCTACAATAACCATATGCATTTCAAGTACTTAATAAAATGTTGTAGTAGTATGATTTTACTATTTTTCTTTATATGATTTGACTCCTGTGGGAGTAAGCAACACGCCTTTGTTAATGTATCCTCAGCAGGAAAACATCTGTCAGTAAACTACTGACAACTGCTTAATTTCCTCATTTCCTACATTTTTCTTACTTCACATGAGGCTAGGACAACATCTTTTGCTAGCCCTTACAACAAACCATTAGACTGAGTCATCAACTATGCTTCTCGATACTGACATTCTGCAAGACTGTGATGTGTAACAGTTCATGCGTAAACAAATGTGGAACAACCATTGCTTATGCTAAATGCTGCCTTCAAAACTATTAAAGCTGTGTGTTTAGCAAAATAAGGAAATTTGAGTCAGTGGACAAGTGGAATTAAGGGTCTTTCTAACATGATCTAAATGATATTAGTGACGACTTCCCTGAATCTGCAAATGAAGACATCACAAAGCCAGAATGCTTTGTAAGAACTACAGTGATAAATTAGTTTCAAAAGCAAAAACAGTACTGTTAAAAAGAAGCAAACCGTCAACACCATGCCTGTTTCATAAACTTTTCATGTTATTTTTTTATGGCGTACCACGAAGTATCAAAAATATTCCCAAGTTTGTGGGAAGGTGATTCCACAGAGAAAATGTGAAATCTATTTAGGATGTGTAACAGCATAATTTAATATCTGAAAAGCAACAGGCAAGATAATCATTGAACAGTGTGAACAAATGGTTATACTGAAATTTTTTGGCAAAAAGTTTAAAAAAGGTTATACACTACTGTGCAGGGAAACATCTATCCTACAGCTGTGCTTCTGTGTGACTGTAGTACGTCATGGCCTGGTACCACTGTTATCTATGGCAAGTATCACACTGATGGTTCTGCTGCTAGATTCCAGTAATATAAAATAATATTTTATCATTATTTGTGTGGATTAGAGCATCTGTCTGACAGTTGTAGTGCTCATAAATGTCATTGTGAAATGACTGGTGTCATTCAGACTTGTAGTAATCATGGATACATTGATGAACTGTTACTCTATGGTAATGCCATGAAGGGCATAATAAATGCCTGAGTACTAGTCGCTAATCATGGTACACACTGATAATGCACCATACTGAAATGCCACAGATGGCACGCAGTGATAACAGCACCATATCGAAAAGGCCACAGATAGCATGCATGATACAGCACCAAACTGAAATGCCACAGATGGCACGCAGTGACAGCACCACACTGAAATGCCACAGAAGGCACGCAGTGACACAGCACCATACTGAAATGCCACAGATGGGGTAAAGAATCTGTGTGGCATATAGAATCCTCAAATTGAAGTGTACAGTGCTCTGGAATCATTTGGATACTTAGTAAAGCTATTTATAAAGCTATATGTAACTGCTGCTCTCTGCCAGAGGTGTGGTGTCCTAGTACCATTCTGATTTATGACACAATCATTAAAACAAAAAAACCCAGTATCTGACACCTGTACCTTTCCTCTCAAATGTTCAGATTTATGCAGAATGCCCAGATTTTTGCTTCATATTTTTTGGTCTTTTACAGATAAAAACTTGTGGTTTTCTGGCAATTCACTGAAGACAGAAGTCACTAAATAATTTAAGACATTTGAGTCTCACGCTTCATATCCTACTGAAAATGCATGAGAGCACAAATCCTGTTATTCTAGCAATTTTTTAAATTTATAATAGCAATATTTAAAATATGTCTCTATTTTTGGACCTTTATCACCCCATTATTTTACGCGTTGTCCAGATTTCTTGCACTAAGACATTGAGAGGTATTACCTGCACTACTGCTTACCAGAAACATCCAATATTTTGCACCATTCTGTACTTCAGGAGTCATTGATGATGTAACAGAACATTGTCTGCCAGTCATGTTACTTCTGCAAATGTCATACAAGTACTGTGGCCTCATTCCTGTATGTGGAATTGTCATAAATGGTGGCTGTCTGACACCTGGCACTCTTTGTAAAAGCAGTGAGTACTGCTTTGGAGACACCTAAGTTAATGCCACTGAAAGGGTCACAGCACTTGTCTGAGAGCACATCTACTCCTTAGATGATGTCACATAGTAATCATATGCTACTGCAATCAACAAATGAACACATGCAATCTGTGCTTCAGCAGTACTACTCACAGGGGAAATAATCCAGGTCCCAGTATTACTTAAAAAATGACAGCACCTTTCCGTTTAAAGAAAATAACTTTTGTCGTTTTTCTTTAGCAATAACTTAAATCAGGTTTCTGCTCAATGCTAGGAGACTAAACAAGAAACTCCAACCCTTACAAGCTCTCCTGGCTCTGGAGAATGCAGACATCTGTGCTGTTACTGAGACATGGTTTAAATCCACAGAAAGTACTCCAAAGTGGAAGGCTACAGTGCATTCCACACATTTAGACCAACAGATGCGCACACAGGGGCTGAAGGTGGAGGTGTTGAGATCTACATTAGCAACAAATATAACTCCAGCTTGGTTATACAGGATGATGCCCAGGAGTTCACCAATTTCCAAGTCTCCATATACAAGGTTCCTTACTATGTTCTGGCCAGCTACAAGTCACTTTCTATGGCCCACGAAGTTCACAACTCCTATCTAGACCTACTACAGGCACTCACCATCCCATCAAATACCCTGTTCATGGGAGACTTTAATTACCACTCTGCAGACTGGGAAATGTATACTGCCTATAATTCATAGGCACAAAATTTCCTATACTTTATAAACACAAAACACCCTGCACCAGACACTGTGCACTCCAACCCGAACAAGGGAGAGCATTGCACTTTCCCCTGTGTCACATCCTCACTGGTGAGGTCACACCACAAAGATGTTTCCTTTGAAATAAAAATCAACCCAGAAAACCCAAATAAGCCCTAAAGCAAATTACATCCTGTTACGTGATAGTTTGTTAAAATTCACAGCTCTCCCAAACCCAGAGAATACAGCTATCTATGCAGAATTATTCATATAAATCCTATACAAACATGTAAACGGGCTGCACTGAGGCTGCCATACCCACCAAAAGCAATCCCAACTCTTAACACCAAAAATAAACCCATTGGTGGAATCTTTACCTTAACAGGTATATAACAAAAGAAAAAAGGCATGGCCAAAATCAGAAAAAAAGCAACTTTCCCTCTGATTCAACTAAACAAAAACTAAGAGGTTTAATAAAGCCCATCAAGGTCAAGCTTCGCAAGCTAAGGACAATCAAAATGCCTTCTTCGACTGTGTCAGGAACCTTAAAGGTAACACTCAGCAGTGTGGAGAACTGGTCATAAATGGCACAACCTTCACTGACTAGGGTGACACAGCTAATCTGACTGATAAATTTAGCTCCAAATTCAACCCCACTACTCCCTATTAAATCCCTTCTAGCATATCACCCCCCCAACTATCAACAGGGAGCAGGTCCTGGCAGCACTTGCTAAGACCAAAATCACTACTTCAATGAACCCTGTTAATATCTCTAACTGCCTACTAAATAGCCTAAAACATGACCTAGCAGGACCACTCCTCAACTACAGCCTCAAAGCAGGTTATGTGCCAGGTGAATAGAGGGCCGCAGCAGTCATCCCTCTTCATAATGGTGGATCATCAACCGACACCAGGAACTAGAGACTCTCAGTCTGACAAGTCTAATATGCAAAGCCATGGAACAAATAATCATGGAAATTATCAATAAGGAGCTTGGCAACCTGCAGACACTGAACCCATCCCAGTTAACTTTACGGGAAGGTCTTGCATGCTCAAACTGGAAAGATTTCTTTGAAATGGTCACCAAAGTTATGAATGAGGAGAAAATGGAGCATACCTCCCATCTGACCTAGACAAGGAGTTCGATACAACACTCCACTCAAGTATCATTGACAAACTCTCAGAAAAAGGCACAAGTCCCTATGAAACTTGTTGGATTGCTTGCTGGCAGAAAGGTAGGGCCCAAGAAGTCAGGATCATCAAGACTACCTCCACCAGGATACCAGTCACCAGTAGAGTACCCAAGGGCTTTGTGATGAGTCCGCTCCTGATTGGCATCTACTTCTCAGAAGTCAATGTTAATGTCAAAGGCTTCTGGCTCACCAAGTTCTTAGATGATTGTAAATTCAGTGCTATCACAGATTCCACACACAACACTGGCATCCTGCAAAAGGATCTAACACAAACAAATGACTGGTACCAAAGCCACAGATTAAAATTCAATTATAGTGCCCTCCTGGAAATCATCCACCCAAGCTAATTACTCCATCGATAAATCACCCTTAAGAGTCAACCCATAGTTAGGGATCAGGGAACTTATGTACAAAGTAATCTCAACTTTGACCAATAAAACTATGAACCTATGAATCTATAAGAATTTGGGAGCCTTCTGACTGCTGTCAGTAGCTCTTTTTCTTTCACTTATCCCGTCACACTTTCCACCAGAAATCTATGGGAAACATTTTACCAAATATAAAAATGTTCTAAGTACACACAACCAAGGGGCACTAAGCAATCCAGGAGTAAGGGGAGGTGTCAAGGAGTCATTATCTCACAGGTTGTCTTTTTTGGGTGTTGGGGGGAGGGGAGGCACACCTAAGCATATTCTGGTTCCTGCACATCTCTTTCCACATGATGCAGTTCTATTCCTCCTAGAAAGTCTAGCCAGAAAAAGACTGACTCCAAAAGGAGGCTCTAGATCAAAAGAGTCTCATGTCAAAGAAAAACAGTATGGTTCCATCTTCTGCAGGAATAGAGGGCTATGAGGAGACACAAAATAAACATGGATGATTGCTCCTTAGTTTTTCCTTTTAAATTCTATCCAGTTAGCCACTGCATTAGCTTCTTCACCAGACAAGGCACCTGAAGCAACTAGGCTGTTCATAATCTCTATAACTACACCCTCTGCAAAAGACGGTCTTTTAATTCAAGCCTGCCATTTAGGTATGATGTCATAACTTAAAAATATGAAACAATAGTAATAAGTAAAAAAATGCACTTCAGTACATAAGGAGGTACCCTAGATGCAACATGTTAAATGTCACTAGCTTTTTCTCCTTATCATCAAGGTTAGTTCTTTCACAAACCAAAAACGGAAGGTGCAAAATGACTTGTAACCCAAACAAAGCACCTTGAATACCAGCTTAAGCAGGCACACAGTTTAATGAAGCCGAACAGTTCACACAAATCACCCAATTCAAGTTGAATTGGGTGATTTGTGTGAACTGTTCGGCTTCAATAAACTGTGTGCCTGCTTAAGCTGGTATTCGAGGTGCTTTGTTTGGGTTAGTTCTTTCACAACATGGAAGTTATCCAATAATAATATGCTGATACATAACCATATGAAATAGGATACATAAAGCTCTAACTCCCAAAAGAATGAAAAAATGCATTTTGTTTGCCACTGCATCAGATACCTTTCACAGAATTTCTAAAGGAAAATATGTATAAAATATAACTAAAATTAAATCTTTCTCAGCCACCTCTTGTTGCAAAGCCACATTTCATGTGTCTAATCCTACAGCCAATGGAAGTGATCATTTACAACCTTCCATTTATTCACTAGTTTCATTATGTTGCTAGCCCTCTTCCTGATTAACTATCTCCTAACACTATTCTCTGGTTCAAATCTAAAGTACTCCTGATTCTTCTAGTCAGCAACTGTGCTTTTTTTCTGTCTCTCAAGCATTTTCCTTTAGGACAATGGAAAAGGTTTCACTGGCAAAGATTCTTTACGAACTTTGTTACTATCAGAAGAATGAGAATCAGTCGTCTTCCGCTTGCTGGCTCACTCTTTGTTGACTTTTTTCTGCATCAAAAAATGTCTTTGGCCCTCCAGGAAAAAAATAGTCTGAAGACAGCTGGATACAGAAGCTTGAATCTCAGACACCTGAATCTCAACCATTCCCTGAATTATGGTATAAATGTGCTTCTCTTCTGCATGATATACAGCGAATAATTATTTTCTACAAACACTCTGTTGTCCCCAATTTTTAATATTATTCTTTCTGCCACAATTTTGCCAGGAGCAACTCTTTCTGCTGGTATGTTTGCACCTTTACTAATATTGGTCATATCTGCTTTCCCATGGCCAGGTTTAAAGCATACACACAATTTAAGTTCATTTATTTTATTATTATTTTGTAACTAGATAGGTAAGCTAGTCCAAAACTCGTTACAGCCCTGACCTGGGTATAGAAATGCAAGCATACAGATAATATTTACAAAACAATGAAATTACCAAGCATATTTACAATGGTGGAGTGGCAGCTTGTGAATGCTTGATGTGTACAAGCCTAAATCATAATCATAAAATTTTGTAAGGTACTGGCACATCAGCAATAATTTGGAAAATTTGGGGTAAGCTTGGCTAGGCTTAAAATGGCTTTTAGGCCCATAGCCTAGTAACAGTCTACGAACCTATAGTAATTAATACACTGTACAACATCAGAATTATCAAATTATAGTAAGAAATAAAAAATTTTTTGTGTGAACAACAATATCTTAACGTATAAAAGACTAAGTGCTAGGTTGTTAATGGCTAGATAGCATTTCCTTAGCAGTTAACAGCTATACAGCATTTCTTTGTAGAATCAGCCATTATCACTAAATATTTTCATTCAGCATTAATATGGAGATACTTAGAGAATGCTTTTTGAAATCCTGAGGGGATTCTATACACCTTATTTCTGCACGGAGTTATATGCACTCTCATTTAACAGATCCTGCTGTGGACCCCTATAGTCTGTCCCTTCCAGTTTCTCTGGTACAGCAGAAAATCACAGGTTTTC
This sequence comes from Protopterus annectens, assembly GCF_019279795.1. NCBI lineage: Eukaryota > Metazoa > Chordata > Ceratodontiformes > Protopteridae > Protopterus > Protopterus annectens. The sequence continues at coordinate 826,672,715 of NC_056743.1, read as the reverse complement.
TCTTGGTGACCTGTGTTGTATTCATGTACTTATTTATTTTTTGAGAAACCTCATACCCAGCCAGAATTTTCAGAATTTCATCCTCTGATTTTGCAGTTTTATCAGCTCATCTGAATAGCCAGTTAAAGTTATTCTTTTTGTCCAGCCTTTTGCTGTATATATTCCTTTGGTGATTCACTTAACATCTTTGAGCGCAAGTGATTTTTTTCCCTTTGTATTACTGGATAAAAGTGATCTTAGGCTTTTTCTTGAAGAGCTGCAAAATTCTTCCCATCCAGTGATTTTTCCCCCTTCTGATTGAGTTTCTGTTACTTTCTCCACAATTCTTTTTTTACTAACATGCAGGCGATGTAATTACAAGCCAGTACCTGAATTTTACCCAACCTGTAGTCCCTAGTGGCTTTTTCACAGCTGCAGTTTTCACACTGGAAGAGCTGTAATCAATCTGTTGATCAGTGTGCAGCCATCTTGGAAGTTCTAAGTCTATTATTCTTGGCAATATCTTTGCCATTCGTTTTGCCAAGATAGGTCCACAGGATGTTACTAGGCTACTGACTAGAGGGTCTTTACAAACCTAGCCATTAAATATCAATATAATACTAGATGAGAGCTACTGTCTATGCCCAAGATTTTTCCTAGCAAGGATTACCTGTATCCAGGAGAGAAGCCAGGGCAACCCCCAGCAAAAATTTATGGTTTCCCATCCAGTCATCCAGGTTGTGCTTAAATAGGGTCAGGGAGGTGCTCTGCTTGACATTGATTGGAAGCCTATTCCAGAGTAGTGCCAAACACTGAGATGTAACTCTCTCCAGCAGGTCCTGTTTATGTCGCAGACTAGACTGAGGTCCTTGGAATGGGATCCCATTTGACTTATGGATGTGCAGCATTTCCATTAGATTTGGGTCAGAGATAGCCCTGTAAACTAGACATAAGTCACCTCTAAGTAGTCTATACGCTACTGAGTACAGTGACAGTGACTTCAGTCTGTCCACATAAAACGTGCTAGAGACCCTGAATTTTCTTAGTTAGAAAATTCTGAGATATCTCAAGTTGCTGTAGGTGTCTGGTATGGTACATACCAAACAAAGCATTATATTCAATAACAGACATGGTGAGGGATGAGTACACGGGGATTATAACCTCTTTTGCTCTTGAGACAATGCCTTGGCTAATCAGGTGAGCCACGTAGAATGCCTTCCTCAGCACAGTAGACACATGATGTTTAAAGATGATGCATTTTTTAACATTTAGTTTAAGACCATGGCGGTTTTGGCACCAATCATTGGTCTGTGTAAGCCCCTTTTGAAGTATGCTGACATAGCTATGGGATTCAATGACAGTACCTAATTTGCAGTCATCTGCAAACTTGGTTAGCCACAGCGTCTCCATTTTGGTCTGGACTTCTGAAAAGTATATGCCAAACAAAAGCAGGCCAAGCACTGACCCTTGTGGGGCCCCACTGGTGACAGGTCTACTGGTAGAGGTAAAGTCTCCCACTTTGAATGAGTGCTGTTGATCTGTTAGCCAGTTTGCAAACCACCTGACAACACAGGGGGTTGATATTCATCTGGGCTAGTTTGTCAATGATGCCTAAACGTGGGATAGTGTCGAAGGCCTTGACCAAGTCAAGACAGGCTGTGTGAATGGCTTTGCCCTTCTCTATGTCTCTGGTTACTTTCTCAAAGAAATCCACTAGATTTAGCAAGCATGACCTGCACTTGACAAAACCGAACTGGGACAGATCCAGGACTTGGAATTCACCTATATCATTATTTATGAGGTCTATGATGATTCATTCCATTGCCTTACAGATGAGGCTGGTTAAACTTATGGGTCTATAGTTACCTGGGTCTGTTGCTGAGCCACCCTTGTGCAGGGGGATAGCAGTTGTGGTTTTCCATTCAATGGGGACAAAGTAAGTACTAAGGCTGTGGTTGAACAGAGTGCCTAATGGTGTAGCTAGCTCTTGTTTTAGAACATTAAGAACACAGCCCAGAATGCCATCTGGTCCCATGGTGGCTGTGTTTTTAGCCTTGGAGAGAGCATTAATGACTTGCTCCTTGGAGAAAGAAACGATGAAGACATAGATTGTGGTATGCTTGGGGGGATACGGTGGTGAAATTTTCTGTTAGATTCTTCACATCTCCTCCTCTGGGACTTGGTTTAATTATATCTACAGCTTGGAAGTAGAAAGAATGCGTAGGAAAACATTTCACATGGTTGGCCAAACTATTTTGAACAATTTCATGTAAAATATCTCTAAGGTGCCTTAAAATACGATCTTTGAAGCGGAAACCCGAGAAATAAAATGGATCACTAACCTTAGAGCACACAAGTATCCAGTGTTAAATGCTGTAGTTCCCCTTAAACCTTTGTTAAAAAATAGGCGTATATCCATTATTTGATAGTATATCCATTAGTTGATTATCCGAGGAAGTCTTGCCCTTTAAGTGTTTAATGAATTGAAGCTACTGAAGGCGTGTCCAAAATAAATGTTCCTGATAGGTACATAGATGTTTAAAACATTCAGCACAAACCTAAAAGATTTATTGACCTGAAGAAGGCCAATATTCAGATAGGTTAGGTTGAAAGCGCTTTTCATCTTTTTTACCTTTTGGTTTTAAATTAAGTTTTATGTTTAAATAAAGCCTAAAGTTTTAATTTTCAATATTAAGGTTTTAACGCTATCTTCTAGCTCCATGGTGGTCAACTCAGGAACATTTTCTGTTTTTTTCTCAGATCTAGAATATTGGAGCCTCTTGTGGGGTGGTGCACTATTTTTCCAGGGCATTTGAATTAACAAAGTCCAGCAACTTTTGTGTGAGTTTGGGCTCGTATAAGTTTCTCAATTAATGGAAGGATAGTTGATGTCATCCCAAGTAGATCTAAATAAGCTGTGTGGGCATGTTGGTTCATGGAAGGGGACCTGTAACAGATGATGATCTCGGGGGGGGGCTTGGGTTACCCACGGTAATTTGGACTTGGAGTAGCTCCATAGAGTTTGCTTGCCCAACCAGTCTAGAGGTGTAATTGTCTTTAATGAAGATAAATATGCCACCTCCTTTGATTCTCACACCTTGAATTTGAGGTCTGAAAATGTGGAAGACATAGCCTTGCAAAGTTGGGTTACTTTCTGTTGCTTTGAGCCAGGTCTCTGTGACTGCACAGACGTCAACATCTTCCAGGGAGACGAGAGCGCAGTTTCTAATTTAAACTCCTAGTGTTTAGCAGCATGGTGTTTGATATTTTCACGTCAGGAATTTTACTGTTGTGACCTTGCCTAAAAAAGGCATTATGGGGGAGGTAAGTGTGTGCTTAGACAGCAACTGAAAGTCTAGCGGTGCCAGGTGAAGACCATCTCTGGCACGGCAGTGTGGTCTATCCACCAAGTCGTCCCAGGCTGACAGGAACTGGATCCCTTTAGAATGACACCAGAAACTAAGCCAATTATTCTGTTTATATTATGGCATTATCCTACACAAGGGTTAAATGCATCTCAAAGCTAGGGACATACCCACCTGGGACACATTCAGTGAACTCAATCATGTGTCTCTACATATAGTCCAGAGAGGTACATCTCAAGTCGTTCACCCCAACATGAACTATGACAGTCATAACAGTACTTGTTGTTGAAAGACATGAGTGCATGTGTGATTTGGTGAATCCTTACACCAGACAGGCAGCTGACCATAACCTTCTCCTTGTTCAATCTGGTGAGCAGGGCATCTGTATGTCTCACTACAAAGTCACCTATAAAACAACTGGAATAGTTGTGTATTGCCTTAAGGACTTATTTGGTGAGACACAGGTGCTAGTGTTTTTAAGTATATTGAGTGTTTTGGGTGTTGTGTTAGATGTTTGTGTTTTGGAGGTCTCTGATGTTTAGATAGATTTCTAGAGAGTACCTCCGCATATGAAGGTTTATGTGTTGGGTACATATTACGAATAGGAGTCATGCTGTGTGTGCTGACAACCTGTTTAGTGTTGCTGTTCTAGGCATGTGAGAGCAGTGATTCCAGATTCTTAGTGTAGACGTGTCTCTTGCAAATTGTGATTTAGGAGTAAGGACTTGTGAGTGTACATGAGGCAGTTGCTACACTGCCACAAAAAAAAATACATGTCCACCACTAGGCTGTCAGGAGAAACAGAGGGAAACTGACCCTCCATAATGCAAGGTTTGAACCTTGTATCTTAGCACATAAGGAGAAAAAGGTGGGGGTATCAGGCAGGGAGCTATTTTAGGGTGACTAAAGTACAGTTGTGTACACCTACCATAAATGTAGATGTTCGAGTGTCTTCACTGTTGCAGTCATGACTGTAGGGTTCTCCCCTGCCGGCAGGCAGCCCTCGGTTGGCCAGAATCCCAAAGTCTGGGTCCGGCGTCGGCTGTTCAACCATGCTCCCTGACGTCAGAGCGCCAGGAGTACAAAGCTGACAGCCGACGCCATCTTCTCCAGTTTTTCTTGCCCCAGATGTCAGGAGTCCCAAAATAAAAAAGGTCCCATAACCTTTGTAAATACACCTCAGAAGAATGGTGAAAAAAGGAAATACACAAAGGTAAAAACAAGAGGGGACAGGAGGGAGGGAAACCCAGACTGCAACAGTGAAGACACTCGAACATCTACATTTATGGTAGGTGTACACAACTGTACTATGTTCATCGTGTTTCACTGTTGCAGTCATGACTGTAGGGTAGAATCCCAAAGCTGAAAGAAAGGGAGGTGGTCATAAAGAGGAAGGGGCTGCTAAAAGGCCCTGCAAGACTGCAGAGGCAAAGCCTGCCCTAGACTTAGAGTAGAGAGGTAGATTGTAGTGCTTAGAAAATGTATGCACTGAACTCCAAGATGCAGTTTTCAAAATGTCCTTGGTAGGAACTCCCCTGAGGAAGGCCGCAGAAGTGGCAGCAGCTCTGGTGGAATGAGTCCGTATACTCCCTGGGATTTGCTTTCCATGGTGAGAATAACACAATCTGATTCCATGAGCAATCCATTTAGAAATGGTCTGTTTTGAAATGGCTTTACCTTGGGAACTTGAAGCATAAGAAACAATTGATCTGATTTTCTGATGTCCTTGGTTCTGTTCAGGTAAAAACGTAGCTGTCTGTGTACATCCAAGGAATGTAAGATCCTTTCCCCTTTATTTTGAGGAGTGGGGAAAAAGGTTGGCAAGTGTAAAGTTTGAATTAAAGCCACCTTGGAAACCACCTTAGGCATGAAGGTAGGATTAGTCCTCAAAGATACCCTGTCTAAATAATATAAGGTTCCACAGTCATAAGAGCTTGAAACTCTGAAACTCTCCTGGCAGAGGTTAGGGCTAACAGGATGGCTGTCTTCCAAGATAAAAACTTGATGTCAGAAGAGGCAGCAGGCTCAAAAGGAGGCAAGGTTAGTTTTTCCAAAACATAGTTGAGATCCCAAGCAGGAATAGGAGGAGATCTAGGAGGTCTTAAGTTCTTAGCTCCTCTGAGAAACTGTCGCATGAGCTGGTGGGAAAAGATGGGAGGGTCTGTATTATAATCAGCAGAAATAGCAGAGGCATGTAACTTAATGGAAGAGAAAGAAAGACCCTTATGTAAGAGATCTGTCAAATAAAGTAAAATTAAAGTAATGTTAGGAAGAAGAGGATCAGAATCTTGAGCCTGCATCCAGGAACAAAATCTTTTCCATTTTCCTGCATAAGATTTTCTAGTACTAGGACATCTGGCTTCTAAAATGACATCCATAACCTGCTTGGGCAGTAAAGAAGAAATCAAAGGCCCTGGATTAACCAGGCTGCCAAGCTGAGAGTTCTGACATGAGAGTGTAGAACCTGACCCTGATGTTGGGACAGAAGGTTTGGAGACAGAGGTAAAACCCAAGGGGGCTCTAGGCATAGGTTTTTTAGAGTTGGATACCAAAACTGCCGAGGCCAATTTGGAGCCAGCAAGATTATCCTCTTGGGCTTGTCCTGTTTTATCTTCAATAAAACCCGTGGAAGAAGAGGAAGAGGCAGAAAGGCACATCCCGAGAGGTTCCTCCAACTGAATGACAGAGCGTCCACTCTCCAAGCTTCTCTGTGGAAAGTCCTGGTGCAAAAAGTCTGTAATTGATGATTTAGATGGGATGCAGAGAGGTCTATGTGAGGACATCCCCAGACTGCTGTTATCCTGAATACTTTGGTGTCCAGCATCCACTCGTGTGGATCCGAAAGATTTCTGCTCAGACTGTCTGCCAGGAAATTTTGTTTCCCTGGTAGGAACTGAGCTTGAAGATCCAGATTGCAAGCTAGAGCTGTGTTCCATAGATCCATGGCTAGTCTGCAAAGGGGGTAGGAATGAGATCCCCTTGCTTGTTTATGTACCACATAACTGTGGTGTTGTCTGTCCGTATTAACAGTTGTCCTGGTTGTAAAAGATTCCTGAAGGCCAATAGAGCTTTTTGAACGGCTAACATTTCCTTTAAATTGATATGTAGGTGCTTCTGATCCTTTGTCCAAAGGCCCTGCAAACAATTGCCCAGAAAATGGGCTCCCCAAGCATAATCTGAGGCGTCCGTGGTTAGAATCTGAGAGGCAGGAGGTAGACGGAAGGGCTTCCCTTTGTTTAGAGCACATGCCCTGGACCACCAAAGAAATTCCTTTTGAAGGCAAGGAAGGATGGAGATCAGTATGTCTAAACTGTGGCAATGCTGAGACCATACACTTTTTAGGTACCACTGTATTTTCCTCATGTGTAGTCTTGCATATGGTACGAGAAGGATGCAGGAGGCCATGTAACCCAAAGCCTGCAGGAATTTCCTTGCAGATAGATGAGTTAAAGTTGCCAAAGTTCTGAAAGTTGAAGCCAGCTGTAACTGTTTTTTCAGATGTCAGAAATGCCATTTGGGTTGTGGTGTTTAGAAGCGCACCCAGAAAAGTTATCTGTTGTGATGGTGTCAAATTTGACTTTTTTATGTTTACAGAGAATCCCAGGAACTTGAGGAGGTTCTGTACAAAGTCTAGATGCTGAAGTAAGACATCCTTGCTGTCTGCCTGAATTAGACAATCGTCCAGATAAGGGTAAATTTGAATTCCCTTGAGTCTGCAGTAAGCTACTACTGGAGCCAGGCATTTGGTGAAGACCCTGGGCGCAGTAGATAATCCAAAGGGCAGCGCAGAGAATTGAAAGTGCCTCGATCCGGCTTTGAACCTGAGGTATTTTCTGCGATCCTGCCTGATGGGAATGTGTAAATATGCCTCCTTTAAATCCAAAGTTACCATCCATGCATTTTTCGACAGCACTGGAAGTAGCTGCTCTAGAAATGTGTTCAAGACCGACAGATCCAGAATGGGTCTCCATGAGTTTTGCTTCCTTGGGACTAGAAAAAGCCTTGAATAAAAACCTTTTCCCATCTCTGAAAGAGGAACCAGTTCTATGGCATTCATAGCCAAAAGAGCTTCCACCTGGTTTAAGGCCTCCGTCCATTGATGCTTTGGAAGGTCTGGCCATCCGCTTGGCCTTGGCAAGGTATGAAAATGGAATTTGTAACCTCTTAAAACCACATCCAAAACCCATTTGCCTTGGGTTATTTGAGTCCAATTTTGATAAAAAAGAGAGAGTTTTCCTCCGAGAGGGGCTTCCAGGCAAGAAGTTCCTGTAGCCCAACAGAGGGAGTCATTGAGTTTGTTTCCTTTGAGATTGTGACCTGTCCACTCCTCCCCTAGGGGTGGAAGCAGTCCACTGTTTTGGTCTACAAGCAGCTTGCGTTTGAGGCCTCCCTCTGGAACGTCTATATCTACCCCTCTGAGGCCTGTCAGAAGTGGGAAAGGACCAATTTTTAGAAGGCCAATTCCTGCTAAATCTAGGAGGCTATACTTGTAAGAAATCTTTAACTGTTTGCATGGATTTCACCTTATCCTCCATCTTTTTAATTACCTCTTCAGCTTTAGATCCAAACAAAACATTATGCTGAACAGGAGCATCCAATAATTTAGCCTTTATTTGTTCAGGTAAATTTTGTTCCTTTAGCCATGCATGCCTTCTAATGACTGTGCCAGAGGCCGCAGCCCTACAGGAAGCCTCCAAGGCATCAAATCCACAGTGTAACCCATGCTTCCCAACTTGTTCAGTGGCGTGCAGTAAGTCATGTAATTCCTTATCATCTGCACAGGCAGAAATGGAAGTAAGCTTCTGTTTTAAGACAGACAATAGAAATTGCTGGTATTTAAACATATGAAACTGACAGTTTAAAGCCCTAATGGACAAAGTAGCAGAAGTGTACACCTTTGTGCCCCATCTTTCTAAGGACCGAGAATCCTTTTCAGTAGGAATGGGATTTTTGGCAGAAGCGGCCTGAACTCCCTTGGGACCCTGAGAAATGGTATAAAAACTGATGAGAATCAGGAACCCTGTAATATCTATCAGGCTTAACAGGAGCAGGAGGAAAAGAGTCAGGGGTTAAGTTAGCCGCCGAAAAGGCATCATCCACAATATCCAAAACAGGAGGAATAGCCAGGGGTCTATGTTGGGGAAGAAGAAGAAAGTCCCTCAGTTGGATTCCGAAAACTCCTGTCCTTCCCAATGGAAATGTTCCCTCGTTTCATGCAAAGTTTCCCCAAAAGAGAAATCCTCAGGGGGAGAAGCAGAAGGAATGGATTCTTCAGCATCAGAATCCTCATAAGGAGGGAAAGAATATTCCTGATCAGAAGAAGAAACTGAGGAAACAGAAGCCTGATCAGAGGAATCATAAGAAACATCCTGCCTTGGCCTTTTGTCTGGAGGGGGATGAGAACCCCTAATCATAGTAATTAAATCCTCCGCCATCTTGAGTAACTGTTTCTGTGACTTAGGAACCGGTTCAGAAGAGGCCTGTGTTGAAGTCTTTGATTTTGAAGGAGTCTTTGCCTTTGTCTTTGGCTTTGCCTTTATTAGTAGCTGAGTAAGCCTGAAAACCCCTTCGGAAGCCGGTACCTGCACAGCGGCTCCGGATCCATCCGAAGGAGCATTGTCCGAAGGTCCTGCAACAGAAATATTTAAAGGCCTGGTTGGCTCCTCATGAGAGTCCGTTTCGGCCGTCGGTTCTGAAATGGCCGACGACAGGGGCTGCAAAAGCACCTCACTGATGACGGCCGAACCTGAAGCTGGCTCCGCTTGTGCGCTATCATCAGATTTGGACCTCGGAGGCCTGTCTTTATCCTTGCGACGCTTGTGAACTCCAGTAGCCGGGACTGTATCCGACGACATTTTGTAGTTAAAGCACCTACCGAAATAATGAAAAGCAAAATCGTACCTTCGCTTAATTGTACGTTGATTGAATCTAGCACAAAACCGACAACTAGCTACGTCATGGTCAGGGCCCAAGCAAGGAATACAGTAAGAATGAAAATCCTTATGAGGTATTTGCTTCCCACATGAAATACAATTATTAACTTTTTCTGACATCGGAGTGGAGCAAGAAAAAAGTTTCCCCAACGGGGTGCTTAGCTGTGAGTGGAGAAGAAAATCTTTGGACTGAAGTAAATCAGTAAAATTCGTCAGGAGTCAGCCGACCGGCACTTGCGAACTGCTATCACCGCACGGCAAGAAAGACTGGAGAAGATGGCGTCGGCTGTCAGCTTTGTACTCCTGGCGCTCTGACGTCAGGGAGCATGGTTGAACAGCCGACGCCGGACCCAGACTTTGGGATTCTGGCCGACCGAGGGCTGCCTGCCGGCAGGGGAGAACCCTACAGTCATGACTGCAACAGTGAAACACGATGAACATCCTACAGGTTGTACAGTAGGAGGGCTATAAGTGAGGGTATCTACATGGTCTGATGTTGATAGGTAAGAGGTAAAATCTCTGCTTGATGGTTCACTGAACAGCTGAGAGCTATTCAAGAACTGTTTTGCTAGACAGCAGCCACTTCTAAGGGAAAATACTTCCACTGGCGCTATTGTGTCCATAGCCGCCAAGAGTTACTCCCTCTGTGCAATGGTGCACCACACGTAAGCAAGAGCAAAGGAACTAATATAAAGAAACCAATGAAAAAGCTCAAACTGAGCCCTCCACCAATGAGATAGCTCAAACTGAGCCCTGCACCAATGAAATATAGTGGATATAAAAAGTTTACACACCCCTGTTAAAATGCCAGGTTTTTGTGATATAAAAAAATTAGACCACAATAAATCATTTCAAAACTTTTCCCACCATTAATGTGTCTTATAACCTGTACAATTCAATTGAAAAACAAACAAATCTGTTAGGGGAAAAATATAAAAAATGTACAATAAGCTGGTTGCATATGTGCGTACACCCTTAAACTAATACTTTGTTGAAGCACCTTTTGATTTAATTACATCATTCAGTCTTCTTGGGTACACACCTGCCATCAATTAAAGAGACTCTGATTAATCCCAAATAAATTGTTCAGCTGTCCTAGACATTTACTCAATTGCCTGCTACAGCAAAAGGTATGGTTCACAGACAGCTTACAAAGCATCAAAGGGATCTCATTGGTGAAAGGTATCAGTCAGGAGAAGGGTTCAAAAAAATTTCCACAACACTGGATATACCATGGAACACAGTGAAGACAGTCATCAAAAAATGGAGAAAATATTGGACAACAGTGATGTTGCAAACAACTGGACATTCCTCCGAAATTGATGAAAAGACAAGACAAAAACTAGTTTGGGAGGCTGCTAAGAGACCTACAGCAACACTAAGGGAGCTGCAGGAATTTCTGGCAAGTACTGGTTGTGTACTACATGTGACAACAATCTCTCATATTCTCCGTATGTCTGGGCTATGGGGTAGGGTTGCAAGATGGAGGCCTTTTCTTATGCAGAAAAACATCCAGGCCCAGCTAAAATTTGCAAAACAATACATCAAGTCTCCAAAAAGCATGTGGGAAAATGTGTTTTGGTCTGACGAGACCATGGTTGAACTTTTTGGCCACAATTCCAAAAGGTACATTTGGTGCAAAAACAACACTTTGCATCACCAAAACACCACCATCCCCACGGTGAAGCATGGCAGTATCATGTTTTGGGGTTGCTTTTCTTCAGCTGGAACTAGGGCTTTAGTCAAGGTGGAGGGAATTATGAGCAGTTCCAAATACCAGTCACTTCTGGCCCAAAACCTTCAGGTGCCTGCTAGAAAGATGAAGAGGAATTTCACCTTTCAACACAATAATGACCCCAAGCAAACATCCAAATCAACAAAAGAATGGCTTCACCAGAAGAAAATTAAATTTTTGGAATGGCCCAGCCTGAGCCCAGACCTAAATCCATTAGAAAATATGTCGGGTGACCTGAAGAGGGCTGTGCACAAGAGATACCCTCACAATGTGACAGATTTGAAGCACTTTTGCAAGGAAAAGTGAGCAAATATTGCCAAGTCAACATGTCCCATGCTGATAGACTCCTACCCAAGAAGAATGAATGCTGTATGCTATAATTAAATCAAAAGGTGCTTCAACAAAGTATTAGTTTAAGGGTATGCTCACTTATGCAACCAGCTTATTGCACATTTTTTTATTTGTTATATCTTTTACCCTAACAGATTTGTTTTCAATTGAATTGTACAGGTTATAGGTCACATTAAAGGTGGGAAAAGTTTTGTAATGATTTACTGTGGTCTCATTTTTTTTATCACAAAAAACTAGCATTTTAACAGGGGTGTGTAAACTTTGTATGTCCACCGTAGCTCAAATTGAGCCTTGAACCAGTAACCTTCAATTAGTCCTACTGTATGCTCCTGCACAAGGGTACACGGGGGCTTTTCCAAAAAAAGATGTCCTTATTTTTAATGCTCAGTCTACAAACAGAACTGAATTCATCCGGTCTGAATCCAATCTATACTACGGCCAACAGAAGTGCAACAGAACAACAGAAAAAAGCAGGATTTTTTTTTAATTAAATAATCAACAGTGTAAAAGCAGCACGGTTTTTCTTGAATTAATAGTAATAATAGCAACAGAATAAAACTGCAGAAACAGATCTGTTCTTAAATTAAGTAAAAGCGGCAGTTGTGAAAGTGCAACAAATGCAGCAGTAAAATACAGTGCAAAGCAGCAGCAAAGAGTACAGCTTTTTAACGACTGAAGTACAGTCATAGCATAAAAGAGAAGTGCAAAGAAAAAATACTCAGAGCCCTTTTGTGGATTTCCCAGCTCAGAAAGACCAGGTAAACACCTACAGCTACTAGATGAATAAACACAGTTCTCCTAATGTAAAAGCACAGTAAGAGTGTGTCCGAACGGAAGTGCTACCACAAACTTAAAGATATGGATATAGCAGTGTACCTTAAACAGCTCATAAAAGTGTGATTACTCAATAAAAGTATTTTGCTTTGTATAATGAGCCAAGAGCTACTCAACTGTAGAGAATTTATAAGCTAATCAACTGTACAGAATTTATAAAAGCACTAAAACCAAGATAAGCCAATAAAACTACATGCAGAAATCTCAAGTCTTTCCTCAACCCAGACAGACCAGGCTTTCTCCCTGTGCACTAGAAGGAAAATCCACTGACCCTGATGAGAAAAAAAGTGCTAGAGAATATAAACACACTACTTTATCTAACAGCTAGCTAGATAATGAATTCAGATGAAGTAAATCAGTACAACAGACAGTAAGGGGCAAAATGCACTTTTTCAAAGTAAGTACAAAGAAAGGAGAAATAATTCAAATAAAAATTTCAAGATATCAGCAATGTAAAAAGGGAGAAGGATCATCATAAACATTCTGTAGTAATGATTTAGAAGTGAAATGGGTCTGTACGATCCTTGATTAAGACAATCTTTTCCCACCTTTGGTACAACTACCACTACTGCTTCTTTCTAAATCAAGGGTACATCCCCACCCAGAGAAATACTATAGTGCATGGAGTGCCATGATTATCAAAAAAAGTTAAATTACAAGCTGGTTCAATGCTACTGTAGTGCAACACCCCAACCTTAACAATGCTGAGAGGGGTGCTAAAAATTAATAACTACTCCTATGCTCTGTTAACATGGAGTCTATCACTACAACATATGGTGCTGATCAGAAACAGCAGAAGCAAGACATGAAACAACTACATTTCAACTCTCACTTCTGCCTGCTGTCTTGCTACATTACAGCAACTAATTTGATTCAAATTGCTTCCCTTACACAGGAAATAAATAAGGATGTCAACCACTTCCCCACTGCTTTATCAGCAGAAGACATCACAACTTTGACTAGTTTTACTTTTGAATGGCTCATAGTACATGGCGCAGATAAATATGTGTGCACTACAAAGAATTATGATTGGTTCGGATCTGTGATCATACTGGATTATTATGTGTTCTCGACACTTGATGCCACGATTCACCTCGAGAGTAAATTTCTTGGTATCCATGTCTCCAACACATCATAATCCTCTATGTTAAAAAGTACTAGCCACACGTGTACTATCTCCTGTTTCTTCTGTTTCACACTTCTACTGGAATACCATCACTTCTAAGAGTTTTCCCAGTATTCTGGTCTCTCATTGCTTCTTTAATTTCAGTTTAACGTACTGTTGACGTTAATACCCTTAATTTCCACTTTGGTTAACTGAGGAAGTTGTAACTGTCGCAAATCTGTTACCACTTCCTGTATGTTTCTCACCCTCTCCATCTTGTCATAATAGTGTATTGTAATAATTTACCATTACGCTCACATTTTTACTGGGCCCACTTCTATCCCACCATTCTTTCAGTTCCTGATTTTAGTAATCATCCTTTCAACCTTCTGCCTCCTCAAATGTTAAGCCGACAATTTAGTTGCCCTAATTACTTTCAAAAAAAGTAGTTTAAACAACACTTTTCTATGTTCATTCATATTTTCTAAGTACTCCTACACAGACATTCAAGCTTTTTTCAGTTGTTCATAGGTGTGTACTAGGCTAATGGCCCTGGGCCTTTACAAGCCTATCCCATAGAAGTGCCCTGGCATTGTGCCACCCATCGTTAGTTCCCAGTTCTTCAACAGTTATGTTGCACTGAACCTGGAAAGCCCTAAATTAGAAGGATTGCGATAAAAAGCCTAAACTGGCCTGGCATAAATTAAAATGATAAAGCAAGAGACTGTAATAACAAGTTTTTTTTTTTTTGGGGGGGGGGGTGGGCTGCATACCCTTGCTACTTAAAAAAATTTTAAAACAGCACTGTAGCACAACCTCAGAGAAAATAGCAAACTATAAGCTGAAAAATTACTTCCCTTCCTTAGTGTTATGGCTTTATGATTCTGATTCTAAATTCCTAGCTTTTCAGCTCACTTGAATGGAAATGGAATTACCTTATGGAACAGAAGAGCAATGCAAAATGAATCACAGCTGCTAAATTCACACAGACAAACACATTCTAATATAAAATGGCTCCTCGCAGAATCAGTCAGGGTTCTGCTCATACATATCCCAGTCTCAGGTACTAGACTGTATCAAATGACAATTGACTCATGACAACGGGGATTACAGCTAGCACTTGTGCACAGGAACCATTAGATTTCCTGTGGAGAACAGTGCCAAGAAGGAAGTACTGTAGACTTCTATACAGAAATGTGTAGACTGCAAACACACTACAAATATACAGAAGCACACTTTAAAGAAAAAAATGACATACTTTTTGGCAATACTTAGCATTTTCTGTTTTTTCTTCATCCTAGCTCTGGAAGTTCCTGTTGTTCCAACAAGTGAAGACGTTGACTGAGAAACCTTTAAACAGACAAGAATGTGTGACAGAAGTCAATTCAGTGAGACTGCTGGAATGTACGTTCACAGAAACAGTTTTATACTATTTGTTTTATTATTTTTCTAGCAAGCTATGCTCAAAAAAGTACAAGTATAACCAGGGTGACTCCAAAGCTCTATTTATTTCTACTAGTTGCGCATTCAAATTTTATGTAAAAGCAGTTTACAAAAATCTAAAGTGTGTACAATGTACATTCTACTCCAACAAATACAAAACATATTTCAGAATAGATAGAATAATACTCTCTATACAAATAATAAATTATCTAACAAACAGTAAAGTCATTTCATGCCCAATTTCTGATCATAATGCCATTACATTTGAGCTTAACATTAATACTATACCCACTGTACAAATAAAAAGAATTCCTGCATATCTTACACAACTAAAAGATTTTCAATCGTTCCTAAAAGAAGAAATACAAAGTTTTATTAGTATAAATTTAGTATCCAATGCTAATGATATATAGACATGGGATGCTTTAAAAGCTTATTTATATGGGCAAATAAACAAATTGTATTATAACAAGAGGAAGTCCTGGGATAAAGATTTAAAAATAATACAAGACATACTAGATATGTTACACCTTAAAAACAAAGATAAGCTTGTATCTAAAAACATCAGACATGAAAAACAAACTGAATGAGGAATACAGAAATATACTACATCACATGACTATGATCTCCTTAGAAAAATATACATTTCTAGCCTATTCATTGAACCTCAAATACTTAATTAACCTTAAAAACAAAACTAAGAATAAACAAACACAATCATATTAACGAGATATACTATGTGAGGAAGAAGGAGGTATATAGTATACAAGATATATTAGATGAATTTAAAAATCATTTCCACACAATCAATCAAACCACACAACATACGATCAAAAGATAAGATACAGGAATTTATTAATAAAAATCACTATAATAAACTCAATAAGCAACAGGCAGAAGTCACTGATAAACAAATCACCCTAGCAAATATACAAACTCAAATTAACAAACTTAAACAAAATAAACCACCAGGAAACGATGGTATTATACCCAAGCTATATAAAATTATGCCTAAAATCGCTATCGCCTTACTCCATAAAGTCTATAATACAGCTCAAAATTATATTATAATGCCTCTTTCTTGGAAATGCACATTTATATAACCTATTCTAAAATCTAACAAAGACCCGAAATATTGTTACTCATACAGACCCATATCCTTATTGAATGTGGATTATAAAATGCTCATGAATATCTATACTGAAAGACTTAAGAAATTCCTGCCACAATTAATAGATGATGACCAGACAGGCTTTGTAATTAATAGAAGTACTTTTGATAACATTAAATGAACTTTAGCCCTAATTAATTTCTGCCAAAGAAAAAAAAAATGTAACATTAATAAGCCTTGACATAAATTCAGCATTTGACTCAATGGGGCTATCTGTTTATATTACTAGAAAGTCTAACCTTCTCAAAAAATTTTATTAATTTACTAAAACAACTATATAAAGGTGCCCTTGCATATATTAAAATAGGATCATACATTTCAAACACAATACCTATCAAAAAAGGAACCAGGCAAGGGTGTCCCCTCTCTCCGCTGTTATTCACTCTAATAATGGAGCCATAGGCTAATGACATACGGAATAATAAAAATATAGGACTAAAGATTAATAAGCGAACATCTAAAATCCAATTATTTGCGGACGATGTATTTATTACAAGAAGGGAAATGATTCCTCAATAACATCATTATTTGATTCCATCAAAACTTTTCAAAATATGTCTGGATTGTCATTTAATGATAATAAAACCAAAATTCTACCTATATACTCATACAAAAATAACAAAACCATAGATAATATTGAACATACACCTAATACTGATCAAATTACATACTTAGGAATCATTCTTGCTAAACGCATAAAATCAATAATACAATTAAATTACAATAAATGTTATGAAAACATTCAAACTCTATTTCTGAAATGGAATACGATTTTATTCACAACAGAATAAAGATTAACTATCATAAAAATTATAATCCTACCTAAGATCCTCTATATTATTCAGTCTATTTTAATACTTCCTTCTAAAATAGTTACTAATAAGTTAAATTCTTTGATATTAAAATTATTTTGGTCTCCCAAAAAGCTGAGAATAACCCTTAAACAACATCTAAATAGTTGGAGCAGTGGGGGGATAGCTTTTCCAGATCTGAACCTATATTCAAATTCTTCTATAATTAAAACAGTTGTACAACTTTTAGATACTTCATATTCAGCTAAATGGAAGATATATTGGGAAGCATATTGGGAAGCAACAGCTATGCAACTAATAATGAGACCTCTAACTTATAAACTAGAAATAATAAACAATCCAGTATTATGGATGCTAAAAGATTATTTTACTATGCATATAACACCCAAACATGCAACCAGCTACATTAATAACATTATAACAAATTTTAGGAATTTCATATATAAACACCTCAGATATAAAGAAAGTTTTTTTCTATTACTCCCTATAGCATTTACTCAAGAATCTTTGTTAACCTCAGACTTAAACAAAATCACATTATTTAAACAAAATGAACTTAAGTTTTGGTTTCAACTGACCTCAGACAAAAAAGCTAAAACTGAAGACCTGATAATGCAGGAATTTCAGTTGGACAAATCCCTATGGCTAGATATACAAACTCTCAGGTTATTTATAGGCAATAAATTAGACTTGATCTCACCAACAACCAAAGATGATACTAGCACTTTATTAGACTATTTTCAGTCAATCCTTCAGCATAAACAAATTTTTTCAGGCAAACTTTTCTTTATTTTCAGAATCATGAGAGATGAATCATATAGTTGCCCAGAAAGCTATTGGAATTATTACTACATAATTAATAATGATCTTCCCAGTAATCAGGACAAAATAAACATATCAGAATCAGTAGGGGAAAACAACTCTTTCTCTTAAATGGAAATTATACACCTGGAGATTTATGTACAGATCCTGTTATACGCCTCAATTAATGAATAAAATCAACAAAAAACAAAATATTTGTAATAAATGTAAGTCACATATAGACATAGATTGGGCTCATACATTCTATGATTGCCCTGCTATAAAAATATTTGGAGAGGTATCAATGAACTATTACAGGCACTATTCACAGATAATTTCATGGTGAATAAGTCTATGGTGATTTTTAATACACCCATACCACACAGCGTTAAAAAGTAAAATATCCTTTACTCTGGGCAGTACTAGCCGTGGCCAAAAAGATCATAACAAAAAATTGGATATCGGAATCCCCTCCTACATTCACGGAATTTAAGAATTTAAGTGAATTTTGTCATTTACAATTTAAAACTATAATTTCTAGAACAACCAGAAAGACTTATGCTTATCATTTGTGGGTTAATTTACAGAATATGTTGGAAAAGGATTAACTATTACATTGAATAACTTCAGTTTTTTTTTCTCTCCTATATGTGATGTATAATCTAAAATGGTTAAAATAACATTCTGTGTAAAGATTAATGGATGTCTTTGTAAATACTTTATTTTATTAGTTCTGTATATACAGTAATTTGAGTTATATATGTTATAACTTCTCAACTTACATTTTTTTATAAAATCTATGTGATTGTTTATAAATTTGTTTTGATTAAAATCAATAAAATTGTTTTCAAAAAAAAAAGAAAAAAGAAATCCAAAGTGTGCAGACTGTTTATTATAAATTAATTTATTCAACTGCTGAGCTGACTATCAAAAACTAATGAAGTCATCTTTGGCAACTAACTCAGAACAGGCAGTAACATAACAGGTACCTCATCACTAGACACACCCGTTCATGCAAAGAATGTGGTACTGGAGTTGGGAAGATTAGCGTGGTGGAGCCATGACATAATCGATGTTCATGCAAAAAAACAGTAAAATTATACAGATGCAGTTTAAGGATCATTTCAGTTCATTCTGAATTGACAACGGTGTCCTCACCAAAGTCTGTGAGTACAACCACATCCTCTTTTACTACTGAAGTGAATGCAAAAAAACTATCATGCTTGTGTTTATGATTCTTTGGGTGGTCTATAAGCTATGGTTACCTCACCTATTTGTTTCTCTTCAGTCTCTCTACTACTAAACTAGAAGGATAGCTGTCACAAACCAACTAAAAGCAATCACAACTATCTAAACATTCTACACCTAATTTCTTCTAGGCTTTTCAAGTTAAGTCCTCATTTCTATATCACAGAGCTTTAATACAGACTTGACAGCACTGCTACCATCAGAAATCTGGATCAAGTCTGCAATGAACACTAAGCTACTATTTATAATATAAGGTGCCGCACTGCACCATCTCTATCATTTTTCCCAAAAATTATACCCAGTTTAACAATCTTTCCAAGTTGTTTTCAAAAACACCAAAGAACACTACATTTAATAGTTATGCACTCCTAGGTGTTATTTCACGATTTTCTCGCTTAATGGATACAGTTCCTTAACAGGTATATTAAAAAAGATACACCGAAAAGGAAAATGTTACTCTAAGAACGTCTCTGAAAAACTAAGAAAAGTAATGTAATAATTAGCATTCTAGATTCTGCAGTGATCTGAGTTCATGTCTCACCATGAATTTACTGGCAGTTTAGTACATAAGACTACAGCTACAAGCTGCTGATAACCTTGATTTGTAGCCATGGACTTGATAACCACAATCTCCATTAACCTACAATGAGAGACTGAGAAAGTCACTTGACCAACAGTGCTACTCTTGCCCCTAAAAGCAAGCACTTATGTAGTGGGCTTACCTAGTTAACAAATAAAATGAAATGTACAGCACAGCTGTTTAAAGAAATGCAGAGTAAACTCACCCTCTTGGAGCAAAGGCAACATGACTGTACTGCTGATGAGATGGTTCAGAAATGTGCCAAGATTGCTGAATGATCAACTTCCAAGATGGCTGCACATTAAGTAACAGCTTGTTTCTAGCTTTCCCAGTGTGAAAACTGAAACTCATCAGAGAAGGCCAGTAGACACATGTCTATGGGTACATTTCAGAAACTGGCTAGTAAGTGCAGTGCCTGGATGCCAGGAATAATGAAATACAGAAGACCTGGAAAAAATCAGCTACAAAAAGTGAGGAAGAAACACTGACTGGGGTAAGTTCTACAGCTGTTCAGCAAAAAGCAATGCAACCTTCAGACATGACTTCCAGTAATCTGCATGAAGATACAAGGCAACTGTATACAGACCTGGTTAAAATAAACAAAGGAATGATGGAGTATATCAACACAAACAACAAAAGTCTGGAAAAAAATGGAATAAGCTTTAAACAGATATTCAGATGAGATGATAAACCTGCAAAAATCAGTGGTCGAAATGAAGAAAAGGCTGGATAAGTATGAAACTGCTCAGGAAGAGATGTTTCAAAAAATAATAGAATTAGAGGACAGACCACGTAGGGAAACCCTGAGATTTTCAGCTATAACAGTGAAGCTGGATGGAACAGAGTGCATTAATTTTATGAAAGCACAAATAACCAACTGGACTGATATTCCTCAGCAGGAGTTGTTAGTTGGAAGGACACATCGTGTGTATGCTCCAAACGTAGCTATAAAAAGCAGCTTGGACCTTTAATAGTAAAGATGCAATCCTACCAGCAGAAGGAGTTGATTCTGACAAAACTGTGGCAGAAGGACAAAATACTAAAAGTGGGAGACAGTAGAGTGTTTGTAGAGAATGATTACTCATACAACAGGCAAAAGAGGAGTAAATTAATTCCACTATTTAGGGCATGTTGAGATGCAGGTGTGAGATTCAAACTGCTGTACCCAGCTACCTTTAAGGTAGTCTTCCCTAGAGGGACACTAACTTTTTGATGACGTGCATGCTAAGGAGGAAATACTAAAGTTTGTCCAACAAAAAGTAAGCTGTGAATCAGAATGAGATTCTGCTTCTAGTTCTTCTGGTAATAAAGACTATAGAGAGATTGTAACTGTGAAATATTTTCCAGCACTTCAATGGAAAATGTTGGAAAGAAGGAAGGGAGCACAAGAGCTCACCAGAAAGATCAAGAGTGAGTTGGAAATGAAGCAGAGACAGGATTTGGGCGATGGAGAAGAACAGTAATAAACCAGTAACTTACTGTGGGATTACAATGCAATAATTATATTTGTGAAATATGACAGAACAAGAAAATCTGGAAATACTGGACTTTTTCAAAATTTGTTGGACTTGTGGGGGACTCTAAAGCATATGCCCTATTTCATGTCATTAATGTTCAAAACATGCTTTGGAGAAGGGAACAGAGGCGAGAAAGCATACTGTAAGTAAAGAAAACATTTTCTTTTTTTTTAATAATAGTGTATTTGTGGTATATGGTTTTCTTTGCATGCGATTTTTAAGTGTAATGGGGATTGTAAACAAGTGCTGTTGTTTTTTTCTTTTTCTCCCCTCTTCTTTCCTTCTTCACGTACAATTTTGAGAAATACAGGCAATGCAATGTAAAAAAAAAAAAGAGCTTGGTTAAGAAGGCATGACAAAGATAAAATTGATGTGCTTTTTATCATTCTTGCATGGAGGGATGACTGAATTAAGGACCTTAGCTTGATTAGTTTTAAGAGAGAGCAAGTAAATGAAAAAGAATACTGAATATTATCAGTCTTTTTTTCTAGCAAATGCATGTATACTTAATAGCAATTCTGCAGCTGGTCTTCATGTTTCCATGGAAACAATCTGATAAAGAGAACCTGGCTGTCGAGTTCTAGTGTCTCCACTGAGACAATCTGATAAAGAGAAACTGGAGACAGTCTGGTTGCAGGTGACTGGCTGAGGGAAAAAGAACAGAGAAATTGGCTAGGATATAATGTTCTCTGAAAGCAATCGGGGGGGGGGGGGTCCCAGCTGGGAGAACTTTAAAGATAAGACAAAACCATTTAGACTTGAAGTAAAGTTTTCCCAGTCTTTTTTAATGCAATGGGGATACTAATATAAGCAGATCTTTTTTTTTTTTCTTTTTCTCCCTTCTCTCTTTTTCTTTGTTCAGTTTTAAGAAATGTAGGCACTGCATTGTAAAGAGAGAAAAGGGGAAGACAGGAAAGGTCTGGTTAAGAGAGTATGACAAAAAAAACAAGTGTGCTTTTTCCCATGCATGTATAGGGACATGGCTGTGTTAAGACCCTAGGCATTATCCAGTAACAAATTTATTAGAAAGCATGTAAATAAAATAGAATATTGAATTTTGGAAGGCTTTTTTCTAGTAAACAAGGCATCCTTGGCAGTTTTGTGTCTGGTCTGCATGTCACTAGAAGACAATTTGATAAAGAAAAATGGCTTGGAGAATGTGTTTACTGAAAGCATTCAAGTGTTTTCTCAGCTGCAAGAGCTATAAAGATAGACAAAACCAAATAGCACTTATTAATAGCACAGGTTGTACTAAGCGTCTCAGCATGACTAACCTTTCTTTTTGGTTAACTCTAGCCTGTCCATGTGGCTATCAACCTAGAACTTTTGTTCTTATTAGGAAACAAAAACTTCAATATTTGAAGATGTATATAGTTTTGTGTGTTATTATTAAGTTGAGAGGTTTTAGGGATTTTTTTTGGGGGGGGGGTTGTTTCTTCTGTTTGAGGGCTTTCAAAAAACAGTTATGTAAGATGTGGCATAGGCTCAAATGGATACAACAAGAAACAACTGTATAAAAGACCAACCTGCCAAACAGTATATGAATGTAACATAAAAGTTGGCACTAGACATTTAACAAAAAAGCAGTTACACATAAAAGGTTGCAATAATAACTATATAAGAAAATAAGGCTTTCTGTAACATCTTCCAAGCTGAATGGTCTTACAGATAAATATTAAAAAGAAAGAATAGTGAACTAAATTAAAAATGTAGAGTGCAAATAGCTATACTACAGGAGACACACTTCTTGCTGATTTTTTCATTTTCATATTATACGTTATCTTAAGTTTTTTTTTCTCTTGCCAACTCTGTACACATTTTTATGCCTGATCTAAATTAATTTAATGTCACTTCCTGCTACTGCACATACTGTATGTTATGATACTATTTCATATATTGGTGCTTTTCTCCCTGGACCTCTACTGAAAATGGACATATATTCAGTTAGACTAGCCCGGTCAACAAATGTAAAATAAATGTAAAATAAATAAATAAAATAAATTAAAAACTGAACATGTGAATTTGACAAAAAAAAGGTTTTCAGGATGGTTATTCAATGGAATATCTGGGGCAAAGGATAGAGGAGTACTTATATTAATTGCAAGAGCAGCTCCAATACAAAGATGACAATGGGAGATATATAGTACTAAGGGGCTACTGGCAAGGGAGGAGGATTACTCTGGCATACATTTACATTCCACCTAAAACTGCTATAATGGAGCTTAAGAAAATCATGGGAGAAAATCACCTTTCAGCAAGGAATATTATTTATAGGTGGGGACTGGAATTTGGTTTGAAATAGTGAATATGTGCCTGGGGGGGGGGCTAGAATGGAAAATATAACAAAGGGGCATACATTTTTGAAGAAATTTATGAAAATGCTTGGCAGGGAAGATGTGCATTCAGTACTAGGAGTTTGGAGTGAAGTTACATATTATTCTCCAAGATACAAAACCTGGGCTAGGCTTGATGGAATTTATATGCCCCAGGAATATGTGCATTTAATTGAAGGTCTTGAAACACACCCAATAACTATTTCAGATCATGCACCAATAGTAACTAAAATAAAAATGCAAGGTAATGAAATAAAAAAGAGACACTAGCACTTTCCCTCCTATCGGCAGAAAAGAGAGGAATTTAAGGAATGGGTTTTGGAATTAATTCTGGACTTACTACAAACAATAGAAATTTCTTCTGAAAACATACACAGGTAGTGGGATAAAATTAAAGTGGAATTTAAAACTAGGGTGGAAATAAAAAAGGGAGATATAGTTAAGAAGTAATGATTATTATTTAGAAGGACTGACAAATGCTAAAGTATTGCAAAACAGGGGGAATCTCTCAGAACAAGAAAAGGAGCAACTGCAGAATGCTAAACAGAAAATAAGGGATGATCTCTATAACATTTAACAAACTATCGATATCAAACAAAGCTCCTCATTAGCACTCTTCAAGAAAAATCTTGATGACTGGATGGGAGATAGGAAATTCACCCCGGGGATCACTTCTGTGGCTCTGCTCGACAGTGGCATAGGAAAATAATTTTCTTGGGTGGCGAAAGCCAGGGTACCTTTTGGCTAGACTTATACAGGCCCTAGGGCCAATATCCTAGTACCTACCTATGAACCAACTGCTAGATAGGGTATTTGCACTTTAGAAGGAATTGATTTGCAAATCTGAGTTGTCGGGAGGGCTTATGGAGAGTAAACGGAGAGGTGAGGGATGGACAATTGGAAGATTTGGTAATAATATTGTGAGCTGTGGTTCATTGCAAGTAGGTTAAATGATGGGGAAGTTCGAGCCATTTTAGTTTGTGTAGGGTGATGCAGTGATGTGAAGAGTAGGTTTCGTTGGTAGCGAACCTGGCAACCTTGTTATAACAGGACACGATCTTGGATTTTAAGGAGCTTTGAATGTTAGTGAACAAATGGGCACTGTATAAAAGTGAAGGAAGCAAACAGAACAGTGCAAGAGTTTGTCTAGCGGTGGGTGTGAGGTACAATTTATGCTTACAGAGGGTGCCTAGATTCTGATTTTTTTTCTGATGCAGCTTTGGATGTGTAGATCGAAGGTTAAGTGTTCATCTATTATAACTCCTAGAAGTTTAGTTTGTGATACTGCTCTAATGCAGATTTTGTTTTGTGAATAGATATCAAAATCTGCTCTATTTACAGGGGTTGATTTTTAGGAGGTGAATAGAAGCAGGATAGTTTTGCTAGGGTTAAGGGCTAGATGGTTGCTACTCATCCATTCCTCACTGACTGAGAAAGCACGTGGGGCCCTTACTAGGAGTTCATCAGCAGACTCAGCAATACAGATAATGGTCGAGTCATCTGTATACTGTTTTACAGGATTTAGGGGTAGGGTGGAGTGGAAGTCATTAATGAATATACTAAAAAGAAGAGGTTCCAATATGGATCCTTTGGGAACTCGTGTGTGTATACTGAGGAATGGTGAGAAAGTGTGGAGCCATTTAGTGGCTTGCTGAGAACCAGTTATGAGTGTGGGGTGACATTCCCAAATTGGACAGCTTTGCCAGGAGTACGGGGCGGGATATGGTGTCAAAGGCTTTGGAGAGGTCCAGAAAGAGAGAGGAGACAATTTTTCCGATGTCCCTTCCTTGGGTCACAGTGTCCATAAATGATAGGAGTGCAGTGGTGGTACTGTAATATGGGCAGAATCCATGTTGGGATGGGGACAATATCTTATTTTCTGTTAGGAAATTTAGGAGCTGAGTGTGGATGCATTTCTTCATGATTTTGGATAGTGGGGAGAGTACTGCATTTGGCCAGAAATTGGTGAAATCTATGTTAGGGCCACTTTTGTAAAATGGGAGTATGTAGCCTTTTTTCCAGAGTACAGGTACATGAGACTCATGGAGGCATCTGTTGATTAATATGCTAATGGGGTAGGCTATAGATTTGGCTGCATTTGTAAGTAATCTGGGGTAGACTATCTGCTGCAGTTGTACAGGGTTTTAGTTTGAGTAGTAATTTGCAAATGGTAGCTGTGGGGATAGGGGAGAAGGAAAAGCAAGCATTAGGGGGGTTGTGTGAAGGTTACGTGACTGTGTCTTGCTAGCTTTGGAATTTGTTTGTGGGAAGGTGGCAGAGAGTTTGGAGATGGTGTCT
This sequence comes from Protopterus annectens, assembly GCF_019279795.1. NCBI lineage: Eukaryota > Metazoa > Chordata > Ceratodontiformes > Protopteridae > Protopterus > Protopterus annectens. Next base: position 826,647,210 of record NC_056743.1, on the reverse strand, counting down.
ATGAAGTGTGTGTTGAAGAGGGTTGCTATTTCATTGGGGTATTTGTCTGGATGTGGGCATGGGTTATTTTTGCTAATTGAATGCAGTAAACTAGAGATGTTACCCCAAAATTTCTTAGTGTTGTTTCTGTTTTGGTTTTGGGATGTGAGTTAGACGTTTTTCTTATCTCTGATTATGAAGTGTTTGGCTTGATTTAGGAGTTGTTTAAATTCTAGCAGGTGAGCAGGATTTTTGGTTTTATGCCAGAGTTTCCATGCTATATATTTGTTTGTCATAAGCTGTTTTGTGGCTCTAGTTAGCATGGTTGGTTTTGATTTGTTTTACTTGTAGAGGAGCCAAGTTATTTAGAATATTTAAACATGTTGTATTAAAGAGTTCAACTGCCTCATCTAAGGATAGCACTTTTAGGGCACTCCAGTCTATTTGTAGGAGGGTGTTGTTTAAAGTTTCTGGGCTGAATTTGGATAGGTTCCTGGTTAGTTTATTCCGTTGGGTATTGTGGGTGGGGGAGTATTTCCGAGGGATATAAACAGCTAGGTGATCATTTATGGATTGAGGTAATGTGTCTGTGGCTGAAACTTTACTCAGCATTAAAACTTCAACTAACTGAATAACTATTAAATAACTAAATAATTAATTAATATCAGTGTATGTAGGTGTGTGTGTGTATATATATATATATATATATATATATATATATATATATATATATATATATAATATATAATTAGTAATTATTAATATTAATTATAGTTAATAATTATATTAAATAATTAATATAATTAAATTAACTAGAAATTTGCTCTGACTGTTCTGTGTGCTTCATTTTAAATTATTCGAGTAAGAAATCATTTAAGCAAGTTTTAGTACCTGTAATTCATTTCTGACCTGTTTTGTGAGTTGTACGTGCAGTAGTGATGATTCATTCCCCTATATTAACTGAGTGCCTCTTGGTCTTGATTCTGGATGTCATTCTGATACCATGTCACTCATCTATGTTATAACTCAAGACAAAGAGGCAGGGTAGTTTGTTTATATGCTTTATTATACAGAAATACATCAGGATAGATAGCAATAACATAAAATATAAACAAACTGATTAAGGGACAGACCATTACATACATGCATGCTTACATCTCAACAGCTCTATAGAAAATGGCAGTCTGGCTCACATGTGCTCAGTATTTATACATATATGCAAGCCCATGAGATATGCGGAAAACAATACAGATTTACATACCGGATCAGTCCAGGCCTGGGTTAACAACGACCGCCAGCAGTACGGTTAGCCAATAGGGTGCTGGCGGAAATTGGGCTACTGCTGGCCTAAGGAGGACAAGGAGAAGAAGAGGGGGAAGGCATGCCCGAATGCAGGAAGAGAGTAGAAAGGTTAGGAGTGTGTTAGTCAGAGTAGGAACTTTGAATGTTGGCAGTATGACTGGTATAGGGAGAGAGATAGCCGATATGATGGACAGAAAATACAGTTGTGTACACTTACCATAAATGTAGATGTTTGAGTGTATTCACTGTTGCAGTCATCACATTTTGGTGTGGAACACCCCAACAAAAAGCAAGTACACATAGTGTAAAATATGTCAAACCAAAAAGGACAGTTGAAAGCAATGACAATCAGGGGGCTTGAGGGAGGGTAACCAGGACTGCAACAGTGAATTCACTCAAACATCTACATTTATGGTAAGTGCACACAACTGTACTATGTTCTTTGTGTTTCACTGTTGCAGTCATCACATTTGGGTTGATTCCCAAAGCTAAGGAAGGGTGGATGTAGATTAAGAAGCATTAGGCCTGGCAATCAGGCCCTGTAAGACTGTTGTGGCAAATCCAGCTCTGGATTTAGAAAAGAAAGGCAAGTGGTAATGCTTGGTAAAAGTGTGTACTGAGCTCCGGGTTGCAGCTTCCAGGATGTCCCTGGTAGGGACTCCTCTGAGAAATGCAGTAGGGGTAGATGTAGCCCTAGTGGAATGTGTTCTTATCCCCTGTGGGGTAGGTTTTCCATGGTGCTTGTAGCAGAAATGGATGCAGTGTGCTATCCCTTTAGATATGGTTTGCTTTGAAATGGCCTTCCCCTCTGCCCCTGCAGCAAAGCTGACAAGCAGCTGGGTCAGATTTTCTGGGAGGCTTCGTCCTGTCCAAACAGAATCTAAGCTGTCTGTGCACGTCTAGAGAATGCAGTATCCCTTTATTTTGAGGATTAGGGAAAAAAGTAGGCAAATGAATGGACTGGTTTAAAGCCACACTAGACACCACCTTGGGCATAAAAGCTGGGTTAGTCCTGAGGGAAGCCCTGTCCACATGGAAGATAATGAAGGGTTCCATTACCATAAGGTCCTGCAGTTCAGATACTCTTCTTGCTGAAGTGATTGCTAGAAGTAAAGCTGTTTTCCATGAGAGGACTTTCAACTCTGCTGTAGCAGCTGGTTCAAAGGGGGGAAGTGAAAGTTTTTCCAATACAAAATTAAGGTCCCAAGCTGGAGTGTGAGCTCTCCTGGGGGGGTCTTAAATTTTTGGCCCCTCTAAGGAACTGTTTTACCGGAGGATGAGAGAAGAGGGGTGGCTCAGTATTATAATGAGCTAAGATGGCAGAGGCATGAATCTTAATTGAAGAGAAGGATAGGCCCTTGTGGAGCATTTCTGTTAAGTAATCTAGTAAATGAGATAAGCTGGGCACAGCTGTGGCCATCCCTTGAGAATGGCTCCAGGAACACCATCTTTTCCACTTTTCTGAATAGGATTTTCTAGAACTAGGCCTCCTTGCCTCAAGAATGACATCCAGCACCTGCTTACTGAGGGTTGCTAGAGGCGAGTTCAGGGGATTAGCCAAGCTGCAAGGTTCAGGGTCTGAAGCTGAGGGTGCAGAATTTGCCCCCCCCCCCTGCTGGGACAGCAGGGAAGGGGTCTGAGACAGGTGCCATGGTTGTAGCACTGTCAGACTGCACAAATGAGGATACCAGTGCTGGTGTGGCCGGTCTGGTGTAATCAAGATTGTCCTTGGCTTGTCCTGTTTGATCTTTAGTAGAACCTTCGAGAGGAGAGGCAGAGGGGGAAAGGCATAGACTGAGAGGCTTTCCCAGGAAAAGGACAGGGCATCCACCTTCCAAACTTGGCTGTGGGGAGTTCTGGCGCAGTATTTGTTCAATTGATAGTTCTGAGGGGAGGCAAACAGGTCCACCTCTGGTGTCCCCATCTGTTCCCCAAAAGTTTGAATATTTTGGGTTCCAGTTTCCATTCATGTGGGTCCATAAGATTTATGCTTAAGTCATCTGCCAGTGAATTTAGTTTGCCTGGCAGGAATTGAGCTTGCAGGTGCACTTGGTTGCTCAAGGCTCTGTTCCATAAAGCCATGTCTAGCTTGCAGAGTGGGTAAGAATGTGTTCCCCCCTGCTTGTTTATGTACCATATAACTGTGGTGTTGTCTGTCTTTACCAATAGTTGTCCTGGAAGAATAAGGTCTTTGAAGGCTGTCAGAGCATTCTGTACAGCTAACATTTCTTTTTGATTGATATGCAGGTGCATCTGCTTTGGGTTCCATTTGCCCTTAATGCATTGCTCTGCCATGTGAGCCCCCCCCATGCATAGTCTGATGCGTCTGTTGTTAGGGTTTGGGCAGCAGGGGGGTAGAGTGAGACAGAGTCCCTTGTTGTGGTTGCAGGCCTCTGCCCACCAAAGGAACTTTGTCCTTAGAAACGGAATGATAGGAATTATTGTTTCCAGGTCCTGAGAATGTTGACACCATAGACTTTTTAGATACCATTGACGTTTCTTCATATGCAGTCTTGCATATGGAATTAACAGAATGCAAGAGGCCATGAACCCCAGAGCTTGCAGTATTTTCCTTGCAGATAGCTGGGTTTTGGTGGCCCGTAGGTTGAAGTAAATTGTCAAATAAATTTGTTTCTCTGGAGTAAGGAATGCCCATCTGGGAAGTTGTGTTCAAGCTTGCTCCCAAGAATAAAATCTGTTGGCAGGGTACTAGGTGTGATTTCTTTTCATTGATGGTGTACCCCAGGGAAGTTAGAAGTCTCTTTACAAATGCCAGGTCCTGTAGTAGCAAGTCCTGACTTTCCGCCTGAATCAGGCAACTGTCCAAGTATGGGTAAATCTGAATACTTCTCTGCCTGCAAAAAACAATGGCACTTTGTAAATACCCTGAGCGCAGTAGATAAGCCAAAGGGAAGTGCGGAGAACTGATAGTGCATAGAGTCTGTCCTGAAGCGAAGGTATTTCCAGCAAGATTCCCTTATGGGGATGTGCACGTAAGCTTCTTTTAAGTCTAGGGTTGCCAGCCAGGCATCCCTGGCTAGCATAGGAAGCAGCTGTTGGAGAGTAAGCATTTTGAATTCTGGAACCACCAGAAAGGTATTGAGAATAGATAAATCCAGTATAGGACACCAGCAGTTTTCTTCTCTTTGCTGGGAACCAGAAACAGTCTTGAATAAAATCCTTGTCCCCTTTATTCTGGTGGGAGAGGCTGATCAGCCCTGATGCTGAGGAGAGAAAGTACTTGCTTTTAGGCCTCCACCCACTGGTTTGGGGGGAGGTCTGGCCATCCACTTAGGGTTGGGAGTGAGTGGAAGTGCAATCTATATCCTAGGGAAACAATGCTTAAACCCCACTTGTCTTGGGTAATGTATTCCCAGTTTTCTGCATGCAGGGAGAGTTTTCCTCCTAAAGGTGCAAGTACTTGAGCAAGGCTTGGGAGAGTTAAGGATAAGTCATTGTGCAAGTTTACCATAGGGGGTGGCTTACTACTCCCTGTTTTGGACGTGGGAGCACCCCACTGCTTAGATCTGTGCATAACCTGAGACTGAAGTCTTGGGGGTCTGCTGCCCCTGGGTTTGGACTGAGAGAAGGGACTGGAAAGGACCAGTTCTTTGAAGGCCAATGCCTACTGAATCTAGGTGGCTGTACTTGTAAGAAATCTTTAACAGTTTGCATAGATTTAGCTTTCTCCTCCATCCATTTTAGAACTTCTGCTTTATTGCCAAATAGGCGCTCTTGGTTTAAGGGTGCATCCAGTAATTTTGCTTTGACATGATCTGGCAAGTTTTGTTCCTTAAGCCAAGCATGCCTTCTAAGAACAGACCCAGTGACAGCAGCCCTACAAGGTGCTTCTAAAGCATCAAAACCACACTGCAAAGTATGCTTACCAACTTGGTCAGCAGAATGCATTAACTCTTGTAAATCTTTGTGTTCTGCACAGTCAGGAATCAACATAATTTTCTGTTTAATTAGCCCCATAATATGCTGCTGATACTTTAACATATGAAACTGGCAATTTAAAGCCCTAATGGCCAGAGTAGCAGAGATGTATACCTTCTTACCCCATCTATCTAAAGCCCTAGAATCCCTGTCAGAAGGTCTCTGGATCTGCAGTAGGATTCTTGAAAAGGAATTTGTGTGAGTCAGGTACTCTATAGTACCTGTCAGGTTTCCTGGGTGCTGGAGGCAAAGTATCCGGGATAAGGCTGGATTCCAAGAAAACATCATCTACAATCTCCAGAACAGGAGGGATAGCTAGAGGCCTGTGCTGAGGCAGGTTTAAAAATTTTCTGAGTCTCTTTTTGGACTGAGAGTAGTCCTGGCTTTCCCAGCGGAAATGCTCCATAAGGGTATGCAGGGTTTCACCAAAAGAAAAATCTTCTGGAGGGGAAGCAGAGGGAATGGAATCCTCTGCATCAGAATCCTCACAGGTAGGTAAGGGTATATCCTGGTAGTCAGGATGAACAGAGAAATCAGATTCCTGATCAAAAGAATCAGAAGGAAAATCAGTTGTAGGTCTCTTTGAGGGGGAAGGCTGGCTTCCCCTAATTAAAATAATAAGGTCTTCAGCCATTCTAATAATTTGTTTTTGAGGCTTGTGGGCCTGAGAATGTGCTTTGGTCGGTGGTTTCCTAGGCGTAGTGCAAACTTTAGGCCTGAGAAATTCAGTATTTTTGGCTTGAAACGAAGTTGTCGGTTTAATATGAAAATCGGAAGGCCTGAATACACCCTCAGAAGCCGGTGCCTGCACAGCAGCTCCGGACCCATCCAAGGCAGAGACATCCGCAGGATCCATAGTCGAAGAAGCATCTCGCAGTACATCAGACTCCGAATGGGTCTCAGTAGAGGCCTGCGAATCTGTAGAAGTGAGTATCAGGGGTTGCGAAAGCACCTCACTGAGTACCGGCGGACTGGTGACTAGCTTAACGGTAGCATTGTTGGCAGTTTTGGACCTATGCGGTCTGTCTCTGCTTTTATCCTTATGTTTTTTCAGAAGATCGGTAGTCAGATGGCTTACCAATGCCATTTTGGAGTACGGAGATCGAGAGTGAAAGTATTTAGCTACAAAAATTGCCAGATGATGGATAGTTCGGGCATTGAACAAGGCACAAAACTGACAGCGAGGGACATCGTCGTCTGGGCCTAAACAGGTGACGCAGTAAGAATGAAAAACTCTATGAGACATTTGCTTTCCACAGGCAAGACAATTATTAATTTTTTTCTGACATCGGTTAGAGCAAGAAAAAAGGATCCCCAATGGGGTACTTATCTTTTAGAAGACTTCGGGTCTGAAACTCGAAAACAAAAATTTCAGGAGTCAGACGACCAGCACTTGCGAACTGCTTCTGCTTTGGGCACTGCACAGCAAGAAAGACTGATGTAATGGCGTCGGCTGCATGTTTTATACCCCTGACAACCTGACGTCATGAAGAAGCGACAGCATCCGACGCAGAAATCCCAAGACTCTGGTATTCAGGCCGGATGAGGGCTACCTACAGGGCAGATAACCCAAATGTGATGACTGCAACAGTGAAACACGAAGAACATGGAAGGTTGATATATTGTGTGTGCAAGAGACCAGGTGGAAGGGCAGTAAGGCCAGGTGTATTGGAGGCGGGTTCAAATTGTTCTATCATGGTGTGGATGGGAGGAGAAATGGGGTAGGGGCTATCCTGAAGAAACAGTATGCCAAGAGTGTTTTGGAGGTGAAAAGAGTGTCAGATAGACTGATGTTTATGAAGCTGGAAATTGATGGTGTAATGATGAATGTTGTTAGTGCATATGCTCCGCAAATTGGGTGTGCGATGGATGAGAAAGAAACATTTTGGAGTGAGTTGGATGAAATGGTGATGACTGTACCCAAGGATGAGAGAGTGGTGATTGGAGCAGATTTCAATGGGCATGCTGGTGAAGGCAACAGAGGGGATGAGGAAGTGATGGATAGGTGTGGTGTTACGGAAAGGAATGCAGAAGGTCAGATGGTAGTGGGTTTTGCAAAAAGGATGGACATCGCTGTGGTGAATACATATTTTAACAAGAGGGAGGAGCATAGAGTGACATACAAGAGTGGAGGGAGATGCACACAGATGGCTTATATACTATGCAGGAGGGCCAGTTTGAAGGAGATTGGAGACTGTAAAGTGGTGATGGGAGAAAGTGTTGTTAGGCAGCATAGAATGGTGGTCTGTAGAATGACGGTGATCAAGAAGAGGAGGAGGAGTGTGAGAGCAGCACCAAGGATCAAACGGTAGAAATTGAAATTTGTGTGACAGAGCAAGATGCAGAGGACAGGAAGAAATGGAAACAGTTGATCCGCTGTGGCGACCCCTAATGGGAACAGCTGAAAGAAAAAGAAAAAAAGATGCAAGCCCATGGAAAGCTTCTTACTGGTATACATTCATACATACTGATCTACAGTCATCTTTTGCCTTGTTATGACAGTATTCCTTAACACCGCTCTACTAACAGATCTACTGATCAGGATATGCATTATCTGCTGCTGTTTATTGGGTTTCTACTAAGGCATACAGAGCAAATATGATCAAAGTATCTGAAAATAACCTAAAGTGGTAAAAATATTGCCCTTGGCTTAATAGGGTGAAAAATAAGTATATTAAAGTACCTTCCTCATGATCTTACGTCCATAAAAAAGCACTTTGTCTCGTTTACGAAATCGATATTTTGGCGTTTCTTGCGACTGGATTTCTATAAGTGAAAATAGAGAAGTCAGAGTTAAAATGTTGCCTTCCATTTTAACATGAGTAAACTGACACAACCATACCAGGAATCATTTTAAAACATAAGGTAGCAGTTTGATAAACTGTTCAAAGCTATGTCTACCCAGTAAAATTTCTAGTTTGTACGTTCTTCTTAAACTATTACTAGTAGTAATAATACAGGATAAATGGAGTAGAAAAGGACATCAGTGGAAGACAGAAGGTGCACATTTCATGAATGCCTAGAGGAAATACTTTTATACTGACAAAGTTGAAAGCCACGGAAATACCTTACCTGAAAACATGGTTGATATAATGTAGAACATATGAGGAATTTAAAAACGCAATGCTCAGATGGTACAGATAAAGGGGGCTGGGGCACACTAATGGAAGTCCACTACAACAACATGAAAAGACTAGGTAGGCAGTTGGTTGTGTTCACCGTGCAAATGAAAGTTAAGTATAAATATAAACGTTTATAGTTCAGCTTGCGTAATTAAGCAGACCTGCCTTCAGGAGAACATACAATTACGTTGTAATAAACAGAGAAGCACAGCCACCATAGCAACTAAAGTCGTACAACAACTAATAAAGTCTGTGCATCTTCAGAAACTATACTGCTTTACAAAGTCAGTTACAGATATATTAGTGGCACAAAGTTTCAAGTTAAAGTCCTCAATCACATTTCTATGGTTAAAAAACAATTCCACTACTTTTCATCAAGGCTACCCTCCCTGCAGCTTCAACTAGAAAAAATATACCAGTTGAAACTTACCTTGAATAAATTACAAAACAAAAGTATTTTTTGTACATGTCAATCCTTCGTGCACCCCATCCATTCACTTACATATACACTCCAGGGTTGCACAACTGTGGTGGAAAGAGAAAAGGCCACAGATAATCTAGGCTAGTTTGAGGGGTTGCTCACCACTGAGGCAAAACTCAAAGTACTGCTACTGGTTGAGGTGCATGTTGAGTTTTTTTCTTGCTCTATTTGTTTGTTATAGGTTCATAGGTGTTTACTAGGCTAATGACCCCAACGGCCTTTTTAAGCCTAGCCAAGCATTCCAAATCTCTCACAAGCTATGGTACCCTTGATACGTGTAAGAAGGAGCTTGGTAAATTAAACATTTACAAGCAGGGGGCATGGGAGATGAATCTTTTACAAGCTACCTGTGTCCATTAAAGACATAGGTGCCAGGCCAGGAATAAATTTGCCTGTTCCCCATCAAATTGTCCAATAGATGTTTTAGCACGAGTCTCTCATTTGGGTCTATATTAAATCAGCGAATGCTTAAAAAAGCGAATGCTGATTTATCGACCCCATGTAAGCAAAAGCTTACAATCCCGAACACTTAGAACAGCTAATTTTTTCCCAGGGTAAAAAATCGCTGTTCCAAAAAAGGAAAAAAAAAAAACTTTAAAACATTACATACCACCCCCCCCCCCCCACTTAAATATAGCAACTCCAACATTGCACTACAGTGACGAAAATGGCAAAATAACGAAGGCAGCCAAGCGATTTCCTTCCCAGGGAAAGAATTCATTTATATGCCATTTCGGTATTTTGCTGTTTCGTGCTTTCAAGTTCGATCAAGATGCATTCAAAAGAATGCGTCTTCGATCATATAATAAGGAACCTCTCATTTGCTACATGCTGAGCTAAATGCTCCATCTGACACTAGCTGAAACCAGACCTGACAATACTAATTCAAAGTCAGGAACACCAAAGATACCGTGGTTTGAACTGCTTAATACTCAGTGTACTGATACAGCCAGCAGTGTTTTCATTAATGAATTACTGACTTTGCTTTTAAATTGGTTTACTGGGTCTTTCTGGTGGGAGGCTTAATAATTCATGCTAGTTTTGGCACTGCTTGCTACTGGAGCAAAACTTAAGTGCATTGTTATTGGCTGGTGTGGTCTGTTCAGCCTTTATCTTGCACTTTTTATTTGCTATAAATACAGCATTTCAGAAAGACAACTCCTTCATTTTATAAGAAGCTACACACTGAGCTAAATGCTCCATTTGTAGCAAGCTGAAATCAGATCTGATTCTACTAATTCACAGCAAGAATCACCAGGCTAAAGTGATTTTGTATGAATTGCTTAATAATGAGTACAGTGATACATCCTGCAAGGTTTTGTATTGCTGAATTAGTGACTCTGCTTTTAACTTTCTGGTGGTAGAAGAGAAAATCCAGGCTAGTTTTGGGCAATGCTTGGTATGAGACAACATTCAAATGTATTGCTACTGCTTGGTGTGCTCTGTTGAGCTTTTTTTGCTTGTAATAAATCAGGTGTTTTAGGTTCATAGGTTCATACTAGGCTATCTGCCCAAGGGCATTTATAAGCCTAGCCCATAGTTATGTGGCTTTCGCCACCCCTTTAGTTTGAATAAAAACTATGCCTATCATTTTTCTGTGCCTCTGTCAAGCAGTGACACTGAAGTAATCCCTGGGGTATATCTGCGATCTCCCATCCATTGGTCAAGATTCCTCTTGAACAAGGCCAGCGAGGTGCTCTGCCTCACATGTACCGGGATTTTGTTCCACAGCATAGGGAGTCTCTGGGTGATGAATCTGTCCCTCCAGCACGTTCTATTTATAACCGTGTCAAGGTTTAAGTCTCCCGCCCTTGTGGTTCTGAGGGATCTAGATTTTTGAGGTGAAGCATATTCATCAAATCTGGGTTTGACATGGCCTTATATGTCAGGCACAGGTCATCTCTGAGCAAGCGGTATGAGACTGAATAAAGCTGGAGTTCTTTCAGTCGGGCAGCATAAGACATATTTTTGAGACCCTTTATCCTTTTGGTGAGGAACTTTTGGGGCCTTTCAAGCTGCATCAGGTGTCTGGTCAGATACATTCGAGCGGGCATTGTACTCAATCATAGGTCTAATGAGTGATGAGTACAGGGGACGATGACCTCCCTTGATCTAGATGTGAATCCCTTCATGATCAGGTGGGCGATATAGAAGGTTTTCCTAACTACTTTAGCAACATGAGTGTCAAACGAAAGACTACTGTCAACTTGGGTCCCCAGATCCCTGATGACTTTTCTGTGCTCAGTGGATTGTCACCTATATGGTAGCTAGGGGTAATCTTGTTTTTCCCGAAGGGTATGACTATGCATTTTTGGCGTTTAACTTCAGGCCATGGCTCTGGCACCAGTTATCCGTTTCTGTGAGGCCCTTCTGGAGGATATCTGTGTCAGATGTGTTTTCGACTATGGCCCAGTTTGCAGTCATCTGCAAACTTTGTCAGCCATAACCCTCCTGTGTTTGCTTGTACTTCAGAAAAGTAGATGCCGAACAAGAGTGGACCCAGGACTGAGCCCTGTGGGACACCACTTGTGACAGGCTTTGAGTCTGACATGGCTCCAGCAACTCTGACCCTGTGGGTTCTGTCGCTTAGCCAGTTTGCAACCCATCTTGTGATGTATGGGTTTACATTCAAGCTGATGAGTTTTTCGATGATACCTGAGTGGGGTATTGTGTCAAGGCCTTTGCCAGGTCAAGGTAGGCTGTATGGACTGCCTTTCCTCATCAATGGCCTTGGTGACTGTCTCGAAAAAGTCAACCAAGTTTAAGAGGCAGGATCTGCCTTTGACAAAGCCAAACTGGGTTGGATCCAAAGTCTGCAAGTTCCCTATGTCTTTATTTATGAGTTCCATTATGATCCTCTCCATGGCTTTGCAGATAAGGCTTGTCAAGCTAATGGGGCGGTAATTTCCAGGGTCTGTGGAGGCACCGCCCTTATGAAGTGGGACCACAGTCGCCGTGCGCCACTCCTTGGGTACGTATCCTGAGGTGAGGCTAAGATTAAACAGCTGTCCTAACTGTGGGTTTAATTCCTCGTTGAGTTCATGAAGCACACAGCCGGGGACACCATCCGGTCCCATGGATGCTGTGTTTTTGCCTTAGTGAGGGCAGTTCTCACCTGGGCGTTGGAGATGTTTGGGGGCTACAATCCTCTGGAATAGATATCTCTCCTTTTGGGGGAGAAGTTTGCACTGAACCTGTCAGCCAGTATGTTAGCAATGTGTGTAGGTTCAGTAATTTTCACATCATTTTGAACTAATTCTGAGCATATCTGGGAGTTTCCTCCTAGGTTTCTAACATAGCTAAAGAAGGCCTTATGATTGTCTTTAGAGTCCTTGGTGATTTTTCTCTCAAAATTTGCCTTTGATGATTTTATGAGAGCTCTTAGTTTTTTACTTATAATGATCAAAGGTGTCTTACCTTTCAAGGATTTTGCTCTATCTTGTAGTAGCTTCCTCCTTTTGTTGTAGAGCTTGTTTATGGCATAACTCGGTATCAAACAACAGGTCTGCTGGGCGTCAAGCAGCAAGACTGGAATGTGCACTACATAGACACAGGCATCCTGCTCCACAACCTTCTCAGTACCAACTATGTCCTCCAAATTCTTTTTGTACAGTATGTAGAAGTGCTGAGAGTTGCTCACATTTGCAGAGTGAATAGGACCATGTACCAGTTATTCTTCATGTAGCCTTTAGCAATCCATAGCTACCCTACAGTGCTCAAAGCAGGTCACAGGTGCTCTACTTTGTCTAAACCAGCCTGTAATCTTCCACTTATACTATGCAGTTGGTCAATGACTCTGCACTGTCCATGGGCACAGTGGTAACAGATTACTTCATTTATTCTAGACAGTCAGGCAGTGTAATTCTACCAGCTATGTTTAAACTGCATCAGCTTTAGGCTTTGCTTGCTACAGAGGCAAAATTCAACTGTGTTGACATTGGATGGAGTGGTGTATTGAGCTTTTTTATTGCTCTATTTGTTGCTATAACTAAGATGTTTTAGCATAACTCGGTATCAAACAACAGGTCTGCAACATGCATTGTCTAGACACAGGCATCTTGATCCATAATAGTCTCAATACCATCTACCTCTTCCAAATGCTATTAGTACTTTACCTAGTCATACCCAGAAGTAGAGACAACTCACATTTGTGCAATGAGCAGCACTGTCCAAGTAGCCTTCAGAAACCCATGGCTGCTATGCTTAACGACGCAGCAGTCTCCATTGTCACTATTTATTCCACATAGTATGACAGTATAAATACACTTAAACTGCATCATTTACATCACGTATGTAATAGTTAATTAAATTCTCTAAATCACTTGTAAAGTCAACCTGCTTGTTTTCTGTTGCAGCTGTACTTAGGCAGTGTGTGACAAATGCCTTACACTTACAGAAAATGCACTTTTACTCAATAAAATATATTCTGCTTGTGAGAGATGGGAGTATTTAACACAGAGAACTTGCTCTTACACAAACACAGATTGAGAGCAACACATACTTCCACAACATACTATGCCAATCCACAAACCAAAAAAGTGTTATGTCGAGTCTGTTTTAAAAACAAAATCCTTGCCAAAGCCTCCTCGACTCAAAAAAGATCAGGTCTCAGTGAAAAAGTGACACTGCATCATTTTTTGGCACACTTACAGAGTCACTAAGATTTAAATCATCTCAGACCCAGTACACTAGACAACTCTACAAATAAAAAAAATGTTTTAATGATCTTGGACACTATAGTCAGACATGATTTTCTACTCACTACATTGGACAAAGACAGGATGATGGTGAGCTGTCTTTGATATCTCAAGTGCTTCTGAAATCCTCTCAGTTAAAAAATATGACTAAGACATGGTGATAATCCATGATGGGATGCAAAACACTGAGGAATATGCAGAGGTGCACGTCACAGCTCTCCAGGCATGTGAGAAATGCAGGAAGTGGTTGGTCCTGAGTGGAATCCTTCCTTCTTCAAGAACAATACCAACATACAAAGAAAAAACAATTGGATTCAACAAGTAGCTAAACAGTTGGTGTTCTTCTGGAAGGTTCTGATGAAGTCTCTTTAGTGGAGAGAAAAGCACTCAACTTGAATAAAGTGGTTGTCTCATTTGGATTTGTTTTTCTTCCTGCTGGCACTTGGAGTTATTCTGGAGGGATCCAATACATGAAAGCATGGAATGCGTGGCCTGCACTTCTCATTCCAGCTTATTGTACATTTTTTTTTTTTTATATTTTTCCCCTAACAGATTTGTTTGTTTTTCAATTGAATTGTACAGGTTACAGGTCACATTAAAGGTGGGAAAAGTTTTGAAATTATTTATTTTGGTCTTGTTTTTTTTTATATTACAAAAACCTGGCATTTTAAAAGGAGTGTGCACACTTTTTATATCCACTATATTAGAGACCTTAAAACATCAAGAAGATTCCTAGAGACCCACAAACTGAACTTATAAAGCTCCAAAAGTGTACAAAACAAGACCAGCTATCAGTTCATAACCTTTTAAAGGATACCCTCTATTTCTTCAGAAAATCATATAAAGTTCCTAAACACTCAATAAACAAAAAATCAATTGTCTACTACCCCTCTCAATAAATTAAGCATCTATACCTCCAGGATATGCCCAGACATTTTTAGATCTAATAAACAAAAACTCCCTGGACTACACTGTTAACAAACCTACTGGAGAACATAATATTTTTGACCTCATCCTTATGCACTTTTCCCCTGCTACCCCCTTTCCCAGAGTAGGTCAGATCATAAACTAGCAAATTTAATCTTCAAACTTTCTAAAATCTGATGAAACCAATATACTGAAATTCAATGTTTTTAAAATGTACTAATCTCATCAAATTCTATGATGAAATTTCAAAATTCATTTATAGCAGCACCATCCCAAACATCGCTATAACATGTAACTTCACCAATGAGATCTATGCCTAGTTGGATAAAGGGAAAGAACTGTCAGTCCCAACCACATCTAAACATAATGGGAAAATTAAAAAGAACGCTCCCCTCCCTAACTGTCCATCAGCAAGAATAAACTCAACAATAAAATAAAAAACTCCTTAAAGTATATAGCCAATCAAAAGATCCACATATTAAGAATAATATTTCACAAAAGAGCAATGCTCTACCTTGTTATATATATAATTTCAGTCAGACTGCAGGTTGACATCAAAAAATGAATTTCTTGGCATCAACTTCCTTGGACAGTATACTACAAAATGTCATTTAGAAGTTTCTGATTTGGCTAATTCTCTCTCCGAGTGGTGAGTGCTTCCTATTTGCCATTTATAGATTCAATGCAGACTGACCTGCAACAGTGAATTTCTCAAGACCCATAAAAGCTGGGTCTATGTTATAAGAGCGAACGACCAAAAAATTGAATGCTGTTATAACGAACCCAAAACAGCAAAAATGTAAATGAGCGAACTACCAGAACAGCAATTTTTTTCCCAGGGAAAAAAATCGCTGTTCCCAAAAAAAAAAAAAACACACTAAACACTATTTTAAGTGGGGGGATTCACCCCCCCCCCCCACACACACACACACCCTACTTAAATATAGCAACTCCGAGATCACACTACAGTGCCGAAAACAGCAAAGTGATGGAAGCGACTTTTTTCCCAGGGAAATAATTCACTCAAAAACCGCTTCGTCATTTTGCGTTTTCGACATATACAGTTTGACCAAAATGCATTTGACAGAATGCGTCTTTGGTCTTCTGATAGGAACCCTAAAAGCTAGGATTGTCAGAGACTGCACACTTCTTCTTAATTCTGTGTACCAGAAATTGACTTATTTACTTACTGGATTAATCCGAATGGATTGGAAACCCATTTTCAGCAGAGGACCAGAGAGATAAGCTCCTAATAAAATAACAATCAGTTTGCAGTATACACTTGAACAAATATGAAATACAAATATGTATCATGTTCTGCAGACAAATGCTTTTTTTTTTTTTTAAGGAATGAAGTAAGCAAAACAGGATGTACTAGTTGAGGCAAAAGGAGATTAGATAAGGAATACATTACAGTGACAGAAAACCTAGAAGCGATTAACTAAGTGTATAGTAGTTATATTGAAAAAGCAAAGTCCTTTTTAACTACACAGGAAAAAGGAAACATAAGGAGTGGAGGCTGTCAGAGATCACAGAGATTTTTTTTTTGGGAAGAGGTACATTGACAGACCCTGAAATATGACTTTAGTGAAGACTTAAAGATGTTGGGTTTGCTGAGTTTATGGATGGAGGTAGGTAGGGAATCCAGATTTTAGCATACATGAGGAGTTACGGAAGGGACTCATATAGGTCAAGAATATATCAGAGGAGCAAAGTTTTCTCAAAGGAAAATACCAGTGAAGAAAATTAAGGGATGGACAGGTATTTTGCAAGTGTAAAATTGTGTGCATTATTCTGACTTGGTAATAGTTGAGGTTATTTGGGTATTCACGCCAAAGGAGTTGTAAAAGTGTTGGTACAGTGATGGCTTCTGTTGTTTTCACTGGTAATAAACTCAGTGACGGCTTCTGTTGTTTTCACTGGTAATAAACTCAGTGATTTTACTGTAGCACTGTTCATGTTTTGCAAGCTGGGTTAAATGTCGGGGCAGCATACCACTGTGAGACAATAAAGTAGTTGGTGTGCATTTGCAAACTCATACATTGTTTATAGAGGATTTTGCCCTGTATAGCAGTCCAAGTTTTTGGTTTATTGTCTTGACTGCCAGTTGGAAATGGGAGTACAATTTCAGATTTTTATCTATAAAAACAATTGGAGGTTCTGTGTTTGATTTGTTTCTAGGTATCCTTAGACCAAAGAAGTAACAACTATACTGCACTTGAGTTTATTCTATTTCTATTGCTGGAACTGTTTTTGAAGCATTTAAATTGCAAATGTATTATATTTTCTTTAGCTAAAACAGTGTGTTTAGCCAAGTGTTAAAGCCACCTTAGAAACCTTCTCTCAGGAGTAACTGCTGCAGTTACTTGCTTAAAATATGCAACACTGAGCCCTGCCAACAAGAAAAATAACAAAATAAGACACACCTGGTCTGATTTGTCCAGTTTATTCCGTTTACTAGCACCATAGTTTTATAGCCTTTCAAGTACATCTACCTGAAAGGCTGTAACATCAAGGCACTAGTGAGTGGAATAAACTAGACAAAGCACACAAGAAGGTTAATTGCTGATATTTTCTAAGTGTCTGAGCACCACTGGCTCTTCCTGAATTGTCTGCTAGTTGATTATCCTGTTTCTTTTCTTATTTACTTGATATTTATGCAAATGACAGTGAGTATTCAGCACATTTCATTTTTCCCTTAAATTAGTTCTCCCAAACTATTTCACTTGATTTTCAAATGCTCAGCTGCACTCAGGGCAGCATTAGTCTGTCTGCTCGGATTTGCTTCTAGATGCACTAGGACCATCAAAGTGCTGCATATGTCTCTCTGTTGACACCACTAATACTGTTCCCTCCTACCTTCCTTTCCCTTAGATTCTTTGGGCATTTAACCATGCAAGATTTAGATTCCTTGCGCACTTAAACAGCGAACATTGTCACAGCTTACAGCAATTAAAGTGGCTTGAATTACACAACTATCTAACATATTCACAACTAACTACAGCACAAAAACTCATTCATCATCCAGAAAAATGCCCTGCACTACAAAACTATCACTGCCCTACTATCCAGTGAGGGACCTCCACTCTATTAACAAATTCATACTACTTACAAATAAGTCAAATAATGTTGCAGGAAACTCGCTCTACTCCCAAAATGTTGTTACACTCTGGAACAGTATCCCCACACAAATAAAACTCTCCAATAAACTCAATAGTTTTAAACCACTGCTTAAACAACATCTTAACCAATTCTGGTCCTGTACATGCTCATCAAAAGGTTAAGATTTTGTGTTCACTGTATGATACTCTTCAAATATTCTCCTTAAACAGAATACTCTTAACCTCTGAATGAAATAACAAAACAATTTTGATACATAACTGCTGCCTATACAATCTTCTAAGTTGCACATGGGCTTTCGCTCTATTAACTTCAACCTCTTTAAAATCTTTGAATGTATAAATGTAGCTACTGTCTGTGTATAAATGTAAATAAAAATGTATCTACTTTGTGTTTCACTGGAACTTAGTATAATGCAATGTAAGCAAATGGAGCTTTTCTCCCTAGACCTCTGCTGAAAACAGGTATTACCCAGTCGGACTTTCTTGGTAAACAAAGACAAATAAATAAATAAACAATATGGAGGGCCAGTAAACTTGTTCCACTTCTCTCACTAGTTTTCCAGCATTTGATGTCCTAAGGCAGTAAAGTAACTGCCACATGCTCACTGATAATACAGTCCTACTTAATACAGAAAATTCTGTGAAAGATACAATTATGTAATGAAGATATCCCTCTCACAAACAATAATACACAGTCAGCATCACAAAGGCATACCCTCTTCTTAAACACTACTACGTTTCCAAACAGAGAACACTAAAATGTTACACTCTGATGCCATAAAAAGCATTGCCAAACCTTACTGAAACATAAAAAATTTGCCAAACCTTACTAAAATTTGTAAGAAAAGGCTTCAGCGGAAGTCCCTCAAGCATACCTAGAGCAACAAGTCACCAACAGCAAAGCTGCTCACAGTCAAGTAATGCTAAACTAGCTTTTGTCAAGAAAGTATTATTAACTGGTGACTCCGCTGTTAGGCTTACAGATTCCCCACTGAACAGGCTGGATATGTATTGGGTTACTGTCCAGTTGCCCATCCAGTGCTAGGACCATGGACAATAAAAGGACCCGTTCTTAAGACAATGACTATGACATGGTAGTGATCCTTGTCTGAGTAAATGGTGTGGGTCTCAAAAAACTGAAGGATATGCAGAGACATGTCAGAAAATCTCTAGGTATGTGATGTATGCAAGTAAGACTCTCACCCAGCATGGAATCTTTCCTTTATATCAGTTGATCACTGAGGGGGTGGTTAAGTTACCTGTTGTATTTGACTGCAATTGGCGCTACTAAATATATGCATTGGTCTAAGTGAGCATAAAACTTCTTAGTGAGGATGGCTGCTGTGACTTTGTTATCAGGGTGTGACATCAATGGTAAATTTACTGATTTCATCATATAATTGTACAAGACATTTCACCACATAATTGTAAATGGTTCATTAGTTTGCAGTCCTTAAATACAGGGAAATTGGCTACAGAAGGCATGGTACTTTTGAAAGCAACTTTTATGACTGTACAGTCACATTTAAATGGAGAAATAGAGACTAGGGGAGTGGAACAGGTAGATGCAATATTATTGAAGGACCAGATCCAGAATATGTTTGATTCTAGGGGGCCACTAACTATTTGGCACAAGGAATTTCTATTTATCAAATCTAAAAATCTCTAAGTATACCTTCTGTTAGAAGAACAGGTCCTCCAGTCTATGAACTCTGTCTAAAAATGGCACTACAGGGACAGCAAGGGCTTTTGCCAGAATGCAGAAACCCTTGAATGAGAGATGCAAGCCATCATTTGCAAAACAAGTGGGATTATCTATAGCCTCTTCCCAGGCTGATACATACTGATCTTCCGGGAATGACAGCAGCTTTTAAATCAAACATTAAAGCCAATTATCTTCACATTACACCTAAGCATCATTCTTGGTGAATGAACACAGGAAGGGAAAAAAATTCCTTAAACTATACAGTAAGGCAATAACTACTCAGAATGAGGACACTATGAAAATATGAAGACAATAAAAAGCAAAGGCATGGCCAAGATGGCTAACTGATAGCAGTAACTGGTGAAAGCTGTGTGAATGTAAACTTTTCTCTGACAGAAAATATAATAAAAACATTTAAATTTGAAGATACTTGTTAGTTAATTTTATTCACAAATAGGCAGAGAAAAGATCGACAGCTTCAAGTTCTTCAAAAGCTGTAATACGTCAGACTTTTGAATGCTTGGTCAATAGAAAAGGTACTTCAACATGATCCACTCAAGAAAAGGTAGTCAGGATTCTTGTGTCAAAGACATCCAGTCATAATAACTAGCATGCTGGACGTATTACTTAAAATGTATGAACAGGATACCAAATTAGAAAGTTTCAAAGAAGATACCAGAAAGAAGATGGAACATTTAAAAATGCTTATGAAACAACAAAGTGCCCAAATCAACAGTATGGAAGAAGCTTTAAAGGATTATGAAGGGAGAATAACTGAAGGTGTGTCTCAGACTGAATTTCTTTTAAAACAAAATAACTGGCTCATACATAAAGTTGATGACTTAGAAAATAGACATGAAATAACAGAATAATGTATGGTATACCTTAAAAGTATGAGGGAAACAATATAATAAACTTAACAACCTGACTACATAAAACATTAAATCTGTTTAAAACTTTATCTTTTGAAATTGAAAGGACATACAGATTCCTAAGAGTACATTTGAAGAAAGAAAAATCACCACCACATTCAATTATAGTTAAGTTTATGTCTAGCTTAGAAAAATATCAAATATTAAAAACAGCATGGTCCAGCCCACTTATTAAGACAGGTGAACATGTAATCAGATTTGACAATATTATTCCAATAAAGTAATGGGTAAAAGAAAATCTTGCTTATCACTGTCAACCAACTTAAAAACAACAATATTAGAGCCACTTTGGTGTTTCCTGTTAAGATCAAATTATTTATTTCTGAAGGAATTAAACATTTGATACACTGGAGGAGGCATCCACTTTTGTCAACAAAAATACAGTCCTTAATAATACTGAAAAATGGATTGGTACAATATAACCCTCAAGAGATAGAGCGAGCTGAATTCCTGGAAAGCTGCTTCTAAAATTACAAAGCTTAAAACAAGTGACTTTTATTCTCTGATTTTAGGACTTTTATTTTCAGAAAAAATAGATTTACACTAAGTAAAAGGTTTGTACTGGACTTTAAGCTTCAAAACATGTAAGTATGTAACTGTATGTTAAGCTAAAACAATGTTCATAATAAGGAATATAAATGGTTAGTTTTACTGTTTTATCATATTTACAGTGAAACAGTTAATATATTCATTTAACTAAATGTATAAATATATTTCTAAATGTGAAAAAAATATTTCCCTGTAAGAGAATGTCATTAAACTAAGCAGTACAACTGGTAACTTTGAGACTATATAAGCTAAGATTTTTTTGTTTTATTTGTTTAACTTTGCTTAGTATGTGGCATTGCTGGATTGACTGAATGTCAGATCAAAGTACTATGCTAATTAGAAGTGTTAAAGTGTTGGTGATTTTGTTTTCTTTGCTCCTGTATAACACATTCCTTTCACAGGTTGTTTATGAAACAATTAATTAAAAAAGTTTGAGAAGAAAAGAATGTTTGAGTTGTGTAAGAATGCTGGATTTCTGCTTGCCTTACTTCTTGCCTTGAGCTGTTCTAAAGAAAATCTAAGTCAATGTTCATCACTGATGTCTACGAAAACAAAAAGGAACTTTCTTTTTCTTGCTTTTTTCAAGTATATACATCAAAAATCTACTGAAAATAACATATTTTTTTCCTAGAAGCGAAGAATTGGTGAAACAAAAGCTATAGCAATGAATATGGAGCTACTACTAACATAATTTGCTTACATTTTGCTGAATGTTAATAGCTTATGCTGTAGTGTTACTAAATTTAACTGTACATATTAATGGAAAAAAGTAAAGTCAGATGTTTGTTACTGATTAGAACAGTTCAAAAGAATTAAAAAAATGAGAAACATACAGAGGAAATTAGCAGCTGCTGTTTGCTGTGAGTTGTCTTTTTTCACATGCAGTAATTAAATTCTAATGTCAGGGTGTGAAGCTTCGATCAGAATAGCAGCTCACAATGGCTAAAAACACACATTCAAATTAAACAAGCAGGGATTCTTTTATATATAGTCAAGACTGCTTGCATCTTATGAACAGTATGCATATGTACAAGGAATGAAATATCTACTATGTAAGATTAATAAAACAACAGTATCAGTAAGTAAAAATATATACATATATTATAATCTCTAATAGTGATTAAATGCTCTTTGATGGAAGATTTTAGAAATACAGGTTATGTAGAACAAGGTAGACTATTAGTGGAAAAATAAGACAGAAAATATATTTAAACAACAAACCGCTTACAGGAAAGATATAATTACATATACCTGCATATGGTAAAAATGCAAATGTAAAAGCTCTCATATAATGTACATTAAAAAATCATATAAACTATTTGAAAATATCCTAAAAGCTGAAAGTTGAAGCTTGGTCATGTGAACTTTGAAGCTTTTTGCAAACTACATGTTATTAGATTCACTAATACTACTGGAAATAACTAATTTCATACGTCAGAGCTGAAATTTGAGGGTTATATTGTTGAATTAGTACATCCATTATGATAGAAAGCAAAGTAGATTTTTCAATAGTTGAACCAGGGAAGGGAGAATGGGATTTCAATTAAGCAGAGTGTAACTTCTGAATACAATATAGACTGCAAATTTGTTTTTTAGATTCCATAGAAATGGCAGAACATTCTCTTTGACCTCAGTAATATACATATTTTATGAATTAGTTTAACAAAGTAAAGGATTTTTAAATATTTTATCACATTAAGAGTGGTACAATATTTTGTGATATAGACACTTGTTCTTTTAAAATTAATTCAGAGTTTTTATTAGATCTATAAAATATGTGTACACATTTTACCATTATGAATATATATGTGCAGTGATTTTCCTTTTGTATAATAATTTAGTATGATAAAATTACCCATCACCTGTAAGTTTACAAATATCATTGGTACGTTGTGTTTTATTAGTAATATATACAGTTCCAGATGTATATTTATTTTTGTTACGTACGAGATTTAGTGGTTTAGTTTGTAAAAAGAAAGAATTCAAAAAAGTGTGGAATGTTAAGATAGTGTTGGAGGAATTCATTAGAATCATATATACAATTAAATTAATATGGTGAATAAATGTATCACATTATCTTTTAAAAAAAATCTTTTTAAATACACAGTATGGATAGTCTTAATCTATTATCTATTAAATGGATTAAATAACGGCAACAAAAGGAAATCATTAATGTGATACCTAAAATTAAAAAGAGGGGACATATTCTTGCAAGAGATTCACTTAATAATTAAGATATACAACATTTAAATAAAAAGGAGTTATATGTCTTACCATAACGTTCCATCTGTGTTGTCGATCTTCACTAATCCTTGACTGTGGGCTTGGTTCCAAGCCTCGGAGCTTACTTGGTCATTTATTTCAGCTCACGCCTTCCAAACTCTTAAAGTAGGCTTTACCCATAATGCTCTTCTCAAGATTACCTCAGATTGAGTTTGTCCAAAATAGTGGCAGACAATTAGCAAATAAGAATAAAAGACCAGATATGTGTCCCTAAGCTGAAGCCAGTTCTTAAAAAATTTGATCCACTAAGAGTCTCAGCCTGGGAGAAGGCAAGGGGAATGTCAAGGATTAGTGAAGATCAACAACACAGATGGAACATTATGGTAAGACATAACTTCTTTACTTGATGTTGTCAATCTTTACATAATCCTTGACTGTGGGACAGAGTCCCTAGCTACCTGAATATTGGGAGATCTCACGGAAGAATATTCCTATGCGCCATCAAACCAAATGATGCTTGTCCCCTAGAGACCTGATACAATTTGGAATGTGTGATAAAGGTATGGGGAGAAGAGCAAGTGGCTGCTGCACAAATGTCATTTAAGAAAGCTCTGGCATAAAAACTGCAGAAACTGTCACTGCTCTAGTTGAGTGGGCTTCTATTGGATATGAAAGGCTGAGCCCTTTTGATGGACAGACAAATGTGACACAATCTTTGAGCCATTTCACCAGAGTAACCTTGGAAACTGGGTTACCGAAAGAATGCAGGGAAAAAGCAAGAAATAGTTGGTCAGATTTCCTGAAATCCTTTTTTCTGTGGACATAAAAACATAGCTGTCTGTGGACATCCACTAAATGAAGAGAATACTCCCCTTTATTAGAAAACGTAGGGAAAAAGACCAGCAGTTGAAGTGTCTAATTAATATTAGATTCTGAGACTAACTTGGGTAAAAAGGATGGATTAGTCCTAAGGGAGACCCTGTCTTTGTGAAATATTATGTAGGGTGGTTTGCAGGACAAGGCCTGAAGTTCAGACACTCATCTGGCAGATGCAATAGCCACTAGAAATAGTTTTCCAAGACAAAAAACTTTAAGTCACAAGTAGCTGATGGTTGAAATGGATACAAAGTAAGGGACTAAAGAACTAGTGTTACATCCTAAGGTGGAATGGGTTCTTTAAATGGAAGTCTTAACATTAGGACCCCCTTTAAAAAGGCTTTACAAACTTTGTGTGACATAAGGGATGATCCATCAAACCCCATATGGAAGTTGGAGATTGCTGCTAAATGGAATTTAATTGTTGAGTAAGAGGAACCAAATTGATTAAGATTAGCTAAAAATCCAAAACTTTATGAACAGGGGTCAAATAAGGATCAAGTTAATTCATAATGGCCCAAGATGCAAATGTTTTCAATTTACTTTGATACAGTTTCCTAGCTGAAGGGTTGTGATGGGCCACAATGATTTGACAGACAGGAGAAGAAAGTGAAGAATGCCTGGAAATTATGGGAATTGGAGAAGCCACACCGTGAGCTTGAGATGATGGAGGTTCAGATGAATGATGCCCTCGGGATGAAACAGCAGATCTGGAACTGGGTCCAGTATTCATGGTTTCCGAAGAAGATGAGACAAAGGAAGGGAAACCAAACTTGCGGAGACCAAAAGGGGGCAATGAGGATTACTGAGATCTCCAACCTCTTGGCTTTCTTTAGAAACTGGGATAACAAAGGAGTTGGGTGAAAGACATAGAGGAGACTGAGGGGGGGCAATCATGGAGAACAGAGTCTCTGGGTGAGCCCCCCCTGGAGGGGGGATTAGGGCAAAGTAACTGCTGCATTTGTTTGGAGGGGATGCAAAATGATTGCAGCAAGGTTGACCCCAGTGACGTAAAATCTCCTTCACCACCACAGTATTGAGAGACCACTCGTGAAGCATGAAAATGGTTCTGCTCAGTTTGTCTGCTATCACATTGGAGCTCCCCTGAATGGTGTTGCTGTGAGAAAGTGGTTGGATGACATCGCCCATTGCCAAAATCTGAAGGCTTATCGGCACAATGGGTAAAATTTGGTTCCCCCTTGTTTGCTGATATGCCACACTACCGACATGTCATCCGTCTGAATTGTTACTGTTCCTAGAGACAGGGCATCCTGAAATGCTTGAAATGCCAACTGCACTGGCCTCATTCCTAGAATACTGATGTGCAAGTTGGCCTCCAGTTGGGACCATGTGCCTTGGATAGTCTTTCCCAGATAATGCCCCCCACCCTATCTGGGAAGCGTCCGTGGTCACTATGGCTTGGGGTTGTGGAAGGAGAAACAGTCGGCCTGAAAAAATCTCGTTGGCGTGGAGCCACCATGAAAGATCCTGTTTGCAGCGATTGGTAATCAAGATGGGGTGAGACACTGGCTGATCTATCAGAGACCACTGGGAGGCTAGTAACCAGTGTAAGATATCTTGCTAAGGGAACCAGAGTGATTGAGGCTATCATTGAGCGTAATGCATGCAAGATTAATCAGGCTGGAGCACTTTTGCTCTGGATAATTTGGCTGACCTGAGATCTGATCCTTTATAGCCTTTCCAGTGGAAGTGAAGCAATTCCTTCAACTGTGTCCAACAGGGCTCTGATGAATTCTACTTGTTGTGAAGGTTGCAAGTTTGACTTTCCGTAATTTACTTTGATGCCTAAAGATGCAGAGTGTAATCTCTTGCCCATTCTATTTGATGCCTGGTGGTAGCAGTGAGGAGCCAGTCATCGAGGTATGGAAAAGCTAAAAATCCTTGGAGTCTGAGATGAGCTGCTACCACTGCCATCCAATTGGTGAACACTCTGAGGCTGAGGTGAGTCCAAAGGGCAGTGCTCTGAATTGGAAATGACTGGCTCCTAGCCAATAGCACAGGAACCTCTTGGAGCATTTGTCCATTTTTATGTGATCATATACGTTCTGAAGGTCTACAGAACACATCCAATCATCTTTTTCCATAAATGGAAGTATGGACTGTACCGAGGCCATACGAAATTTGGTTTGTTGTACTGCCTTGTTGACCTGGCTGAGATCTAAAATGGGTCTCCAGTCCCCTGTTTTTTGAGCACTAAAAAGAACTTTGAGTAAAACCTGGATCCTATTGGGTCTGGTGGGACTTTTTGGATGACTCTTTTGTCGTGTAGTGGTTGAATTTCTGCTGCTACTTTCCTGTGATTTGGTGGAACATCCGGGAGTCTTTTTTGTGGTTTTTGGACTTATAATATGATATGATTCCCTGCACCTATTTGTCCTAAGTTATCAGTTGCCAGGTGTGTAGATGCAGGGGATAACCGTCCCCCAACTGCCTCCAGTGGAAGACAATCTGGCTTTCATTCAGGAGTGCTGGTAGGAAGTACCAGAGAAAGTATCTCTGGACCCTTGGTTCTGCAGGCCATTTCTTCCTCTAGGGCGGAGTCTTCCATTACTTCCCCCTCTGCCCCGGGAAAAGTCCTTGCCACTTACATCCTGGAAAGGCCACTGGGATTTTTTAAACCATAGTCTCCCACTTCTCTGGTTCCTAGATTAAGGCCATTGAGAAATTTACGCCTATAGCAGAATGAGTCTTCCCATCTTTCTCACATCTGGCCAGAGTGTCTTTTACCTGAGGACCAAAAAAGGATGATCTGTCAAAAAGCGCGTTGACGAATGATGCTTTAAATGGCTCTGCAAAGTCACATAAGAGCATCCAGGAGAACCTTCTAATGGCTATGCCTGAACCCACCACTCTTGTTTAACCCTTCAGCTGCGTGGAAAATCAGTCTCATGGACGAGTTAGAAATTGCTTCAAGGGTGATGAGCTGAGAAGTAACTTTGTCCCATACCCCTTCAGCTACTGCTCCTGAGAGGGTATCAGGGAGCTCTTTCAGTATATCCCTCTGTAATCTTGTAAAGAGCACCATGTAGTTCAAGGACCTGAGAGCAAAGGTCGATGAAGCATAAATGTGATTCCCAAATCTATACATAGTACTAGACTCAGGAGGATGGATAGTTGGACTTTCCTCAGTAAGTTCCTTCTTAGTGGCTGCCGCTATCCCCATGGTTTCCACGGGTATACCTTTAGACCAATGTGGGTCTTCTTTGGGGGTGAAAAGAATCCAGTCAGGTCTCTTGGGGATCGGTTCAATGGAGTCGGGCATCTTCCATGCCCGCACAGCAATCAGTTTAATAAGCTCATTAGCTGGCAGAGATATCCAAGAAGTAGAAAGTTGAGCACAAAAAGCCACCAGGTATACCAACTCCGAAGGTTGGAGGGAAGACCAGCCACCCCTTTGCCTCAGGATCTCTAGGATGTCCCAAAGGATACATCATCAGGGGGTGACCTGGGGAACCTTTCCCTTCAACAAAGTCGGTATCTTCAGTGAAGGACTCCTCTGGGGAGTTTAAGGGCTTCCTCTTGCACTTTTGCTTTGCGGGTACTTCCTTGAGTGGATGTTCTGGGGAAGTGTCCGAAGAGGAAACCACCAAAGAGGGTCTTTCCTGGGGCTCTTGTGCCCTGTGTCCCGGGGTAGAGACTGATGGAAGTCCAGGTCAAGGAGATTTAGAAGTCTGGCCTGACAGGGATGGCAGAGACTGCGAGTCCCTAATGGACAAATCCTTCTCCATGATTCGGACAGCCCCCCACCCCCCACAGAGGGATGGGAGCCCAGAACTGAAATAGATTAATTCGGAATCTAGGTTCCACCCTGCAACAAGGAGGTGACCCCCAAAACCGAAGCCTGGGTCGATCCAAAGAAGGCCGAAGCACCAAGGGTCATGGAGGACTCTGAAATTAACCAAGTCGATCCATGCACCTCGGAAACATCCAAGGAGTTTTGACCCAGTGAGATCTCCGGTGCTGAAAGCCTGGAGGTGCTCAAGGCAACCCTCAGTTATAGAGAAGAACTGCTACTGGAACCCAGACAGTCGAAAGCAGGAATGTCGGAACTGTGGGCTCCAATGACTCAACAGGAGTTGCAGGAGAAATAACGGATGGTGTTGTAACAGTACTGGTCCCGGTGCCGGTTTGGCTAGGAACCAAAGACAATCCCCTCGCCGTCAGGAGCTGATCCACCAATCTCATAATGTCTGATACAGAGAGACTCTTCGTGGATCAAACTGAAGCAAAGGAGACCTAGGGGGTCTCGAATCAGCAAAAGGGCTTGGTGGTCTATCCTTGAATGGGTCAATGGAAGGAGAATATCTGGATCTTGGAACAAAAATAATCTCTGACTGCTTCGGAACCGACAAGTATCTTGGTGCAGAGGCAGTTGGAATCTACTCCGAAGTCTTGGTAGGTGTTGAATGCTTTGTGCCATGGAATTCTGACACCAAAGGCTGCTTAGAAACATTTTTGGGTGGTTCGGAAGTGCTAGGAACAGAGGAAGGTCGCTTCTTAGAAGAAGAGGATGATGATGATGAAGAACTGGCTTCCATTTTGGACACAGAAATGGCCTCTTCAAGGTCACTTTTTAGCAATCGTTTAAGAATAAGATTGTTTTTCCATTTGGTGAGACTCCTAGTGGAAAAATCATGGCAAACTGAACAGTTCTTACCTAAGCAATAAACAAAGCACACATGCCCATCCAAATTGGGCATTTTCCTCTCACATTTCTGGCACCTTTTAAATCCCAAGATGCCCTCAGATGACTTGGCTGGGGATTCAGATTTATCAGCCATAATGATAACAAATACACACTCACCAGAAAAGGAACAGAGAGATTTTTTTTTTAAACAGGGGAAAAGGAAATAACAATGATGGTATGAGAGAATACCTGAATAGATATAAAGAAGTACCAACAATTGTACTGGGAAAGAACCACCAACGGTAGTGCAGAAGAGTGAGGGAGACACACACATGCTACTTAAGCTGAGAGGAACAGAAAGAGAAAAAAAAGACACTAAAAATAATAGGAAGACATAAAACAGAAAAAGGATATTTTAAAGGAAAAAACTTACTATAACTATAATCCAAAGCTCGACAGCGGTTGTACACATCTGACAAGAAGTGGCAAATGAGATCTGAGGTAATCTTGAAAGGAGCATTATATGTAAAACCTAGCTTGAGAGTTTGGAAGACGTGAGCAATAAACATCTGAGACAGTTCATTGGCTCAAAACCAAGCCCACAGTCAAAGAGTATGTGAAGACTGACAACATCAGATCTTAGGTTACAAAATGTTATCTGCTTATTTTAACAAAAATAGATGAACACCTATACTTTGGAGAAAATCTACTGTAATGCCTAAGGTCGTGGAATCCATTAATGATCTCAAAGAAATGTATATATTTGTAATTACTAAATATAATAGCAAACTCTGTACACTAGCTAATCTTTACTGGATCCCTGGAATAGGTGCAA
The DNA here is from genome assembly GCF_019279795.1 of Protopterus annectens. Classification (NCBI taxonomy): domain Eukaryota; kingdom Metazoa; phylum Chordata; order Ceratodontiformes; family Protopteridae; genus Protopterus; species Protopterus annectens. The sequence continues at coordinate 826,617,873 of NC_056743.1, read as the reverse complement.
GAGTGGCTAAAGATTACTTAAACTTATAAAGTCATTGGAAGGGTAGTTTAATTCTAGCAGAGGATTTTAACTGCATATTTAATATAGAAGATACAAGTGAACAGAAGAAAGTTAAAATTCTGGCATCAGCTAAAGCACCAAAACAGATGGATTAGTACTAGCAATTTAATTGATTTCTGATTTAATAGTAAAAGGAGAAGATAAGTCATTGTTTTTCACTCATTATTCTTATATGCATGAGATGCTAACTAGAAACTAGAATTCACAGGATTTATGCCTCTACAGACTTACTTCAATAAAGTTAATTATTTTAAAGCTATTCTTTGTACTTTATCTGATCATAATGCATTAAGTATTAAGATATTAATGGATATAAAGAAATATCAGATTATGTATAGAATCTCTGCATATATGATGAAATTAAAAGAATTTAAGAGTTCTTAAGGAATAAATCGAGATTTTTTTTATCTGTGAATGAAAATAGGTTAGTTAAAGACAGAATGGGAAGATGGGCTAGTAATAAGATGAAAGAGCAAGATAAAGAACCGTTAGAAATGCAAGATGAAATACATAAAGCAAGGTTTGAGCAACAAAGAAATTAGATAACACTGAAGTCATTAAAAATTAATGGCATTATATCAAGAGTTTTAACACAAAGTGCTGACAGCTTTAGAAAAAATAAAATTGCAGTTATGCAATGACTTCAAAAAAATCCACATAGATTAGCTAATAGAAGTAATATGTTAAGCAAAAAGGCACAAATCAATAATATCCGAAATCCTTGCACTAATAAGCTTACTTCATGCATAGAGGAAATGCGTACTACTTTTTATAAAATCCATACGGATCTTAATAAAGATAAAAATAATAATCCTGATGATTACAAAACTGACAAATATTTAAAGAAAAATGTTACTAATAAACTTAATGAACAACCGACATCTCTGCTGAATAAGCCTAACAGAAGTTAAAGAAACTTTAAAAAGGGGAAAAATAGCAATGCTCCAAGGTTAGATGTTATAAGAATGGAATCATATAGTCTGCTTCTGTTAAATATTTTAGAATTACTGGGTGATGTTTTCAGGATAATTCAGCATGACAAAATAATTCATCCTTCGTGGAAATTTTCTGTAATCTCACCTATAATTAAACAAGGAAAGAATAAGTTAGTTTCCTCATATAGGCATATTTCATTATTAAATGTAGACTATAAAGTATTTACTCCCATCTTCACTATAAGATTAAGAGATACAGTAGATGAATTAATTAAGATCAAACAGGATTTAGTATTAATAGATTAACATATAACATAAAAAGGGTAGTGACTATCTCAGACTTAGCAAAAGGAATAAGGCTTTCTCAAGAGTGCTTTTGATTCTGTAGATTGGAACTACATATTTAAAACTTTAGAAGCATTTGCATTTCCAGAACAATTTAATGGAGTATTAGAATAAAACTGTATGGAGACTCAAAGCATATGTGACAATTAGATCTTACATTTGTCAAGATTTGACTTTAAACAAAGGCACAAAGCAAGGGTATCCCTTTCCCCTCCTCTATTTGCATTAGTTATTGAATCCTTGGTGAAAAATATAAGAAGCAATGAAAAAATGATGGATTCTCAATTATCAAGGATTACCAATCTAAAATACTGTTTTTTGCCGATGATATTTTACTAACTACAGCAGATTTGAATTATTCAACTTAAGAAATAGGTGAAGAAATTGAAAAGTCTCACGAAGTATCACTGCTGAAATTTAATAATAATAAAACAAAGTTAAATCAATTACTAGATAGTAAGTTTAAAGATAAATATAAATGTAATTGGGAGGGAAGGACAAGAACTAAAATATTTAGGAATAAAAAATCTATCAATATGTGAGTAAGATTATTAATAACAATTTAGAAAAAATAATTAAAGCATTACTTCTTATTAAAAATGGAATTGTCTTTTTTTTTACTTTTGAAGACAGGCTAGTACGTATTAAAATTATTATATTACCCAAGATTACATACAGATTGCATTTAGTAGCTTTAATACCTGACAAAAAAATTAAACATGGAAAAAATGTTAACTTTGTTCTTATGGTGTCCTGAAAAGCCAAGAATTGCTTATAGAAATCATATAATATTATGGGAGTATGGTGGAATTAGCTTCCCAAGTTAATGGAGGACTGCAACAGTCATTTCCTTCCACAAGGGCACACCATCAACCAATCCGAGGAACTATGGATGCATCACTCTAACAAACCTAATATGCAAAGCCACGAGACGAATTACCATGTAAATGATAAAAAAGACAACTACAAACACTGGACCTATCCCACTTTGGTTTTGTTAAGGGAAGGTCTTGCTTACTTAACCTAGTAGACTTATTTGAGAGGGTCGCCAAGGCATTGCGCAAGGGTAAAACAGTGCATAATGTGTATCTTGACCTGGACAAGTCATTCAATATATTACCCTACTCAAGCATTGTTGACAAGATCTCTGACCTGGGCATAAATCTCTACATAACTCACTGGAATGTTGGCTGGCTCACAAACAAGTTTGGTGAGTCCACCTCCACCAAGAGACCGGTCACCAGGAGTACCCCAGGGCTCTTTGCTAAGCCTGTTCCTATTTGGCATCTACTTCTCTGACGTTAACATTAATGTTCAAGGTCTCTGGCTCACCAAGATTGTAGATGACTAAATTGGAAGCTATTATAGATTCTCCCGAAGAGAACAACATCTTGCAAGAGTGTTTTACACAGACAAAGGAATGGTGCTAAAGCCATGGCCTTAAACTCATTGTCAAAAATGCATTATAATGCCCTATGTGAAACTGCCAACTCAAGTTAATTACTCCATCAATAAAGCACCCCTAACAGTTGACCCAGCAGTAAGAGATCTGGGAAGATATGTAGCAGCAATCTGGCCTTTGATGCATGCGCTGCTAAGATAGTAAGAAAATAATTCCATATTACCCAACTCAGAGGTAAGGGTATGGCATCCAGGTCCAAGGAAATTATAGTACCACTCAACTCAGGCCTTACCAGACTGATCATTGTCCCCTTTGGCGTGCACCTAACCAGGCACTTAACAGCTGGAATGCCCACAAAGGTGCTCACCAGGAAAATTCAGGGCATTTATACCCTTGTTGTACATGGACTACCTAAATGCTTTGTCTCTGTATTCAGTCCTGTATTCAGTCTTCTGCAGGTTGCTGAGAGGGGATCTTTGCCTGGCTTATAAAGCTCCTTCAGAATAAGCCCTGATGGATCTGTTGCATATGTGCAAAACAAGCAGCAGCAGAAATGCTAGATCCAGGGGCCTGAACTTTACTTGTGACATAAACAGAACATGCTGGAGAGACAAATATGTGTCCTAAATGATCCCCACACTATGGAATACACTCCCCATCCATGTAAAACAGAGTTTAGCCCTGACACTATTCAAACTAAACATGGACAACTGGATGGGAAATTGTAAATTTACCACTAGTCTGGCCTCCATGTCCCCTATGGATGAGGTCATCAATAAGGAAAGCATTATCTAACACCCCCATAAAAATCCCTTAGTAACCTCCCTAATCCAAATGGGTTTGGGGTGTGCAGGTAGTTTTCTAAGGGCCTTACTGGTCTGCCATGTAATAACAACCTATAACCTTCTTGCTAGGTTTCTAGGGTCCTTACTTTTTTTTCTTGTAATAACCTATGCCCTTCTGGTTAACAAAATTTGAAGATGACCACAAACTAGTTGTAACAGTTAATAAAATCTCCACCAGGTATCTGCAGCATTTAGAAGGAGCTTACCTTAATTAATAAATTGTGCACATAAAATGGGCTTAAGCTGAAACTACAAAGTGTAATATTGATTTTTTTGGAAAAAAAGAAGGTACCCATAATGTACAATATAGATAACACACACTTACAAAATAAAAATGTAGTCAGGAATCTGGGTACTTTAGCTGACAGCTTCTTCTCCTTTGATCAACGCGTGGCAATTCTGTCAAGAAATCCTTCTACTTAGCACAACCAATACCCAAAAGTAGATAGTCTAGATCCAAAGACACTGTTGCCCTTATATACTCAGTACTGATAAGATCCATTATAGTGTACAATGCTCCATTTGGTATATATTTCATATGATAGCTCAACAAACTCAAAAAGCCCCAGAGGTTCCTAACAAAAAAGATCAATCATCTCAGGTACTAAGAATCTAAGTTATCAGGAAAGAATGAAAATCCTTCCCCTGTTCTCTGTGTCCTACAGATGCCTGAGGGGTGATCTGTGCATCACTTACCACACTATTAGAGATCCAGTGATATTTGGCCTCCTCTGTCTCAGAAAGAAAAAAAACATTCAGCTACCAAAATAACCAGAGACCTGAATTTACATTAGATAAACAGAATGCAATGGACAGATGATTCAATCACTGCCTCCACCTTCTCTTGAATAATCTTCCTCTCTGCAGGTTAAATTATTTGACTCAATATCTTTGTACAAATTAAACCTGGATGATTGAATGGGTGCTCAAATTCATCCCAGTACTAAATGGCCTCTCCTTCCTCGAGGAAGGAGGCAATGCCTGAAGGTAGGTGTTGGCAATTCATATATAGTCTTTAGGCTAAAATGGCACTGACACTCCTGTGAATGCTATAAGAGTACGAAAGCAACGGACAGTGCCACAGGAAAAGGAGGGTAAATCAGGAAGGCAGCACAGATATGTAGGTGAAAAGAACAAAGTCAAGAGTTTTACAAAATTAGCACACTAAAGGGAATGTTCACTGGATATTATCAGAGGATTACATGAAAGCAGTCAGTAAACACATCTAAGATTAAAATGTCTATTTACGTACTGTTTTTTAAGTGAAGCAAAAGGAAGGGATTAGAACAGGCTGAAGGAAGGGGAAAACAAGTTTGCTAAGGAGCTCAGAATGTCAGGTGGGAATTTTATTTCAGAAGCAAAGGCATGACAGAAAATGTAGAATGTGCAAATGCACAGGAGAGCTTCTACAGCCAGTAGCAGGTTGGACTGCCAGAGAAGAAAGAGCAAACATGGAGTGGAGGGGATGGAAAACAGGAAGACAAGAAAAACGGTAAGGTGAGGAAAGAAAGAGGAAGGAAGGATAACAAATGGGACAAAAGTGGCAGAGAAATATAGGCGAGTGAGGCAGCAGACATGAGAACAGTGAAGAGACACAAGGGGACACAGTATACGCAAGAAGTAAAAAGGCAAAGATGGAAAGGAAGTAAGGCAGGAAGAAGATTTCAGAGTAGGAAGCTAAGGTGGAGGGAGATGTCTCAACACAGTGATAACAGGAAATGAGGAGGCAAAGCCAGAGGTGACTATAAATGAAAGCAGTGCCAGAGGGACACAGCTGAAGGGATGTATGGAGGAAGAGATACTCAGAGAATGGATAGAGAGAAAATTAGACAGCTAGGTAATAAGAAGGAAGAGTAGTTTAGAGTTAAGGCTGCAGGTAGAAGAGGTGCTAAAATGGGACAGAACAACTACAGTGGGAACAAAAAAGAAAACAGTGATAATTCAATACTCAATGATTACTCGCAAGACAGAACAGACAGTCCAGGTTACAGAGAGAACATAGCCTTGGGGCACAGACTATGTAAGATATGGAAAGAGGTGATTTAAAGTGGTTAACACAGGGAATAGGTGGACTTCCAAGATGGCTGTACACTCAGCAACAGCTTAATCTCAGTTCTCTCGGTGTGAAAACAGAAACTCAAAAATAAAAGGAGCCAGCAACTTGTCTTTTTTGGTAAATTTCAGTAACTGTCTAGTAAGTGTACTGCCTGGATGCCAGCAAAAAAGAAATTCAGACAACCTGAAATAAAATTAATGACAGAAGATGAGGAGAAAACACTGGCTGGGAAGAATCCATCAGCTGTTCAGCAAAAAGCAGTTCAAGCTCCACCTGTGGTGCTAGACATGACCAAGTAATTTACAGAAAAAAATAATAATAAAAATAAGCAACTGGACTGGTATTCCACAGCAGGAATTAACTGAAAGGGCACATAGTTTGTATGCCCCAAACCCAGCCATGAGAAAGCAGCCAAGACCTCTAACAGTATAGGTGCAATCCTACCAGCAGAAAGAGTTGATTCTTACAAAACTGTGGCAGGACACCAGACAAAACCAGTTAGCACTTAGTAGAAGCACAGGCTGCATCATGTGTCTTAGCATGGATAACCTTTCTTTTAGGTTAACTCAATTCTCTGAGTGTGGCTGTCAGCTTGGGACATTTGCTCCAATCAGGAGGGCAACACTTCAACATTTGATTATGTACATAGATTTGTGTAATAGTACTAGATTAATATGTTTTAGGGGGGTTATTGTTGGTGTAATTCCCTACACCAGGCCAGTAATCAAAGAGCCTCAATCCTCACCACTGACATTGGTGAAGGACGCCCGCCCACCCTCTCTACTTCAATGGAGGATAGAACTACCACTTCAGGTTATCTAGAAGCATAATCTACTACCACCAGGACATACTTCTTTCCTGTGGAACTTGGGGTACTCAGAGGCCCCACAATATCCATGGCTACCCACTGAAATGGATCTTCAATCACAGGCAAATACATCAAAGGAGCATTGACCTTGTCTCCAGTCTTGCCTACGTTTTGGCACTGCTCAGAGGTCCTGCAGTATCTTGTTACATTCACTGCCATTGTAGACCAATAAACATTCTGCATAATATGTCTGTTGGTAGTCTTTATACCCGTATGACCTACAGAAGGAATGTCATGGGCTATAGCTAGAAGTGCCAGATGGTATGCTCTAGGCACTACCAACTGCTGTATTACCTCATCCTATAGTCCTCCCTCAGGGGTCCACTCTCTATACAGTAACCCTTTGTTCCAGTATACAGACTCCTCTTTTCCTTTGAGAATCAGGTGCCTCCTTAGCTACCTCCCTCAAGCCTCATAAGGTGGGGTCTGAAAGCTGAGCCTGTCTTAACTCTCCTTTGGGACCCTTCCCAGCTCCCTTTCCACAGGGAGTCTGGTATCTTCTGACAGCAAAGCCTCACTGTCAGCCTGGGTACTACCATTCAGCTCTGTGACCCTGTCCACAGGAACAGCAGTGCCTACCAGCAGCTGTGGCTCACTTTCAGGCTCACTGCTACAGTGTAGCTTTGTACCTGAAATAGCCACATTACCAGCCCCAGCTTCAGGTGTGGGGTCTGTCTGGGTCTTCCCCAAGCTACTAGACCCACAAGCCTGAATCCAAGCCTGACTGAATGTAACTACATGCACACAAGGTACTGCATTACCAACATCATTCCCTATCAAGACATCTGTAGGGATAACCTAAAAAAACACACCTACCTGCCTGCTTCTTTTTCCACCCTCCCAGCCAAGGTAAACCCTGGCTATAGGGAACCTCCTAAAGCTCTGATTGAACTGGACTACTCAAGCAACTACTGCTCCTCTTTAACCACTGCTGGCTTCACAATGGCAATGTCAGAGGCTGTCTCTCTCTTAGCAGTACCCTGTCTTCCATCCACTAAGCTAGGATACAAACTCCAGTGATAGTTTAGTACCCCCTGTTGCCTCCAGATAACTTACCACTAGCATGCTGTTATTCTCACTTGCTGGTTCCCTTATCTTTTGTTCTCCACCTTGCTTAAGTGGACATTTGTATGCAACATGGCCCCTCTGGTTACATTTAAAACATCTAAGCCTAGATCTTGGCCATGTATCTGAAGTAGTAGCTTCCCCTGTTACTGGTTGACTCTGTTGGGGTGGCTTAGGCTGCCCACCATGTTCCCTTATATCCATGTGGAGCACTGGATAACCTCTTCTTGTGCAGTAGTGACCCACTTACTAAGCGGGCATTCCCTTTTCTCCCTAGCTCATCTGCAGAGTTACACTCCCAGTCTGCCAACCAGATTCTCATGTCCTCAGGCAAACTGCTAAGGGCTTGCTCTCTCACCAAAAAGTCTCCCAGACTTTCAAAAGTGGTGATCTGACTCCCACTCACCCAACTAAGAAAATAAGTGCTTAACTCAGCAATATAATCACATACACTTTCATCTGCCTTGCATCTATGCTCACGAAACTTGTTTTCTGTAAGTTTCAGGTGTTAACTTAAAAGATTCCAATAAACATTGTTTAACTTTATCATAGTTTAAACAACCAGTATCAGACAATTTAGAAACAGCAGTTACAGTTACAGCTTTAACATGGAGTGAGTCAAGAACTGTACCCAGAGCCCTTGGTCAACATTATGTTGTTTACATACAATTTCAAATATATGAATAAAACTATCAAAATTATCACCCTCTGTAGACTGTGGAAGAAATTTACTGACCTTTATTGCCTCTAGCATTAGGGTATTCCCTTCCTCATTACCTCCATGACCCTGACAGAGAGTCAACATCTCCCTCTCATGTTGGTGCTGTTTCTCCTCTTCAGTCTCCAAATGTCGCAGCCTCTCTGCTGATTCTCATTCCAAATGTTTGCCCTCCAGTTCAAGTGTCTAACTCCAGACAGGCTTTTTAAGTCTTCTAAGGAAAAGTTGAACTATCCTGTTTCTGAAGGCTGCATATCCCCATCACCAGAATGGCTGTCTTCCTGGTTGCTGGTCTGTGCTGCAGCTGCCATTAAGACTGAAATAATTTCCTCCTTATTGTCGGTTGCTGGTGCTGCAGCTGCCATTAAGACTGAAATAATTTCCTCCTTTTAGTCAGGTTGCACCAGTCCTTTGGCTTCGCACACCTTGGCCAACTGTTTTTTTGTCAGCTTGCCATAATCCCCTGCTGACATCTTTGCCCGCTTTCCCTGACTAGACTAAACTAACTAAAATAAATAAAACTGTTGTGAAAAATACAACTGTGTGTGTCACCTTGTGCCTGCTGAGAGTACATACACCTTCAGTGACAACTGCCCACAGATTACTGAAGTTCAATTAATACTTCACTCACCTGCCACCAATATGCGATGGCCCCTATTCCAGGCCAGTAATCAAGGGCCTCAATCCTCACCACTGACACTGGTGAGGAACAGCCACTAGGAGCAAAAATCTATACACACAGTATTCTCAGATGCAGCTCTCTGCACCAAGAACAATTTCCCTTAAGAGCACACAGGGAGAACCATCCAGACCTGGGGCTGGACTCTCTCTCTCAAGGCCCTAAACAAGACTCCATATTGACCAGTTTGGAGCTTTGTGCCCCTGTTTCCAGTAGCTGACACACACACTTGGATATTTGACCTTCACACACACACACACACACACACACACACACACACACACACACACCTGGGAAAGGCAGATTTAACAGCTGTGCCCCCTCTGTCAGGAATATAAGGTAATTACGCTGCCGCTAGTCAGCTACTCTAAGGCTCTTATAAGGGCACCCAATTAAAGTGAGCAGGATTAATACTAATACAAATGGTAAAGTTTGGCCAATGTAGCAAGCCTTTCAAGAGTGGCCACAGTGTCACTAAAGTAAGTACTCTTAAGATGGTAAAATTATTCTCTAACAAGCCAGCCACAATGACAGGAATCAAAATACTTAGTAATAAATAATAAAATAGAAAACATGAGAATACTGAATATCTAGTTACAATAAACACCAGAGTTTCAATCACAGGAGATCTAAAAAATAACACAGTTGGACAGATTCACACAGATACAGAAAAACAATACTTAACTAATCTCCCTATATTTCCTGACTGACTAAAGAATTATTGTTCCCTAGTTAGGTTACTTACTACATCAAGGCAACATGGTGAGTGCTGAGTTGATTACTACAGCAAGGCAAGATGAGGTATGTGGTTGTGTGAGATTCCTGTGAGAGATCTTTCCTGTCAGGTTCCAAAAAAACAAAGTGCTCCTGGGGGGGTTCCGTCATATCTCTCACTAAAGAATCATTACAGTGCTGTATATAGAATGACATCACATCTGGTCAGCTGACTCTGGTATAATACACATCCAGGGCTTAGCTAAGATCTGTTGCAGCACCTGAAAGCTATAAAACAATTTCAAAAACTTCCACCCTTCCAGGATAGCAATTAGTTCACCCTTACAGACAATACAGTAAGATTCCTAGTCCTGGTTTTCCCCAGACATTTTTGTCTCTGGCTCCAATCAGACCTGCAAGATAAAATCTTTATGGCCTAAACCAACTAAACCAACCCATTTAATTTTCAATCTATTCTCCAAAATTAGCTGGACAGAAATTAAACTCTTTCCTTCCAGAAATCAATGGTAAAACATACATATTTAATCAGTTATAATAATACGGTCAGATATACATGTATATCTATTTTCTGTCCAGCAGGACCCACTGTTGATGCATTTTTAACACAAGCAACCTTACAAATACATTTTAACACAACCCTATGTACAAACCAGTGTGATAGTCAAATGACAAAATTCTTTACAAACCTCCAGCTAGCTATGCTGGCATATGTTAAACATGCACTGCCCTACTCTGACTAGCATAGACAACACTACCTCATATCATTAGAGGGGGTTGTTGTTGTTTTTTTTTTTGTTTGTTTGAGGGCTTTCAATAAAACAAAATGTTTTGTAAGATGTGACACAGGCTCAAATGGATATGACAGGAAACAACTCTATAAAGTTCAACCTGCCAAACAGTGTATGCATGTAACACAAAAGATGGAAAAAGACATTTAACAAAAAAGCTATTATACATAAAAGGTGGGAATAATAACTTTTTAAATACAATGATGCTTTCTGCAATGTCTTCAAATGTCAATGTTCTCACAGACAAATACAAAAAGAAAGAATAGTGAACTATATTAAAAATAGAGTGTGCAAACAGCTATGTTACAGGAGACACAACTGGAAAGAACTTAACGTGAATTTGATAACGAGAGGTTTTCAGGATGGTTATTCAGTGGAATATCTGGGATAACGGAAAAGAGGAGTATTTATATTAATTGCAAGAGGATAACTCCTCTTCTGCCTGTTGTACAGTGAGTAATCATTTTTCACAAACACACTACTGTCTCCCACTTTTAGTACTTTGCCCTTCTGCCACAGTTTTCAATTTTTAAACACCTTTATTGAATTATCACTTGTGATATAAGCAAATTTACATTTATATAAAAGCAATCAAGCTGCATTAATAAGTTCACTTTTACAAACATTATACTTCACATATACTGCTATACAGTAGACGCCCTCTTAATTGGTCCCACTGGTACCGAACCTTAGGCTGGATAAACAAATGGCTGGTTAATCAAAAAAGCATACAAAATAGGGACAAATCACTCTTTGAAACTTAGAAAGTTTCTAGAATAAAAGTTGTTGCATTACCATGCATTTTCTGAAGGCTATGAAGTCTGAAACTCAAGTGCCTCATTATTTAGTGAATTTGATCCTTACTGATTTACTACAAAAATCTATAAAACCACAAATTTTATGAGGAACAGACCCAAAATATGAGGCGAAAATGTGGGCATTCTACAAAAATCTGGACAGCTGAGAGGTATAACAAACACACACACACACACACACACACACACACACACACACACACACACACACACACACACACACAACACACACAACACACCTCTTTCATTCAGTAACAAGCAACCAGTTTAAATTCCATACACACACACACACACACACACACACACACACACACACACACACCTACTCTCTCACACAGCAACCCAAGCAAACACACACACACCTTCTATTTCATACAGCAATGAATGACTAGTTTAAATTCCACACATATCGTACCTACTCTCTCACTCTAATGGAACCGCTAGTTTAAAACACACACACACACTCTTACCATCTCTTTCTGCTGCAGCAACAGACAACAAAGAACAACACTAACGCCTCCTCCGAGCACTTGGGAATGTCTCAGCTTATCATTTTAATCTTAAAATGTTAAAATACTGAAACAAAAATGAAGTTGCAAGTTCGTTTTTGTTTCAATATTTTAACATTCTAAGATTAAAACTATAAGCCAAGACGTTCTGAAGTGCCCAATGGATACATAAGTGTTATTCTTCCCTGTTGTCTGTTGCGACGGTTACGGCAGAAATTTAATGGCTGGTTAAAGAGGAGGCCGGTTAAAGCAGGACTAGATAAGAGACAGTCTACTGTATATCATATAACCTAAGCAACATTACAGAAAATATTCAATTCCTGTTCCTTTTTTTAAGCAAGAACATCTTTATTAAACTATCATTTATGACACAGGAAATCACACATTTATATACATGAAAACAATCCGCACTAACACACCCCTTGCTGAAAGCATTTTATATCACAAACCATACTGACAAACTCCCAGTTGCAAGCATTATACATCACTTATAATTTACCCATTTTCAGTCAAACATTACACAGATTATTTTAAGTCCAGCCTTCTTTTAAACCTCATCCCCCCCGTACATACTTTTCTCACAATTCACATTTTTTCCTATGTAGTTTGCTCCTACCCTTTTCTAAAGATCTCACTTCCAGTTGTTTTCTCCCTGTTGCTATATCCACTGCTTGTAGTATAGCTGGTTTAGAATTTGACTTCCATTTTCTAGCAATTGCTTTTTTGGCAGCCATCATAAGTAGACACAGTAAGCCCCACCATGTCTAAACACTCCTGATTCTGTATCATAGCTCAGAAAAATCATCTCCCTCTTCAAACCAATCTGCCCAGTATCTCAGACGGTGCATCCAGTAAGGAATAATTAAAGTCTGCCAACTCACCGTACTCACAGAAAATATGTTCCCAATTACTTCTTTCTTCTCCCTCACACCTCCAACATTTGCTGTCTACCTGAGGAAAAATTCTCTGGAGCCTACTTTGGGGATTAAAATATCTAAGAAAACATTTTCAAGCAAAAATCCTAAATCATCTAGATTTTGTTGCATATTTGGGAGATATACATATATACCCCCCATCGTTTCTTTGTGAACCGCTTATCTAATCTCTCTTCCCGATCCTTTCTAGCCTACTCCGGTTGATTATTATAGTTATGCAATATTTTATATGCTATACTAATTATTCCCTTTTTAACAGCAGCTTCTGTTCTAGATTCTACTAAAAACTCTACCAGTGCTGGTCTTTCTTTTAGGATCCCACTATTTCTTTCTCTGTGCTTATACTCTGATACCAATTCTTGATAGGGAAGGTAGTCTCTAACCTGCAGTCCAAATAAATTCTTAGCATCTTCACATTCTATCATCTTTCCCACTCTAGTTATCTGCTCCCATTGCTGTGATTCCTTTGCCATTTTTCTCTAATAAATTCCAGCCCCCTCTTGCCTACAGTCTACATCCATAATTGCAGTCATCTCTATCGGCGGAATCTCCTTTCTCCATTCCAGTGTTGGCTTAGTTTTTAGGACACTTTCTGCTACTTTATAAATGCAATATTCTGTATGATTACTGTTATTCTCCTTAAAGGCCTGCATCCAAAATCCCAATCTCTCCTCGTTTCTTGACCCCCCCCCCCCGTTTCATAATCATCCATTTCCACTTTGAATTACAGTTTTCTGCTTGTGCTATGTATAGGAACCTTAACTGTGTAGCTCTAAAATACACCTTCAAATTGGGTAACCCCAATCTGCCCTGCTCTACTGGAAAAATCAGCTTATCCCATTTGACTCTTGCAGTCTTCCACTCCAAGACAAAGTCCTTCAGCTCTTTATTAATTGCTATCCACAAATTTTCCTCTGGTTGATAAAAAGGGGCTATACTGAATGTTCGAATATTCAAAATTCTGAATCTCATATGGTCGACACCATATGATCAGATTTTTGGGTTCCTATCAGAACCTCAAACGCTTGAAATGTTGAACATCATATGGTCGATACCATATGATCGACATTTCAAGTGTTCGAAGGTTAAGTATAACAGTGCCATTCAGTGCAGAATGGGAGAATTTCCCTTTTCTGCACTGAAGTGTGATCTCGGAGTTGGTATATTTAAGTAGGGGGGGTGTGGGGGTTGCAGGGGGGCTTGCTCCCGTGTCTGCACCGTTAAGGTAAGTTTTTTTTTGTTTTTTGCTTTTTATTATATATTCGAACTTTCGAAATTCAATCATATGTTGTCAAACATATGGGATTCGAAATTTCAAAAGTTCGATTATATAATATAAACCCAGATTTTTGAATGTTCTAACGTTGTAATGGAGATCTCTGTACAGCGCAGAATGGGAAGATTTCCCTTATTTGCACTGTAGTACAATCTCGGAGTTGGTATATTTAAAGAGCGAGGGGTGTGGGGGAGTGCAGGGAGGCTTGTCCACCTTCTTAGAGTGTTCAGGTAGGTGTTTTGTGTAGTTTTTTTTTTACTAGATATTCGAAGTTTTGCGAGTTCAATCGTATGGTGCCAACCAAATGTGAGTCGAACTTTCAAACGTTCAAGTATCTAATATAGACCCGATAAAAATATGCTTGAACTGTGTATAAGACTAACTGGAGTAAAAACATTTAACTGTTTGTATCTTACTATCGATATCCATATAACAAAGCTTGCATTTTCTCAGTTTTTATATTACCTTTCGTTTAGTCTCTTCCCACATATCCTTAGCTGCCACAACAGAATCATTTTTAGCCCATACCTCTAAAAACTTCATTTTATTATGTCCCCATAAAAATGTAAATTGCTGAACCAATTCATATGTCGGTACATAATTTACAGCTATTGCCTTCGTTTTAGCTTCTTTAATTTTGTATCCCAAAAGATTTGAAACTGTCTCAAAATGTTCCACAACACTCTAATGTCTTCTTCTGATTTTGTCAGGTATAAAATAATTTCATCTGTAAATACAGCCAGCTTTTCTTGACTATTATACCAATTATATCCTTGAATTTCTGAGTCCCTTATTTTCTTTGCCAAGGGTTCTAAATATAATGCAAACAACAAAAGGGAAAGAGGACACCCCTGCCTTGTTCCTCTGCTCAAGCAGAAATTATCAGAGAGGATCCCACCCACTAATTTTCGCCTCTGATCCCTCATATATCCTTCTAATCAACCTTATAATTTTTTTCAGAAAATGCAAATGTTTCCATTGCCCTGCTCATAAAGTCCCACCTTACTCTGTCAAATGCTTTCTCTGCATCAAGACCCACCAAAAGCAATGGTATTTTATTACATTCTGCACTCCTCTGGATCAACAACGTTCTGTTAATACTGTCAAATATTTGCCTCCCCTCCAAAAAAAACACACTGGTCCATATCTATCAATTTTGGCATTACTTTTGCCATTATAGACATGAACACATTATAACCATGGTTTAGAACTGAAATGGACCCATATGGAGCTGGATCTGAGGGTTATTTGCCCTCTTTATGTATTACAGGTACCACTGCTTTCTTCCAGGATGTTGGCACTTCTCCTCCTCGTAAAATACTGTTAAACGAAACCTTCCAGATCTTTATCAGTTTTTCTATCCACAGGAATACCATATTTTCCTGGGGACTTTCCTATAGATTGGTTATATATCACAATTTTTATCTCAACTCCTCCTATCCTAACTACTCGTAATCGAACCTCACCTACCTCTAACTCTGGCATATTTAATTTTTCTATATAAACATTTCCATTTGTATTTTTTCTCTGCTTTATACAGACTTCCACAGAATTTCCAAAATATATGTAATCTTTCAACAGGATCTATTGTTACCTTCCTTGTTACAGGTTCCCTAAGATTGGCAACAGTCCTTTCTACTTTGTTGCCTGAGTCGTTGTGCTAAAAGTTTTTGTGCACTAGAGTTATTATTAAAAAAAAAAAACTTGTTTGTCAGCAATCTTTCCAAACTTGTGTATATTATCGAGGTAATCCCTTATTTTCTGCTTAGCATTCTGCATTTGATCCTTCTTGTTTTGTGAGATTCCCCCTATTCTGCAAAACTAGCATTTGTCAGTCCCTCTAAATAATTATTGTTACTTCTTAACCATAGCCCCCTTTCTTTTATGTCTAACTTATTTTTAAACTCCACCTTAATTTTATCCCACTCCCTAGATATAGTTTCAGAAGTAATTTCTATCCTCTATAATAGCTCCCAAATAATCTCCACTACCCATTCCTTAAATGCCTCTCTTTTCAACAGATAAGTAGGAAAGTGCAGTGTCTCATTTTTATTTCATTACCCAGTGTTTTTATTTTAGTTATTATTGGCGCATGACCTGAAATAGTTATTGGGTGCATATCAAGACTTTCAATTAAATGTACATGTTCCTGTGAAATATAAATTCTGTCTAGCCTAGCCCAGTTTTTATATCTTGGGGAATAATAGATAAATTTTTTCTGAACTCCTATTACTGAATTCACATCTTCCATGCCAAATATTTTCATACTTTCTTCAAAAATCTACCCTTCTTTGTTATACTTTCCCTCATGGGCCCCCAGACACATCTTCATTGCTGCAAATCAAACACCTTGCTGAAAACTGATTACTTCTCCCAGAAGTTTCTTAAGCTCCATTATAGAAGTTTTAGGTGGAATATAAATACATGCCAGTATAATCCTCCTGCCTTGCCAGTAGCCCCTTAGCATTACAAATTTGCCATTATCATCTTTTTTATCATCTTCTATCACAATTGGAGGTCCTCTTGCAATTAGTATAAGTGCTCCTCTTTTCCTTTGTCCCAGATATTCCACTGAATAACCATCCTGAAAACCTTTCTTTATCAAATTCACATGTTCAGTTCTTTCCACGTGTCTCTCCTATAACATAGCTATTTGCACTCTACATATTTCAATATAGTTCACTAGTCTTTCTTTTTTGTATTTATCTATGAGACCATTAACATTTAAAGACATTACAAAAAGCATCATTGTATTAAAAAAGTTATTATTCCCATCCTCTATGCATAACACCTTTTTAGTTCAATGTCTAGTTCCAGCTTTTGTGTTACATGCATAAACTGTTTGGCAGGTTGAACTTTTATATAGTTCTTTCTTGTCATATTCATTTCAGCCTATGTCACCTTACAAGACTTCTTGTTTTACTGAAAGCCCTCCAAAATACCCCTTAAAACATATCCATTTAATACCAACATACAAAAAAAACTATATAGATCTTCAAATATTGAAGTTTTACCCTCCTAATAGGAACGAATATCCCAAAATGACACACTCAAAGGCATGTGTTAACCTAAAAGAAAGGTTATCCATGCTAAGAAGCATGGTGCAGCCTATGCTTCTACTAAGTACTAACTTGTTTTGTCTTATCTTTATAGCTCTGCCAGCTGGGAAAACCTCTGAATGCTTTCAGAGAACATTACCTCCTAGCCAGTCTCTCTCTCCTTTTTTCCCAGACAATTACTCTCTACCAGACCGTAATCAATTTCTCATCAGATTGTTTCCATGGAGACATGAGAACCAGAAAGTCAATTTCTGTTTATCAGATTTGTTTCCATGGAGATATGAGGGCCATTTACATAATTGGTGGTTCATAGCTTCATAGATTAGTACTAGGCTAACTACCCTTGTGGGCCATTTTCAGCCTAGCCAATTACCCCATGTGAGAATCAAATCCTGCACCTTATGTTTGTTAGGTAAACACCTTAACCATTATGCCAACCTCCCACCCCTAAGCATACTTTCATTTGCTGGAAAAAGGCCTCATAATATTCTATCTTCTTTTTCATTTACTTGCTTTGTATTAAACCTTGTTACTAAATCAGTCTAATGTCCTTTATCTAGTCATTCCCCCATGCAAGAATGAGTAAAAGTGCATTCATTTTCTTTTGTCATGCTGTTTTAACCAGGCTTTTTTTTAGTTGCAGTGCCTACATTTCTTAAAACTGAAGAAGAAAAAAGAGAGAAGGGAGAAAGAAAGGAAAAAAAAGAACAGCAGCACCTATTTACAATCCCCATTACACTTAAACATAAATGAGAAAACTTTATTTTATAGCATGCTAAGAAAACCATACACCACAAAAATACTATTAAGAAAAAAATGTCTTCTTTACTAATAGTTAACTTTCTCCCCTCTCTTCCCCTCCCAAAGCATTTTCCGAATATTAATGACATGAAGTAGGGCATATACTTTTGAGTCCAAAAATTGCTTATAAAAGAGGACAAAACTTAGGAGATTTTCTTATTAGAGCTGATTATATAAGCCCTGTTGAGAAATTAGATTCTTCATTGGCAGGTTTTGGTACTATACCTTGTCATACTTGCAATGTATGCCCGTATATTAGATTAACTTTTAATAAAATAAATAATAAAATGTTTACACCTAATAAATGTTTTTCCTGTTGTAAATCGGGGGTTATTTACTGTCATAAATGCCCCTGCAATATTTTTTATATAGGCGAAACTAAAAGGAAATTTAGGATCAGATTGCAGGAGCATATTAGAGACATAAGAAAAGGAACAACAGCAAGTTCAGTTGCTTTACATTTTTTAGAAATTTATAATAGTAACCCAGATGTACTCCAGGCTACTATTTTAGAAGAAATTTTTGTTAAAAAAGGTGATTATAAACTGCTAAAAAATATGTTGCTGTATAAAGAATCTATTTTTATATTAAAATATAATACATTAGTACCTAATGGTTTAAATGTTGAAATTAATTGGAAATATTTATTATAAATGTATTTGTATTTTCAGCTTGTTAGTATTGGTTCTGTGGAGTGAGTGGAGTCTCTTCAAATATTATGTTAGTTAATAGTTTAATTAATTGATTGGTTTATTGTTCGTTTGTATAAAAGGGAATTATTTTTTACCATGAATCATGTGCTCATTGAAGGCTGTGGTGGCCGAGGCGCTAAGACATTTTTATGGAATAAATTTTGCTACGTGGGATCCTGGTTGTTTGTTCTTCTTTTTCAGTCTTTTTTAAGACTGTTTGGTGCTGGTTTGTCGATTTGTTTCATATACTTTAGAGTCCCTCACAAGTCCAGAATTTGTCTTGTCATATTTTACAAATATAATTATTGTATTGTAATCCCACATTAAGTTACTGGTTTTATTACTGTTCGTCTCCATCTCCCAAATACTATCTCTGCTTCATTTCCAACATAATCTTGATTCTTTTAGTTAACTCTTGTGGTCCCTTCCTTCTCTCCAACATTTTCCATTGAAACAGTGGAAAAGGTTTTACAGTTACAGTCCCTCTGTGACCTTTATTACCATAAGAACAAGAAGCAGAATCTCCTTCCGTTTCACAGCTCACTTTTTGTTGGACAAACTTTTGTACTTCCTACTTCAATTGTACTTCTTTAAAAAATGATTTTGTCCCTCCAGGGAAGAATACTTTGAAGACAGCTGGGTATAGCAGTTTGAATCTCACACCTGCATCTCAACATTCCCTGAATAGTGTAATGAATTTATTCCTCTTCTCCCTGGTGTATGAGTAATCCTTCTCAACAAAACACTCCTGTCAAACTGTCAAAGGAACGAAGGATTGGGAGCAAATAATTAGAGGGGGAAAGGTAATAGAATGGGAAGAGGTCAGGAATTCATTTGGACTGCAGGCTAGAGATCACCTTCCCTATCAAGGATTGATATTATGAGTACAACCAAAGAGAAAGAAATACCGGATCCAAAGTGAAAAAAACAGCATTGGTAGCGATTTTAGTAGAATCTAGAACAGAAGCTGCTGTTTGAAAGGATTCATGTTAAATTATTGAAGTACTAAAATATCTAACGTCAGTTCATTGAGACAAAAGCATTGAACATTTTAATCATCAAATCTCAACGCATTGAATCAAAATAATTGGCCAAAAGCTGTAAGTTAAAATGAACATAAATATTTACTATAATCGTATTCTACATACCAAAAGTAAGTAGTAAAAGACGACATACAAAATATACACGGGAATTGTCGCCGACAGAGTCTATAGTCATTTCGAAGAAAACTCAATTGTGGCAGTAGAACAAAAGGGCAATAAAAGAAAGTCATATGGAACACAGGACCATTTGTTGTTAAACAAAGTTATAGTGGAGAATTGTAAGAAAGGGAAGAACATAAGTGTGACATGGATTGACTACAAAAAAAGCATTTGATAGTATCCCACATTCATGGATAAAAGAGTGCTTAAAAATGTATAAGGTACACCCTACACTGATTGACTACATTACAGCAACCATGAAACAGTGGCAGACCACTTTGCAATTAAGCCATGATAAAGGACAAATTATTATTCCTTTAGTACAATGGCTATAGTTCATAATTTTATTACTATATTTTTCATTTAACCAATGCTACCTCAGTACTGTTATTTTTCATATACATGTCCTTTTATATATTGTTAACTTTGTTACTGTTCATGTTTGGAGCTTTTCTGCCAGGGCCTCTACTGAAAATGGACATATAGCCAGTTAGACTAGCCCGGTCAAGAAATGTAAAATAAATAAATAAATAAAATAAATTATCCCAGGGATAAAAATTCAAAGGGGGATACTCCAGGATGACTCTCTATCACCCTTGCTATTCTGCCTTGCCATTAACCCATTAAGCTGTTTACTTAGCTTAGACCATGGCTATAATTTGCCTTCTAAATAACAACAGAGTCTAATGACTTTTCATCTTCTCTTTGTTGATGATTTAAAATTGTATAGCATCAGATGAGGAACTGAAAGCACGGCTGCAGGTTGTTAAAACTTTTTCAGATGATATTGGAATGTCATTTGGTCTTGATAAATGTGCAAAAGCAACCTTTAAAAAAGGAAAATTGCAGCATCAGGAAAAGTTTGGGACAAGAAAGTGATATAAAAGAACTTGAGCAAGACGGGGTGTATAAATACTTGGGAATTGATGAAGGATCAGCAATAAAACATGAACAAATACAAATAAAGCTTAGTAAGGAGTACTTTAGAAGACTTAAATTAATCCTGAAAACAGCACTGACACCTAGGAACAAGATCCAAGCTATTTGCTCTTCCTGTCCTAACTTATAGCTTTGGAGTGATTGACTGGTCCCAAAAAGTGTTGGATAGATTGGATATTAAAACAAGAAGAATGCTTTATGCTCTTCAAATGATTTATAAAAATCAGTGTATACCATTATTATATATTCCCCATTCTGAAGGAGGGATGGACCTCCTTGAAATTGATTACATGTATAGATCTGCAATCGTGGGACTCCACACATATCTACTGAACTCACAAGATCCAAATGTGGTGAAAGTTTTGAAACATGAAGAGAATAAATCTAAGATGGCATCTCTGCTTAATTTAGCAGAAGCATTTCGACGTCAAGCAGGAATGGAAATCAAACCAGAAGTGGATAAAAAACAGGCAGCAACTGAATGTGCTAAAAAACAAAAGAAAGAATATAAGGTGAAGGACCAGGTGAGAAGGCAAGAAATGTGGAAAAAACATAAATATAGTTGCAAGTATAAAAAACTTCTGGAAGAGCCTCATGTTGATCAAGAACAAAAGGAGGAATGGTTAAGGAGAGGTGAATTTACATCAAGAAATCAAGACGTTATGTACTCACCATAACATTCAATGTATGCAGTCCATCTCGCCTCACATTCTTACCCGTGGCTTCGGAGCCAAATATCTGCTCCGACTCGGCATATTTTACTAGCGCAAAAGTCTCTGATTGGCTGGAATAAGAGGGTATCCCATGGTACACTGCTCCATATCCCCAGATCTAGTTTGCTGCTAACAACATAATTACTTCATACATACCTCGCATCCATACAAACAAAAAACTATTCAATACTAACCTTTCCAGGTAGGGGGAAGGCGGGAGGGTAAGTAAGAATGTGTGAGGCGAGATGGACTACATACATCGAACATTATGGTGAGTACATAACTTCTTCATGTTATGTAGTCCTATCTCGCCTACATTCTTACCCGTGAGACAGCGTCCCTAGCACCTACATCCTGGGTGGCTCATAGGAAAATACTCCTGAGAACTGTGGAGCCAAATGAAAATCTGCCCCTGGAAACCATATCCAATTTGTAATGAGAAATAAAGGTGTGAGAAGAAGCCCAAGTGGCTGCAGCACATATATCATCCATTGACAATCTAGCTTGATAGGCTGTGGATGTGGAGACCGCTCTTGTGGAATGGGCTTTTACTGGAAAAGGCACATTTTTACCTACTGTCTGATAGATGAAGGAGATACAGCTGGCTATCCATCTAGAGTGCGAGACCTTGGATACCGGAGAACCAAACTGGTTTTCCGAAAAGGAGATGAAGAGTTGGTCAGATTTCCGGATATCTTTTGTCCGGTGTAGATAGAAGCGTAACTGTCTATGTACATCCAATTGGTGAAATCTGAATTCTGCAGCTGGGGAAGAAAACCGGCAGCTCAACAGACTGATTCATATTAGACACAGAAGCCACTTTGGGAAGAAATGATGGGTTTGGTCTGAGAGAGACCCTATCATTATGGAGGATCAAATATGGGGGTTTGATGGAGAGGGTGTGAATTTCAGAGACCCGCCTCGCTGAAGTGACTGCTGTTAAAAATGCTGTTTTCCATGTTAAAAATTTTAACTCACAGGTAGCTGCAGGCTCGAATGGTGGAAGAGTGAGGGCTTGAAGAACAAAATTGAGGTCCCAGGGCATGACAGGTTGGGATACTGGGGGACGAAGTAATAGAGTACCTTTAAGGAATGCTTTACATAGTCTGTGTGCCATAAGGCTAGGTTCATTGGCCACGTGAAAGTTTGATATAGCCGCCAGCTGAACTTTGATGGTGGCTGATGCGGACCCTTGATAGAACAGCATAGACAAAAACTCCAGAATCAAATCAATTGGAGCCGTGTAGGGATCAATGCCTCTAGAATAAGCCCAGATAGAGAACCTTTTCCATTTGCTAGAGTAGATTTTTCTAGTGGATGGTTTATGAGAGGACGATAACATACGGACCACTTCTGGTGAAAAATTGTGACGTCTGACTAACGATGGAAGTGGAGTAGCCAGGCTGTCAACCGGAGTGCCCTCAGAGAGCGGTGGAACTGTCCCGACATGTGCGACAGTAAATCTGGAAGAGATTCCAGAATCCAAGGAGTGTCCACAATGTAAGGTAGAAGGAAGGGGAACCATACCTGACGAGGCCAGTGTGGGGCAATCAGAATCATTCTGCTTCCCAAGGATTGTGCTTTCTGAATCACCCTTGAGAGAAGGGGAAACGGAGGGAAAGCATAAAGCAGACCAGAGGGCCAATTGTGAGCCAGGGCGTCCCTGGGTGATTCCCCCGGTGGGGGGATCAGCGAGAAGTAGTTGCTGCATTTCGCATTGAGAGGGCTGGCAAAAAAGTCGCAGCAAGGCTGCCCCCATCTGCTGAAGATTTGCTCTGCAACGAGGCGATTCAGGGACCACTCGTAGGGCATAAGAATTGCCCTGCTTAGCTTGTCCGCTATTACACTGGTCTTCCCCGGAATGTGCGTTGCCACCAGAAACCGTCGGGAAGCTATTGCCCAATGCCACACGCGCCTGGCCTCTCTGCATAGTGGGTAAGATCGGGTTCCCCCTGGCTCCCAAATATGCAACAAAGTCTAGAAGATTTTGGATCTTTGCTTGGAAGTGTTTATATAGATATTGTTATACCCCAAGCAGACTCCAAAGAAATTTTTCCTGAGGTAGATGGCAAATGCTGGAGGTGTGACGGGGAAGAAAGAAGTAATTGAGAACATATTATTTGTTAGTGTAATGAGTTGGCAGATTTCAAAAATTCCATGCAGACTTCTCCCTACAGAAATACTGGGTGAGCAGACTGGTGTAACTAAGGAATTTTTTTTTTTTTTATGCTGTGATACAGTATCAGAATTTCCAAGGAAAGCACGATAAAAGTGCATCAAAAACGGCCAGTAGATGAAAAGTTTTATTCTCCAATAAAATTCAGTAAAAACATTTGGAAATCCAAAAAATCCACACAACGATGCAATAAACGAAAGGAATAGAAATAAAGACAAATACGCTAACGCTTAACTTTATCACTGTGTTTTTGTTCTTTCTTAGCACTTCTCTAGGCAACTGTGACCAACTAACCATTCCTTCAATTTATATCTAAACTAATTAACACATAATCCAATAAATAATTCAATTAACCATAAAAGGTAAATGAATAAAAACATATTACAAATGTGCAAATCGCTTTTAAAAAACATTATAATGTCATTCAAAGGGAACATACCTATACAAGGAATGAGAGACTCCTATTCCATATGCATAAATAAACAATAAATATGTAAAAAAGGAATACAAAAAGTATAAATGTGTAGAATTGAAAATAAAATCTTATTCTAAAGGGAAGAATACACTTATGGTATGTTTTAGTATAATTTTAACTTACTGTTTTTAGGGGTTAGAAACTGTGAATTAAGGAGTTGTAATTTTTTGTGTGGACATCAGATGGCAGCATACCATAAGTGTACTTAGCTCTGTTTATTGACTTCTTTCCTGTAATCCTGGTGTACTCCTCAAACAATTACGCTTAAGTGTTGTTGTTGTTGTTGTTAGCAATCCTGTAACAAGCAACTTACTAAAAGACTGCAAACCACCAGAACAAGAGGTAGGAAGTGGTAATTTCATAACATTTAAGTGTGCCACTATTCAGCATACCAAGGAAGGGCAGAATCATGGATTATATATAATGCCTGTGTCTGTGCAGTAGACAAGGAAAAAGGTCTCGAGACTAACGGATTGGAAAGGCCTGGGAATGAGATCTGTGTCAGCAGCAGGGTTCATATTAGCCCAGAAGGGAAAAATGAAAAAAAGTAAACAGCAAATGAGCAAACAATAAGCTTTTCTGAGTGTTCATAATTATCCACACTTTTCTCCACCCGGATAGTATACCTTGGCAGGGTTAATATGCATTGTAAAAGAAATATGCATTGTAAAAGAGTCTAAGAATAAAAAAATAAGGGAGCTGCAAGGAACAATGCAAAGGGGGGGGGGCACTGCTGGTAACATAGAAACATGAGCCAGGGGCAAGAGGGGTAGGACAGATTTGCAAGGGTACAGGCCATTTAGCAAAGACAAACAGGGCAATGATGGAGGAGAACTGATATTCAAAGTAAGGGAAGGCATCAAATGCAATTTCGGCAAGATGAAAGACCCACCCCTAGATGGAGAAAAGGGAGTGGCAAGGGTTAGAACTTAGGTTATTTTCAGTTGTGAATGGTAGAACCTGGGTTTAAATGGCTTTACTATTGAAATTCCAAAAATGCATCAGTCGACCATTCAGAATGTCGACCCGAAATGCTGAATTCGGAACTTCAAAACAGTAGCCATGGCCAAAATTAATACATCGCTATCCATAGTTTGATGCATTTGACATAGCAGGAGGTGATGTCAGGCACCCATGCTATGCATATTAACATACCGTTACACTTTACAGTCAATGGTACGTTAATTGTACTATTTTGCAGGGGGGGGGGCTATGCCCCCTTGCACCCCCCACACCCCCTACAAATTAAGCATACCAAATCTGAGATTGCACTGATCACAGTGAGGAAATGGGCTAATTCCCTGTTCCTCACTGAACCGCAACCTCCCTGCACAATGTTAAACTCAGACACTCGAAATACACTACCCATTCGCTGTAGTGTAGTCAATGCACTTTGGTTCGGCATTTCTGCCCATTTGAAAAGTGCCATTCGACCACATGCCGGTCAAGCACAGGCACTTCGGAAATTTAACAGTAAACCATTTAAATGATGTTATACATATTAAATGTTTTTTAATTGACAGAAAATTGACTAAATATTTAAATACTGTTTTGAAATGGCTTTTATATCATTGTCTAACTGATTTATTGGTTAACTGGTTCATGTGAACTTTCTTTACTATTGGTAGTTTCAAGATTACAAATACTATGCATATGTGGTTCTTATGATTTTCTTTGTTTTCTGATTAAGTCTTGCAACAAAAAGTGATTATTAAACTACCACTATGCTAAAGAAGTCTCTTTTTTTTGTTCAGTCTAGTGCTACCAGTGGTTTTCTTATTTATTTATTTATTTTTTATACAATGGTTGATTTGGGATTTGGTCAGGTTTTGCTTGATTGGTAGATCCTGGAATCATACAGAGTACCCACTCATAAATACATCAAAGGAAGAGTAAGGCAGACTGTGGAATAAAATAAGGGACTGAGACAGAAAGAAGAGAGTTATAATCATGGGGATCTAAATCTGCTGAAAGCAGGCTAAGTGATTTCCAAGCTACAGAAGAGACTAAGAGATGACAGAGGTTTTCGAATATGAGAAAGAGGTTCATTCAGTTCACATGGCATTGTACCATAAAATATATAATTCTGGATGCAAGCCTGATGAAAGTTGGGTACAGGGATTTGAAGGTGAAGGCATTGTCAGCAAACAGTGATCACTCCTCTGAAGGTTTAAAGCATTAAAGATGAAAACAATTACCTGAGACTTCAGAGGAGTTGTTGTATCTTTCGGCTTTTCCCAGTTAGGGGCCGCCACAGTGGAACTCCGGTCCGCTAATGATTGGCAGCAAATTTTTACGTACCGAGTTGCCAGCTCTGACGTACAACCTTCAACGAAGGTACGCCCATTCACGCATGTCTCCACACAGAAGACGCTTTAGCTGAGAATCGAATGGGACAACGTCTTGCTGTGAGGCGACAACGCTACCGCAGCACCACCACGGACTTCAGAGGAGTACTATACTGAAATGGGGAGTGTGTCAATAATGAGTTAGGGACCTCAGTCAAGTTGAATTTAATGTCATGGAACTAGGTCAGGTAAGTTGTAATCAGGGCTACAGCCAAGTGTTTAAGGAAGAGATAAAAAGGTAAAAGAAAAAAAAAAGAGAGAGAGAAGACAAATGTCTTGATGTAAAAAGGTTAGACTAACAACAAGGGCAAAACAGAGGGAATACCAGAAAGAAAAAAGGGATATGGGAAAAAGGAAGCACAAATACAAGGAGGCAAGCAAAAACATGACAAAGGGAAGTGAGGATAGCAAAGGTACAAGTCAAAAAGGAGTTGGCAGAAGGAGGGTTAAGGTTGGGAACTAAGGTCTTTTTAGATACGGTAAGTACCGAAAGTAGAGAGGAAGACCCTTCACCAGAATGAATGAGGTTCACAGAAAACAGGGAAAAAGCACAGAGGTACTAAATAAATACTTCACACCAAACTTCACAAAGGAAAGTTAAGGGATGCTATGCTAGAAAAGTGGTAGGAAAGGGTTGGGGAGAACATTCAATAGTCACAAGACAGAAGGTGGACATGAAACTGGCTGCCTTCATGGAACTAAGACACAGGCACCAGATGGACTGCCTCCCAAGAATCTACATAGTATGTTGGGGATCCTCTGAGATCTTCACAGATTACTAGGAATACAGAAGTGCTTAACAAACAAAAGAGGTAACAGTGGTGCCTCTGTACAAGGGACAGAGCAGAGGAAATTATGGGGAACTACAGATTATTAACCTAACATTTGTGTCAGGGGAAGTCGTGTAAGCAACCCCAAGGAAATGGCTGCTCTTCTGGTAGACAACAATCTCCAGGACAACCACCACCAAGTGTTTATGGCCAGGAGGAGAAGTTACTTGAATCTGATCCAAATTTATGACCGAGTTATAATACACCTTAACAGGGGAGTGCCAGAAGAAATGGTCTCACAGAAATTCCTTTTACCAGGCATCTGAAGAGTAAAGGGGGTACAATATTGCAAACAGGACACATCAGAGATATGAATGAGTCACTCTGAACAGGCCTTTGACTTGTTCTCATACAGATGACTGCTAGGAAAACTGAAGAACATTGGTAGGAGTAAAACTAATGAACTAGACTACAGCACTCTGGAGGTTAGAACATTGACAGGTGTGATGAGAGAGAGTGAATGTTAAGAATAACTGAAGTGATTACCGGAGTACTGCAGGGTGTGGTTGCTGTTTCAGTACTAACTGGAGTGTTCAATTCAAACCTATTTCACTGAATAGAGAACAGGATCAACCTCTTTGCTGGTATTGGACAGACAGCTGGAATGGTGGATAATGGAAGGAATAGTCTAAGGAAGAACTTGGAAAGCATAAAGTGGGCAGAAAGGAGGCAGTCAAAGTTCACTGCAGACAAATGCAAAGTATTGCAATTGAGCCACAACAGCCCTACTGTAAATTACTGGTCTGGAGATGTGGGACTGGTGGTTAAAGAGCAAAAGGATTTGGAGGTGGATAACAAAACTCAGAAAAAGGACCTGATATTGACGATTTGTCCAGGCTGGGACTACCTACAGCAGAATGAAGCATCTTGGCAGCAGTGAACAACATGGTAAGAGCGATTTTCAAGGCAATAAACTCCATAAGTAAAGGAGTACTGTTCCTGTGCTACGACGCTATTCTTATTCCTCATTCTAGGGATGGTATATTACTACAGACTAAAAATGCTTGCGCTCCCTTCAGCAGAGATCAGAAAAGAAACAAAAGACATGATGTGGTGCACATCATCATGTCGGATCCCACAGGAGGGATAGCAGAGGGTTTGGGAACACCCATGTTTAGCAAGTCATAGTATCTTTTTTGCACATCACAAACTTGCTTCCCTTACCATGTTAGTACAGTGTCCCCAAAATACAATTCTCCTAATGAGAACTCAGAGGAAAAACTGTCATCATCTTTGGATTCAAAACCTATACCGGAAAAATAAGAGATTCCACATCACAGTCTAAATCATCTTCATCAGAAGATGCACCTCTTAAGTTTTGTTTTTAACACCTTTAGCTAAATTATCAGTTAAGAAAGACACATGTAGATTAACACAAATTAGCATTTTTCATTTATAATCACTATACATTATTTATAATGTTTTCTTTCCTTTTAACAACTGTCATTCACTCCATTACATAAATTGTTCAGTTCTACCCTTCCCTTATACTTCACTCCTCCAGAATATTCTTTTTCATGTACTGTCCCAGAAATCCCATTTATTTTCTATGTATTGTATTAGTTTCATTTTCTGAAGAGTCCACATCCAGTTCTTTTATCTCTTTTCCAATATTTAGTACTTCAATTACAGTTAGTTTAAGCTTTCATTTCCATTTTCTAGTGTTTTTTGGCAGCCAGTAGCATTAAACTTAGTAAGGTCTTACTATGTCTGGACAATTCCGATCTTGTGTCCCAGTTCAAAAGTATCATTTCCTTAGGTACAGCCATTTGTTTCACCAACATTTCTGATAGAGTACCATGCAGGGAATTTTTAAAATATGCCCAACTCGTCATATCCCAAAAACATGTTACCAGTCACCATTTTCCCCACAACACCTCCAACATTTATCTACCTAAGGAAAAAATATCAGAAGTATGTTTGAAATACAAAACTACTAATGAAAACACTCCCAAGCAAAAATCATAACTTTCTGGACTTTGCTGCAAATCCGAAAGCCATACAGATGCCCTCCAATTGTTTCTTTATAAACTGGTTTTGCAATCTTTCGCCCCAATCTTTTCTAATATCCTCCAGTTGATTCCAATACATATACAATATTTTATATAATTTACTAATTATTCCTTTTAACAGCAGCTCTTGTTCTGGACTAAACTGAAAACTCTACCAGAGCTGGTCTTTCAGTTGGCAGTCTCCTGCCCCTTTCTCTTTGCCTAAAGTCAAATATCAATCTTTGGTATACAAGGGAGTCTCTAAACTGCAGTCCAAATTTCTGCCTGGCCTCATCTCACTCTGTTACCTTTCCCTCCCTACATATTTGCTTCTACCCTTTGTGCCTTTTACAAATTTCTCGCATAAATTCCAGCCTCTAATTGCCTTTTTATATCCCTACTTGCACAAATCCCTATTAAAATCGCCTTACTCTATTCTAGAGTTGGCTCAGTTCTCAGAATAATTTCTACTGCTTTATGAATGTAAAATGGTTGTTATTCTCCAATGATCTGCATCCAAAATCTTACTCTCTACCTCTTCCTCGAACTTCCCTTTTTCATCATCATCCATTTCCAATTTGATTTATAACATTCTGCTTGTATGATGTACACGAGTCTTAACAGTCATCCACAACTTCTCTGGTTGATAAAATAAGCCTGACCTGCATATAAAAAGTACAGTTGTGTACACTTACCATAAATGTAGATGTCGAGTGTATTCACTGTTGCAGTCATCACACTTGGGCTATCTGCCTGCAGATAGCCCTCAGTCGGCCCGAATACCAGAGACTTAGTATTTCTGTGTCAGGTTGCTGTTGCTCCATGACCGACGTCAGGTCGTCAGGGGTATAAAAACAGGCAGCCAACGCCATTACATCAGTTTTTCTTGTCCCAAATGTTAGAAGCCTCCTAATAGGGAGCTAAGCTATGGTGGGAAAATCACCACGAGTAAAAAGTAAATACCAACACCAATACCCCTGTAAGGGGTGAGTAATATACACAGAGAGGAGAGAGAGAGAGAAATAAGGGGGCTGGAGGGAGGGAAACCAGGACTGCAACAGTGAATACAGTCGAACATCTACATTTATGGTAAGTGTACACAACTGTACTATGTTCTTCATGTTTCACTGTTGCAGTCATCAAACTTGGATTGATTCCCA
Organism: Protopterus annectens; assembly: GCF_019279795.1. Classification (NCBI taxonomy): domain Eukaryota; kingdom Metazoa; phylum Chordata; order Ceratodontiformes; family Protopteridae; genus Protopterus; species Protopterus annectens. Next base: position 826,587,456 of record NC_056743.1, on the reverse strand, counting down.
AAGCTGAAGAAAGGGTGGATGCAGTCAAAAAGAGTTTGGGCTGGCTAGTATGCCCTGCAGTACTGCTGTTGCAAAACCCGCCCTGGATTTGGAAAAGATGGGCAGGTGGTAATGCTTGGTGAATGTGTGCACAGAACTCCAGGTAGCAGCTTCCAGTATGTTCCTGGTAGGGACACCCCTGAGGAATTCTGTAGAGGTAGAAGTTGCCCTAGTGGAATGTGTTCTGACCCCTTGATGGGGTTGGTTACCCATGGTGTTTGTAGCAGAAATGGATACAGTGTGCTATCCATTTGGAAATTGTCTGTTTTGAAATGGCCTTGCCCTCTGCCCCTGGTGCAGAACTGAGTAGTAACTGGTAAGATTTCCTGAAGGGCTTTGTCTTATCCACGTAGAATCTGGGCTATCTGTGCACGTCCAAGGAGTGCAGGATCCTTTCCCCTTTATTTTGAGGATTAGGGAAGAAGGTTGGCAAATGTATAGATTGGTTGAGAGCCACACTGGACACCACTTTAGACATCAAGGAAGGATTAGCCCTGAGGGACACCCTGCCAGCATGAAAAACATATACAGCAATCCCTAAGACACTCCCACCTCATTTAAAATACCACTGGCTGCAGACTATACAAAACTGATTTACAACACAGGCTGCAATTTACACCAGGACTTTTTTGTACAAATATTAATAAGAACAAAAATTGTTTAATTGTTTTACTTACAGTTACTTCTTCATTCCATTCAGTGTCCTTCTAAACATTAATGCCTTAAGGTGGAGTATATGCTTTACAGTTCACCTACAAATGCAGCAAAGTAAACATAATTCCTGTCTTTCTCAGCCAATTCGTCTTACAGGTTTATACCTCACTTCTATTCCTGTATCCAGGGGACTGATTCTTTATATTCACCCATTTATTCACTAATTTCAAAGTTGCTGATCTTGATCATCTCTCAACACCAGTCTCTGGTTCAAATCCAAAGTACTCTTGAGTCTCCCAGTCATTTTTGTGCCTTTCTCTGTATCTCAAGCAATTTTCTCTGGAACAATGAAAAAGGTTTCAATGGTAAAGTCTCTCTATGGACTTTCTCATAAGAATGAGAAGGACAGCCCCCTTCTACTTGCTAGCCCACTTGATTTGGATATATATTTTTAATTTCCTCCTTAGTCTGCTCTGTATCAAAAATGTCTTTCATCAGCCATTAAAAATATATTCTGAAGACAGCTGGATACAGCAGCTTAAATCTCATACCTGCCTCTCGATATTCCCTGTATACTGGGATAAACGTGTTTCTCTTTTGCCTGGTGTACAGTTAATAATCATTTTCCACAAACACTCTTTCTCCAGTTTTTAAACTTTTCCTTTCTGCCCTAATTTTGTCAGAGTCTGTTAGTATGACTGCATCTTCTTTTGGCTGCTTTCTCTTTTCCAGGTTTGGATATATATATATATATATATATATATATATATATATATATATATATATATATATAAGTGCCTTTTCAATTAACAAATACTGCTGGGAACACCAGTACAATTGCTTATTTGTACTTTCATAAAAATGAACACAAATTTGCTCCAGCTTCTCTGGTACAGCAGAAAATCACAGGTTTTCTCTGTATAAACTGTCTTCTAACTCTATTTTTTGAAACATCTCTTCTTAAAAATCCTCATGCTCAGCTGCTTTCTCATAATTTCATCCTCTGATTTTTGCAGCTATATCAGTCCATCTGCATAAAGATTTTTCTATTTTTTCCAGCCTTTTGTCATTTGAGTTCATATATTTTGTCTGTATTTTATTTATTTTAAACACCTTTGAGTGCATTTGATTTATTTTTTTCTCTAAATTACTGGAAACCATCTACAGGACCAAAGCAGAAACCTGTCGAGATTTTTGCTGAACAGCTCCAGGTTCTTCCCAGAGTTTTTGCTTCTCCTTTTCTAGTCGATTTTCTCTCATGTTTACCAAACTGCATACAAGACAGCAGCTAAATTTTGCCCCAAATGACAGTTTCAGTAGGCTTTTTTTTCAGTTTCGGTTTTCACAGTGGGAGAGCTCAAATCAAACTTTAGATCAATGTGCAGCCCTCTTGGAAGTCTCTTATCTCCAAATCTCTTCTGAAGTAAAGAAAAACAAAGTAAGAGAAGAAAATAGGATGTTTTAGGGTATACGAGTCTTAAAAAGAACTTGAGAAGTCATACCATTCCTTCTGTGGGTCAACTGGAGATGGAACAGCGGATGGAGAGGTATGCCTGGTCTCTTGCTTTTCTATGGAGGGGGGGGGGGTAATACCAGTGATTAAACAAGGAGGATATTACCTCCAATGTATCACAGTACCCAACACTTCCTCATGGACAAGGACCTTCAATATGGTCTCTGGTCCCTCAGAAATAATCAGCTGAAGGTTCCCCCTCATGGCCTTGAGAGATGTCTGATCCTCAGTGACATGGAACACACCATGAAGCTGTGCCTTGGCCTCTGATGGGGTCATAACTGTGGCAACAACCACAGAAACTGGGAGGTCAAAGGGCTAATCATGTGTCACAACACAGAGATGCAGGTCCAACCAGAACCAAAACTTCAGACAGTTTAATTTTTTTTCAGTTTCTTGCAAGGGTGTTCAGTGGTATCCAAAAAGGAAGATTCAGAGGCCATATTACCTTGTGCCAACTCTTTTACTGAGGTTTTCCAAAAAGGCTCTTTATGGTTTTTAGGGACATGGTTACTATTCTAGCTGTTAAAATTAATATTGTGAGTAGGACCAAGGCAAACAAGGGGCATTTAGTCTGCTGGTCTCTATAAGGAATTTGGCTACCTCAGTCACATTCACCTGTCTTAGATCGCATGAAAAAAAATCTCCAGAAAAAATATGTGAAAAAAGAAAGGGTTCCCACTGGACATACATATCTGCCCACTCATAATGAACCTGGCATAGGCTGTATGTCTGAAAGACCAAATAGATAGATTGATTCTGTTTTCTTCAGCTACTGGCAAGAAAGATCTGAGGAACTTCACTTTTGTATATCCCTTATGTGCCAGCATGCTTCCCCTCACCTGGGTCTTTGGGAGCATATACTGTTCGAGAGGAAGGTGCCCAAGCTTTGGTACAGTATCTTTTGAGGGGAATTTTTCCATAGGTGAGCAATACTGCAACAGTGATTAAATGAAGAACGTTCATCACAAAAGGCAAGTGTGCTACCGGTTGAGGCACTGGCCAGCTCAAGGTTGGGGGGGTCAGGGCCTATCCCCTCACTTACTAAGTACAAAACAAAAGAATTAACCTGGAACACAGTACCAACCCACTGAAGGAGGCACACACATTCTCACAAAGCACAAATACCTTTAAGTAATCTGCAGGAATGCCAATGCACTTATAGAACATTTTGTACAGTAAGAGGAAAAAGAAGAACCTAGCAAAAATTCACATGACACAAAAAAGATGTGCAGACAAAACACATACAGCAGTGAAAAACCAGCACAGTGAAGCAAGAATGCCAAATGTTGCACCATTTATGCACTTCACAATTCTCATTACATTTCCACATGGAGTCTGCTTTTGCTTAGCATTTTTTATTTACAACATCAACAGTATTACATTTAATGCTGGCTTTCCTTTTAGCCACCTGTAATTTGTGACAGTTAGTGGCACGTGGTGATAGGCTATAACATTTGTTTTGCCACTCATTACAAAAGGCCCTGGCATTAATTTGCTGCTTTTTTCACCATAAATATAGATCAACAGCCAAGTCAAAAGGCACCTCCAAAATCTGACATTGAGGACCATGACTTGGAACTAGAGCAGAGAGTTTATGCAAGCTTCTTGCTACTGTTATTAACAAATCAAGTTACTAAATACATTCATTTAAGAAGTTGCAATATCACACAAGACTTCTTAACAAGTATTGCACATGTCCCCCCTGTTGACAATTGACGATCACATTCCCCCACAGCTTACACTTAGGGAAGCCACACCCCTCATCTTGCCCTGGATACAGCTCTGAAACAACACCCTGGATACAGAATAACAACGTAATAAATGAAACCAAAATGCAGTCCTAAAGTTAACAGTAACTTAAAAGAGTAGCATCATTCATCCATACATCCACAACCAATTTCCCATTTTTGCAGATGGAGTTAGGGTGTCACATCAATAGTGACGATCAGTTAGAGTGCATAGCATCATTATGGTGTAATAAAACCATTCATAATTCAGATAACTGCTTCATCACTAGTTTAATTTTTAAACTGACCACTACTCTGCATTTTAAAAATACTGCGAGTTTCATGTTGTTTTCTCGACCTGAACTTTTTCAAGATATCTAGCATGGTAGCACACAGAACAGCATTTAATTAAAGCAGGGAATGTGTCCATTGGTACTAGCATGGATGAACCACTGGCCACTGGCAGGCAAAAGACCAGAATAACGGAAATCACTCAGATAAAAAGATGATGTTCAGCAGATAACACAGGGTCCAGGATTTGGTTATTTTCAGTATTTTTATAAAGAATGATAAAGAAAGTCTAGAGGGAAATATTTCTGTTAATGATAAAAAGCTATGCAACAGTGCTGATATCCAAGAAGGTAAAGAAAAGATGAGATGATATTTGGCAGGAGAAAATATGGCATTTCTATTTTGATGGAAATTTTCAAAATAATGTATGTAGGAAATCAACAAAAAAGGAAATGAGTATACCAATTTATGAGAACCAACCACATTAACAAGCAGAAACAGACTTCGAGATAAACATATTAACAGTGATTAAGTTGAGCAAGTAGTGTAAAACAGTGGTAAATAAGATTATCAGAATACTGGGACGCAAAGAAAGCAGCAGCACCAGCAGAAAAAATACTGGTCCTCTAATTAGTAGGCAAGACCAAAGATTAGTTCTCTAAGCACCTCCATGACAGCTCTGCATGTGTAGATGTACTACATGCATGTTGTGGTAGTTGTAAACATTCTACAGATACAGGAAGGACAGAAGCAGCTAAATGAAAGAATATGCAAAAGCTGCCTGATCTGCACCACAACTTGTACAAAGAAATACTGCATGAGCTTAACAGGAGTCCTCAAGAAAGGGATTGTACCTACATACTTTGTGTGTACACCCTTTGAGATACTTCAACTTTCTGTCAAATCTACTCTGACTCTAGGCTGGAAACGTGAAGTGCCTCATGGGACTCAAAACAATGTATGTAGGTACTAAAAAAGTGATGCATGAGAAAAGGGGGATAATATTTAGAGACATAAGAAAGTAGTAAAGGGGAGACGCAAAGACATATCATCTCATGGAAAAGTGGTGGATGATCAAACAGCCTTTTTAAAGCAAAATGTTCAAAGACAATAATGAATATGAGAAATCCCTGGCCAAAGGTAATTTTAATTGGGGAAACCATGGGATAAACCTAATGTAATTGGGATGGGCTAAATAAAATTAAAGCTTTTCTTAGAAAGACAGATTTAGGGGACTACATGATACCAAAACACACGGAGATAAGGATCAAAGAGTCAGATGTTGCAGAGGTATCACAAACTGATGTTGCCCTACTGTGCTAATAATCACGTGTGAACTCCTGTAAGCGGTGAGTGTAAAGTGCGTCTTGTATGCGACTCCTAAAATAAATTAATCATAATAAAAACACAATGAAAATAAAGGGCCTATCAGTGGGTCTGTGTATTGCAGTGCCAATATAGTTAAGGTCTTTGGCACATTTTCCACATTTATACAGGACTCAGTAAACAAGTAGCCCAGAATTCATAATATCTTCTTCTTGTGATATTATTTGTATAATACATGCTATATTTTGCAAATTCTTCACTGTGACAAAGTACCAAAATTTCCTTTCTCTCCTCAACAGTGCAAGGAAGAATTGTGCATGCATTTTTCAGGGTGAGCATCTTTATTTTCCTTTGCCTGATGTCACTACAGTCTGCCTCTATAAAATCCTTGCAAAAGAAATAGCTAGCAGTCTCCAAAGACAGTGATTATGGCACACCAATAAGGCATTCAAAGCAATCAACGGTCTATTTAGCATACCAAGAAAGTTACTAAAGTGTTGAGACTGCATACAACTGCTGGAATTCCATATATTTCTCCATCTCAGTCCAGCATGATGAAGATGAAGTTTCTTACACTGTCAACAGAGTAAAACATTGTAATGGTCTTCATGGCAGGAATATGATCAAACCCATCAGAAGGACACCCATCACTGATGACCTCAGAAACAAATAAAATGTCAACACATTCATTCTGGTAATACTACAAGTGCACAATAAAAGAACATCTTAGCTCCATTGCTCAACTACATTAATTTCAAGGGTTGATGCAGCTATGTAGTACAGATAAAGTACATTCTGTTCCACTTGCTGATACTCAGCAGACATGCTTGATGCAGTTCATACAAATTTCAGTCTGCTTGATTATGCCTAGAGAATATGCTTCATAGGTTCATAGGCAGGTACTAGGCTATTGGCCCTAGGGCCTATACAAGCCTAGCCAAAAAGGTACCCTAGCTTTTGCCACCCAAGAAAATCATTTTCCTGTGCCCCTGTCAAGCAGAGCCACAGAAATGATTCCCGGGGTGAATTTCCTATTTCCCATCCAATCATCAAGATTTTTCTTGAAGAATGCTAACGAGGAGCTCTGTTTGACATAGATAGGTAGTCTGTTCCAGAGTATGGGAAGTCTCTGGGACAGGAATCTATCCCTCCAGCATGTTCCGTTTATTGTGGTGACAAGGTTTAGGTCCCTAGAGCATGTAGCGTGGAGGGATTGGGATTTCTTTAAGTGGAGCATGTCCAACAGCTCTGGGTTTGACATAGCTTTGTATGTTAGGCAAAGATCGCCTCAGAGTAGGCAATATGCGACGGAATAAAGGTGGAGTTTTTTGAGACGGTTTGTGTAGGGTATCTGTTTGAGGCCAGTAATCCTCTTTGTGAGATATTTCTGCGGCCTTTCCAGTTGTAGATGTCTTGTGAGGTACATACCAAAAGGGGCGTTGTACTCTATAATGGGTCTAATGAGTGATGAGTGGAGGGGAACAATGACCTCTTTTCTTCTGGATGAGAAACCTTTTGTGATGAGGTATGCCATGTAGAAGGATTTCCTGACCACTGTGGCAATGTGATTATCAAAGGAGAGACTACTGTCCACCTGTGTCCCAAGGTCTCTTATCACACTTTTGGTGTTAAGTAGACTACCACCTATGTGGTAGTTCACGGGTACAGAGTTTTTACCAAAGAGGATGATAATGCACTTTTTGGCATTGAGCTCGAGGCCATGGCTTTGACACCAGGCATCTGTCTCAGTGAGGCCCTTTTGTAGGATGTCCACATCATTCGGAGTTTCGATTATGGCTGCTAGTTTGCCATCATCTGTGAACTTAGTTAGCCAAAGACCTTCTGTGTTAGCCTGTACTTCAGAGAAGTAGATACCAAACAGGAGAGGACCCAGTATTGAACCCTATGGTACTCCACTTGTCACTGGTCTGAAGTCTGATTTGGAGTCTGCTATTTTCACAGTGTGGGTTCTGTCAGTAAGCTAGTTGGCAACCCATCTTGTGACATAGGGATTTATACCTAATTTAGTGAGTTTATCTATAATTCCAGAGTGGGGGATGGTGTTGAATGCCTTGGCGAGATCTAGATAGGCTGTTTGAACCACCTTACCCTCATCTATGGCTCTGGTGACTGCTTCAAAGAAGTCTATGAGGTTTAGGAGACATGATCTGTCTTTTACAAACCCGAACTGTGTGGGGTCCAGAGTATGGAGATCTCCAATGTCTCTGTTTATGAGTTCCATGATGATACGTTCCATGGCCTTGCAGACCAGGCTAATGGGGCGGTAGTTCCCGGGGTCTGTCGTGGCTCTCCCTTTGTTGAGTGGGATAACCGTCGCAGTGCGCCATTCAATGGGCACACAGCCTGAGGTGACGCTATGACTGAACATGGCACTTAGGTGGGGTGCCAGTTCATTCTGTTGTTTGTGTACAAAGCAGCCTGGGATGGTGTCAGATCCCATGGATGCTGTATTCTTGGCTTTGCAGAGTGAGGTTTTTACCTGCGCAGCCATGATTACAGGAACTTTGCATTCTTCTGGTACACAGATGGGCCCTTTAGAGGGTGGGGGGTGGGGTAAAGTTAGTACTGAACCTAAGGGTGGGGGGGGGGTAAAGTTAGTACTGAACCTATCTGCCAGGATGTTGGCAATATCAGTTGGTTCTGTATATTTAGTGCCATTGTGCTGTAACTCAGAGCAGATCTGAGTGTTGCCATTGCAGACAATCATTTGCATATTTTTATAATGAGGAGATCTTGAGAAAGATTCCATCTCAACCTCTGGCAATTCCTGTCATCACTGTTGGCAAAAGGCTGTTGTGGTTGTGGCAGGATGCTTGTGTGCACTGCACTCACCTTCAGGATGTGGCTTTGCATCCTTTTTATTTAGTTTTATAAATTCCATGGTACATTATTCCAGGTAATGACAATGTTGCTCAGTTATCTTATGCTAATCAACACATCACTATTGCTGAAATTCAGTTGCCAAACAACTGTATTTGAATGGATTTTCTGCAAACCTATAATTACCTTTCCCTACTCAACAGTGTACTCCACAATTCATAGGCTTGTGAATCAAGAAATATGCTATGGCTCCCCCTTTGCATACCAACTATATGCCTGGACTCCTCCAGGTATGCAGCAGCTGTATATGCTGTTCCTCCAAAGACAAAAGTTCCTTTTTGAATAGCAAAGGGGTGGGTAGTAGGAAAAGGGGTTCAAAGCAGTGTGAGCATATGAAAAGAAATGGACAGAAGAGGGCAGGGTATGTGGCCTGGTCATCACACTAGCGCTGTGTGACTATGCAAAATGTACAAGAATCCCAACTATAAAGTCCATAATGCATTGTCATCCCCTTTGGTAAAACTCTGTATCCATGAGCTACCACATAGGTGGTAGTCTACGTAACATCGAAAGTGTGATAAGAGACCTTGGGACACAGGTGGACAGTAATCTCTCCTTTGATAATCACATCGCCACGGTAGTCAGGAAATCATTCTACATGGCACACCTCATCACAAAAGGTTTCTCATCCAGGAAAAAAGAGGTCATTGTTCCCCTCTACTTGTCACTCATTATACCCATTATAGAGTACAATGCCTCTTTTGGTATGTACCTCACAAGACATTTACAACAACAGGAAAGGCCGCAGAAATACCTCACAAAGAGGATCACCGGCCTCAAACAGATGCCCTAAGCAGACTGTCTCAAAAAACTCCAGCTTTACTCTGTCGCATATCACCTACTCAGAGGCAATCTCTGCCTAACATACAAAGCTATGTCAAACCCAGAGCCGTTGGACATGTTCCACTTAAAGAAATCCCAATCCCTCCAAGCTACACGCTCTAGGTACCTAAACCTTGTCACTATAATAAACACAACATGCTGGAGGGATAGATTCCTGTCCCAGAGACTTCCTATACTCTGGAACAAACTAACTATCTATATCAAACAAAGCTTCTCATTAGCACTCTTCAAGAAAAATCTTGATGATTGGATGAGAAACAGGAAAGTCACCCCGGGGATCATCTCTGTGGCTCTGCTCGACAGGGGCACAAGAAAATAATTTTCTTGGGTGGCAAAAGTCAGGGTACCTTTTTGGCCATGCTTATATAGGCCCTAGGGCCAATAGCCTAGTACCTACCTATGAACCATAAAGGGGCAGGTAACATAGTATGGAAAGGGGATCAAAGCACTGCAGGTATTTAAAAAGAAATGGACAGGACCTAAGGCAAGTAAAACATGCACTAACATTCTTGGAGATGCTGTCACAGACTTAGCTAAGCATGCATCATTAAAGTCATGATGTATGCATTTTAAGTGGTTAAAATTCAGCCAAGTGCAAGGGCACTACATGTCTTCAAATACATACTTGAAGCTATTTAGAAATGGTGTACTGTAGCCCAATCTAATAAGCACACTATACCACTGCCTCATCTGTCGCATGACAGAAATACAATGTGACACATGGCTCAAAAGCATTTTTGCAGGGGTGCACCCCTGATGTGGGGAATCTGATCTCACACTCCAGAATCTCTGTCTAAACACACATGTGCATACATATATACCACCTCCATGACTGCAGCAAGTTATAGGAAAAAGAAATACACCTATTTCCTCTTTTCCATGTTACAACTTTGAAGGCAATATTTTGAGAGAGACTGGGATGTAGAGGTACAGTCCCCTACATGTCAGGGGTGCAGGGGAAAACACTCCAGCAAAAAAACATTTAAACAGAAATTCAACTCTGTTTAATATTCTGATATGGTCTAGTTATGCGGCGATTATTTGTAACAGGCCGTGTCATATTATGTTTCAAGATCTCAAAGCAGACCCATAAATGAAATTAAATTAGTAACATGAGCCTTTGAAGAAGAATATATGTTTAGTGATGTGTGCTTTTGTATCTAGAGGCCTTTAATGAAATAATTCAATGTGTTACATCCTTAATTCTATATTAAGTCATACACAACAGAAAAACGATACTCTGCTGGAGCTGGGGGCAACATCATGGAGGCCAATGCAGAATTTGAAAAATCTGTTTTACATCCTTGTATGTAAAGTCATGCTTGACTCAATTCTATTTGAAACTATGGACAGAGCCATCACAAAATCTAATAACCTACTGCATAAAATTAATGCAAGCAGCAATAACTACCAAAACTTTGGAATACATTAAAATTCAAAATAAAGTTAAAAACCTCACTCACAGTATTAAAAAGCAACAATGTTAACTCCATGTGCAACCAGCAGTTACCAACAATGTGATAAAGGCAATCAAACTTCTCAAAAGCCAAAGCGCATAATTCTAACAAAACCTATGAACCTATGCTGAGTATGAATATAACATAAAAAGTGACTATTTATAAAGTGATAGAAAAGTACTTCCACCAGAACCTGTTCTGAAGGAGTGACTACAACACAGAACAAATTCATATCAACCAGAAAGACGAAGTGCTAATAAAGAAGAGGTATCTCTGCTATAAAGAATAAATAGTATTAACTACAGTAGGCAGTGAGCCAGGATATATACAACAACAAAGGCGAAAATGGAAAAATGCTAATTAGAAGTAACAAATGGAAAAGTACTAAGGTAACAATACTGATGGAAGGGAAGTGGACAAAGCACACCAGCAAGGAAAAAAATACTAGAGATTGTGATTTTCCTCTACAAAATAATTTATTAATCACATTAACTGATACTGCAAAAAATAACAGCCTGTCCAAATGATCAGACAAATGCAAGCTCAAAGAAGAGAAATGACCTGGAACATATGCATTATCAAACTGTAGGAACAAGTAAAAACGAAAACAGAGCAGCAATCTGTAAAATTGCCCAATAGAAGATATATGAAGCACAGTTCAAGGATTATCTGCATGAGTCATGATTACAGAATCATGGAAATTTTTCACAGCGAATGTGCTGCAATAGAAACACTGTGTGCCTGTCATAGTGCTAGCGATACTTGGTTAAGAATATGTCATAATAATGCAAGGGAAAAAAAAGCAGAGTGGTTAGGAAATATACTGGTTCTCCTATGTGCTGCAGCTTGTTTAGATGCAATTCATTTTATGCTACTATACTGCTTGCAGACTTTGTTTCTACTTCTAGTGTGAAGTATTGTAGCACTACACAATCTATTGTTAAACAAAAAAACACTTTAAGCACATTCAAAACAACTACAAGGGCACCCATCCATCAGAAATGTTCTTTCCAACTTACAAGGGATACACAGAAAAAGATTCTGTGTTTTAACTGCTTTCACATAGGATTGTGATGCAATACATTAACTACTTTGCTGCCTTTGTCTGATCACATTAATGCTCTCTACCCGTACATTTCTGCAGCCTTTCTCCCTGCTTACAACTGACTTCTTTACACTCTGCCATTTCCACTATCACTCCTATATATTCTCATCCTATCTCTAACACACTAAGACCTTTGTTTGCAAATACTGTATAATATCATTGTTATAATTCCCGAGTTTACACTTGTAATTTCTGTGTACAACTTTACTATGTATCGACATTGTCTTTAACTTGTTTTTAATTACTTTATATGTAATATTGTGGTTCTTTTCTTCCCGGGCCTCCACTGAAAACGGGCTCTTCCTAGGCCCAGTGGACTTTCCCGGTCAACAAATGCAATAAATAAATAAAGAATTGCTGTGATGTAGTCTCCTGTCTGCACAAGAATCGCTGTACCCATTATAAAAAGTGCAGTTGTGTAAAATCTTACCATCTTCACTGCTGCAGTACTCTTTACAGTAGGGATCCCCTGCCAAGGGCAACTCGACATGCAGCCAGTATACAGAAGCCTTTTGGTTGTAAAGGGTACACCGTACGTCACAGGTATACTCCCTTGGTGTAAGGCATAAAGGTGACATCCAGACGTGCCATCCTCAGAAATGAAAAACCCCAGTAGGAACAACAGTCCAAGGACATAAGTAGGTAATAAGCGCATCCAGAAGGAAAAAGGACCAGGGAGAGGAGGGAGGGAACGAATACTGCAACAATGAAGAGAAGGACATCTACTGTTATGATAAGCTTTTACACAACTGTCCTATGTCCTTCCATATTTTATTTATTTATTTTCAATTTGTTGACCGGGATAGTCCGACTGGATTCATGTCCATTTTCAGCAGAGGCCCGGGGAGAAAAACTCCAAGGTAAGCAGATACAATAAAAACAATGAAAACATATTACAAAGATGGTATAGACAAAGAATACATAAGCAAACAAGAATAGGCAAGTTCAACAGCTTAGATCACTGTTGCAGTATTTATTACAATAGGGAGAGTACAAAAGCTCAGGAAGACAACTGCGAGGAGAGGAAGGGCCAGCCTGATCCATCTAGGAAGCTATAAAGAATGGCCCTGGCAAAGCCAGCTCTGGGCCATAGAAATCACATCCAGCTTATAATGCTTAGTAGAGATATGCATAGAAGTCCAGGTTGCTGCCTCAAGAATAGAATTAGTATGCAAACCCTTGAAAAAAGCACCAGAAGAAGCCACAGCCCTAGTGGCATGAGCCTTAACAGAAGAAGGAAGGCTGTTCCTATGAAAAGAATATCAGAAATAAATGGTTTTAGATAGCCAAGAAGAAATGGTTTGCTTGGAAACAGCAAAACCTAAATACCTAGGATGAAAAGAAACAAAAAAGCTGTTCAGATTTACCAAAAGATTTAGTCTTATCCAAATAATATCTGAGTTGTCTATGCAAATCCAAGGGGTGCAAAACCTTCTCACTAGCAGACTGCAGAGAAGGGAAAAAGTGGGCAAATTAAGAGACTGATTAAGAGTCAACTCATTAATCACCTTGGGCATAAAAGTACGATTAGTACAAAGGGACACACTGTCCTTATGGAAAACTAAAAAAGGAGTAAGAGCCATAAGGGCTTGCAGCTCAGACATCCGCCTGGCAGAAGTAAGAGCCAAAAGAAGAACAGTCTTCCAAGAACAATGCTGTAAGGAAGCTGAAGCAGCAGGGCTCAAAAGGAGCCTGAGTCAGTTTTTCTAAAACAAAATTAAGGTCCCAGGAAGGAGGGATAGGTTTCCTGGGAGGTTTAATGTGAAGGACACCTTTAAGAACTGTTTGGTCTCAAATCTAGAGGCTGAAGGGGGAATCAAAGCCAAACAAGCAGAGACAGCTGACAGGTGGGCCTTAACAGAAGAATATGTCAACCCAGAATTGAGAAATTCACACAAGATGCAGAAGATGAGGGATCCAAAGGTGTCTGAGCCAGAAGGAAGTCACCAGCAAGATTCTGGGAGCATCCTGATTTATCTTGAACAGGACTTTCAGAATGACAGGAAGGGGAGGGAAGGTATAAAGCATCATCCCTTCCAAGAAAGAGAGAGGGTTTACACCTTCAGGGTCAGAGGGCATGGCACTCTGGCACAAAACAAAGGAAGTCATTTGTTCAGAGGGGAGGCAAATAAATCTACTTCAGGAGTATGCCACTTGTGGACAATGTCCAGAAACACATCCCTGTGAAGCATCCACTCATGGGATAGTGTTACGGACCTGCTCAGAAAATCTGCCACTATGTTCTGATCTGAAAGAATGTGAACTGCCTGAAGAGTCACCTGATACTGGATAACCAGCTCCCAAATATGAAGGGCTAACCTACAGAGAAGATAAAACCTTGTCCCCTCTTGCTTGTTGACATACCACATCACTGTGGTATTGTCTGTGAGAATCTTGAGGGGCCCTGGAAGAAAAAAAGAATGAAAAGCCTGAAGAGCCAGCAGAAGAGCTCTCATCTGTTTGACACTGATGATGTACTTCTTTTGGCAAAGTGACCAAAGGTTCTGTACCTTCAGAGGGCCAAAGGAGTCACCCATCCCACATCCAAGGCTGCTCTGAAAAGTTCCTGAGAGGGAACTGGAGGTTGAAATGGAAGCTCTGAGTTGAGGGACAACTGAAGAATCCAACACTGAAGTTCCAGCTTAAGGCATGAAGTAGTTGGACTAGAAAATCTAAAGCATGAGAATGTTGAAGCCAAACTGACTTTAGAAACCACTGAAGCTTTCGCATGTGGAGCTTGGCTAAAGGGAGCACTGGAATGGTGGAGGCCATGTAACACAGAGCTCTCAGAAATTCTTTGGCTGTGACAGAAGCCAGAGGAAGAAGGGACTGAAAGAAAGCAATGAAACTTAAGGCCTTGGGAGGAGGTAGGAATGTCAGTATTGGGACAGTCTGGATCCTGCAACACAGAAAAACATGCTCCTGAGTTGGAGTCAGGAATGACTTCTGGAAATTTACAGTAAACCCCAGGCTTTCTAAAACAGCAATAGTAAAGTGTATATGCTGAAGTAAGACATCTTTAGAGGAGACCTGAATAAGTAGGTCGCCCAGGTAGGGAAAGACCTGTATCCCCCCTTAGCCTGCAGAAAGCAATCACAGGAGCGAGGCATTTGGTGACGACCCTTGGGGCAGTACAGAGGCCAAAGGGCAAAGCAGAAAATTGAAAATGTCAGGAAGCAACAGAGAAACATAAAAACTTCCCGAAAAGAGGGTGAATAGGACTGTGTAAATAAGCATCCTTGAGATCCAGGGAAACTAGAAAAGCCTGAGGAAGTAGTATAAGAAGCAAGGTTTGAAGGGATAGCATCCAAAAGGAAGAGACCTTCAAAAAGGTGTTTAGCTGAGAAAGATCCAGAATACCTAAAACCTCTTCTCTCTCTGAACTTCTTGAATTGTTCCTTGAACCAACAGGTCTTGAAGCACCTCTGGAAAAATGGGCAGTTGTTCCTGAGGAAGCTGAAAAATGCCCAAAAAGTGGGGAAAAGCCTTCCAAACCATGTAATAACCTTGGTGATTTATGGAAAGAACCCAGGAGTCTTGGGTGACCTTTACCCAAATAGGAAGGGACAGGGAAAGACGCACCGAAAGAGGAATGTGACTGAGAAGAAAAGGATAGTCAGACAGCACCTGGTTTGTCAGGAAAAGGAGGCTTCTGAGTAGGAGGAGTTTGGGTAACTTTAGCAAGGGAGCCCTTCTACCACCCTTTTTACTTATGGGGAGGGTGAGACTGTCTATAAACGAAGGCAGGTTTACTAGGATAATTACAATGAAACCTGGCCACAAGGGGAAACAAAAATATGCTTCAACTCCTGCAAGGCCTTGCCCTTTTCTTGCAGGAAGGCTTGAGACAGAACAGCCAAAACATACCTAGTCATATATGTCGGATAGTTAACAGCTGTAAAGGCTAGGGTAGCAGAAGAGATCGATATCACATCATCAAAAGCGCAAAACATCGCATGCCTCTTCATTGATCCCTATTCAAACTCTGAATCCGAATGATCGTTTCTGCAAAGTTTTTCCTACGATAAGTAACCAATGGGCCAACCTACCGACCGCATCAAAAAAGGCAAAATTTAAAACCCACCCTGGTGGAGCTGCACCCCCCACACCCTCCCTAACTAAATATTCCAACTCCAAGATCGCATTACAGTGGGGAAAAGAGGAAATCTCTGATGATGGCCCACTGGTTACTTACTGTGGGAAAAACTTTGAAGAAAGAATCATTCGACGGATTCAGAGTTCAATGCATAGGGATCGATGAAAAAGCATTCAATGTTTTGCACTTTCGACGATGTGATATACACCCAGCAGAAGTACACACCCAGTCCCTCCATGATTCTGTTATCCTTATCTGATGGCAGCAATTTAGTGGAAGGCAGCAACTTAGAAGGCTTATCAGAAGATACAGATACCACAGACGAGGTCAGCAGAAGGACACTTATAAATAAACTTGCAGTCCTCAGGCATTTTATAAAACATGTCAGTTTTTTTGGAAGCAGAGGGATGGGAGACATGAGCCTGAGAAGCAGTGGAAAAAGACTCCAGTAAGGCTGCAAGAACAGGAGGAAAAGCAGAGGGTCTAAAAGACTACATTTGTAGAAGATCATAGTACTTCTTCTGAATATCAGACACCAGAGCACAGAGCCATTTGAAAAATTCAATCATTCTGGAAACAGTATCACCAAATGAAATGTCCTCAAAAGGAAAGTCAGGACTGGCACTCTTCTTCCTCAAAACCATAGTCAAGTGGCAAAGGAATCTGGGAGAAATAAGTCAGGGACTCTGTTAGAATCAGCAGCATTCGCCTCAGAAACTCCTGCTCCCTGGGTCTCTTTAGACGGGTAGAAGACCAATGGGGAGCAAGAACAGAAACACCCCATAGAGGCTTGAGACCCATAAAGGAAGTAAATAGGCCTTAACAGAAACTTTGCCATTCACTCTGAGGATCTTTTTGAGCAGGAGAAATAGGTATAGTTTGTTGCTTCTTTCTGAGTGGACGTCAGCCTTGAAACATTTTGGGGGCTCTGACCCCTGACAACACTTAATAATGATAGTTGGAACCTCTTCCCTTGCTAAAATCTGAGGAACACCCCTTGACCCTTCCGTAATAACTAGCCATGGTTCCCCCTGTATATCTGTGATGGATGTATGCAATACCTCCATGGATGTGTGTGGCATCTGGTCCATGCTGGCCTCCAAAGCAGTCGAGGCAAAGGAATGAGAAAGGAACCAGACGATCCTCCAGGTTTTCACCAGCCTGAAAAGAGACGTCCAGTGGAGGAGGTAAAGCTGAAGAATCAGACTGGAATTTCTTAGCCTACTTCTTCGCAGATGGCTGGCCCTCGGGCCAGGAATCCTTCCATGGTATCCTTACTCAACAATTTAAGTTGTTGGTTCTCTAGATAAATCACAAGTGAAGAAAGTCGACTCCACAAAGTCTTAGGAAAAAAGAGCTGACAAATCTTACAAGATGTACGGTTGTGGGAAGCGCCTAAACAACAAACAGGGATCATGACAATTTTATGGGGAAATGGTCTCCTGCACCGGCATTTCTCCTTTCTAGATGACATGAAACCCAACAACCAGTAACAAGGCAAACATAAGATAATAAAACCAAAAACCCCAACTGGGCACTTATCTGAAAGCACTAGAAACCAGCAAATGATCGAACATTCAGACCGATGATTAAAGATAGCGTTTGGTCTGGCAGCAAAGAAGTTCTGAGGATGGTACACCTAGATGTCACACATTTATGCCCTACATCATGCATGAGGAGCATACATGTGACGTACAGTGTACCCTTTACAATCAAAAGGCTTTGGTATACTGGCCAAACGTCAGGCTGCCCTTGGCAGGGGATCCCTATTTTAAAGAATACTGCAACAGTGATATTGAAGGACATCTACTACTTCTACAAGCACAATGGAATTTTCCTACAACTGTTACGTAAACCATAAAGTGAATGATTGTAAAAACCCTGACCTAAGAGGAAACAGATAAGCAATAAGACTGCACCCCTTATTTTCTTCTCTAATACTAGCATGCACTATGTATTTATGTGTATACATATCGCATTTAACAAGTTCTCTTCTATAAGAAGGTCACCATTAAACAAACATTAAAATACATACATGCAAGCTTTCTAGTAAGTGAAGGCTGTCTAAGACATTCCTTAATCCATTACTGGTTGCATTTTGATCCTTACATAATGCAGCCTCTCTCTCTGTCTCCCCCCACCCTCCAACCCTATTTATTCTTCTACCTGAAATCAAGTAATTTATTAAATCCTAGTACTATATAATCTCTTTGAGAGTTGTCTTTATAATGTTGCCTACGTCACATGTATGCTCCTCATGCATGACATAGGGCATAAAGGTGTGACATCTAGGTGTACCATCCTCAGAATGTCTCTCCATAGGCACTTTCTCCAGATACTCAAGTTTTCTCTCACACATACAAAACACTTGCTGCATATGTTAACTGGCTACACTAATAAAATTAAAGTTATGTACTTACCATAACACTGGATCAGTGCTGTCTTCTTCCTTTCAGCTCACCCTAAAGGTTATCAAATCCAATCGGTTCCAACCATGGCACTTTTCAAGCTCTTGGATGCAGGTCTCGGGCTCCTCCCCTACCCATAATTCCTTCTTGTCCCTAAAATACCTCAGATCGAATTTGCCAATGTGTATCTAATATATTATTGAAAAGGTGCAAATAAAATGTAACATCATACCAGTAATGAGAAAGGAAAGAAGTCAGCTCAAGGCTGAACACATAAGGCCCTGGACAGGTCCAACTAAACAGTCGGCTGCCAAAGGATGACAATTTAGGTAAGGGTGATGGAGGGAGGGAGGTTGACAGACAGAAGACGAAACACAGATCTAGCGTTATGGTACTGTTGTCTTTTCCATCCAACTGAACATATGAAACAGATTCCCCAGCTACTAGAACTCCAGGGTGGTCTCGTGGAAGGATATTCTAAAGAGTGGTAGTGCCAAAGGATGCACAGGACCTAGAATGCATATCCAGCTTACAGTGAGATACAAAGGTTTGAAGAATAGAACAAGTAGCTGCCACACAAATCTCATCTATGGGAATTCTAGCAAAATAAGCAGTGGAGGGTGCCACTGCTTTAGTTGAATGAGCCTTAGGTTTACGTTGAACAGACGATCCATTTTCTTTATAGGCAAATGTAATGCAATCAGAGAGGTACCTGGACAGGGTGAATTAAAAATGCCTTGTCATAACTTAGCCTTTGGGAAGGAAATAAAAAGTTGATCTGTTTTTCTGATTCCTTTGGTACAATGCATAAAATCTCAATTGACTGTATATTCAGCTTTGTTAGAAAGTTCAGAATGAAAACTTGTAGGTTAATCATCTGGTTAAGTGAAACTTCCAAAGCCACTTTGGGAAGAAAATTCAGATAAGTCCAACTAAAGCCACTTTGGGAAAAAAAATTCAGGTTAGTCCAAAAGGACACTTTATCTTTGTGAAAAACTAAGTAGGGAGGTTTGCAAGATTAGGCTTGAATTTCCAAAATTCTTCTGTCATAAGTGACTTCCACTAAGAAGATAGTTTTCCAAGACAAGAATTTCAGATCTGCTGCTGCTTCAAAAGGTGATCTGGTTAGAGCCTGAGGCAACAAGGTAATATATCCCAAGGAGGGACTGGGTCTCAGATAGAGGTCTGAATAAAACAGTTCTTTTTAAGAAAGCCTTACAGAGTTTCAAGGATGCAATAGGATTCCAGGTTTCCCAAACGTAAAAACTGGATAGGGCTGCTAGCTCAACCGTAATTCTTGAAAAAACAGGTGGCTTCCAGGAATAAACCCACTAGAAAATCCAAAGGAGAGGCGAGAGGTGCTGAGAAAGGATCTAAGCCTTTGAAAGAAGCCCAAACAGCAAATCTTTTCCATTTACTTCTGTAAACATTTCTTGTGTTTGAAAGGGGTGAGATAGAAGGTCTGGAAGAAGATCCTCCACTTATGGAGGGTGTTTTAGATGGGGCCAAAGGAAAGTGAACCAAACCTGTCAGGGACAGAAATGAGAATTCCTGTTGCCTCACACCTGATTTGCTTCCTACAGAAATTTGTTTTTTTTTATGGGAAAAGGTTGAAAGGCATAGAGGAGACCTGTGGCCCAACTATGGACAACAGCATTCCTATGTGACTGTTCCTCTACGGGGATTACGACAAAGTAGCTGCTGCACTTGGTGTTCAGGTGAGAAGTGAAATGGTTGCAGCAAGAGTGGTTCCAGTGACTGAAAATCATAGTCACCACTGACTGACTAAGTGACCACTCATGAGGCAGAAGAACAGACCCACTCTGTCTGTCCATCAAGACCATGGATCTCCCCGGAATGTGTTTTGCAGCTTGAAAGCATTGAGAAGACAGTGCACACTGCCATACTCTCATGGCTTCCCTACATAATTGGTATGGACAGGTTCCCCCTTACTTGCTGATGTACCACATTACCACCATGTTGTCCATCTTGATGGAAATCACACCTTTTGTGTCAGAATCTTGAAAGACCTGCAAAGCTAGGAGGACCTCCCTCATCTCCAAGACACAGATCTGAAGACCGTCCTCTGTTGTGGATCATGTGCCATAGACCATCTGCCCTTTGAAATGCCCTACCCTAGAAGGGAGGCAACCACAGTCACAGTGGCCATAGCAGGTGAATGGTTGGCCCCAGGAAACAAGACAGGCGGTCAACCACCACAGAACATGATGCTTGCATACTGGAAATTAAAAAGGTTGAAATAAAATTGACCACTGAACATAAAGGGTCCACTGCAGTCAAGCTCATGTAATATCTTACTTGTGGAACCAATGTAATTGATGCTGTCACTGACCCCAGCAGTCAAAGAAATTGCCTTGCAGGGGAGCTGGAAGAAGACAGGACTTTGGAAGCTTGAGGAATGACAGAAAGGATTACTGATTCAGGGTGTTCAACTATTTGAGATGTTGTGTCTATGAATTCTGTTGTTTGTGTCTGTGTCAGCTGTCTTTTCTTAAGTTTTATTGGACTGCTTAAGTAGTGAAAGGATTGGAACAAGAAGTCCCTGAATTGGATTAGTAGATATCTGGTGAGAAAGGTAAGGTGCCAATTGTCTACAAAGGGGGAAACCCAGAATCCTTGCAATCTTAGGTAAACTGCCTGGCCCAAAGCAGAAAGCAGAAAAACCTTCCAGATTGCTTTATTATCTTTACATGGTAGTAAGCAACTTGAAGGTTTATTCAGCATATCCAGTCATCCTTCTTCAGAAGAGGTAGAATGGACTGCACTGTGACCATTTAGAACTTTGTCTGCTTCACAAACTGATTTTATGACTGAAGTCCAGAACAGGCCTGAGGTCCCCTGTCTTTTTCAGAACCACAAAGAAACTTGAACAGACTCCAGATCCTCACTGGTGTGGTGGGACCTACTGGGTTGACTCACTTTTCTAGCAGCTTTGACACTTCAGCTGTCATTAATTCCCTGTGACTGGATGGGATTTTCTTTTTGTTTGCTGGGGGGATAGCAAAGGGAATAACATAGCCGTTAGTGATTATTTTCTGCATCCAAGATTCTTGAGTGATGGCTAGCCAATTGTTAGGATGCAGAGCAAAGCACCCACACACTGGCTCCAAAGTGCATCAGTCAGGCAACCATTCGGAAGCACTGGAAAGGTTTCTCAGTAAAGGGGCATCAAAACTCTTGATTCTGCTGTCCGTCTCTGCCTCTTGGGCAAAGTCCATTTAAGTTATTTCCTCCGCTGTCTAGGGGAGCTAAGTGACCAAAAGTGCCCTGGGCAAAATTCTGGGATTTACAAAACCAAATGTTCTTTACACCCTTTTGGTTCCAAGAAAAGTCCACTGGGGGGGGGGGGGGATTTAAAATCTACGTCTATGGCCAACATAGTCTTGCTCTCCTGCTCACTTCTGGTGAGGATCTATTTTACCTTGGGGTCAAATAGTGCTGCCCCAATAAAGGGTGTGTTTATGAAGGACATCCTAAAGTTCTCTGCACAATCAGAGAGATGCATCCAGGCACAGTAATGAACAGCAATCCCAGTACCAGCTCCTCTCACAGTGCCATCCACTGCTTTGGAAAGTACGCGCATCGGTACATTACACATGGACCGCAGGGTAGACAGCTGTGACCCTACAGTTTTCTGAATGTCCGCAGGCAAATTACCAGAGAAGGATTTAGAAAGTTCCCTAGTCAAAATACTCTGAAATCAAGTCATGTGAATCAGGTAGTTCAGCACTTGAACAGCAGCTTAAATCTGCTTTCCAAATCTGTCCAAAACCCTTGACTCCCTGTTAGGGGGATGACCAGAGGTGTTCTCCTCAGAAAGCTCCATCTTACTGGCTGCAGCTACCATCATAGCATCTACTGGGGGACCCTTGCTCCAATATGACCTATTTCTTTGGGACACGAGAATTTTATCACATTTTCAGGGGATTGATTGGCCCACTGTAAGCCCAAATCAATGAGCTCATCATCAGGCAGGACCACCAATGCAGTAGATGAGCCAGCCCTAAAAGCCTCAAGGAATACAGACTCCTCTTGGGAAGGTGTTTTAGATGATCAGTTCTCCATCTGCTTCAAGAATTCTAGGAACTCTCTGAGGGAGACATTTTCTAGCGGGAACCTTGGGCAACTGTCACTTTCTTCAAAGTCGGTATCTAGGGTGAGTGACTCCTGACAGGAGTCTAAATGCCTCCTTTTGCAAGGTCACTTCCTGTGATTTTTCTTTGGCAGGGTGTTCCAGAGAAGGTTTGGAATTAGAAAGAGAACTCATCAACTGAGGACCCCACAGGCTAACTGAAGTTGGCTGCTCTAAATGGACAGATGTGTGGCAGGTACTGCAAGATCCAGGGTAAATCATGATGGTGCCAAGTGCATGTGAGGAACCTCCTCTCCAGATCTGGAGATGGACATTTCACAGGCTTCAAATGCTGAAGCCAAGATCAGTACTGCAGATGACCTCTCAAGACCCAAAGACTATAAGGAAGGAACATGCCTTGCCCCCACCCAATTCCGCTCCAAAGCCAACATCACAGCAAAGCTGTTTAAGGTTGAAGCATCCAGAGTTAGAGACAGCTCCATTAGCTTCTGAGTTGAACTCAACCTCCAACCTTCGGTCCTGAACCTTTGGCTCAGAGATCTTTTGAAATTCAATGTCTCCAGAGTTGAAAGGGAAAGGGCAACATTTGGAGTCAAAACAGAAAATGCACCTGGCTCCAACAAGGCTCTTTCACAGGCATCACTCACATCAGTAGACACCAGATACAAAGGTCAGACCAGAAAAAGAGTTACCTAGAAGGGAGCTGACTGGACCAGAAACAGGAGACTCCAGAGGGGGAAGCCATGAGGACCCCATCCTATCTGCTTCCAAAGAAATGTCCTCATCATCCTATTGATTTCATAATGGCTTCTCGATGAATGAAAGGACCTGCATGAAGAGGCCATGGAAGGTGATCTGGGGGATCAATGTCTTTCCAGGAGTACAGGGGAGTGGAGCCAAGGACTGGTCAGTACCAGAAAGAAACAGCATGTAGGAGATGGTCTTTAGACCCAAACTTGTTCCTGTTCTGATATCTGATCCAAGAGCCTAAGATTCTTTGGGGCCAGGTCCAATTGGGGGATGGATCCAGAGACCTCTTTCTAGGTTGCTCTTTTGCTTTTTTTCTTTCTCTTTACTCTTCTCACTCTCTTTTTTTCCTTGGTTAGACTTATCCATTTTCCTGGAAGAAGGAGAAACTGAACTGGAAACCAAAGGGGTCAATTCTCCCACTTGGACAGGGAGAAAACCCTTGAGAGTAAGCTTAATCCTTTGGTCCAGAAGAGCCCTGGCCTTGAAGAAGGCACAGGACTCACATTCAACATTTAAATGGCCTGCCCCCAAACAGTAAACGCACAAATCATGAGGATCTTGTGCTCAAAGGCACTACAATTTTTGAAGGCAGAGACCTTTCAGAAATCTCAGATGAGAGGGGAGCAAACACACACAGAATTACAATATTCTACACTATACTATACAGTAACAATTAATGACACTAACTAGAAGATAAAGACTGCAAAAAGGTACAAAAATGCGGTTAAAATAACAAAGAAAACAGTTGTTTTGGTTTTGCTTGTTTCTACACGTAAGGGAGAGAGGTGGTAAGAAAAAACTTCCAGAAGAAGATTTTTTTTTTAAAAAAGGGCACAAAAGTACCTTGAAATGGGAAGGAGTTGTTAACTACAGAGCCCATAAATAGTATCTCTAAGAAAAGGCTTAAGCCCTGACAAAAATTAGGACTTACCTGAAAATGAGCACTGAGCCCTTTTGGGTCACATCTTGGCCATAAAGGCAGCAAACAAGATCTGGGGTTTTGTAGGTACAAGAAAGAATTATGGGTAAAGGAAAGGCTGACCCTGAATCCAAGAGCTTGAAAAAGGACCTAAGGTTGAGTTCGTTCAGATCTGATAACTCGTACATTGAGTCGGACGGAAGGTTTATATTGTGAGCCTTTTCTACCCTATTAAGGAATGCTGAATTAAGTGGAAATATTCCTGTTAATAAAAAAATAAAATAAAATAAATATGTTAAATTCCATACTCTGAAGTAAATTATTCAAAACAAACACTTCTGCATTATATATGTATACCTATTTTTCATTCTTCACTTTTTGCATTATATATGTATACCCATTTCTCATTCTCTACTTTTATATACACCAGGGAAAGTCTCTTACTCTGACAGCAAGTCTTTTAGAATCTGGTTCCTGGTTTAAGTCCATTTACAGGTAGACCTTACATCAAAGTAAGTTACTTACATGGAGAATATGTTTTTTAGAATCAGGGCAGGCTAACACAGGAGTAAGTCACCTATATTGACATCAGGTCTTTTGGAATATGGTCTGTTGTCTCTGGTCCAAAAGTATCACCTCAAATGTGAAACTGAGCTTGTGCAACCTGGATCCAAATCATGCCTTATGAAAAATGATTGTGAAATGAGACAAATGGAACTGAACAACAGCAAGCAAACATTTGACAGAACAGGTTACTAAAATGACTGCTCTGAATATGTTCATATAAAAAAACCGTATAGCTAGAAAGCTACAACATGTCACAATAAGGGGAGAGGAATCTACTCAATCTTTTAAAGCCTACTCCTATACTGACCTCATGAGCAAGTTATTCATGAAGTTTTCAAAGTATTGGTGGGAATGGAAGTAGGCTGCCAGATCTTTCTTCCATATCACACATGCACAAACACACCTACAGACAATAGACCTAATCCATGTCTTTAGAATGTGGGACTCTAGTGGAAAGAATACAGAGCACCTTGACAAAACTCACATGACATGCAGCCTCCTTACAGAAGGCACCACAGCCAAGATCCTAAAGCAGAACCTCTTGCTTTCAGGCAGCAATGAATACTTGTTGGGCCACTCTGCTGCCCCATTTTGCATCAAAAATAAAGTACAGACGAATCGCATTTACTTACTGTGTAAGCCCACAAGACATACAGTCCATTTTCGAGGGTAAACAGGGAGCAAAGTCTGGTTAAGCAAGTTGGTTGGAGTCATACAGTAGGCAAATGCATGCTGTAGGAATTAATCCCAACAAAGAACCAGAGTCTAGGTCTAGCAGCATACAATCTTAACCCCATTCTAACAAAAAAAAAAAAAAAAAAAAAAAAAAAACATATGTCCACTTTGTAACTGGGGTAAGATGCATGGGGTATCTTTTAAATGATCGAAGACTCATTCTTGTGAATGCGTCTTGATCGAACTTGAAAGCACGAAAAGGCAAAATAGTGAAACAGCATATAAGCAAATTCTTTCCCTGGGAAAGAAATTGCTTGGCCACTTCTGTTACTTTGCCGTTTTCATGACTGTAGTGCGATCTCGGAGTTGGTATATTTAAGTAGGGGGTAGGAGGCGAAGCCCCCCATATTGAGGGGGGTGTGGGTGGCGAAGCCCCCCACATTACTATGTGAGGTTTTAAATTTTTATTTTTTGTTTTGTGGAACAGCGATTTTTTTTTCCCCTTGGAAAAAATCACTGTTCTAAGCGTTCGAGATTGTAAGCTTTCGTTTACATGGGTTTGATAAATCATCGTTCGCTTTTTTAAGCATTCGATGATTTAACACAGACCCAGATGCATGGGTGTCTGAATGGTACAAACCTTAATGCACCCCCAGGCCTCACATCTAACAGCGTCTCTGAGCATGAGAGAAAATGTGTACCGCGCATACATTCTTGTGCCTTATATGGATACCTGTTTCTCTGTTGTCGCATTGTTTTCTCAACAGAGTGCATTTACGGACATTAGGTAGAATGCAGGCTTAGTCAAGTAGATATTTTGCTAACATGCGAATCCAGAGTCAGGAAGCACTATTAGGCAAACTGTTTTGTTTGCAATTTGAATGCTGTAATTGTCAGATTTCCAAAACTGATGGCATTTTGTTTGTACATGCGCAAGTTTCTGGAGCTTAGGGTTAGAAAGGGCTGGGGTAGGGGACAGATTTAGTGACTTGCATGTTTGATTTTGTCTGTTGTGTATGTGTAAGCAGAAGGTAAATGTGTACACATGCAAGTGTTTGCAGCTTAGGGTTGGAATTAGGGCTTGGTGATGTGATTTTAGTGTTGCAAATGTGCATGTGTTTGTGTGTATGTCTTGAGTAGTGGTAATATTATAGAAAAGGGTTTTTGTAAAGTAAGGTGACAATGCACCTTTACACCACTTGGCTAATGTGTGCTACCCCTAATCATGTTCCTGCTCCTTACCCTGTACCTTGCCTTACAAAAACCTTTTCCATACCACTACCACAATCTAGACCAGGGGTGTCCAACAGGTGGCACTAGGGCCACAATCCAGCCCACTGAGGCATTTTATCTGTCCCTCTGTATGTCCTATAACAAACTGTTTCGATAAGACAGATAAATGTTAGACATGGTAATGTGGCCCCCAAACTTTGCCAAACATGGTAAGTGACCCCTTAGCCAAAAAGGTTGGACACCCCTGATTTAGACATACTTGGTCATACAACCATAGGTTGGACAGAAAAGTCAAACTGCAATTTATTTGATGGCGTGCCCAGGAGTGTAAATATTTCACATACACTCTTTGTGTTAAGCAATTGGAAGAGTAATGAAAAGTAAGGTTTGTTTCCTTTTTCGATAACACGTTTTTCCATATTTTTTTCAAGTCAGCTTGGTTTTCAACTTGTTGGCATCAATATGTTATACATCAATGTTTACACAGTTTGATATGTCATATATCCATTACACGCCCACACACATTTTATATATATATATATATATATATATATATATATATATATATATATATATTTATAATGTATAAATCTACTTGTCTACACACAAACGTCTTACTGATGCAATGTACTTTATAACAAGTCTATCTTCTGTATTTGAGCCTCATTTAGTCATTTACTATGCTGCATTTTTTCCCAAAACTAGTGTTAATGGTAAATTTCTGCACAATCTGGTTCTATACTATGTAGTGGGATTGCAGTAGCAGTACTGTAAATTCTGCTCTGGGACTGGTGTGCCACTGCTTTTACATCTGTTTGCATTCCAGTTTTGCTTGCAGTCTCTTCCACGTTACTTATCATTTACTCATGTAAAGTCATCAGTGTCCTTCCACGTTACTTATTTACTCATGTAAAGTTGTCATCAGTGTCCTTCCACGTTACTTATCATTTACTCATGTAAAGTTGTCATCAGTGTCCTTCCACGTTACTTATCATTTATTCATGTAAAGTTGTCTATCAGTGCCTTTCTGTTTAATTTGCTACTGTTTTCCCCAGTTCTTTGTGTCTGGTCCTGCCTCAATGAGACATAAAATTTAAAGTTTCTGAAATACTAACCTACCTGGATTCCATGACCTGTAGTTCAGAGTCACAGAACTTGAACTCCAATATTGGCTTTATTTGGCTGGATCCTCTAGTTACTCAGCTTTTTGCACCTTGTAGTTTTAAAAGGTTGCATCTCTGGCTTCTGCCCCTTATGGTAATCTGACAAAGTCCCTCCCTTCCCTCTTTCAATACTATTAACTGTTGTGTA
Source organism: Protopterus annectens (assembly GCF_019279795.1). Classification (NCBI taxonomy): domain Eukaryota; kingdom Metazoa; phylum Chordata; order Ceratodontiformes; family Protopteridae; genus Protopterus; species Protopterus annectens. The sequence continues at coordinate 826,559,524 of NC_056743.1, read as the reverse complement.
AGACATTTAAGTACTTTTCCCACTCACTGCTTTCCTCAGATGCACAAGACTGAGGGCCCACCCAGCAAACCAGTACTGCTCTTGAGTAAACGCTTCTCACTACAAATTGTCTACTGCTCATTTTCACAAGCTCGCAACTGCTTGGCACCCTCACCGCACTCAGAGAGGGTCCTGAATTAAACTTGTTCCATTCTTGGCAGATAACAGATTTATTATCTGGTTTGCACTTAATTGTTTTAGAGCACTACTGCAATATTTTGCTTTATTTTCTGATTTTGCACTTTAAATCATTTTAAATGAACACAATACTTGAAATCGCCTTTTCCAGGTAGTTTGTTTCAGTTGTTTTGTGGTAGTTTTTCACTCTCAAACAAGCTTTTTGTGTTTTTACATTAAGAGGACTGAGATATTTCACCAAGTGGCAGCAGGTGGTGGACTGGTCTAAGTTGTGAAACACATAAGACAGACGTAAGCTCAGTCACTTTGTTGACCAGAGGGCACAGAAGTCAGTTTCCTGTGTTTTAAGTGCCTGTATAAATTTGGAGAGTTTGCACACCACATCTCGTCACATAACAGTGGTCAGTAGTACCCTGTACAGATGCAAACACACAGAAACCAAATTATCCCTACAAAACCACCTCTTAAGCTATACCAGTAACTCAGCAGGTGTAGAGCAACTACTCTGCACGCCGAGCAGCGCTGGCACTTGAATTTAGTATCATATAGCCTAGTCTAGTCTCTAGTCCCAAAAGCACTCAGTCATACCTCTATTAACTCCTCATGTCCTGCAGTCTTTTAGCTCATACAGTAAAGATCCTGACAGGGATATGCACTTTCCCAATTTCTCTGTGGTCAGTTGGGTGGATATGGGTATCTTGAGACAATGTGACAACAGTCTAATGCTCCCCAACAATTTAATGCTCAAAGAAATGAATACAGTTTGTGAAAAGGGCATATGCACACTGTCCCTGGAAGCAAAACTCTCGCATATAAACACTATAAGAATAATCTAGTTGTCAGAAAAACACACGCTCACCCACTACACACAGTACTCACTCCACACATAGATCTTCTTAAGGTGAGGCATTTACATGTAATCTTCCCAAACCTCAAAGGCCTCCCAGCCTCCCAGACATTCCACCTGCAAAAATTATCCTCAGCAAACCCGGAAGCACTGAACAGAAACACCACATAGCACATACAGCCACACTCACTGGAGCCTCTACTACCAAGAACAAAAGGGAAGCTAATACACTAAAAAACATACAAGCCAGCAAGTGTTGGCAAGTGCCAAATACGAAAATATTTATTAACATAGGAAGGACCAATCCCCCTATGAATCTGATGTTACAAAAACAGTCAAACCGGTTTCGGCTCCACAGAGCCTTCTTCAGTGAAATTCAAATAGTAAAAAGATAAAGTATCAGTGCAAATACATTTATATAGTAGAAACTCACATAAGGACCAATCAACAAGCTTCATTCAAAATTGGTCATTAAGACCCGGTGGAAACAAAGCTCCAAGTTTTATAATCCATTTTCTCTCCTTGGAGCAAAGTAATTCATGCCAATAATGTTTATTTTTACATCTGCCCTTAATGCAGTCAATAGTAACAAATTTAAAAGAAGCTGATGCATGTTTTAAACTATGTTTATATAATGCATTGCTAATGCGTTTGTTCTTAATATCACTCAAATGTTCACAAATTCTGAGACGAAAAGCCCTAGAGGTCTGTCCAACATAGAAAGCAGAACAAGTGCAGGTCACCAAATAGATGACCCACTCAGTGTTGCAGTTGGCCCAAAATTTAATATCAAAGACCTCAGAGGTGTTTCTGCTACTAAATTCCTTAGTATGTGAAACACGAGTACAAAATGAACAATGTCCACATGGAATGCACCCTACAACTGGTTTGCCTGTAAGAGACAACTGGGTGGAAGCAAAAGAATCAAGACCAACCCTCTTGTAATGACTAAATTTGGAACCAATAGTCTGTCCCCTTCTAAATGAAAAAGAACATCTGTCTTGAAGAAAAGAATCCAATTTCTGATCCACCTTTAGCACATTCCAATGTCTGTGTATAAATATACATATATATAAATATAAATGGACAGACCTCTAGGGCTTTTCGTCTCAGAATTTGTGAACATTTGAGTGATATTAAGAACAAACGCATTAGCAATGCATTATATAAACATAGTTTAAAACATGCATCAGCTTCTTTTAAATTTGTTGCTATTGACTGCATTAAGGGCAGATGTAAAGATAAACATTATTGGCATGAATTACTTTGCTCCAAGGAGAGAAAATGGATTATAAAACTTGGAGCTTTGTTTCCACCTGGTCTTAATGACCAATTTTGAATGAAGCTTGTTGATTGGTCCTTATGTGAGTTTCTACTATATAAATGTATTTGCACTGATACTTTATCTTTTTACTATTTGAATTTCACTGAAGAAGGCTCTGTGGAGCCGAAACCGGTTTGACTGTTTTTGTAACATCAGATTCATAGGGGGATTGGTCCTTCCTATGTTAATAAATATTTTCGTATTTGGCACTTGCCAACACTTGCTGGCTTGTATGTTTTTTTGGACTTTGCCTGTTTTGCCGTGCATTGGTTCCACGGGCACCTGCTTTGTGTATAAAGCTAATACACTACCCAGGACATAAATCATAGGGGACTCCATTGAATCACACAGTGATGCCCCACTCACCAGGCTTAACAAGGAAAAAATAATAGTTGCCTATAAGGGACCAAAACCCACAAGTTATGCGCGCATTCAAGTCACTGCACAATAGGAACCACTATTGACACAGTCATAGTCCACATAGGTGTAAATGACTGGAGACGTACCTTCCTAGACTACAAGAGAAGAGATATCAAGGAACTCTCAAACTGTGTTACAGGCTGGCATGTGTCTACCATTTTGTTTAACATCTTTATTGAATCATCACTTAAGACATAGGCAAACATATATTTAAATAAAAGAAAACCCACCATGGTAACATGTTCAAGGTTACAAACATTATACACTACATATATTCTTTTATACAATTATCAGTCCAACGTTACATAAATTGTTCAATTTATGGCTTCCTTAAACCTCACTCCTCCTCCAAAACATTATTCTGCATGTATTGTTCCATCAATTTCCATTTTTATTATATAATTTGCTCCCACCCTTTTTCTAAAGATTCCACTTCCAGTTATGTTATCTCTGTCAAAATATTCACTGCTTCAAATATAGTTAGTTTACACCGATTTCCATTTTCTAATGAGTGCTTTTTGGGAAGCCACCAAAATTAAATTTAACAAGGCCTGACTATGTCTACGCAATCCATATTCTGTATCCCAGCTCAAAAAATTATTTCCTTAGTTACACCAATTTGCACACCCAATATTTCTGACAGAATAGTCTCCCAAATCATTACACTCCCAAAATATATGTTCCCAGTTACCTCTTTCTTCCTCATCACACCTCCAACATTTGCCATCTACAGGGGGAAAATTTCTTTGTGGAGTTTGCTTGGGGTAGCAAAATACATATGCAAACACATCCAAGCAAAAATCTTAAATTTTCTAGACTTTGTTGCATATTTGGGAACCACACATATCGTCCCATTGTCTCCTTGTGAATATTGTATCCAATCTCTCTTTGCAATCTTTTCTAACCTCCTCTGATTGATTCCTGTAGTTATTGCAGAATATTTTATATGCCATAATAATTATCCTCTTTTTAACAGCAACTTCTGTTCTGGACTCAACTAAAAATTCTACCAGAGCAGGTCTTTCACTTGGGATTTACCTACCCCTTTCTCTTTGCCTGTACCCTGATATCAATCCCTGATAAGGTAGGCAGTTTCAAGCTTGCAGTCCAAATGTCTTCTTGGCCTGTTCCCACTCTATTACCTTTCCCTGTCTCATTTTTTGCTCCCAAAACCTTGGTTCCTTTGCCAGTTTTCTTCAGTGAATTCCAGCCCCCGCCTTGTCTATTCTCTGCACCCCTAATTGCAATCATCCCTATCGACAGAATATCCTTTTTTCCATTCTTCTGTTTATTTCTAGAATACTTTTTGGGTACTTGATGAATATTATATTCTACATTGCTGTTGTTATTCTGCTTAAGATTCTGCATCCAAAATTCCACTCTCCTTATTTCTTGAATTTCTCCCCTCCGTCATAATCATCCCTTTCCACTTTGAATTATAGTTTCCTGCTTGTGTTATGTATATGAGCCTTAACTATGTAGCTCTAAAATATTCCTTTAAATCAGGTAATCCTAAACCATGTCATCTTGGATGTATCAATGTATCCCACTTGAAAATTGCCCTCTTTCCCTCCAAAATAAAATCCTTCAACTCTATTACTGTTCACAACTTCTCCTCTGGTTGATAAAAATGTGCCTGAAGGGACTATTTACATTTTTACTTCATGTATCTTTCTATCCATATCCATAAACACAGTTTTTGTATTATCTTTTTAGTCTCTTCCCACATATCCTTAGCTGTCACAACAGAACCTTTTTAAGCCATACTCCTAAATGCATCACTTCATCACGTCCACATACATATGGATATTTCTGAACCAATTTAACTGGGAGGACATAGTTTGCAGCTATAGCCTTTGTTTTGTCTTCACTAATTCTATATCCCAAAAAGACTTGAAATTGTCTCAGAATGTTCACAACACTCAGATGTCCCTTTCTATTGTTTTGAAAAAAAAAAAGATGTCCCTTTCTGTTTTTATCAGGTACAAAATAATATTGTCTGCAAATAAAACCATTACCATGCTAGCTATGTCCTTGAGTTTCTCAGCCCCTTGTTTTCTTTGCCAATGGCTGTAAATATAATGCAAATAACAAAGGGGAAAGCGGACACCATTGCTGGTTCCTCTGTCCAGACACCTTATTATAAAGGAACCAACCAACTTTAATTTTTGTCTCCAATCTCTCATATATCCCCGTAATTATTATTTTATCAAGGGAATGCAAATTCTTCCACTGCTCCAGTCATAAAATCCCAGCTTACTCTCTCAGATGCCGTCCCTGCATCAAGACCTAACAACAGTGGTAGTTTCTAACATTCTGCTTCCCTCTGGATTATCATTGTTCTATTAATGTTGTCAAATGTTTGCATCCCTTCTATAAAACTGCAATGATCTATATGGATCAATTTTGGTAATACCTTTGCCATCCTTTTAGCTATTATAAACATAAACACTATAAAATCATGATTTAAAATGGAAATGGGCCTATATGAAGCTGGGTCTAATGGCTCTTTTCCATCTTTAGGCATTATAGTCACCATAGCTTTCTTACAGGATATTGGTGCTTCCCCTCCTTTTAAAATATAATTAAACAAAATCTTCCAGATCTTTATCACATTCTTCCCTCCTAGCTTCCAAACTTCCACAGGAATTCATCTGCCCCTGGAGACCTTCCTGAATACTGATTATATGTCATTTTTTTATCTCATCTCCTCCTATCTTACCTGTTAATTGTTGAGCCTCATCTACCTTTCACCTTGGCATACCTCAGTCTTCCATAAATATTTCCATTTGTACTTATTCTTGATTTTCACATTCCTCTACTTTATACAATTTTTTTTATAAAATTTCTGAAATATCTCTAATACCTCTACAGGATCTCTGGTTATTTTTCTTGTTATACGCTCCCTAACTTTAGCAACAACCTTTTCTACTTTCTGTTGCCCAAGTCATTGCGCTAAAAGTTCTGCTCTGCAGTAGTACCAAAACACTTTCTTAAAAGCAACCTTTCCAAACTCATGCACATTATCCAGATACCCCCTTGTTTTCTGTTTAGCGCTCTGCATTTGCACCTCTTCTTGTAGTGTAAGATTCCCCTTATTCGGCCATACTTTAACCTTTGTCAGCTCCTCTAAATAACTCTTGCCACTTCCTAACGATACCTCTTTTTCTTTTATTTCTACCCTATTTTTAAACTTCACTTTCATTTTATCCCTCTCACTAGCTATAACATTTGAAGAAATTTACACCTTCCCTAATAACTCACAAGTAATTTCCACTACCCATTCCTTAAATTCCTCTCTTTTGAATATGTAGGCAGGGAAGCGCCAGTGTCTCACCTGTACTTCATCACACAGCATTTTTATCTTAGTTGTTATTGGTGCATGATCTGAAATAGTTATTGGATATGTGTCGAACCTTTCAATTAAACATTCGTGTTCATATGAAATGTAATTTCTATCTGGTCTAACTCAGTTAATGTACTCTGGGGAATGATATGTAAATTCTCTCAGAGTTCTAACCTACTGAATTCATGTCTTTCATACCAAATATCTTCATAAATTTCTTCAGAAATCCGCTGTCTTTTGTTATATTTTTTCTTCTAGGTCCCCCAGACACATCCTCATTATTACACATCATGTTCCAGTCCACAAAATTAAGAATCCTTTCAAACATTAATGACATGATGTGGGACATACACCTGTCAGTTCCCCAGCAAGTTTAACAAAGTCAACAAAAATCCAATCTTTCTCAGCCAGTTTTACTTGTTAAGCCATATTTCATAAATATGACTGAAACTTTATAGTTTCACATTTCCTGTTCACCTCAATCTCCCAACCTCCAGACTCCAGCAAGTCCAAGGTACTCCTGATTTTTCTAGTCAGCTCCTGTGCTTTTTTCTGTGTCTCACGCATTTTCCTCTGAAACATTGGTAAAGGCTTCACTAGCAAACTCTCTCTATGAGCCTTACCATCAGAAAATGAGAAGCAGAGCCTCCTTCTGTTTGATGGCTCACCCTTTGTTGGATCAACTTTTGCATTTTCCCCCTTAAATCTGTTCTGCATAAAAAAATGACTTTGATCCTTGTTGTTCGTTTGGCTCAAACACATATAACAAGAAGGCTTGGGGTTTTGTTTAGATGCTTTAATACATAAAAACACATCAGGCTGTATAGCAGCATCATTAAATATGAGTGAACTAGTTAACAGACAGACCTTACATACATGCATGTTCAGATCTCAACAGCTAACTACAAAATGGCAACTAGACTTGCATGTGCTCAGTATTTATACTCTTGTGCAAGCCCTTGGATAACTTCTTCAAGGTATATACACACAGGTCCCCTTCAAAACATCTAAAACCCATAACATCTAATTTCATAACATCGAGATCAGAACATCTAAAACCTATAACATCTAAAACTCATAACATCGAATTTCATAACATCTAAAATGTATAATATGTAACAGTGTATCAGGAGATATGTAAATGTTATAGTTTAATCTGTTAATCTTGTGGTATCACTATGAGATGCAGTTTTCCTTTCTATAGTTATTATTTATATAGTGTAGGAATTAATACTCTTTATATAGTGTTTATTTTGCCATTCTGTATGTGTTTTTTAGGTCATACAGGTAAGTGATATAGACATTGTGTGTACATTCTTTATAGTGATTGTGATACAGTGGGGTTAGAAAATTAGCTTTTCCCCCACTGTAGTGTGATCTCGGAGTTGATATATTTAATTTATGGCGGGGTATGGTGGTACGGAGCCCCCCATATGGGGGGTGCAGGGGGGGGGGTTGCCACCCTGCAGAAACATAGTAAAAAGTGTGTTTGATAGTTTGGCGGTGTTATATGTGGAGGGAATGTTATTTTTATGTGATTTGTTGTGTTCGATGTTCTGATGCACATTTTCAATGTTATGAAATTCTATGTTATCGGTTTTAGATGTTCTGGTCTCGAGGTTATGAAATTAGATGCTATGGGTTTTAGATGTTTTGAAGTAGACCCATACAAACACATATATCGATCTACAATCCTAAAGGAGAAAATATTCTGAAAACAGCTGGGTATAGCAGCTTGAATCTCACACCTACCTCTCCACAGTCCCTGCTGGCTGCAGTGAATAATCATTTTCCACAAATACTCCATTTCCAACTTTTAAAACTTTGCGTTTTTGCCACAGTTTTGTCAGGATCAACTCTTTCTGTTGGCATAACTCTATCTTTACTAATACAGGTCTTGGCTGCTTTCTCGTGGCCAGGTTTGGAGCACACACAATATATGCCCTTTCAATTAACAGATCCTGCTGTGGAATACCAGTCCAGTTGCTTATTTGTGCCTTCATAAAATTAATACACTTGGTTTCTTCTAGTTTTTCTGATTTTCCATACATGTTCTGTCCTCTAATTCTCATTCTCTCTCTATATATATATATATATATATATATATATATATATATATATATATATACATATATATATATATATATATATATATATATATATATATATATATGAAACATCTCTTCCTGAGCAGTCTTGTACTGAGTCAGCCTTTTCTTCATTTTAGCCTTTGATTTTCACAGTTTTATAAGCTCATCTGAACACCTGTTTAACGTTTCTTCCATTTTTCCAGTCTTTTACTTGAGTTGATGTATTCCAATGTTGCTTTGTTTACTTTAATTATTTCTGAGTACAGTTGACTTAATTTTCCTCTAGATTACTGAAAGCCATGTCTTGCACCAAAGCTGGAGCTTGAACTGCCTTTTGCTGAACAGCTGCCTTCCCAGTCAGTGTTTTCTCTTCACCTTTTCTAGCTGATTTTCTTTTAGGATCTCTTTCATTCTTCTTTGCTGGCATCCAGACAGTGTACTTACTAGTCACTAACTGAATTTACTAAAACTGACAGCAGTCCTGGCCTTTTTTAGTTTCTTTTTTCACACTGGGAGAGCTGAAATTAAGCTGTTGATCAGTCTGCAGCCATCCTGGAAAGCCTGGATACTTCCTTTTTATGGGTGCTCACTAAAATTTTGAAACTTTGCACTACGAGTTTCAAAACTTGCAAAGAATAAGCATAGTTTTCCAAATGTAACAATGAAGTGGGAAAACAGCAATTATGGACTTATTATATAACCCAGCACTCTTAATTTCTATTTGGGGACTTGCACTATCAGGTCTAGAATGTACAATGGAATTCTCTTTTTATGCAGCTATGTATCTCAACCAATATCAAACTATATTTTTTTCTGCTAATCGATTACAAAAACTTACTTGGTAAATCATTTAGCCAAGTGACAGGCCTCTGCATTTTGACAGGTATACACACAACTTACTCTTAAGCTGTATCCTTCGCAGGATGACAAATATGACCACAGCGACCAGCAGCACCAAGACTCCAACACCAATGATAATTCCCAGCATCTGAAAACAGAAATCAGCACTCTGTAAGAACTGTAGAGCTTACCAAAGCACTGCTTGCACATTCTATATTGTGACTGTAAAGCAATATAAAACTAAGACCCAGTCTTTTAACAGTAGAGTTTATTGTTAAGTAGAGTACCTTTTAATGTTCCACAGAAATAAGTACGATGAACAAGTCTTAAGAGTGTTGGATCCCAGACTGGAGACTGCAATGCCAGTTTCAGGAAAAGCTTGCACAAGTCTGACTAAGTTTGCAGATGACTGCAAGCTGAGGTTATCTTCAACTCACCTGCAGACACTAGCATTCTTCAAGAAGATCTGTCTCTGACTAATAAATGGTGCCAAAGCCATGGTCTTAAACTCAATGCTAAGAAATGCATAATTGTACTCTGGAAAATAAGCCATCCTGGTTAATTACCATGTTCATAACATACCCTAAGAGTTGACCCACTGGTTAGGGTCTGGGTGCACACATAGACAGTAGCCGTTACCTTTGACTACCATGTGGCCACAGTGGTGAGGAAATCCTTTTATGCTGTGCAATTTATAAGTAAGGGGATAGCATCTAGGAACAAAGAGGTCATTATTCCACTGTACTCCACCCTTATCACACCAATGATACAGTACATGACCAGGCATATGTAGCAACTAGAGCGACCTCAAAGGTTCCTTACAGAAACAATAAAAAAACGTAACAAACCATCCTTATGCACAGCACCTTAAAGCCCCTATCCTCCACTCAATCTCCTATAGATTGCTGAGGGGTGCATTTATGCCTGGCTTACAAGGCATCTGCAAACCCCACAATTACGAATCTTCTACATATTCGTAAGTCCAAAACTACCAGAAATAAAAGGCCTAGGGACCTTAATTTTGTCTGTGACTTGAAAAGAAGATGCTGGAGAGACAGAGATGTGTCCTAGAGAATACTCTCCTATGGAACAGGCTACCCACCTATGTGAAGCTGAGGTTGCCTATTACCCAATTTAAGCATAACCATGACAAGTGGATTGGGAATACAAAATTTACACTGGGCCTGGCACCCTTCATCCTTTATGGACAGAGATAACTTAAAAATGCCTGGTCCTCAATGTCCTATTTGGATGCAGGACATCATTATTCTTTCTGAAAAACTTGGCTAGGCTTAGAAAGGATCCATGGGTTGTTATCCTAGTAAGAGTTTATGAATCTATGAAGTTGCTCTACTAGGAACAAACCTATTTTTGTTACTATACTTCAGTTTCAGTCTATCAGGAACACGCTATCCTCCTGACTTTAAATACTAATGCACACAGAGGGAAGGAGATGATGCTCTTCATGAAGTACTACCATCTGTTTAGCAACAGAGACACAAGCAAGGGTGGCAGTATCGTGACTTCCAAGAGACGTAACAGCACCAAACATTTTGGACTATGGCTGTGCATTCTAGAATACCAAATGTGTCTGACTATCTTAGGCTTCTAAAGTTATGAATGGCCACGGAGAAGAACTTACTGGAACAATCCTACATTAAAATTCCAGGTTACACATCTTTTATTACAATACACATATAAAGCCCTAAATCGGAGTGGCTGAGAAGCCCAGAACTTGACACCGACTTGACAAGAACACTGCACTTAACCAGACTGTTAGCAAAAAGTTATCATCAAGGGCAATTAACTACACTATTAAAAATTAATTTAAAAATGTAATAAATGTTTCTGCTCTACCAGTCTCTTTTTTCTACTTTAATGAAGCAAGTTTTCAATTCATGCTGTTTCTACTCAGGCAATGAAAAAGCTGCTATTCTACTCTCAATTTCTCCCACACAGATCTATACTCTTCGCCACTTACAGTTCAGAGGCCAGTTCAGTACAGAGTTTTAGTGCTGGTACTGTCTAAAGTATTCTGCTGATTCAGGAAGTGGTTGAGCAAACTGTGTTAACTGTATGTATTTTAGTGAGCCAGAAGAATTTCAGTGCTGGCATCCTACATCCAAGGCTTAGAAACACGTGGCCAGCATTCACAAAAGATAACTATTCAGTCATGCCTTCCCACAGTAAGCAAGTCAAAAAGAGTATCACGATTAAGTGATGACCAATTTTAGAAAAACTAATATTTCCTTGTAGCTCTAACATGATGGCCTTGACTTACTACTAATGCAACATGTTCTGTGCAGCTGTGAATGTTCACTGAAAATCTTGACATGCCAACACTAGTTTGAACATGGACTTGGCTGCAAGCTGTTTATGCTTAATGCCCAACACTTTCTACATAAAAAACTGACCACATTTACTTGTACTTGGACAAAATCCCACCTTGAGGTTAAGCACAATATATTTAGGTCCCACCCCCTTATAAATTCTGAATCAGCTACCAAAACAAACATGCATTTTCATTTCTTTATATGAAACATTTGCCAAACGTTTACACATTCAGAAAGGTTAATTCTCTTCAAGCATTAAAAACACTTTGGCTTAAACACTGGTTTAATAGATCCTAGTAGGGAAGAAGATATTCTTCCTTCTCTATAACACCTCAATGAGGTTTTAGACCCAATCTGTCAAAGCAGAAATTACTTTGGTCATCCCCCCCCCAAAAAAAAAAACAATAACTTGGTACAAAAATATGAATTATTCTAATAAGTAACACAAAAACGGAGTGTAAGTAGTTATGTAGTTCGTCATAACTCTGTGGTTCTGGCACTGTGTAATTTAGTGAGGGTGTGCAGGAGGTTTTGCCCTCCAGCAAAAACAGTCTCTTCTGCAGCATTATATTTCAGTGGATGTTGCTGTCAATTATAGTCAGCCAATCAGGGCTATGCTTGGTTGATAGTTGACTGTTCGTAACGGTAATGTTTTTAATAACACACAAGCTCCTTTTTTTTTTTTTAATTCAATTAATTTTTAACATAAAATGATATCGGATCCTTCCACTACTATGGACTGGATTTTTCTGCTGCATCCTTTATGTAACCGGGAAAAAGGAAAATACCCTCCTTGGAGGAAACAGATTTTCACTGAGACACCAGCCCTCTTCATGTATTGCTTAAAGTACGGCCCCATCTCATTGTTTTCTAATAATCACAGCAAGGTTCTACATAGATCCATACCAGTTCATCAAAATTAATTAACTCAAAAGGAGTCAGTCAAAAGCAAATCAAATATTTTTTTTTTTTTTTTTTTTTTTTTTTAACAGGACTCTTTCCTGTGGGTGTGAAGCTTCCTCAAGGAAAAGGCTTCACCCCCTGCACTCCTACACTTCAGATAATCAACTGTGACTTTAATGTAGCTTATGGTAATAGGCAAAACAAAAGGCATTGATCTCAGTCGATCCATGTGCATTCTGGCCAACTGATCTTAGTTATGCATTTGGCAGGCATTCAACTTCAATGAAAAAAGTGATTGGGTAAATCAATGCTATCATGTTATCTCTATCAATGGCAGTAAAGATGAGCTTCATATCTAGCCAATCATCATATTTTCTTAGAGTCTTACTGTTTCCAAATTTTGCAGCACACTGTAGTAGCACAGCATTTAGTGGTGCACCAAATTAAAGGAGAAAACCACCTTAGAATTCAAAAAACATTTTTTTCCATTGTATCTTTGTCTTCTTAGTTATATTAATGGCGTAAAATCACTCTGAGTGCTTCTTTTACAATTTTAATGCGTTTCCCACAAAATTGTTGATGAGACCTGCCAGGGTAACGTGATCTTGTTTTCTTGCTTTCATTCCTTCCTCCCAGAATAAGTTTCAAGTCCTGTTTATACGAGTCATGCTAGACATAAGGAAGTGGTGGTGTTTTCTCATGCCATTAAGATAGAATGGTAGTGGTGTGAAGCGCTGTCATCTAACACACCTTCTGTAACAGAGCTGCTTTTATTTTTCCTTGAGTAAGCCTCATTTGTGTGTCTGTCAGAGCTTGTTCTATGTTATAAATAGCTGTTGACTACTTCCAGCTAGCTATTGGAAAAAAAGGGTATTACGCTGTCACTGTCTTCATATCTTTCTTGGCCTAGCAGAATTAGGAGAGATGCCCCCTACCCAGGAGCATGGTGGACCAGGTGGTAGAACTAATGTGCCCCAATCCAGAAGCTCCAGAGAAAGGGCCAACAAAAGCAGGGTGAGGACTTGGTTTGATAGACAACCTGGAGGGTGAAAAAGGAAAGGATTTATTTATTTACTGACATTTGCTTATGGGGGAAAGTCTGACTCGGTAGAAGCCCATTTTCAGTGGAGGCCCAGGAAGAAAAGCTTCAAATTATTACAAAACATTTTAATTGTAGACAGTTTGTAGAGAAATTAAAGGTAAGTTAGTTTAATACAAATAGGAACTGCAATATGAAGTGAAGGAAAAACAGGCTTATTTAGAGAGAAAATCAGAGAACAGAATTAGATAGCAGTAAGGAAGTAAATGAAAAAGGATGAGTAAGGAGGCATAAGGAATGAAAAGGTACTTGTTCACATTTTTTCCTGGTTTTGAGAAAGAACAAAGCCAGATTTTAACTAGGAAGACTTTCAGAGTGGTTTTTTGAAAGATGGGAGGGTGGGGTAAAGACCTGATGGCTATAGGTAAGCGGTTCCAGGTCTTAGCAACCTTGTACGAGTATAGGCAATACCCAGCAGATTTGTTAGGTTTATAGACAATAATAAACAAAACGGGCACGAACGAGGTAAACAACAACTTGTAAACTCAAAAAAAACACAACCACGTCCAACGAAACAATAAAGCAACGGAGATATCAAACGTATTTGAACATTTATTAAAATAAAAACATGAACATATTTGTTTTCGTTTAGATAACTTCATCAGATGTGGGCCATTACAAATCATATCATTTAAATACTATAAATTAATGACATCATAAAATTAATTATCCAATAGTTTGATATGTAAAATATGAGAATGACACAATATATACTTTAATTAGCAAAAAAATAATGATAATTATATGTTAAAATTTTAAAAATGTGATAAATATGCATTTAGAAGATATATACATTTAAAAATATATATGCATTTAAAAATATATATATGCATTTAAAAAAAAATAAATAAATAAATACTTTTACTTAAACTGCTAGTGTAACGATAGAAAACAGATAAAAAATTAGAAATAAATAAATTAAATAATCCTCCACTCCACCCCCAAATTAAAAACTTGGAAAATGTAATAGAAAAGGAAATAAGAAACAATTTTAGTAAAGTTAAATGCAGAGAGAACATTTCCATAGTGGAACGTCAAGATTTATATGAGTTAAGTAATGATGGAACCTTAAGAGTAATGAAACCTGATAAGTGTGGGGGGATTTTCATGAATAATTTGACTTATGAAGCTAAGATGAACAAGATGTTAAGGGGCACTGATAAATATATAAGTGCCTCTAGAAGTGAAATAAACATATCTTATAGGAGACTAGACTTAGTCTTGGAAGATTTGGTTAATGAGGGTCTAATTGATCAGATAACCCTAAATTATTTAACTGTTGAAAAGCCTATGATCCCCACTATCTTTGGCATTCCAAAGTTACACAAAAATTAAATGGATCCACCATTAAGGCTAATAGTCTCAGCAGAGGGTTCAAAGACCACGCCTTTGGCCAAATATGTGGATAACATACTCAAACATCAGAAGCACCGTAAAGAAAAGCTAGGAGCAGATCAGGAGTGGCAAGTGTAGTTTTAACTGCACCGAATTGGATTTGTAAAGCATCTCCAGTTTTTGATGTGTTACTCTTATGCAATTTTGTATATGCAGACTGAATGTAAGATTATCATCCACTATCACACCTAATACACTGCTATGGGAAGTGACTTAATTGGTTGTATTATCAAGAGAGAGAGAGAGAGGACTTTAAATTTAATTATTTATTTTTTCATGAGAGAAGGATTTAGGGAAAAAGTAGTAGTTTTTTTTTTTTGGCTTGAGCATGCATTGTGAGTTACAAAGCCAAGTTTCAGCAGCTGCTAAAACTTCCTGAGTAATTTTTTGGAGGTGTACCACGTTGTCAGATGTGCAGATGAGTGTGGAATCATCTGCGGACTATATTAGGGTGTCCTGTTATGTGGAAGTATAGAGAGTGTTGGTGAAAATGTTAAAGAGGAGGGGATCAAGGATAGAACCTTGTGGTACACAAGTGGCGACTATAAGGTAAGGCGAGAGCATTCAGTGCCAGTTTACTGACTGATACCTATTGGACAGGTAGCTTTTGAACCAGAGAAGGGTGGTCTGAGAGAGACCTAGTGGGGACATCTGAAGAGGTTTGCTGTGATAAATTGTACTGAAGGCTTTAGACAAGTCTAGAAATAAGGAAGAGATTAGTTTGCCAGGACTATGGGAAGGATGGAAGCCATGTTGTGTAGGGGATAGGAATTCTTCCTGCAGGAGATAATCTAGCAATTGTTTTTGAATACAAGTATTTTGGCAAGGCGAGATAAGATTGCTATAGGTCTAAAGTTATTCAAGTCTCTTGAATTTTCTCCTTTGTGCAGAGAGATAATGTGTGACTTTTTCCAGGCAGAAGAGATGTGGAATTCCTGGATTAACCCATTTATAAGGACTGAGACAGGCTAAGTAATGGTATTGGCTGCTATTTTTAGGTACTCACTTAGAAGTTCCTCAGCCAAAGACGAGCATGGTTTAAGTTTGTCAAGAGTAGTTTTATATAGGATGTGGGCACAGGTTTTATGGTGAAAGTGAATGTGGTGATAGTGGCTGTTGGGCAGGGTTGGGATTAGATGTCCAGGAATCCTTGGTTAGAGATGCTATATCATCTATTAAATAAAAGTTGAACTGTACTGGAGTTTCGAGTGGTGAGTTATCAGGAAAGGGGTTTGGGTTAAATTTTTGGTATTCAGTACTTCGTTATTTTGGCCTTGTTATGACCTCGTCAGCACAGCACAAGCAGAGTGTTTGACTAAGCATTAGAAACACAGGGCTGTTATACCCAGCTAATGTCCATATATGCATATCCACAGCTAGTGGGGTTTGGCTTTATTGGCCTGAAATTGTCCATTGAAACGACCAAACAAGTCATGGGCATTCAGAATTGCCAATGAGCTGAAACACCTGATGTTCATAAGGCTCATTTGCATATATCCCTGGGCCTCTGATACCAGAGGTTTGGGAGGTCACTCACTGGAAGTTCTAGCTTTGCTGGAGTTTTCATTTTTGTTTTTACTGATTGTTAGAGGAAGGGTAGTAATGTAGCTGAGTTTTAAAGTTTTCACAAGTCCTTAGGTAGGAAGGAAGAGAATTCCATTTTTTAGCTAAGGAAAAGCATAGAAGAAGCTGACCAGCAGGATGATTGGGTTTGCGGACAGTGATTAGGTTTTGTTGAGTAGATCTTTAGAGTTCTCTGAGGGGTGTAAGGTTGAAGGATGTTGGTTAGTGCTGGGCACTTAGTAGGTTAAAAAATTAGTCTGTGGGCTGTAGTAATTTGGAGATAGTCTAGATGGTTGGAGAGTTCAAACCAATTTAACAAATGAAGGGTAGTACAATGATGGGAGGAGAATTTGGCTTTGGTCGCAAATTTAGAAATCTTACTATAACAGACTTACAATTTGGAAGATAGAAAGGCAGATAAGTTTGTTAGTAGAGGACTGCCATACATTAGTGAGGGGAGAAGATAGGTAGTGGTGAAAGTTTGTCTGGTGGCAGGAGAGAGAAAGTGGATGTTTCTGTATAGCATACCAAGTTTTATATGGGTTTTCTTAATGTTTTGCTGGATGTGAGTGTTGAATTTTAGGTCTTCATCAATAGCAACCCCAAGTAGTTTAGCAAAGGGAACAACCTCTATAGTAGAGTTGTTTTGGCTAATAATTTGGAACACGTTTTTATCAAGAGGGGAAGCTTTTGAGGGAGAGAATAATAGTATTTTGGATTTGTTGGCATTTAGCGAGAGGTTGTTTTGGAACATCCAGCTTTCACTGGTGGAGAAAGCAGTTTGGGTCACTGTTTGAAGTTCTGAGAGATTAGAGGCGCAGCAGACTAAAGTTGAATCATCTGCATATTGTACAATTTTGGTGCTGGGTATGACTTTGTAGAAATCATTAATAAAGATGTTGAATAGCATTGGACCGAATATAGATCCCTGGGGTACCCCAGTGGGGGTAGGAAGGAAGGTCGAGGTGCTTTCCCCCATTTCACAGCTTGAGACCTGTCAGAGAGGTAGCTTGAGAACCAGGATAAGGTATTCTGGGAGAGATTAAGGTTAGAAAGATGGTTCAAGAGATGGGTGTGGGAGATGGTATCAAATGCCTTGGAAAGATCTAGTAGAACTGTTGATACTGTTTTTCCAGAGTCACAGGCAAGATTTATTGTGTCTATGAAGGAGAGAAGGGCAGTGATAGTACTATGGCCAAATCGGAAGCCGTGTTGGGTTGGAGTGATTAGTTGGTGATTGGCTAGGAATGGCATAAGCTGAAGGTGGATGCATTTTTCCAGAAGTTTTGAGATTGGGGAGAGGATAGCTATGGGGTGGGTGGTTAGAAATGCTATTGTTTTTGCCTCCTTTATGGAGAGGTAGAATAAAGGCTGCATGCCATAATTTGGGCACATAAGATTCCTGCATGGATCTACTGATCAAGATGCTAATGGGGAGAGTGATACCATCTGAGGCTATTTTTAGGAAGGAAGATGGGATATTGTCAGGGCCACTGGAGCATGTTTTTAATTTAGAGAGTAATTTTTTTTTATGTGGGAGGTTGAGATGGGTTTAAGTTCAAATATTGGAGGAGGATTGGGGCAGAGGGTGGTGTAGGGGATAAGGAAGATTGGGTAGGTTGAGGGGAAGGGTTATTGTTAGGGGAAGGTCTTGGTTAGTTCTGCTATGGAGTTGGTGAAGAAGGAGTCGAACAGAGAGGCTATTTCAGGATCAGATTTGCTGGTGTCAGGGCAGGAGTTGTTTTTAGTACCTGGGTTGAGAAGAGAATTAATGGAATTCCAGAAATGTTTAGGGTTTTTTGATTGGTTAGACTGGAGTGTGATATAGAAGGACTTTTTGTCTCTGATGATTTGTTTTTTTAGTGAGGTTGCGGAGTTGTTTATATTTAAAAAAAGGTTCTGGCTGCTTGTTTTGATGGTATGTTTTCCAGGATTTATCTCTTTTTAGCATATGTTTTTTGGTACCTTTGGTTAGCCGTGGGGTGGTCTTGGTTTTTACTTTTTTTTTCTACTCTATTAGTTTTGAAAGAAGGAAGGGTGGAGGTGTTTAAGGATGAGTTGGGCTTGGGGTGGGGGGAGGATGCAGCCAGGCTGAGTCATAGCTGACCCCTTTGGGGAGGCTGAGCCCTGGGGTCTCCCAGGCTCCTCCTTGAGCTTAGATTATGAATGTTTTTGGCACCTACCTTTTGTTTTGCTTTGCTAGATGTGGTGGGTTCCTGTCTGGGTTCTGATGGTCATGTCTTGGCTGTGAAATTCTTACTGTAACTAGGCATAAAGATCTGAAAAAATCAACCCAACATGTTAGGCAGTTCCACCCTTCTCCTCTAGGTTTTTGTGCACCTCTTGAGCAGGATGTCCAAAATAGAAAATCTTTACACAACAGAGCATTTATGATCCCTGACTTCATGTTGTCTGTTAAGGAGAGGAAGTTCTCCACCAGGCATACCTTCTAATGACTGACCCTATGGTTGCTGCCCTGCAAAATGCATCCACAGCACTGTATACTTCTTGGAATACTTGGGCTACCTGGTAAGAGAAATCACAAGTATCCAACAACTCTCACTTCGGGTATTTACCTTCAATCTTCTACAATTTGGTCCTCATCAGCACCAACAGGGACTACTGGTAAAAGAGTACAAAGAACTGGCAATTTAAAGCCCTAAAATCAAGGGTAGCAGACATGTACACATTGTTTCCAAATCTATCTAGAGCTGTGCTCTTCTTGCTGTCTGTGATGTGATACCTGGTTTGATACAAAACTTCTCTCTTGTTAAGATCCAGAGATATCATAACTATCTCAGCTAAAGGATTTCTATAAATAAATATTGAGCCTAAAGAACCAAATCAGTAGGTAGAAGGATGTCAGGCTCTAGAAAAGCACTTTCAAAAACATCCTCCAGGACAACCAGCACTGAAGGAACAGCTAGAGGCCTTGGTTCAGGAAGGTCCATGAAGGCCATACATCTTTGCTGAGCTTCAAAGTACTCCTTAGAATCCCACTGAAAGGTTTCTTTTATTATGTGGAATGTTTCCCCAAAGGGAAAGGCCTGTGGTGGGGAGGCAGAGGACACTGTGTTTGGTGTCTGAATGTAGGATCTCAGCTGATGGGGACCTGACAATATAGGCTAGTTCAGCTTCAGAATTACAGGAGTCAGAATCTACCTCAGGGAGAGCCACCCTTCTCTTTTTAGAAGACGGTCCCAAGTTCCCAACAAAGATGGCATATCTAGCTCATGGCTCTTAGATTTGAAGTAAGGCATCAGGTTTTTGGCGAAATGAAGCAGTGCCTGTAGACTGGTTATGCCAGAAACCTCTGCTAAAAAACATCCCTTAGTTGTGGTCTGTGAAAGTGTCTCGCCTAGTACAAAATCAATAGATCATGGAAACTCTGAGGCACTGGATACAGTCCCAGTTTTCCTGTGCATCTCCCTCATCTGTGAATGCTTCTTTTTAAGAGGAAGGCTTCTGGAGGACATGGATGATGCCACAACAGCCCTGAATCAGGCTCTCTCCCCCTTTTGACAATGAACTCCTAGAGGAAAAACTAGCAAAGATGCAGCATCATCAGGGTCAATGATGCACAGCAGGGATAAAAGTCAACACTGTGCTCATGTTCGATGCAAAAAGAAACACTTGCTGTGGCAATCTTTATGCTGTACTTGCCTATCACAGACCACACAAGTATTAAACTTAGTAGCAATTTCCTCAGAATTAAATTCTCTGTCAGACATTAGTTACAATTACTTATCTGTCCTCAGGAAGACAATTTGGCCAAACAATGGACAACACATACTGTTGAGATATGAATGTAAATGCTTGGCAAAAAAAATCTGAAGATGGCATCAGCTGATGCACCCTCCTTTTGCCAGGAGGGCATCAGACAAAGCATTAGGGGAGGGAATAGCTTTGGAAGACATAGAGACCAGTTACAGGCTATAAACATGGCAGGATATCCCAAAAGTGAAGACCAGAACAGGGAAAACTGCAATTAACATTCCTTGTTTTGTGAATGACATAACTAGCTAACAGGAGTCTGGTTCCTCAGGAAGGCAGCTTTACAAAACATCAAGTCAAGCTTGAGATTTAAGAAGAGAAAAGGAAATTTTCTGTGCTTCAAAACACCATGCCTGCTTTCACAAACATAACTGGAAGTTGCATTCCCCCCACCTCTTACATACAGAAACTTCTCTCTAAACTTAAGCCATGCTCCAACGCCCCTGACAATATCCCCTCACTCTTTCTAAAACTTGCAAGTAGATGGTATCACCATCCCCATTAGCATTCTCATTAATAAGTCTATACAAGAATCTTATGTCCCTAAACTGTGGCGTGCAGCCTTTATCCTACCCCTCCACAAAGGAGGCAATAATAATAACATCTCAAACTTCCGATCAACAGCCATTCTCTCCCCTATCTCAAAACTTCTTGAAAAATGCATCCACCTCCAGTTTATGCCTTATCTTACAATATTCAACTCCTTACCCCAACACAACATGGGTTCCATCCTGGCCACAGCAGTATAACTGGTCTTCTCTCTTTCCTAGACATAGTAAACCATGCACGTGACTCTGGAAAAATTGTATTCACAGTCCTTCTAGATCTCTCCAAGGCGTTTGACACTGTTTCCCATACTCACCTCCTGAATCACCTTTCAAACCTTAATCTCTCTCAGAATACCCTAACCTGGTTCAACAGGTACCTCTCTGACAAATCTCAGGCGGTGAAATGGCAAACTGGCACCTCAGCCTTCCTACCTACCCCAACCGGGGTACCCCAGGGATCCATACTCAGTCCAATGCTCTTTAATGTATTAATGCATGATTTCCATGCTGCCATTCCTAACACTAAAATAGTGAAATATGCAGATGACTCAACTTTAGTCTGCTCTGCTTCTAATCTCTCAGAGCTCCAAGCACAAACTCAAATTGCCTTATCAACTACTGAGAACTGGATGCTTCAAAACCTCCTCTCCCTAAATGCCTATAAATCCAAAATTCTACGTTTCTCTCCCTCAAAAACCCTCCCCCTGGACAAACACTCTCTCAATATCATCAGCCATGCCAACTCCACCACAGAAGTTGTTCCTTTTGCTAAACTTCTTGGGGTTACTATTGATAAACACCTCAAATTCAATACACACATTCAGCTAAATTTTAAGAAAACACATCAGAAGCTAGGCATGCTATATAGAAACTCCCAATTTCTCTCCCTATCTACAAGACAAACACTCACATCTACCTACCTACTACTGTCTCTACTGTACGGTGCACCCCTACTAACCAACCTATCCTCTACCATCTCTTCTAAAATGGAAATCTGTTACAACAAAATCTCAAAATTTGCAACTAAATCTAATTACTCTTCCCATCACTGTATTTCACTCCACCTTCTAAAGTGGCTAGAACTACCCAACCACCTTGACTACCTCCAACTCACTACAGCTCACAAATTAATCTTTAAACCAACTATATGCCCAGCTCTGACAAACATCTTACCATCTTAAACCCCTCCCAGAACCCTACAATCTGTCCACCAAAATCTACTTTCTGTACACAAACCAAAACATCCCGCTGGTCAGCTTCTCCCATCCTTTTCCTTAGCCAGAAAATGGAACTCTCTCCCTCCCGCTCTAAGAATTTCTGAAAACTTTGAACACTTTAAAACCCAGCTCCATTCCTACCTCTCCTTTAACTAGAAATGCAATTGCACTCTGCCCACCTACCCTGCTAAAGACTCTTCTACATGTACTTTCACGTCCACCTCTACTCCGTGCTGTTTTTCTACACAACTCCCTCTCTTTGAATTTAACGTAATACATTGCCAATACCTTTGAATGTATATACTGTAAATATGGATATTGTACATACTTTTCTATCTCTCTTCTCGCTCCCCCTTCTGTGACCGAATCTCATTACTGCCTACATATAAATGTTGATGCTATCTAACAAAGGTAATCAACACTGCCATGTATGCAGTCCTCTTTCTCTATTGTACATCTGCCTCTCTCTGAAAACTCCAATATTATGAATGTATTTAAAGCAAATAATGTACTTTCCAACTTTATTTCTCCTATACTCTACTGCAAATTGTACTTACTGCAATCCTTCAAACATTACTTTTTATAACTACTCACAGATGATTTACAATTGTTAGTTTTTAAAACTATGCACACATTATCTACTGTCTCTGTCCATCTTAAATACTGTACTAATGGTTTCCTTAATCTACTATATGCATGTTCTTCTATTTTGCAATTGTACTTTTCTAAATGTCATGATATAATACTACTTTTTGTATTACTTTTATGTAATATGGAGCTTTTCTCCCCAGGCCTCCACTAAAAATGGGCTCCTTGAGCCTAGTGGACCTACCCGGTTACCAAGCTGGAAATAAATAAGTAAATTTGTTCCATATCACAGCAAAATGCTTAACTAATAGGGATGCAGCCACGGCACAATGAAAAATTAACACAACACAAACACGTTTCTAATACAGACTGTCTTTATAAAAACTTAGAAATCCTGGAAAAAAAAAACAAAGATATCATTAAAGAAAGGGTAGCTGTCCTTTTCTGGTTTCACTTATTCAGCATTTCCAGGATATTAAAAATGAAAACCATAAATGATATTTTGGACTATAAAAATGGTGACATCACCACCTTTTGTACTGGAGTTCTCATTTCGTAACTTTAAGATCATTAAAACCATCTACAAAGGAAAGGACAATCTATAAATCTTCTCTAAAAAGAGACAGAGAAAAGAAATTTTCTTGAAATCAATGTTTATTTTCTTATGCAGCTCTTAAGGAAGAGTTCCTCTAGCAAAGCAAGTAAAGATCATAACACTTCTTATTTATCTACCCCCAGACAATTATTTTTATATGGGGACAAGACCTGGTTATCCTCCTTAAAAATAAGGTAACAGGAGAACAAGAGGAGAGTGTGTGTTCACTAGTAGCAACACTTTTTAAGGAGGGATGACGAACACATTTTCTTCCCACTTGATGGCTCGTCTACCTCCACTGGCCCATTTGCTCCACTGAAACTGGAGCCAGGTAGGCTAGGTTAGCACCCTACAACCCATTTGCTTCTGTCCAGGAACACCAAATGGTGCTCCATTCCCTGGGCAAGTGTTGGGCGGTAGGTACTGGGCCAGATTATTGGTCTGGGGGGAGTGGCCTAGCATCTCCCTTGGGAGTGCTCCTCCCCTTCAACAGCTCCGTTGAACCTCAATCACTGCCTTTCCAGGGGAAGACTGCCTACCTGTGACAGCTATCCTTCAGCTGCACAGTGCAAATGCACTATGGCAGTAAGAACTCAGCCATCTCAGAACGCCAGTATGTGAGCACCTAATGTTCTTGTAACGTATCACCTGTGTGTCAAGCCACAGCCACCTTCCTCTCCCCATCAAGGGTGAACCAACAGAGGTTGCTCACTGCCATCCTCTCAGTCCAGCTCCTATAGTAAGTGAAGTGTTTGCTCCTTAATTGCGATCCTACTGTTTATAGCCTTAATGATCATACTAATTTGTACCACCCCCAAGCCGAGCCTGAAACTCGTCCATACCTTGGACCGAAGCTCCAAAGGTGTAGGTGTTTCCATATTCATAAAGGATGCACACACCTCCAGACTGGTAGCCCAACATAACGCATCAGAGATACTTCAGATGCAGCTACCATTGGCTAAGACAGTGATTTAGGTTGTAGCCTGGTATAGGTCCCCAACCATGTCTCAAGACTCACACTCCACGTTTCTAAGCACCCTGGAGAATATTAGGGTCCAACCTAACACTCTCATACTAGATGACTTCAACTGCCCCTCCATTAACTGGAAAAACTACTCATGTACCAATACACTTGCCCAATGTTTCCTGGAGTTCATTAATTCCATTTACCTGGACCAGCTCGTTCTTACCCACACTAGAGGTAGCAACATCACTGACCTGATCATTACTAACATGGGCAACCATTGCTCTACACCAATAGTCAACTACTCCCTGGTTAGATCCAACCACAAACTAATCACCTTGGAAATCCACATCCCTCCCTCCCACTCCACCCCCGCAAAGGTAATCACCATGAAAGACTTCTCCAAAGCTAACTTTGGGTTCCTAAAAACAGAGGTGGCTAACTTCATGGCACCCATCCAAATGGAGAACAGTTGCATGACCACCGAATCACACATTAATGCACTGTACAAACACGTACACAAATGCATGAATCTCACCATACCCAATAGAACAAAGACGGGTCTCCTCCAAAAAAAAGGAAGCCAATCTGATGGTCCCCTGCCATAAACAAACTCTACAACAGAAGGAGGAAACTGATGCGGAACAAGGTGAAATCCCAAGACTGGAAAAACTCCCTTATCAGCCTTAACAAAAAGTTGAGATCCCTCATCAAATCCGCTAAAGCTAGCTATGAAAACAGAATTGCAGCAGATAGTAAAGACAACCACAAGGCCTTCAATATTTATGTAAAGAATCTCCATGGCAATACCCAGATTTGCTGTGAGCTACTGCACAATGGTACCTCCTATACCAAGTCAACAGATATTGCCAATATACTGGCCAACAGATTCAGTGCCAAGTTTACCCCCCCAAAGGACCAATCACAATACCAGTAGATTGCCAGGCACCCAGTATTACTGCTGCACAGGTTAAAACAGCACTGTCCAAGGCCAAAAATACAGCTTCTATGGGACTTGACAATATCGCTGGCTGTGTTCTACATGAACTACAGAGTGAACTGGCACCTCACCTGTGTGCCCTGTTCAATCACAGCCTCACCTCAGGCTTTGTCCCTACCAAATGGCGCACTGCTACAGGCATCCCTCTCCACAAAGGAGGAGCAACTAGAGAACCTGGGAACTATCACCCCAATAGCCTGACAAGTCTGATATGCAAAGCTACTGAACGCATCATCATGGACCTAATAAACAAGGATATAGGGAATCTCCAAACTCTGGATCCCACACAGTTTGGTTTTGTGAAGGGTAGATCATGCCTGCTCAACTTGGTCGACTTATCTGAGTCAGTCCCCAGAGCTGTGGATGGAGGCATGGTGGTTCATACAGCCTACCTTGATCTGGCAAAGGCCTTTGGTACCATTCCCCACTCAGGAATCATAGAAAAACTCATAAAGCTAGGCATCAACCTTCTATATCACTAGATGGGTTGCAAACTGGCTCACAGATAGAACCCACAGTGTGAAAGTAGTTGACTCCAATTCAGACTGCCGACTAGTCATGAGTGGAGTCCCACAGGGCTCGGTCCTGGATCCTCTCCTGTTTGGTATCTACTTCTCTGACGTCCAGGTCAACACAAAGAGACTCTGGCTGACAAAGTTCGCAGATGACTGCAAGTTGGGAACTATTATTAACTCCCCAAGTGATGTTGACATCCTACAGAATGACCTCACTGAGACTAACGACTGGTGTCAGAACCATGGCCTTAAGCTCAATGCCAAAAATGTGTCATCATCCCTTTTGGGAAAAACCCGGTTCCCATGAATTACCACATTGATGGTAGCCCACCGAACACAGAAGGCATTATAAGAGATCTGGGAACACAGACTGACAGTAACCTCTCTTTTGATCACCACATTGCCACTGTGGTCAGAAAGTCCTATGTCATTCCTAAGGGTTTTTCCATCCAGGAAGAAAGAGGTCATTGTATCCCCTCTACTCTTACCTCATTAGGCCAATCATAGAGTACAATGCCCCATTTGACATGTACCTCACTAGACACCTGCAACAACTGGAGAGGCTGCAAAAGTACCTCACAAAGAGGATCCTAGGCCTTAAACACTTGTCCTATATGGACAGACTCAAAAAACTCCAACTATTCTCTGTCTCATATCACCTACTTAAAGGCGATCTCTGCTTGACTTACAAAGCCATGTCTGACCCTGCTCTGTTAGAAATGCTACATCTAAAGAAATCCCAATCCCTCCGCACCACATGCTCCAGAGACCTCAACCTCATTACCACAATCAACAGAATGCACTGAAGGGACAGGTTCATAACCCAGAGACTGCCCATGTTATGGAATAGACTTCCTATACATGTCAAGCAGAGAACCTCACTGATCCTCCTCAAAAGAAATCTTGATGAGTGGAAGGGAAATAGAAAATTCACGCACAGAATAACTCCAGTGGCTCTACTCGACAGAGGCACTAGGAACTAAGGTCGGGTGGCACAATGCCAGAGTAATCCTACGGCTAAGCTTGTAAAGGCCCTAGAGCCATTAGCCTAGCACATACCTATCAACCTATATGGATCAGTGCACTATCCAGGTAAATTAATTAGAATAAAAAAAAAAAAAAATCTTACAGTCATCCAAGACACTAATCAAACTCAGGTCACCTGTGACACAGTAAGACCATTATCTATTTAGCTACATACACATACACGCACACATATGTGTACATACATAAATACAAATCCAAACATTTATTATGAATGTGTGTAGCTATCTACATAAATAATATATATATGTGCAAACACATATACACAGTTAAACATCTAGATAAATAAATAGATATACTCACAGGTTCATAGGAGTTTACTACGCTAATGGCCCTAGAGCCCTTACATGTCTAGCCATATTTACCCAGAGTTGCCCCAACTGTCGGTGGTTAGGTGAGTTAAGTTTGTAGAGGTAAGGGTCTGTGGTAGTTAACACCAACTTTCTCTGCCAGGAGGGAAATGGGCACTGCCCCAGGAGTGAATCTGCAGTCACCCATCCACTGAACTAGGTTATGTTTGAAGATGGTCAGAGAGGGGCTCTGTTTCACTTGAAATGGAAGCTTGTTCCAGAGATGTGGCAGTCTCTGAGAGATGCATCTATCTCTCCAGCATGACCTGCTCATGTCAGAAGATAGGTTAAGATCCCTAGAACTAGTGACCTTTCTGCAGTTTGATTTACAAATGTGCAGCATTTCCATTAGGGCCGGGTCAGAGACTGCCCTGTAAGCCAGGCACATGTCACTTCTTAGCAACCTCTAGGAGACAGAATACAGCAACAATGTTTTCAGTCTTTCTGCACAAGACTTGCTTTGTGTACCATGCAATTTCTTGGTGAGAAACCTCTGTGGTCTCTCCAATTGTTGCAGGTGTCTGGTGAGTTACATGTAAAAGGGAGCATTGTACTCAATTATTGGTATGATGAGGGCAGAGTATAATGGACTTATAACATCCTTAGATGTAGGTGCAATGCCTTTACCTATAAGATGCGACACACACAATAATTTCCTTACTACTGTGGATACATGGTGGTCAAAGTTCAGACTGCTATCAACCTGAGTACCCAGAACACATATCACTAGGTCTACACTTAGGGGGATGCCACCTAAAATGTAATTAGCAGGGATGCCAGCTTTCTCAAAGGGAATAATAATGCACTTTTTTGCATTTAGCTTTAATCCATGGCTTTGGCACCAATCATTTATCTGTGTTAACCCTGTCCACAGTATATTAACTTCATTGGGGGACTCAATAATTGCTCCCAATTTGCAATTGCCAGTGAACTTGGTCAGCCATAGGCCGTCCAAGTTTGCCTGGACTTCTGAGAAATAAATTCCAAACAGTAAGGGGGCCAGCACAGAACTCTGTGGTATGCTACCGGTGACTGGTCTTTTACTAGAGGTAAGTCACCCACTTTGACAGTATGTATCCTGTCGGTGAGCCAGCTGGCTAATCCTCTGGCAATGAAGGGGTTAATTCCCAACTGGCAGAGTTTCTCTATAACACCTGAGTGAGGGATTGTGTCAAATGCCTTGGCTAGGTCAAGATAGGCAGTATGCATGGTCTTTCCCTTGTCCTGGGCCTTAGTGACTTTCTCAAAGTCAACTTTGTTTAACCAGAATGATCTACCTTTAATGACTCCAAACTGGGTTTGGTCCAGAGTTTTGAGATTACCTATGCCCTTGTTAATAAGGTTCATAATGATTCTTTCCATGGCCTTGCAGATGAGGCTAGTAAATCTTATGGGCCTATAAGTCCCAGGGTCTGTTGATGATACCCCTATGTGCAGAGGAATTACTGTTGCTGTCCTCCATTCCATCAGAAAATAGCCAGTTATCAGGCTGTGGTTAAACAGGGATCCAAGTGGGTCTGCTAAGGTCATGTTTTAAGTTGTTTAAAAGGCAACCTGGGATGTTGTCTGGTTCCATTGATGCCATGTTTGTGGTCCTGGAAAGCACCAAGATGACCTGCAGTCTTGAGATAATAGGCTGAGAAATGGTGGCAGGTATACTTTGCAGTAAGACTGGAGGGGACAGGGGGTGAATTTTTCTCTAACTCTGTCAGACAGCAGGTTGGCTATTACCTCTGGTTGAGTATGGCTGGTGCCATCCACAACCAGTTCAGCACATAGCTGAATATTCCCTTTTAGATTTTTGAGATAGTTAAGGAACGCCTTGTGATTATCCTTAGCTAGGGAGGCTATTTTTGCTTTGTAATTAGCTTTGGAGGACTCGAGAAGATTTCTAATTTGTTTATGTAAGCTAGAAAGGTATTTATTCCTCTACTGAGACAGTTCCCTCTTGTTCTTGGACATTAGTTTCTTTCTCTTTAGCCTATAACCTCTTCATACTAGGGGGTCCACCAGGGTGGCTTGTTTCTTCTGAAAGACCTGGTTATCTGGTCAGGTACCGCAGATTCTGTACAACTGCCAAGTGGTTATACAGGGCATTGGTGTACACCTCTGCATAGGAGTCCGTGGTATCTGCATTTGAGAGGGCTTTGAAACATTTATACAATCACTTAGTAGGAAGTAATTTGTCTTCGAAAAATTCTTAAGCATTTTTGAACTCTATGGGTATCTAGTCTTATAATTACATTGAATAAGACTGATTTATGGTCCAATCTTACCAGAGTGGACATCACAATGGGGGGAGGGGGTGATGCTCTCCCATATTACTGAGTACTATGTCCAGGACATTTGAGCCTCTTGTGGGTGTGCAGATTAGATGTTCCAGAATATTTGCACTGATAGTCCAAGAACCTCTGAGCCAGCATGTTTGTGGTCATGTATGTTTCCCAGTTGATGATAGGATAATTAAAATCACTCGTGAGTAAGGTGTTGGGCTGTAAGTCCAGGTATGTGGTATGCTTTTCCTATTTCATGGAGGAAGACGTATAGCTGTGGTGTGGTACAGGGTTTAGCCTCTAGTTAACTGGACATGGGGTAGCTCAATACAGTCATACAGACATACAGTCCCAAGGTGTACTTATCCTTAATGATGACTGACACACCTCCTCATTTGGTACTTTCATGCTCAGTTTGTGGTCTGAATGTATGGAAGGTACTGCAGCCTTGCATGGCTGGGGTGTTTTCTGCACCTCATATATGTGTGTGTTTGTATATGTCAAGCATTTTAAGGTAAAACAGGGAAATACACATGCAGTTTAAAGTTTAGCAGGGAATAGTTGTTGTTTTTTTAAACTTCGTTATCAGGCATGGCATTTTTCAAAAAGTGACAAAGGCACATAGCGTAATAGAAAATAAAACAAAAACACAATTACATTTACTTTATTTTAATAAAGTGCACATACATGTTTTCTTTTTATTATCATTCATTCCAATATTAAATAAACTGTTCAATTCCTACATTCCCTTAAATTTCACTCCTCCTCCTCCTAAACACTATTCCATTCATTTCTATGTAATTTGTTCAAGCCATACCTCTCAAATGTCCAGACTTTCACATAATGTCCAGATTTTTGCCACTTATTTTTGGTTTACTCCTCATAAAAGTTGTAGTTTTCTGACAAATCACTGGATGATCTGAGGACTGAAGTCACTAAACAATGACATACATTTGAGTTTTAGACTTCAAATCCTTCAGAAAATGTATAAGTTTATAAGAGCAATATTTAAAACATGTCCCTATTTTGGGGCCTTTCTCCCCCATTTTGTCAAGCTTTGTCCAGATTTCTTGCACTAAGAGGTTGAAAGGTAGGTTTCCCTCCATTTTCTAAAGATTCCACCTCCAGTTCTTTTAACTCTTTTATTATAACCAGTACTTCAGCCGCAGTCGGCCTACACCTGGACTTCCATTTTATAGTAACTGTTGTTTGGCAGCCAATAGCATTAAACATAGTAAGAACTTATTAGGTCTGGGCTAGTCCATCCCAGCTCAAAAGACTCAGTTGTTTAGTTACAAACATTTGCTCCCTCAAACACTTCTAACAAAGTACTCTGTAGGGAATTTTTAAAAACTGCCAAATTGATACATTCCCAAAAAAATTGTTCCCAATTACCTCTCTCCCTTTCACACCAGTCTTTCAACATTTACCATCTACATGAGGAAAAATTCTCTGAAGTCTCCTTAGGGTATAATTGGGTTCCCGCAGGCAGGTGCAAGGGGGTGCACTTGCACTCCCCTGGAACCGACTGGTCGGGAGATTAATTTTCTTTTAATTAAAAAAAAAAAAAATAATAATTTGGCATTCTTCTTTAAGGAAAGACTTGGCATCATAGGCACCAGAACGATAAGGAGAGGGGGATGGAGCACCTCACCACTTTTCCGTCCTAAGCAGCTCACCTTGCACTTTTAAAAAAAAAAAAAAAAAAGAGACGCTAAATACCTTCTTTATATTCACGGCTCAGCTGCATAGTTGCTTGCTGCTTGCTTACCCTCCTGCATTGTCGTTCATGGTTGGCTCTATCTATCCCGCATTTCCATTGTGGTTGGCTCAAGAAAAAAAAAAAGTCTGTGGTACATAAATGTAATTTCCGCAGTTACCTACCCTTTCCTGCTCTGGTCACGAATCTGCTGACCTGGATCTGCACTGCTCTGACTGACTGACAGAAAGAGTGTAAACCATCCACCACACCACATATCGCTTCGGAAAGTAAGTGCTTAATAGTTAAATGTTCATTATTTGCTTTTTGTAGTTTAAATGGTTAAGTAATCACACACAAAAATGTTGATTTTGCCTATTGAAGTCTCATTTATAAAATATATGACATGTTGCTCTGACTTGGGAATGGAGTAGTCCATGATTCCTGTGTCGTGGTATTAGAAATATAGAAACCCAAAAGCCTTAAATTAAAAAGATGGCTGTGGTTGTAGTGAGTAGGAATTTGTATTTCTATTTTTTGTGGTGTTTCTTTAAAATTTTGTTCAGATGCAAGACAGTGACTTTCTTTATAAATATAAGACTTTCTACCTTCCTTGCTTTTATCTTGTGTCTTTCAAATTGGGTATTGCTTGAAATTCCTTCAGGGTGTCTTGGAGGTGGAAGCTGTATGCTGGATGTAGTGGCGTTTCTGTTGGAACCAGTTTGGGTTGCTTTTGGTCTCTAGAAAAGCTGACAGAACCTGTTTTTGTAGCAACTACTGAATAACTATAGGTCTGCATAGAAGTAGTTCATCTTCATCATTTGTCTGATATGTTTCCTTCTTTCACTTGTCTTCTGTGTACATTTACTCGAGGAGCTGACATCTTTCAGTAAATTGGCATTTTGTAATAAAGCAGAGTAACCCCAGTTCTGTCAGTTTTTCTTATAGAGAAAAAAACAGTCATAATTATCTCTCTCTTCATATGTTATGGGCCCTTGTAGTGTCTATTTTGTGTGCTTTCACAGTTTCTAATGTTACTTATTGGTCTACTTTTAACTTCAGAAGGATGTTGTATCTTTTAGTTGTTCAGTCATGTGTTAAATGTTGTTTGTCATCTGATTTGAAGCAGGAATTGTGATGTCAGAGTTTGATAAATTGAGTGTTCTACTCCTAAGACAGCTTGTGATCAGCAAGAATAAAACTTGTTTATACTATTGTGAAGTTGTTGTTTATAAATGGTATAGTAGCCGAGTAATTGGTTTAGTTTCCAGGCAGATGGAAATGCCATCCTATCATACTTGATGTTGCTATGGTGTGATATCAAGTAGTTTTAAACTGCAGACTCTTCAGTAACCCAGACTGAAGGATCAGAATTTAAGATTAAAATTCTATTTGTAGTTTCATATTAAATGTCATGAACGAATTGTTACTCGTCTCTATATATTTAACATTTTGTCTTTTTGTAATATACTGTTTACTGGCAAACTTTTTTCCCCACCGTGTCTGCCCTTCTCAGTATTCTTGTTACATTTTCAGGAGTTTCTGGCTTTTTTTCCCACTCTTTCATCGACACTAAAAAGTGAAGCTGTCACATCGGAGTCTCCATAGCATTTTATAGTGGAAGCCTGTTTCTTGTGTGTATAGCGAGACACCCATTATTGAGTTAATGTGTACGGACTCATTTCCATGTATAAGAAATAGGTAGGGAAAGTTGTGTGTGTGTGTGTGTGTGTGTGTGTGTGTGTGTGTGTGTGTGTGTGTGTGTGTGTGTGTGTGTGTGTGTGTGTCCTACAAATAGGTAGGGAAAGGTATGGGTGTGTGTGCCCTACAAATAGGTAGGGAAAAGTATGGGTGTGTGTGTCCTACACATAGTTAGGGAAAAGTATGGGTGTGTGGTTGTAAGAGGGAGGGAGGTGTGTGTTTGTAAGAGGGAGGGAGGTGTGTGCATTTGTAGGAGGGAGGGAGGTGTGTGCGTTTTGTAGGAGGGAGGGAGGTGTGTGCGTTTTGTAGGAGGGAGGGAGGTGTGTGCGTTTTGTAGGAGGGAGGGAGGTGTGTGTGTTTGTTTGTAAGAGGGAGGGAGGTGTGTGTGTAAGAGGGAGGTAGGTCTGTGTGTGTAAGTAAGGGGGGGTCATACCTTACAATCATCCAGATTTTTGCCTCATATTTTTGGTTTGTTTCTCATAAAATTGTGTTTTTTCTTGCAAATCACTGAGGATTGAAGTAAAAATATTGGCAGACATTTGAGTTTTAGGCTTCATATCCTCAGAAAATGCATACTAATGCAAAACATGTTCTTCTATCCACTTTTGAAGGAGGTAGAGGTATGTATGTGTGTGTCATACCTCAGAAATGTAAAGATTTTCACAGAATGTCCAGATTTTTGCCTTATATTTTTGGTCTGTTCCTCATAAAAATTATTTTTTTGACAAATCACTGGGATAAGCTAACGATTAAAGTTATTAAATAATTATATGTATTTGAGCTTCAGACTTCATACTTTAGAAAACGCATTCTAACACAAATCCTGTTATTGTAGCAACTTTCTAAATGGGTCCCTAGTTTTGGGCCATTGTCCCCAACATTATAACAGGCTTTGTCCAGATTTCTTGTGCTGAGAGATTGAGAGGTAGTGTGTGTGCTTGTGTGTATGTATGTATGTATGTATAAGAGTGAAGTAGCATACCCCTCTGCTGTCCAGGTTTTTGCCCCATATTCCTCCTAGAAGGATTGAAGTTGCTAAATAATACGACGTTTGAGTTTTAGACGTCAGATCCTTTAGAAAAATGCATACTAAAAAATTCTGTTATTTTAAGCAATTTTCTAAGTTCCTGAGAGCAATATTTATAATCTGTTCCTGTTTATTTTAGGCTTTGTCCAGATTTCTTACACTAAGAAGACAGGAGTGTGTGTGTGAGAGAGAGTGAAATGCCCTAGTTAGATTTAGCAGGTGGAATTTATTGTCAAGTGCATTTTTAAGGAATTGTGAGCTTCAAGGGGAAGAGAAATTTACTGCTGCTAATGCTAAGTTTGCTTAAAATGTACAATTGTTTTGTTCAGCAAATGGTATCACTACTGTTATATAGAATTTTAAAGCAGTGTTAGTAGCTCAGCAGGTAGCATACTTGCATCTTGATGTAGAAGGCTATAGGTTCTACTTCCAAAGCATGTAGATTTATATTTTAAGGGGATGGGGTGCTGTAGCCCTGAGTATGTCCTCCTTTGGAGGAAATGTCTACAAACTATGAACCTGTTTTTCAGCTTGCCACCCATTCCCTATTGCAATATACCAGCTTACCATTTTTGTTTTAATGTACCATGGGCAATTTATTCTTTAAGGACAGTAGGCAATGGATTTGTAGATGAAACACTGAAATATAAAGTTGCTTTCTAGCAACAACCTCTTCATTAGTTTCAGATCTCTTTAATGTGGAACTATTCAGATGACATATACTTCTGCAGAGATTGTGCATACTGACTGACATTGGTGGATTACAATCACAGAAGTTTAAGTGGCCTTTTA
Organism: Protopterus annectens; assembly: GCF_019279795.1. NCBI lineage: Eukaryota > Metazoa > Chordata > Ceratodontiformes > Protopteridae > Protopterus > Protopterus annectens. The sequence continues at coordinate 826,525,100 of NC_056743.1, read as the reverse complement.
TGGTTGAAATGTTCTGAATTGGGCAGTTTGCCATTATTGGTTCATATGTTTTGTTTCATTGCTTGCTGGAAAAACATTCAAAGCTATACATTTAAAACACATTCTAACAAATGGTGCTGTATTATAGAAGTGATATCATTAAATTATTTTATATTATAATTAATACAATCTGTATTATAATCATACATAATCATATGTCTAAATATATGCACTTCATATGCATGGCTACTCTTGTTTATCACAGTAACAGTCAGGAAGGGATACTGTAATGTCTGTGTCAAGAAAAACGGTCTAAAGCTTTTAGTTAAGCATATAATGAAGTTGTTCACATCATTGATAATAGACCCAGTTTCATATAACTGAGGGTCAACCACACAAAAGCAGAAAACACCCAGAATTTCCCTCACCCACTCAGTAAAACTAATCTTAAAAAAAGAATCAATAATGTGCATATATTAGGGCTATTGGAATTATCTTTAAAAATATGAAGTGATGACTTGCAACTGTGTCAATGTTGGGATTATGAAGAAATGCTTGATTTAAGCATTAATTAAAAGATATACATAATTTAGTGACTGCACACGGTTTAAGTTAAATACAGCTATAATGTGTCGTGCATTCAGAGCACAGAATGCCAGCTTTTATTTAAACAGCAACTTGTGTTACTGAGAGTTAATCTTGGAAGCCAAAGAACACATGTGTTATAAACTAATCTTTTTAAATCTGTATAATCTGAACAGGCTCATGGGACTCAGTTTAGTGTCCTACATGAGAAATACTGAGCTAATGAACACTATTCCCCAGTAGTTGTTTCTAAGTCACTTATAAATAAATAAATAAAACAAGAGAAAGTATTTTGAGATAAAACAAATATCTTGCCTTTATGGTAGGTAAAAAGTAAAAAGGAAAACTCTGTTAGTACCCAAGTAAATAAAATGATTATTAGCAATGAATGAGAAATTATTCCAGTATAGAGAACTGAACAGCCAAGCCTTCTTGATCAGAATTCAAAAGGGCTGCCAGCTGAAAGTTCCCTTGAGTTAGTTGCAATGTACATGGGGTATGTAAAAAAAATTATCACAGATTCCTAATTAAATCTAGATATCTGTAATCATTGTAGAAGTAAAGCATAAAACAGTATGCACACTGAGAATTTTGAACAGTGTTTATGGCAACTGGGGAGAAATAGCCAAGTAATGGGACCCTGTAATGGCTGCGTGGGGGTGGGGCTCCGTGGGTGGAGGGGGTGGGGCTCCATGAGCAAAGTGGATGGGGCTCCATGGGCGCGGCTCTGGGTTTGCATCCCGCTGCAAAAAATCCGGTGGGCTCCCTTGGGTATAAATATACTTATACATAGGGTTGCCACCTCTCTGGGTTTTTTTTTAGAACTATCTGGAAATCAAACCAATTATCCAATAGTCCAGAAAACACGGCACAAACTGCAGAATTTTTTTTGTTTGTTTTTACAAAAAAGCATAGTAAATCGGCAGAAAGCAGGCACCAGGAAAGGAAAAATAGGGTGTTCTCAATCAGCTGATGTCATAAAGACATCACAAAATAAGTGGAACATGGATGGTAGAGGAAATGGACAGGGTTACAAGTGATGCAAGGGATGGGGCCTTCAATTTTTGCCACAACGAAAGGTGGCAACTCTATTTATACAAGCACTTCCAAGCAAACAGAAGCTAAATGTTCAGGACGTTGTTGTACAATTGGGAGCCATACAGATGCCCTCTCATTGCTTCTTTTCACATTGCCTTTTCAGCCTCTCTTCTCAAGCTTTTCTAACCTCCTCTGATAGATTCCTATGGTTATCATGCAATATTTTACATACACTGCTAATTATCCCTTTTTTAAGGAGCAACTTCTGTTCAAGTAACACTCGAAACGAAGCAATACAAACAAAAAATAAATCCCATACACCACAAGTTTGTTGCTGTCACAGAAACTAGGTTTAATGACTTATCCAAGTTAAAAACACATAAAACAAATTAAAAATGGATTAAAAACAAAATAACTTAGTGCTTTCGCCCTTAACAACATTTAGGGCATCATCAGAGTAAAGCATATCAAGAAATCAATCATTTCATACACAAACAAGTCACATAACTGCCAGTGTAATGAGAATCAGTTAGCCAATAATGAAAATAAACCCAGTGTTGTTCAACACTAAAATAACCCTTAGTAAATTCAATCAACAAAACGTCTGCACTGTTCAGTTATATATTTGTAATGCATCAACCCATAAAAGGGGATGACAAAACATAATACAACACAATAGACATAAAAAAATGATATAAAAACGTAAAAAAAAAACTAAAACGTTTCTAGTTACACCAAACCAATGGTTAATTGTAAAAAAAACAAATGTCTAATGAAAAATCTTGATCCAATCCAGTCAAATATATGCTGCTCTTAATTTCAGCACACTAACTATGGAGCGGCATTCATTAATACCTGGATGTTCTGTGGCATTAAGTCTTAGTTGCCACATTGTTTCTCTCAATTCTAATACTGTCTTGTAATCGACCCACTCTCATTTGGAAAACCTTATCAATGACAAAAAATATGAATCTTTTAAAATTAACACAAATCAAACTGTGGAACTATTGGGCATTGGTAGTCTTCTTATTTTTGATGTCCCTGATATGTTCAGCTATTCTATCCATTAATTTACGAATGGTTTTACCTTAAAAAAAAAAAAAACCCAGGGCAGCCTATGCATGTTGCAATATAAGCAACCATCTTAGTATTGCAATTGCAGTGGCCAGGGCACTGAATGGTTCTATTATATCCCTCTATGACAACATATAGACCATCATTTATAAATTTACAATACTTACACATGCAACATTTATGCATACTAGATTTACAATTTAAAGTTTGGCTGTTTTTATGGTGTTCAAATAAAGATTTGGGGTTGTAACCTCAACTACACACTACCTGTGGTTTCACACCTAATATACTTTTCAGTTCATTGGTAAGTACCCAGTCCCAGTACTTATTCAATACAGTTTTCACAGAGAGAGTGTCATGATTGTATGCTAAAACTATTGCTTTATTGTGAACATTTGATGGGACAGTGTTAAATGTTGTTTTTATGTGGTTTATAACTCCCCATTATAAGGAGATGGTTTTGGTACGTTCCACACACAATTGCATACGTTGGAGAAGCTGACAAAAAAGTTTGACGCTACAAATGGACAACATGCTTTTAAACAGTTCTTTGGAATTACAACAAGTACCGAGGGGCTTACGTTTGTGGAAATTTCCTGTTGGTACCCAAGCAGGTTAGGTGATGCTTGGGGAACTATATGTCCCTATTTTCAAGCTTGAGTTATCCTTTCACACAATTTTCCAAATCTACCATATGTGATTTTTCATTGTGTCTAGTACACAGAAAACCACACTACATGACCATAATGCTAGTAGCAACAATAATTTAAAGAAAGAGGACATGCATTTTACACCTCCCTTTTTCTGAAGCAACAATAAATGACTTGGTGTAGTAGAATTTTGCAATACAGTTCATTAAAGCCTACAGATTTTATACTGTCCTTTTGATAAAGTGCTTATATTTTTCCATCATTTTTGTCGCTGTTTTTCAAACCTGTATTTCTGAGTAGTATCCCACACTCCTACTGAAAACGAAAGTGTTATTTGTTATTCAATATTTATGCTAATTAGATGCCCAGATTTTTAGCTGGATTTTTCAAAGGCCTTTGTTCCTATTTTCACTGTGTGCAGACTTAGCGGTATGATCCCCCATCCAAATCAAACTTAAATTACATGTCAACTAAAAAAAACAAAAACCTAAAACAATAAGATAAACGAAGCAATACAAAACAGTCAATGAGTATATAAGAAATGCAGGTGTAAAATTCAGATAAAATGCTGCCAACTACCTAGGACTACCATGTATACAGTGGACCAAAGTGGGAAGTGGGGGGGGGTTGACCAATATATGACATCACTGAGGGTGTAGTCCTGGGTGGAGGGTGTTGCCAAGCATATGACAGCCCTGGGTTACCACCTGTCCCTCTTTTCAAGGGATAGACCCTCTTTGGGCAGTTGTGTCACGTGAAAAAAAAAAATGGCAATTATCCTGAGAGTTTAGGACAAAAAATATTTCATATGTTTTCCTTAACAGATGCATAAAACAGTTATTTTGTATCTGCAACATCTACATTTTATATGAAATAGCATAAACAACTTAATTGCTACAAGAATAAGCTTTCATTTTGGCAAAAAAGTGAAACTCTGTCCTTTGCACTCTCCATGGGTATGTTTTTGTCCTGCACAATCTCAAGTTTGTACTAAAAAATGTCCCACTTTGGGCATTTGAAAAGGTGGCACAGCCTGAACATTTCACAGAAGCAAAGACAGTTGCAATGTATGCTGGCGTGTATAGAACCTATGCCTTATCTTGTTCAAGTGTGACATGCAGTAATCAGAGCTTTTATCTATTCTGCATTTTTTTATTCTGCTGTATGAGAGCAATTACATAGGACCCTTTCTATATATATTATAAACAAGATTCTCTTGAAGAATCAACAAGTTAGTTGTAGCTTTAATTTATACCACGGCACAAAGTCATTCAACTTAGTAAAGACAAATCATGTAAATGCTATTTTTTGTCACAAATAATTGTCTTGCTGCTTACATTTTTGAGCTTTCAATCATATTTAGTTAGTTTAGAATGTATATTCTGAAGTAAGGTATTCGGCAGCTGCTGTAAATTCTGCATCCTACATTTTCAAGATTCCTATCAAAATAAAACTAATGAAAAGAATGACATATAATAAACTATAGGTAAATATATTAATATTATAATAAAATAAAACAATACACCCATTCAAATCTCTCAAGTTCCACAGAGCCACATACAAAAAGCCATCAGACTAATAATTTGTATGTCTAGGTAGACGGAGGGAGGTAGCCTTGCAAAAACGAGCTTGTTATTTCAACATCTACATCTGCTTTTATAAGTATGCTACATTTGCCATAAGTAAACTACAGGATGAATCACAATATGGTTTAGAAGAGGACAGCATTAATAGCTACAAGCAGTGGTTTAAAATACGCCCTCCAGGACACTTAGTAAATCCTTCTAGACTGAACACAGTCTGAAAAGCACATTCTTCCCGAGCAATTCTGTTTGCATTGTTTGACACAGCTGCACATTCTAGACTAACCTTAAAGCCACTGAAGTGTGCAAACACAGACACAGGACAAAATAGCTACAAAAAGCACTATCACTGCCAAAAATGTACAAAGCACTTTAGGGAGTGGTTCTAGGATGGATGTTTGGCCACCAAGCCACTTAAGCTGTAGTGATCCCTGTGGGTGTACAGGAGCATATCCATGTGTTGGTAAGGGCATTCTGTTCCCTGCAATCATGTCCCCCTGCTCACTTTACTAATACATGTTTAACCCTAACTCTGCCCCTACCTTTAAACCCAACTCTACACCTTACCTAAGAAAAACCCTTCCCATAACACTACCACTATTCAAAAAAAATGTGATAACTGAAGAGAAGAAAACTTTTTCATTTTTCAATCTGTTATTTTAAATGTTCTGTTTATTGAGTTTGACCATTCAATACTTTGATCAAATGCCATAGATCCACATACACAAGATAAAACAGAAACACATAGTTACATGGCATATGTAAAAAGTTTAACTTCTCCATCAAAATAAAAAAAATAAAATCCGAGAGATGATGGGCATCACATCCAGTGAAAACGCCGTACTATGTAACACTGATGATTGTTCAGTGACTTCATCACACAGTTGCTGGACTTACCATGCTACTTTGGAGTTGATCTTCCACAAATGACTTAATGCTGGCAAATGCTGTACCTGAAGCATCATCCTGAAAGACAAGGATCAGAGTTCTGATGTTAACATCGGCACAGGATAAAGTACCCTTACAGGAACTTTCAACATCAGTATTTAGCCTTTAGATACAATAATAAGACTAAAGTAAGCTGTAATACAGATTGCTCCAATACCAAAAACATCCAAGGACTTGGCAATGCAAACAAACTGTACTCTAGGCAAGATATAATGCTGAAAAACATGGTATTCTAATTACAATCCACATGACTCTGCACTGTCTCTTGTGCAAAGTATAATTTGTTTTGGAATTTTTTTTTTTGTATTAGCTCAACCGTTTATTCACTATATCAAGTCAACAATGGGGTATAGAATAATACTAATGTGATGATGTGAAGTACTGCCAGCTATGTGAGGAGAAGTAGGGCAGTGAATGTGCAACGTATACCAGCATAGCATAGGAGTTTTGCATAAAACAAGGATTTGTACAGATGTTTCTGTTGAAAATTTATTTGTAAAGTTTCTTGTGTTAAAAAATGTACCAACAGTGGGTCCTACCGGACAGAAAAAAATGCACTTGTATGTCAGACTGTATAACAACTACTGAAATTAATATATTGTAACAGAGGATACTAGAAGAGAAGAGTTTAATCTCAGTCCAGCTAACTTTGAAAAATAGGTTGAAATTAAATTACTTGGTGGTCATAAAGATTGCAGCCAGAGCCAAAATGTCTGTGAAAACAAGAACTAGGAATCCTTGTTGTATTGTCCTTAGCAGGGTACTAGTTGTTACCATGCAAGAGTGGAAGTGTTGAAATGGTTTTATGGCTTCCAGATGCTATAACACATCTTACTTAGCAAAGCTCTGTGTGTATGGTAACACATATGTGAGAGATTCTGGTTCAGTTTCTAATAATGGGGCTAGTATGGGAACCAGAAGTCAAATGACCAGATGTACGTGATGTCATTCTGTAATCCATCATTGAAATGATGTTTTAATACTAGATGAGAGAGAAGTCTCACTGCACTCTGTTTTTGAAACTTGACAAGGAAGGACCCCTCATCTACTTCATCTTGCCTTGTTTTAGTACATAACCAGGGAATAGTAATTCTTTAGATCAGTCAGGAAAATATAGTGAGATTAGTTAAGTACTGTTTTTCTGCATGAATCTATTCATCTGTATTCTTTAATATTCCTGTGATTGAAACTCTGGTGTTTATTGTAAATATATATTTAGAATTTCCACATTCTTTTATTATTCCTTTATCATTTATTATTAAATATATTTAAACTTTTCATTGTGGCTGGTCTTCCAGAGAATGTTTTAACCTTTGAGAGTACTTGCATTTATTTGGTGACACTGTGGCTGCCCCTGAAAGCCTTGCTGTTTGGTCGACACTACCATTTGTATTAATATTAATTTTACTTAGTACAAGTGGGTACCTTTGTAAGGGATTAGAGTAGCTGACTTTGGAGAGTCCTGGTGGCAGTAACTACTTTATAGTCTGGGCAGATGGGTATAGCTAGTAAATCTATGCCAGCCTTTTCTGTGTGTGTGTGTGTGTGTGTGTGTGTGTGTGTGTGTGTGTGTGTGTGTGTGAAAATCAAATCTCAAAGAATGTGTTTGTCAGCTGCTTGGAGCAGGGACAGAGAGCACTGGTTTTACAGAGAGAGTGTGGTGGAAGACTTAGCATGGGACACTCGGCTGAGGACTCAACTCTATAGCTGTGCCAGTGGGAAGTCTTACTGGCGACTTGGACAGACAGAGAGAGAGAGAGAGAGGGAACCCAGCCCTGGACTTTGTGTGTTCCCTGTGTGCTCTTAAGGGAAATTGTGCTTGGTGCAGAAAGCTGCATCTGGGAATACTGTGTGTACCTATCTTTGTTCCAAGTGAACATCCCTCATCGGTGTCAGTGGTGAGGATTCAGGCTCCTTGATTACTGGTCCAGAAGAGGGATGTCACAACTAACACCAACTGTTCTTCCATGCCTTTTCATGTAATCAGCAGACACATTACACAGCAGTTTTCCATATCACTCAAGAAACATTCTTTGAAGGATAAACGCATTTTCTTCTATCAGACAATGCTATCTTCATAACACACTATGTCAATGGCTACACATTTCTGTGCTGTCTACTGCCCTACCACTTTAACTACAACAAAAGAGATGTCATTAAAATAAACAGGTCATCAACACTTGTGTTCTATCTTAGCTAACATAGCCACTGCTTATATTTGTGAAATGTCAAGGAGAAGATAAATAAACTTTTATAGGCAGCGCAAGTGTAGTAATTTTTAACTCAAAAAGATAAGTTTTAGCATAAAAATGTTCCAGATTAATAACATTCATTTTTTCCTGATATTAAAATATGGTTTGATAAGAAGTCCATTCATCCGCCCAGACCCCTCTTTTCTGCATATTGGGTCTTGGTGACACTTCAACAGTGACAATCATCTAGAGCCAAGTGTTCACTCTCCCAGGTGGCTAGCCCCACCACCGTTCTTTCATATCACATACACATTCATGCACATACCCACGTTCAATCTAGAGTGTTCAATCCACCTACTGTATGCCATTAGAATGTGTGAGAAAACCCACATGAACACAGGGAGGACATGCAGATGCACCAAAGGCAACCCAGCAGAAAACCAAATTGGAGAACCTCTCACACAGCCTGTTACATTAACAAACAAATGTCCAGAGCTAATTTATACTTTCATTTATACCACCACCCATTTTATGTTCATACCTTCTGATTATGACAGCAGCCACATATAGAATTGTAGTTGACACACAGGTATGAATATGCACAACCAGGATTTCTCCATGATGACATAAGAAAGATGGCTAGAGCAACACTATGCTATTATCATATAACAACTGTTTAAGCACAAACGCACATTGTAAAACATTAATATATTTCCAACATTTTGCTTTATATTTTGTGCAAATACTCAGACTTCTCATGACCTCCCCCTTACCAACAAGATTACATTTTTACAAAACGTAACCTTGTCTTACTGATCAGATGCTGACGAACTCTGTCATAATGACAGCTGGCATAGTCCTATCATACACAAAAGTAAATTATGCATTAAAATAAGAAACAAGAAAGAAGTCAGAAAATGCTGCAGCTTGTTTTCTGCCACTTAAATTTCAACACGTTGCAGCTTTCTTCAATGTACTTTGTGAAGAAGAGTATGATGTGTACATACAGAGCGATGTTCTGGAAGGGGGGAGTGAGGTTAAAAGGAAGGAAGGAGTTAACATATTATGTAATGTCGCACTGATGATATTTATAAATAAACAAAGGATATCCGATGTATAATTTATGTAAAAGGAAAAAAAATGTGAATATGGTTTGTTTTCTTTTCTGTTATGTATGTTTGTCTATGTGTTACAAGTGATAATTTAATAAAAGTGCTTAAAAAAAGTATAATGTGTACATATTAAAGGACACAAATAGCAACTACCAAATGTGCCATTTGATAATAAATTTAAGTGCTTTGTGATGATAGGAAATGAATAACTATATATAATTTTTATATGCAGTTTAAGTGTAATCATTTATAACTTGCAAATACACGTTTTAACATAGAAATGCTTTACTCAGTCACTGTTTCAAGACATTCACTTCTAAATCTTTGTGTTAAATATTTGCAGAGCCTAATCTTAACCAACACTAACCAATAAGGACAAATATAAGGTGCGTATAAACTGTAATTTCCTAATTAGCAATGAGATCCATCATCCATTTCCAGAAAGAATTACAGTAATGAATCCTCACAGCAGGGGATGAGGGTTAAACATATGGCCCACAAAGTGTAGGGCCAATATGCTAAGAAATGCCAGTACAGAGATAACAGCACAGTATGTCTTTACAAGCAATATGTTGCTGTGCACCAAGCAGGCAGCTAGTGCACAGTGACTAAACAAATAAGCTTCACACTAGAGTAACAGAGCTCTAGCAGGAGACAGTCTTGCTCTAACACGTAAGGCTACTATGTACCTTCAAAAGAGATACACCCCCTCCAATGTCCATCACACTATTCTTAAGAAGTGTGCACAGTGTTACCATGATTTACACCTTAAAATAATACTTTACCGCGTGTACAATTACCTCAGGTCACATTGATATGTTGGGCACAAAGCCTGTTCAGCTGTATTCCAAAGCAGCAAAGTGCACTCCCAAGCACTTTTAATATGCTGTTCATATGCTAACTGCACATTTTGCTATGTTGTGTACCCCAAACTGTACTACATCACCCCCTCCCAAGTTTCTGCAGAATTATGCTTGTGTAGGCTGCCAAGATTTTTGGCCTGTGTAGATAATGAACTCCTCCAACAAGGTTATAATATTTCACATATTTAAGTACATATGTTGCCATTACATGTGCCCTTTTGTAGATAGTAACCCTCCCCAAGCAATGATGTCTCTTTATGTATACGGTGTATGGTTTCCTACTGTGCACCCTACCACTACCCAATGTCTCTTCTTCCACTGACACTTTGTCCCTGCCAATACTCAAGTGTGCTGGGGAGATGGCAATCACACAGTGCTGTGGTGCTCCATTCATTTCCATTGGCAGAGTTAGCATCAGCTAACAGACAAGTAATTCTTTTTCTGCAACAGTCATCTGTCAACTCGATAATCAAAATACCAACTATAGTACAGCTAATTCACAGTGAGGATGGCAATCTCAATCTATGTAAAAAGGACATCAGAACCAATATTTGCTGAATTATTTAGTAATCCAGTGAGCTTGCTTAGACAAAATTGTTCCATTTTCAGACATGACCTGAAAAAGGCAGAATTCATAAAGGAGGGACTAAAATGAAACTAAATACAACGGAGAACACCATATACACACAAAGATGAAAACTGATACTTAGGCTGCAACTACATTACAAGAACGTAATATGTAGGTACACCTCAAAAATGTGAAAAGAGTCAAGATTCCCAAATTCTCTTCTGGTAGCATAAAGAATGAAGAAATGTTTAACAGACTTGGAAACCTATGAAGGAATGCAGAACCTTAGCATGTTGATTCTTGACAATTCTCAAGAAGGTACTGAAAATTTAACTTAGCATATCTTACAGTCAATGGGCAAGGCTGTATTTTCCTACTTCAGGGATATTTGTTGTTACTTTAATATAAATTTGCAAATAAAGCACATCCACATAAATGTATAGAAATATGATATTCTTACTTCTCAAGAAATTAACAGAAACCTATACCCCATAAAATGCATACATAATATAGGGCAAACTAATACATAAAAATCCATTGCTCCCCCCTCCATCAACAATATTCAAGCTGTTTTAATATGGTCACTTCATTTACTGAAAAGCATGCTGCTTTTATTTTCCTGCAGTCATTCATTCATTTCTAACTTCAAAAGCATTACAAAAAAAAAAAAAAAAAAAAGATTCCTGAAATACAAAAGTTCATTTCTCTGTTCAAAACTTTGCTGATACAAAGCAGGGTAAAGACCCATCAGACCCATCTTTATACAGATCCATTTAAATTTTAAATTATAATTATAAAGTGTTTATATTATACTAGCCAAGGGAAAGATGTTACTGATACTGATTGTGACAAACCGAAATGCTGCCAGTCCAGGTAGCTGGAATTTTGTAAATAATTATATGTCACTTAAAATATTAATATGATTTATATAGAAACGTGACACTGCCAGCCCAGCTATCTGGAATGTTGTAAATAATCATGTTATTTGTAAATATTAACATAAGTTATATGCTTGTCTTACAAATGTAAGAGAACTATATGTTATGTGCATCTTAAACTACTGGTCCAGAAGTGTGTGTTGAACTGTATGTTCTGTACTGAGCTTCAAGAATGTAACCACAGTATACCCCTACTTGAAAAGAACAGAGTTAACTTGCAAACTCTAAGAAAATAAGTGAAATGTTTTATGATTGTGTTTATCTCCCAATTTCACTGAAGGACACAGGATGCCTACAGCTAGAGTCTTCTTTCTGTTGTCTTGAAACAGAAATAATTACTAGGCTTCGAATGTAAAGTGTTTTTTATTGTTGTGTTACTTTCTAGCAGCTGCACATCTGAGAGATAAGTATTTCTGACACAGTGGTGTTGGCTTTTGTTAGCCTGGGAACTGAAGGCAAGTGACAAAGAGTGATGTCATCCAGCTGACCCAGCAGTAATGTTTTGATATTAATTTGGGAACTCTCTCAGAGACTGTGCATTTTGTATTTGTCGTTGGACCTTGAAACATCCCACGCATCAGCACTTCTGCCTGCATCTTGCTAATAGTAAGTATCAAGGAAAAAGTGATTTCTCAGAGATAGGAATATAGTAAAGATTAGTTTAGATGTTTTCTGCATTTATTTGAGACTGTCCTGCAATGCTGTTTTAAAATACTTCCTGTGATTCTGAACTCTGTAGTTACGGTGTTGTTTGAGTATTGTCTTGTTCTTTTATTATTTATTATTAAATGTATTTAAACCTTTTAATTGTGGCTGTTTTGTTTAAAAATATTTAAGCTCTTAAAGTACTTGCAAATGTATTTAGTGACACTGTATAGGCCACTCCAATAGCCTTGAAAGTCTTGGTCATACTTACCATTTGGATTAATGGTAACATTACACAGTAGGACTGGTCACCTTTTGTAAGGGCCTTTACAGCAGCTGATAAGTAAGGGCGGCTGGTGGCAGCTGGTACTACCTTATAGTCTGGGCAGAAGGGGGCATAGCTACTAAACCTGTGCCAGCCTTTCCCAAGTCTATGTGTGTGCTTGTATATTAATCCAATCTCAAAGTGTGTATGTGTCAGCTACTTGGGCAGGGACACGAAGCACTGGTTGGACAGAGAGGGTGCTGGAGGTGTTAGCTTGGCCACTCGGCTGAGATCTTAACCCTATAGCTGTGCCAGTGGGGAGTCTTATTGGGGATCTGGAGAGAAAGAGAAACCAGCCCCAGACTGACTGTGATCTCTGTGTGCTCTTAAGAGAAATTGTACTTTACTGTGTGTGTACTTGTCATCCCCCCAATGTGCACTTCCCTCACTGGTGCTAGTGGTGAGGACTGAGGCTCCTTGATTACTGGGCCAGTGCAGGGGCGTCACATATTAACTGTTTGGCAGTGGTACGATAGCCACATCACATATTAATTGGTTGATAGTGGTGGGGTAATGAATTCCTATAGCTTGTGTACAGTGATCACTGAAGGTATTAGTATGCTTAATCAGCCATGCAGTGAACATTCAGTTCATATCACTATTGTTTTCTTTTTTTTTTAAGCTTAGCTAGTCAGGGAGAGCAGGTAAGCATGTCAGCAGAGGAGTATGACAAGCTGACAAGGAGTCAGTTGGCTGAGATTTGCCAGGCTAAAAGACTGGTGCATGCCAACCTGACTAAAGCAGACATGATTGCAGCTTTAGTTACAGCTGCATCAGAGAGCAGCATCCAGGAGGACAGTCAGATTGGCCATGGAGATGTACAACTCTTAGAAAATGGACAGCTCAATCTTTCCACAGAGGACTGGAGTTAAAGAGACTTGAGTTGGAGGCCAAGATTTGGAAATAGAAGCAGAAGAAAGACTACCTGGAAAAGTACAGTTTTGTACCTACCATAAATGTAGATGTCCGATAGACATGCAACTGCAGTCATAACATGTGGGTTGTCCTGCCTCAGGCAGCCCTCGGTCGGCCGGATTCCAAAGTCTGGGTCCGATGTCGCTGCGAGATTTCTCTCTGACGCCAGAGCGGCTGGAGTACATAAGCATCAGCCGACGCCATTTTCTTCAGTGTTTCTTGCCCCAGATGCCAGGTGCCCTCCAAGGAAGGCTGTAATCAAATTGGAAGTCAAAAACAGGATTTCAAACAAATAAATGAGCAATAAAACAAATACGTCCAAACAAGAGACAGATGCTCGTGGAACCCCTATAACTCCATGGTAATATTACCATGGAGTTATAGGGGGATTTTCTCTTCCCTATTTCAATAAATGACTTTGGATGTGACTGTTGCCTACACTTGCTGGCTTTTTTGTTGCCAATAAAACAAATACACCATAACAGATATCCCCAGCTAAGAGAAAACAGGGATAGGAATGGACCCTAGGCATAGAGGGGTATGGAGGGAGGGACTGCAGTTGCATGTCTATCGGACATCTACATTTATGGTAGGTACAAAACTGTACTATGTCCTTCAAGAATGCAACTGCAGTCATAACATGTGGGTAGAATACCATAGCTTAGCTGGGGGAGGAGGAATGCTCTAGGAAAAAGATGGTGTGGCAATCAAACCCTGCAGGACTGCCAAGCAAAGCCTGCTCTGGATCTGGAGTATAGGGAGATTGTAGTGTTTGGAGAATGTATGCACGGAGCTCCATGTAGCAGCTTCTAGAATGTCCTTGGTAGGCACCCTCTTAAGAATGCTGTAGAGGTGGCTGTAGCTCTAGTGGAATGTGGTCTGACATTGGCTGGAACAGTCTTTCCATGAAAGGAATAACAGAATCTGATGCAATGTCCAATCCATTTAGAAATAGTCTGTTTTGAAATTGCTTTTCCTTGGACTGCAGGGGCGTAAGCTACAAAAAGTTGTTCAGACGTCCTACTGGCCTTGGTTCTGTCCAGCTAGTATCAAAGTTGTCTGTGAATGTCCAAGGTATGCAACAATCTTTCCCCCTTATTCTCAGGATTGGGGAAGAAGGCAGGCAGATGAATGGCTTGATTTAAAGAAACCCTAGATACCACCTTTGGCATAAAAGTAGGGTTGGTCCTTAATGAAACTCTGTCTCTGTGAAAAATAATAAAGGGTGGTATTGCCATTAGGGCCTGTAACTCCGAAACCCTTCTTGCTGAGGTAATTGCCAACAGGAAAGCTGTCTTCCATGAGAGAAATTGCAAGTCAACTGAAGCTGCTGGCTCAAATGGAGGTAGAGTCAGTTTTTCTAGGACAAAATTGAGGTCCCAGGCTGGCACTGGGGCCTTTCTTGGTGGCTTAATGTTCTTGATTCCTCTCAGGTATTGCCTTAGTAAAGGGTGAGAAAAACAGGAGGAGCAATGTTGTATCTAGCTGAAATAGCAGATGCATGTATCTTTATGGAAGAATATGAGAGGCCGTTCTTCAACATATCTGCCAAATATTCCAAGATGAGTGGGATGTTCAACAATGATGCATCATGTCCTTTGCTGGTATTCCAATTGCTGAATCTTTTCCACTTTGCTAAGTAAACCTTTCTGGTGGATGGTCTTCGAGCCTCTGTTAGTATCCGCTGAACTTCCTTGGAGAGAGATAAGCTGAATTTATTTATGGGATCTCCCAGGCTGTTAGCTGCAGTGTCTGAAGATTTGGATGCAGTGTTTCAAAATTGTGTTGAGTCAAAAGTAGAGGCCACTGGGGAAGGGCCCACCTCCTGGTGTGACATATGCTCCGTAGTAGTGGGTACCAGTGTTGTCTTGGCCAGTCCGGAGCTATTATGATTCCCTTGGGTTTCTTTGCTTTGATCTTTAGTAATACTGAGGTCATCAGTGGCAGAGGTGGGAATGCATAGATTGCTAGGGAGTTCCATTTGAATGAAAGGGCATCTATTTTCCAAGCTTTTGGATGGTATGTCCTTGTGCAGAATTTTGGTAGAAGGTGGTTGAGGTGAGAGGCAAATAGGTCCACTTCTGGCTTGCCCCATGTCGAAGTGAGTTGTCTGAAGGCGATGTAACCTCTACTCGTGTGGATCTGTGAAATTCCTGCTTAGGCTGTCCGCTAACACATTGTCTTTTCCTGGAACAAACTGGGATTGTAACTGGATGTTTAGGCTCAGTGATTTCTCCCAAAGCTGCATTGTCAGTCTGCAAAGGGGTAAGAGTGGGTGCCTTGTTTATGTACCACATCACAGTGGTGTTGTCTGTCCGTATCAGTAAATGGCCTTGCTGGAGTTGGTGTTGAAAGGCCTCGATGGCATGCATTACTGCCAGCATTTCCTTTTGGTTTATATGCAGATGTGTTTCCTTTGGAGACCATTGTCCTTGTATACACCTGCCTTCCATGTGCGCCCCCCATCCAAGGTCTGAGGCATCTGTAGTCATGGTCTGTGTTATCTGTGGTTTTTTGAAAGACATACCTGTGTTTGCCTGGCTCACCGAGGCCCACCATAGGAATTCCTTTTGTAGGCATGGAATGAGTGGTATGACTGTCTCCAAGTTGTTGCTGTGTTGAGACCAAATGCTTTTTAGGTACCATTGAAGCTTTCTCATGTGGAGTCTTGCTAATGGAACCAGGAGAATGCAGGATGCCATGTAACCCAGGGCCTGTAGGAATCTCCTTGCAGTCATCTGGGTGAGATTTGCTAAACCTTTGAAATAATGAGTTAACTTCTCTTGCTTGTCTTCTGTCAGGTAAGCCATCTGAGAGGCTGTGTCTAGTTTGGCTCCTAAGAAGATTATTTGCTGGGATGGCTGCAGTCTTGACTTTTGGAAGTTGACTGTGTATCCCAGAGCTTGAAGTAATCGTATGACATAATCCAGGTTTTTTGTCAACATCAATTTGTATCCCTGGAGCCTGCAATGAGCAATTACTGAAGCCAGGCATTTTGTGAATACTCTGGGCGCAGTAGATAAGCCAAATGGCAATGCTGAGAATTGATAATGATCTGGCCCTGCAAGAAATCTGAGGTATCTTCTGCAACTGTGTCTGATAGGGGACATGCAGGTATGCCTCCTTGAGGTCCAGAGTAATCAGCCACGACCCCTTGCCCAGCATGGGAAGGAGTTGCTGTAAGGTCAGCATTTGAACTTTGGTACTATGAGAAAGGTGTTTAATGCGGACAAGTCCAGTATTGGTCTCCATTGAGATTCTTTTCTTGGAACAAGGAACAGTCTTGAGTAAAACCCCTGGTCTTGTTCTTGTTGTGAAACTCTTTCTATTGCTTTCATCCGAGTCAGCAGAGTGATTTGCTTGATAGCCTCTGCCCTCTGATTTTGTGGTAGGATTGGCATGCCTTGTTTTCTTGGTAAGGTATGAAAATGAAACCTGTACCCTCGGTCTATAATGTCCAAAATCCATTTGTCCTTTGTCAGTCTGTGCCAGTTTTCTGCAAACAGAGATAACTTGAGCTTCTAGTTGTTCCCTGGTAGGCGGTAGAGGAAAAGTCATTGAGATTGTGGTTGTGGGGCAGGTGAAACCCCCTTCTTTGGTTTCCTGGCTGCCATTGTCGCCCCTGTAAGGGCCTCTGTATTGGCCTCTTCCTCGCCATGTCTGTTCTTACCCTTTGAAACTTTTCTGGATTAGGAAAGGACCAGTTTTTGAAGGCCAATTCCTACTGAATCTGGGGAGTTGAACCTGGAGGAAATCTTTCACTGTCTGAACTGATTTTGCTTTTTCTTCAATGGTCTTTAACACATCCTTAGCATTTGCACCAAAAAGCTTGTTCTTTTCCAAAGGTGCATCCAGAAGTTTTGCTTTTACATGATCTGGTAGAGGTTGATCTTTTAACCAAGCATGTCTACGAATGACTGCCCTACATGAAGCTTCCAGTGCATCATATCCACACTGCAGGAAGTGATTGCTTACTTGCTGAGTGTTATGTACAGCTTCCTGCAAAGTCTTCCTGTAGGATCAGGAGTGGCTAATGTTTTTTGTAAATCTTCTAACAGATAATCCTGATATTGTAACATATGAAAAAGGCAATTTAAAGCTCTCATAGATAAGGTAGTGGATGTGTAAACCTTTTTGCCCCATCTCTAATGACCTAGCTTCCCTGTTGGAGGGCAAAGGATTTTTTGAGGTGGAGGCTGAAACTCCTTTAGGACCCTGTGAAATAGTTTGTAAATCAGCAGTATGGGCCCTGAATAAATGGGAATGAGTTTCTGGGACCCTGTAATACCTGTCTGGCTTGGCTGGAGCAGGAGGAAGAGAATCAGGGGTAGCACTAGAGTCAGAATACAAATCATCCCAGAACATCATGTACAGGAGGAATAGCTAGAATCAGAATATTCCTGACCTTGCCACTTGAAATGTTCCCTCATGGTGTGCAGAACTTCCCCAAAAGAAATATCCTCAGGAGGGGAGGCCGAGGGGATGGAATCTTCTGCATCCGAGTCCTCATAGGTCTGAAAGAGCTCTTCCTGGCTATCAGAGTGGACTGAGACCTCAGAATCTTCATCTGAAGGAGTAGGGTCAGAGGGTTCATTATCAGGAGGAGGCTGGGATCCTCTCTCAGGATGGGCCTGTGAACCTCTAATCATGGAAATTAAATCAGCAGCCATGGACATAATTTGTGCCTCTGGAGTCGGCTGAGGTAAGGATTTAGAAGTAATATGTTTTGTTTTGCTGGCTGCCTTAGCCCTAGTGTAGGCCTTAATAGACATGGCCATAGGGGGCCTGGCAGCTCCACGCAGGAGTGATCTTGTCTACAGCAATGGTCTCGGCATTTCCTCGGTTTCAGTATCCGGAGAAAAATCTATAACTGGCGCCGGAGTAATGTCTGGAATCGGAGTCGCCTATGCAGTGTCTTCGAGTCGGTAGTAGGCGCCGAGGATGTCGGTCCCTTTTGGGAGTTTGTCGGAAGATCCGACGGCATGCACAGGCTACAAAGGGGTCTGGGCCCAGGCAAGGGAGACAGTAAGAGTGGAAATCCTTATGAGGTATTTGTTTACCACAAGAAAGACAATTGTTAACTTTTTCAGTAATTTCTGACATCGGCTGAGGCAAGAAAAGGTCCTCAATGGGGTACTTAGCTTTTTTGATGACTTCGGTATCGTAGAATACAGGAGCTGACTGACTGCTTCTGCAAAGACTGAAGAAAATGGCGTCGGCTGATGCTTATGTACTCCAGCCGCTCTGACGGAGAGAAATGCGACCCAGACTTTGGAATCCGGCCGACCAAGGGCTGCCTGATGCAGGACAACCCACATGTTATGACTGCAGTTGCATTCTTGAAGGACATCAGAGGAGAAGGAGAAGCAGAGGCAACATGAAAAGGAGATGCTCACTCTTCGTCAGAGTCATAGAGGTAATGGTGAAGGGAGTAACTGAACCCCAGAAGCAACAAAGGCCAGCAAATTTCTTCCACAATTTACAGAGGGGGATAATTTTGATAGTTTAATTCATATGTTTGAGGGTATGTAAACAGTATAATGTTGACCAAGGGCTCTGGGTATGGTTCCTGACCCCCTTACTCCATGGTAAAGCTGTAAATGTTCTTTCCAAACTGTCTGACACTGATTGTTTAAATTATAATGTTGTAAAGAACTGTTTGCTAAAATGTTTTAAGTTAATGCCTGAAGCTTACAGAAAAAAGATTCTTGAGAATAGAAGCAAGGCAGATGAAAGTGTGTGTGAATATGTTGCTGAACTAAGCTGAAGAAGGCTGTGCACAAGAGATGCCCTTGCAGTCTGACATATTTTGAGCGCTTTTGCAAGGAAGAGTGGGCAAATATTGCCAACTCAAGATGTGCCATGCTGATAGACTCCTATCCAAAAAGGCTGAATGCTGTAATTAAATCAAAAGGTGTTTCAACAAAGTATTAGTTTAGGGGTGTGCACACTTATGCAACCAGCTTTCTGTACTTTTTTAGTTTTTATATTTTTTCCCCTAACAGATTTGTTTTTCAATTGAATTGTACAGGTTACAGTTCACATTAAAGGTGGGAAAGGTTTTGAAATGATTTATTGTGGTCTCAGTTTTTTATACCACAAAAACCTGGCATTTTAACAGGGGTGTGTACATTTTTTTAATATCCACTGTATACCTAGCAAGCAGAACATTGCTGTACAGGAAAGGGACACCCAGTGCTGCTCATGGGTCTAACAGAAAGCATGGTGGGCAGCCCAAGCTGCCCCAACAGAGTCCACCAGTAGCAGGGGAAGCCACTAGTCTAGGTACACTTCCAGGATCAAGGGTTAAATGTTTTAAATGCAACCAGTGGGGCTATGTAGCATATAGATGTCCACGGATGCAAGGTGGGGAATAAAAGGTGGGAGAGCCAGTAAGTGGAATGACAAAATGCCAACAGTAGGTTGTCTTGAGATGACAAGGGTACCAAACTACCACAAGAGGTTATATCCTATCTTAGTGAATGGGAAAGGGGACATTGTTAAGAGAGACACAGCCTCTGACCTAACCACTGTGAAGCCTGCAATGGTTACACAGGAGCACTACTTGCTTGGGAAGTCTACTCCAGTCAGAGCTTTAGGAGGGGACCCCATTCCAGATACCTTTGGTTAGAGTTCACCTTGACTGGGAGTCTGGAAAAGGAAGCCAGCAAGTAGGTGTGTTTGGGGGATATCCCTGCAGATGTCCTGATAGGGAATGATTTTGATAATGCAGTACCGTGTCTGCATGCAATTACACACAGCCAGGCTTGGAGACAAGCATGTGAGTCTAGTAGCCTGGGGGGACCCAGACAGACCACACACTTGCAGCCAGGTCTGGTCAGGTGGTTACTTCAGGGAGGGAGCTACCCTGTTGCAGTGAGACCAAAGGTGAGTCACAGCTGCTTGTGGGTACTGATGTTCCCTTGGACAAAGTGACCGCAAGGGAAGAGGTGAGTAGTAATACCCAGGCTGATAGTGAGGCACCGCTGTCAGAGAATACCAGACTTCCTGTAGAAGGAGAGCTGGGAAGGGTTGCTAAGAGAGAGTTGAGACCAGCTCAACTCTCAGACCCTACATTACAAGGCCTGAAGGAGGTGGCTAGTGAGGCACCCAATTCTTAAGGAAAAGGGGAATCTGTATACTGGGACAAAGGGTTGCTGTACAGAGGGTGGGAGGGTGGCCTAATGGTTAAGGTGTTTGCCTTACAAACACAAGGTGCAGGGTTTTTGAGTCTCACAAGGGATAACTGGCTAGGCTTACAATGGCTCACAAGGGCAGTTAACCTAGTACTAACCTATGAACCTATGAGTGTGGACCCGTGAGGGAGGACTACAGGGTGAGAGAATACAGCAGTTGGTAGTGCCCAAAGCCTACCATCTGGCACTTCTAGCCATAGCACATGACATTCCCTTTGCAGGTCATATGGGCACAAAATGTACAAAAAGATGTATTACACAGAATTTTTACTGGCCTGGGATTTCCAGAGATGTAACAAGTTACTATAGGACCTGTGAGCAGTGGCAAAAGGTAGGTAAGGCAGGAGACAATGTGAAAGCTCCTTTGATGCCTTTGCCTGTGACTGAGGAGCCATTTCAGAGGGTAGCTATGGATATTGTAGGGCATCTGAGAACCCCAAGTTCCACAGAGAAAAAGTATATCCTAGTGGTAGTAGATTATGCTGCCTGATACCCTGAATCAGTGGCTCTGTCCTCCATTGAGGCAGAAAAGGTGACAATTGCTTTGTTAAAGATTTTCAGCAGGGTGGGTTTCCCAAAAGAAATACTGACTGACAGAGGTTCCAATTTCACATCAGACCTGCTGGCTTGTCTGTGGAAGTAGTGTGGGGGTGAAGCACTTAAAGACCAACCCTACCATCCCCAGACTAATGGTCTTGCTGAGAGGTTAAACTCTACAATCAAGTCCATGCTATGGGCATTGGCAGACCTGTTTAAGAGGGACTGGGACAAATACTTACCCCATCTGTTGTTTGCTTACAAAAAGGTTCCCCAGGAATCCACAGGTTTTTCACCCTTTGAGTTACTGTATTTGCATAGGGTGAGGGGGCCTCTACATTTGATTCAAGATAAGTGGGAGGGCGACTGTGAATCCCACAAGGAGTCTGTTGTGGCATATGTCCTAAACCTCAAGACAAGGCTCAGGGAACTCATGGGCTTGGCCCAGGAGAACCTGATAAAAGCACAACAGCAGAAAAAAAAGTCTGGTATGACAGGAATGCTACAGCTAGAGAGTATGCTGTGGGGTAGCAGGTAATGGTTCTCATTTCTGTCTGACGCAACAAGCTGCAGGGAGCTTGGGAGGGACCCTACAAGGTGGTATGGAAGGTCAGTGATGTTAACTATATGGTAGAACTGCTAGGCAGGAGGCAGGGGCACAAAATGTACCACGTTAACATGATGAAACCTTACTATGATAGGGAGACCCTTGTGCTAAGTAGTGGCAATAGGAGGCAGGAGGAATCTGAGGGGAATCTATGGCTAAAGAGAGCCAGCCAGGGAAATCCCAGATTACTATGGTGGAGCCTAGGGTTGCAGGCATATGATGGGACAGTGCAGCATGGTACTGAGGTCAGCAATGCCAAGCTGACCCAGCAGTAAATGTTTTGATATTAATTTGGGAACTCTCTCAGAGACTGTGCATTCCGTATTTGTCTTTGGACCTAGAAACATCCCACTCATCAGCACTTCTGCCCGTGTCTTGTTAATATTAAGTAACTAGGGAAAAGTGATTTCTCTTAGAGATAGATAGGAATACAGTAAACCTTAGTTTAGATGTTTTCTGTATTTAACTGAGACTGTCCTGCAATGTTGTTTTAAAATACTTCCTGTGATTATGAACTCTGTAGTTACTGTGTTGTTTGAGTATTGTTTTGTTCTTTTATTATTTATTATTAAATATATTTAAACCTTTTAATTGTGGCTTGTTTGTTTAGAGATATTTAAGCTCTTAGAGTAATTGTGTATGTATTTGGTGACACTGTATAGGCCACTCCAATAGCCTTGAAAGTCCTGATCATACTTACCATTTGGATTGTAAGGGCCGTTATAGTAGCTGATAAGTAAGGGTGGCTGGTGGCAGCTCGTACTACCTTACAGTCTCGGCTGAAGGCAGCATACCTAGTAAACCTGTGCCAGCCTTTCCTAGGTGTGTGTGTGTGTGTGTGTGTGTGTGTGTGTGTGTGTGTGTGTGTGTGTGTGTGCATGTGCATCTGTATATCAATGAAATCTCGAAGTGTGCATGTGTCAGTTACCTGGGCAGGGACATGAAGCACTGGTTGAACAGAGAGGGTGCTGAAGTTCTTAGCTTGTCCACTTGGCTGAGATCTTAACTGTAAAGCTGTGCCAGTGGGGAATCTTACTGGGATCTGGAGAGAGAGAGAGAAAAAACAGCCCCAGACTGACTGTGATCTCTATATGCTCTTAAGGGAAATTGTACTTTACTGTGTGTGTATTTGTCATCCCCTCAATGTGCACGTCCCTCACTGGTGCTAGTGGTGTAGACTGAGGCTCCTTGATTCCTGGGTCAGTGCAGGGGCATCACATTGATAAATAAGGATCAATGTGGTTTTGTGGAAGGAAGACAAATATTTAACATTATCAGAACAATGATGTACCAGAGGGAAGCAGAATATAAGAAAACACAGTGATTGCTAGTAGGTCTTTCCTGCTAAAAATGCTTCCAACAATGTCAGTTGGGATTTTTTAACTAGGGCAGTGATAGCATTTGCATTCTCTGATACAAAAACAGGGCTGTTTAAAATTTACAAAAGCTTGTAGGTAAGACTTCAAGTGGGAGGGCTCCCTGTCTGAAAAGCTAATTTTGAAAAGAGAAACAAGGTGTGACCTCTTACCTCTGTTATTTGCTTTAAGTGTGGAGCCATTAGTGAAAATAAGGGACTCTCAGATTTAAGGATATAGGCAATCATTAAGTTCAGCTTTACTCATAGATCATCTAATTTTGTACTTGATAAATCTAGAAAAAAATATATATTGCTGTGGAATATTTTGAGACAGTTTAAAGTCTTTCCAAGATTTAAAATGCAGATAAAAGGCTATAGCAATAAATTATGCAATTGTACATGAACTTGTTCAGGAATATCCACATTTACTGGGAAATAAGATTGAGTATTTAGGTGTATGGATTAAAAAAGACTCTGTTATGGCAGCTAAGTATTTGTGGGAACAGACTAAAAGACAATAACAAAAAAGAGAGCAAAAGAAGCTGGAAGTTCTCTATTACGGAAATGGAGCGCAAGGTAAAAGAAGTGAAAATGTTTCTAGTCCATTCAGTTTTATACACAACTCAGGCTTATTTTTATCAACCAAAGGAGAAGTTACAGATGACAGAGTTAAAAAATGTATTTGGGAGGGGAAGAGTTAAGTGGGGTAACTGGATCATTACATAGAACAAGGTGGTTTAGGATTACTTGATTAGAAGGGATATGTTAAGTGTTGTGTAATTAAGATTCATATATGTAACACTAGCAGAAGGTTATAAGTTAAAAGTTGAAAGGGATGATGAAATGGGGGGGGGGGGTCAAGAAGCAGAATTTTGGATGCAGGTACTTACATATTTTACTCATAAAGTAACAGTATTTTAACAACTAAGCCAAATGGAATTAGAGAAATGAGAGTTTACCAATAGAAATAACTGCAAGTAGGGGTAAAGAAAGAGTCAAGAGGGGGCAGGAGTTTACTTGAGAAAATTTGCAAATAAACCAAAGTTTTGGGAGCAAACACCAAGAAACGGATGAGGCCAAACAGAAGTATGGACTGCAGGTTAGAAACCCTCTTCCTTACCAGGGATTGATAACAGAGTATAGGCAAAGTGAAATAGATAACATTGTTAAATAAAATAAAAAAAGAGCTTTGGTAGTGTTTAGTTAGTTCAGAATGTGTATTCTGAACTAAGGTACTTGGTAGCTGCTGTGTATTCTGCATCCTGCATTTTTAATATTCCTATCAAAATAAAATTAGTCACGTTTACACCATAAGATGATATTAAAATGGGCTAGTTACTAAGGCATGTAACATACTGGATGGTAACTATAAGAATCTCTCAAAGGGGATTAGAAAAGATTAGGAAGAGAAACAGAATGGAATGGCAACATATAAAGGAATAATGGGAGAATATCTGTACAGTTTTCCAAGTATACAACAAAGTCCAGAATGTTAAGATTTTTGCTTGGAAGTGTTTGCATAGGTATTTTTATACCCAAAGTAGACATGAGAGAAATTTTCCTCAGATAGACAGCAGTTGCTGAAGGAGTGATGGAAAACAGTGGAGTAACTGGAGAAATGTTTTTAGGAATTTAATGAGCTGGCAGATTTAAAAAAAATCCTATAGAATACATTGTCAGAACTGTTGGGGGAACAAGTGAGACAGTATTTCAGAAAGCATATAATCCACATATAGGATATGTACTGTCCAGACACAGTAAGGCCTTTACCCTTCACTAAATGTAATGCTATTAGCTTAAAAAAATTACTAGAAAATGGAAATCAAAATCTAAACAAAGTGTAACTGAAGTACTTAATAATGTAAAGGAAATAAAAGATCTGGAAGGCTGAGAACATACACAATGGGGACATAATTAGAATGCTGTAATTAAATGAAAAGGTGCTTCAACAAAGTATTAGTTTAAGGATGTGTGCACTTATGCAACCAGGTTACTGTACATTTTTTTGTTTTCTATATTTTTTCCCCTTAAAGACTTATTTTTCAATTGAACTGGACAGGTTATAGGTCACATTAAAGGTGGGAAAATGTTTTGAAATGATTTAGTGTGGTCTCATTTTTTATATCACAAAAATCTGGCATTTTAACAGGGGTGGGTACACTTTTTATATCCACTGTATAAACTTTCTTGGTAGAAGCCTTCTAGATGGCCAAGATAATCTTGTGAATTGAGGAAGCAAGCCTGGACTGTCTAACTATTACTGGACGTGGAGAAACCATATGGTTAGTTTGAGGGTGTAGAGACTGGGGTGTTGAATTCACGATGGGTGAGACAGAAGATCCTGAGTGGGTTCCAGTATCCATGGACGGTATCTCAAGTGAGAATGGAGGAAGGGGAACCATGTCTGCAAAGGCCAGAAGGGGGCAATGAGGATGACCGAGCTGTTGTGCCTGCTTGCTTTCTGTAAGAACTCTGGAATCAGAGAAATAGGAGGGTAAGCATACAGGAGACCTGGGGACCAGTCGTGAATCAGAGCGTCTCTCGGTGACTCCATTGGAGGGGGGAATCAGAGTGAAGTTCTTGCTGCACTAGTTATTGAGGGGTGAGGCAAACAGGTTGCAGCAAGGCTGGCCCCAAAGGCTGAAGATCATATTCGCTACTGAACGACTGAGAGACCAATCTTGAGGCCTCAGGATGGATCTGCTGAGCCTGTCTGCTAGTGCGTTGGTTTTCCCTGGGAAGTGCATTGCAATGAGAAAGCAATCTGAAGTGATTATCCATTCCCAAATCCTCATGGCCTATATGCAAAGTGGATAAGATTGGGTTCCTCCTTGATCACTGATGTACCAGACTACTGACATGATGTTTGAAGATTGGGGTGAGTCTTATGGGAAATAATAGGGACTGATAAAGCATGGACTACTGAACTGCCAATGTCCTTTGAAGGATTTGCATAAAAATCTTGCTAGAGGAACTAGAAGTATGGCAGCTGGCACTGACCCAAGAGCCTGTAGTACTAACATTGCTGGAGATGACAGGTGAGACAGTACAGCCCGAACTTGATGTCTCAAGGATGTGATGCGATAGAGATGTAAAGACACCACCTGAGCTGCAGTATCCAAGACAGTCCCTACAAATTCCAGGGTCTGAACCGGGACTAGGCTCGTCTTGGCATGGTTTATCGAGATGCCTAAAGTGTTGGAAACCTGGAGGAAGTAGTCTCTGGCTTGTAGAAGTTGATGCTTGGATGGGGCAGTGAGGAGCCAATCATCGAAACATAGAAATACCTAGAATCCCTCAAGTCTAAAGTGAGCTGCCATGACTGCCATGCATTTGGTAAACACGCTAAGAGCTGTGGTAAGTCCAAAGGGCAGTACTCTGAACTGTTAATGAGTGGCTCCCAGCCAAAGGCATAGACATCTCCTGATTTGCCTGTCTATTTTTATGTGACAGTACACATCCTGGAGATCTATAGAGCATATCTAATCGTCCATGCGCAGAAGAAGCAGGATGGACTGAACTGTAACCATTCGGAATTTTGTCTTCTTTATACACTGGTTCAAGCTGCTTAGATCCAAAACAGGTCTTAGGTCCCCTGTTTTCTTTGGCACAAAAGAAGCAGGAGTAATTTTTGAATCCTATCTGGTTGGGTGGGACCTCCTGGATGACTCTCTTCTGAAACAACTTTTGTATTTCTTGTGCTGTTTCTTCCCTCTGAATGCATAGAACATTGGGAAGTTTCCTCTTTTGGACAGGAGGAGGAAGGGAAAATGGCATGCAGTAATCTCTGGATATGACTCTTAGCACCCATGAATTTTTCATGACATCTGTCAAAGCATCTAAGTGCACAGAAAAATGACCCCAGACTGCCTCCAAAGTAGGACAGTCAGGCAATGCTTCAGAAGAGCTGATAGAGCCCATCAGAAAAAGAATCTCTGAAGCCTCAATTCTGCAGGCCCCTCTGCCTCTAGAGCGATGTCTTCCATTCAAAGTTCCTCCTCTGCCTCTGGAGGAATTATCCCCATACGAATCCTGGAAAGGTCCATAAGATTTTTTGAACCACATCTTCTTACCACCTCACTGATTTATACAGAAGGTCCGTTGAGGGGTAGAAAACTTGATTCCTATGGCAGACAGAGGCTTTCCCTTTTGTTCACTGATGGCCCGAACAAGGAAGTACCATCAAAGGGGGACACTGAAAAAGGACGTCTTGAAGGGTTCTGCAAAATTGCTGCATCCAAGCAAGTCTCCTTATGGCTATGTCTGAACCGGCTGCTCATAAGATACCTTCTGCTGCATGTGGAACTATAAGAATAAAATCTAGCTATGCCCCATGGCTAACAAAAGATACTAAAGCTATAATGAAAGACAGGGACAAGGCCTGGACAAAATACCACAAAAACAAAACAACTACTCTGAGACAAAACTATCTGGAACTCTGCAACAAAACCAAAAAAACTAATTAAAGCTGACACAATTAATTACTACAAAAACAGGCAAGAAAGACATCCTCACAACCCTCAAAAATTCTGGGCCACAATAAATAGTATTCTGCACCCAGGCAAACCCACTACTCCAACCCCTGTGTTACCAAATAACCATGACAACATTCCCACACAATTTAACAAATACTTAATCCAAATGCTTGCTAATACCCAAAATATTAACAATAGCACCTGACCAATAACTACCCCACCCACACCAATATACAAAAGAATACCTCCAGCTTTTCCCTGTATCCAGTGCCCATGAAGGTAATTTCCAAACTCCTTAAGAAACTTAAACCAACTACACTAGCAGCTAATGACCTTCCAGGAAAATTCATACAGATACCAGCTGAAGCCATAGCCTATCCTGTGTCTATTCTCATAGATAGGTCACTATCAGCCCTACCCACTTCCTCAGTCATGCAATACGCTGATAACACCACCATTATAACTGCCATCCCCCTTCCTAAAGGAACTACAAACCCTAACACAAACTAACTTTACTTTAGCCGAAACATGTTTTACGAACATCAAACTTATTCTTAATCCCAAAAAAAAACCTAATTATTTTCAGTCCTAGTAGATCTCCCCCTCTAAATAATGATTTTACCATAAACTCCAAAGACAAGATCCAAATCACTCCAACCACACACACCAAACTACTAGGTGTAGAAATTGACGATCATCTAAAATTCGACATCTACATAGCACAAAACATTAAGAAAGTAAAAAACTTGGACTTCTCTACAGGAACAAACAGTTCATCACTAAACATACCAAAGCCATAACTGCAAGGACCCATCTCTTATCCATCCTCCTCTATGCTTCCTCTATCTTAACTAATCTCTGTCACACAGAACAAAAGAAAATGGAATGTTGTTACAACAAGATAGCCACGTTTGCTACTGAAGCCTCATACAGGACCCATCACTGTCCTTCCCTTAAGCAGCTCAATTGGCTTGAGCTACCTCAACTAACGCTACTCACTCAACTCTCAATAGCCCACAATCTCTATTACTTTCCAGATAAAACCCCAGCACTCCAGCATCTTATTCAGCCACACACTACTACTACAAAAGCCTTAAGATCTAGTAACCAGAACCTCATAACTGTCATCAAATATAAAAATGATCCTGGTAAATCTCTCTTTGCCTACACCACAGCCAGAATCTGGAATTCACTACCAACTCACATAACCTCTACTTCCTCTCCCATCCAATTAAAAAAAATCCTGAAAACCCACTATCTTTAAAACTGGCTTTGCTCATGCTATACCCTAGGTTAAGCAATATTAAGGCACTCTTGCAAGGATTCTGCTAAGGTTCACTAGTTGTTCACTTGAAAGCTTGGTAATCTGCCAATATTTACTTTATAGAACTAATGTCCGTCTTCTATAACAATTGGAAACTTCAAATTTTGCCTACAACTAACATCCTACAGTAACAAACTTTATTCTTACCTAACTCTACCCTTCACATCAACTACACACACTCCTGTATTCATGTTTCAAAAAAAAAAAGTTTTTGCAAATCTGATTTATGTACTTTATGAATTGCCAACTTTTATTGTTGTTACTTTCTGATATGTATGCTATTCTCACTTTTCTCCCATGTATTACATTATATTGTATTTTATTATAATATATGGTCTTGTATTGTATTTCTGTGCTTAGCATTTTGGTGCTTTTCTCCCCAGGCCTCCCCTGAAAATGGACCTGTGTCCAGTCGGACCTTCCTGGTTAACAAATGTAAAATAAAAATAAAAATGCGAGATCAGCCTTACTAATGCACTAGAAATGGACAACAGAGTGGTCGGTTGCAAGGAAATCTTTTTGAAATCTTCCTCAAACATGAACTCCGACAGAGTGTTTGACAGTTCCTTCATCAAATCTCTCTGTTGCTGAGTGAAGTGTGCCAAGTAGTTTAACGACCTCAGCACAAATGCAGTGGAGGCGTACACTTGCTTTTCAAATCTGTCCATTGCTCTGGACACCCTGCTCGGTGGATGGACAGAGGAGTTTTCTTGGTGGCTGCTGTTACCACTATAGCATCAACCGGGACTCCTTTGCTCCAGTGGGGTCTATCAACAGAAGGGACCAGGAATTTGTCCAAATGCTTATGGATAGATTCAACAGTGTCTGGTTCCTTCCAAGCCTGGTGAGAAACCAAGACAATCAGTTCATCCACCAAGGGAGGTCACCAAAAACGTAGATGGTCCATAACTGAAAGCCTTCAGAAACACTGATTATGCAGGAGAAGGAGTTTAAGAAGATTAGCCACCCTTCTGTTTGAAGTCAGGTGACAACCTGGGGGATCCTTCTCCCTCATCAAAATCAGTGTCTTCCGTGAGAGACTACATGGGCGAGTCTATGTGCCTCCTCTTGCATGTCCTCTTTCAAGGAACCTCCTCCATAGGATGTTCAGGAGAGGTATCAGAAAAGGGGGAAATTCCTCTAGGGGAACTGTCTGGAGACTTCCTGGAACTGGGTGTCCCTTTGGAATAGGTCTGATAGGCTGAGAGCTCGGAACCACAGGTGACACATAGGTAGGATCTGAGATGACAGAGGACAGGTCTCTGTGAAGAGAGAAAAGCCATTTCTACCCCCTTGTAAGCAGAAGGACCAGAGGAACCCCCCCCCCCCTTCAAGGAGCCAAAGCCTCCCAGGAAGGAAGGTTGAGGCTGCCTCTGGTTCTGAACTTCATGGGGAGAATCAGACCCAAGCTGTCCAGGGCTGGAGCTCTGAGAGGAAAGGATGGATCTGACAAAGTCAGTGCTGAAGCCAACCCCTCAGATTCGGCACTGACCTCTTGAATCCAAGATCCTCTTGAGGATATCATAACAGAACCAGTCAGGGACACTGTTGGAGGTGAAGAAAGTACTTTCCTTGGATCAGACACCGAACCTCTCAGAGATCTTGCATCCTGGGACTCCAAAATCACTGGTAAGATAGGAGAGAGAATAGATTTAGCAGGTGTACTCACATATCCAGGGGGGGACAGGGAGTCCAAAGTAGCTTCCACATTAGGGAGATGACTTTCCCATTCCTTGGTGAAAATCATCACATCATCCAATTGTTCACGTGCGCAGGATTAGTCAAATTTGGAGATACTGTTATGTTTTCTGAAA
This sequence comes from Protopterus annectens, assembly GCF_019279795.1. Lineage (NCBI taxonomy): Eukaryota > Metazoa > Chordata > Ceratodontiformes > Protopteridae > Protopterus > Protopterus annectens. The sequence goes on along the minus strand of NC_056743.1, from coordinate 826,494,375 downwards.
TCAAAACAAAATTTGCTAGAGCATCAGAATTCAGGACCAGGACAAATGGGTTATTCCATTCACTCCAGGCTTACTCTGTGACCCCAGGTTTGAGTATTTTTGTACCTTTTCCTTAACTGCCAAGTACTAGGATTCTGGTATCAGGTTTGGTTTCAGATGTGCCTTTTTACAAGGATAAAAAAGTGCTCAGTTCTGGCAGGCACACTAGTACCAGGACTGGAAAAAATGACAGTGTAAAATCCTCAAGACAAAAATCACTCTGTTGTAGAAGGAAGTAACAGTCCACAAAAACTGATGGGCCAAAAAAGAGACATAAAGATGATAGAAAGAACTACTGGAGTATAAGAAAGAAATTACGTTTTTTACTGTCATGAAACATGCCCAGAATTTCTGGATAGAAGATATTCAAAAATATTAAGAGAAATTAGAGGACAGAAAGATACTTGTACAAGAAAAACTGTCAAAAGCTTCAAATGCAAATTTGTGTTCATTAATACAACAGATTCATGAAAAACATATAGACAAAAAACTTAGGCCATTTAGAAAAATAAGTGAATGAGGAAGTATGAAAATATGAAAACATAATCTAGAGATTTTTGAAAATATAAAAGATAGACCTGCTATGGTGCAATAGTTATGCAAAGGAGAAGCCAAACTAAGCTATACAAAAAAGTAGCCCCAAAGATATTTGAAGAGAAATACAAGCAAAGGCATCCAGATATGGAAAATTTCACAATACAAAAAAATAAGATCACAAACGGGGGACGTAGAACAGAAGATTAGTAAAGTAGAAGTTAAACAAATAGAAGCTGAAGTTATGAATTACCTGCGAAGTGAAGGATTTAATGTAGACAGTCTAATACAGGTTATGTCACAGCATGATGGAACAAAGAATCTCCAAAGTAAGGAGAAACAGGAGGAAGGGGAGACACCTGAAGAAGAATTAAGGACATAGGAATGAAAGAGATTTAATATCGTGCAATATTCATGCAAAGGAGAAAACAAAACTAATGAATACAAAAAGGCAGCACCAAAGATATTTGAAGAGAAATGTAAGCAAAGGCATCTATATATGGAAATTTTACAATACAAAAATAAGAAAACAAATGGCTAGAATAGAAAAGATTAGTAAATGAAAAAATTAAAGAAATAAAAGTTAAAGTTATGGATTACCAATAAGGTGAAGGATTTAGTGTAGAAAATCTAACTCTGGTAACATTACAGCATGACAGAACAGTGAGTCCCGAAATTAAGGAGAAACCAGTGAACAAGAAGCATCTGATCAGTTGCCATAAGAAGATACTTTGGAGACTTTGGAGCTGCAGAGCAAGGGAAGGAGCAGGAAATGGTAGCAACTCTGACGTAGTCAATGTTGTGGACTGATAGGCCAGTATGTTCCCACATGAAAAGGTAACAGATGACCCCAGATGAAGCTGAAGATAATATTTCATAGGAAGATGTTCCGTAACTTTCTATAGAATGTCCTCAGGAAAAAGAAAACAAAGAATGTGCCCTTAGTTTAGAAGAAAATGATCTAATATAAGAGTTGCTAATTTAATAGAGATGGATAGACATATTAAGAACAATGAAAAAAATAGATTATAGAAAGTCATTAAGATCCTAAATGCTAGAAGTTTGATAAATAAATGAACAAATGCAGTAATCAAGACTGTTTACAGAAATTCACGTGATATAACAGAAGTAAATATCATATATTACTGTGCAGCTAAATTAATAACAGATAAAGTCTTGCCACCAAAAGACAGGGCAATAAAGAAAAGGAAGGGAAGAAACCAAATACCATCATGGAATATCAAATAGAGAAAACTATAAAGCAATTAAGACAAGAAGTGTCACTGTTAAAATAATATAGAACAGGGAACAGATCAACAGAATACTTATGAAAGACAGATGTGATGAAAACAATGTGCAGCACCAAAACAGACTAGGATCTATTGTACACTATTACAAACAAACTATATATCAACACAAGCAGAAAAAACTTAGAAGATATGCAGACAAATATAAAGGAAAAGTACAAAATAAGCAAGTCATTGACGGCCCAAAAAGTTTTATAGAGAACTGGGAAACAAGACAAAAGGAATAGAAATACTAAAAAAAAAAGAAAAGAAAAGAAAAATTAGAAATAGACACATTTTGGAGAAATACCTATGAAGACCCTGTGGAACATAACACAGGTGCTGAATGGATAGAAAAAGTAAAATAAACTAAGAAGTTCAAATGTACAGGATATGAAATGGGATGAAGTAATGGCCACGGAAAGTCATACAACATTAATAAAAACTTCTAATTGTAAACCCCCAGACCTAGATGCAGTACCCAGCTTCTGGCTTAAAGTATTAACATCTTTACACAAAGCTTTAGTGCTGAGTAAGAACTATTTACACGCATATCCCAAACAGTTACCAACCTGGTTAACAGGAAAAATTATACTCTTCCTTAAGAGTGAACCTAAAAACTATCTTAAAAACTATAAGCCAATAATTTGCCTTCCGGCAATGTATAAACTACGTACTAGAACTGATGCCGATAGATTTTATAATCGTTAGAAGAAAACTCAATCATGTCTATAGAACAAAAGGGTAACAAAAGAAAGTCCTATGGAACAGAGGATCGTTTGTTGTTAAATAAAGTCATAACGGAGAACTGTAAAAGGGAAAGAGTCTAAAGTATGCATGGACAGACTACAAAAAAGCATATGACAACATCCCACACTCATAGATAAAGGAGTGCTTACAGAAGCATAAGATACACCCTACACAGATCAATTACATTACTGTGATCATGAAACAGTGGCAAACTACTATGCAGCTAATGAATAATAAAAGACAAATTATTATCCCAGGGAAAAAATTCAAAGGGGGATATTCCAGGGTAACTCCTTGTCACAGCTGCTATTTTGACTTGCCTTTAACTCATTATGCAGTCTATTTAACAGATTAAGTCACGGTTACAATTTGGCTCCCAGAAAGCAACACAGTATAAAGACTTGTCTTCTTTTTGTGGATGACTTAAAATGTATAGTTCATCAGATGATGAACTGAATGCACAACTACAAGTGGTCAAAACTTTCTCAGATGATATAAGAATATCATTTGGTCTTTATAAATGTGCAAAAGCAACCTTTAAAGCAGAAAAGCTGCAGCACCAAAAAAATATCTGTCTGAGACAGGAACTTCAGCAGGAGGAAGTGTATAAATATTTGGGAATTAATGAAGGATCAACAATAAAACATGAACAAATGCAAATAAAACTTACTAAGGAATATTTTCGAATACTAAAATTAATACTGAAAACAGTCCTGACATCCAAGAACAAAGTCCAAGCTATAAACCAATTTGCTCTTCCTGTTCTAACTTATAGTTTTGGGGTGAGTGACTGGCCTCAGACGGTAATGGATCAGTTGGACAGGAAAAGAAAAATGCTTCACACTTATCAAATGATTGATGAAAATCAATGTACACCAAGGTTATATATTCCCCGTGCTAAAGGAGATATGAGCCTCCTCGAAACTGATTATATTTACAAACCTGCAATTGTAGGACTGAATACATATCAGCTAATCTCACAAGATCCAAACAAAGTGAACGTTTTAAAACATGAGGAGAACAAGTCTAAGACTTTGCTATTAAGTTTAGCAGAAGCATATCGGTGTCACCCAGGAATGGAAATCAAACCAGTAGACAAAAATCAGGTAGCAAATGAATGTGCCAAAAAACAAAAGAAAGAATATAAGGTATAGATCAAACGAGAAGTCAAGAAATGTAAAAAAAAAAAAAAGGTATAAATATAGTTGCAAGTACAGGAGCCTCCTGAAACAACATCATGTCAATCAGGATCTGATACAAGAATGGTTCAGGAGATGAATTTAAACCAAAAAACAAAAGGTTAACATTGGTGGCCCAGGATAGTGGACTCAGTACACATTGGATTACAAAGTCCATTGAACATGTTGGAGAAACAGGCAAATACAGGTTTTCTAAAACAGAAATGGAAACTCCTGGGTGTGATACACTAATGGCAAAAAACCTGTACACTGAAAGGCATAATAATGTAGCAAGATTGTTGCATGGGGGATTATATAAACATTACAATACTGAAACTAGCTGAGAAGCAGTGGAAACATATAAGCTGCAAAGCATTACAGAAAATGATAAAGTTTATATCATAGGGGATCACCCATTACCAACAGTTCACAAATAGATGTGAGAAAACGAGAGACAGTAGTCCATGAAAAGAAGACAAAAGTAGCATTGATCATTGAAATTGTTACACCCAGTGATTACACTGTCTTATGTACAGACAGATACAAAGTCATAAAATACCAGGATTTGCACGCAGAAATAAGGGAATGTGGAAGAAAGATACCCAGACAGTTCCAACAGTAGTAACAGCAATGGCTCTCATAAGAAAAGAATTTACAGTCGTATTTAGATATGCTACATGATGCATGTAGCTCCATATAAATTGCAGGATTCAATTCTGAGCACAGTGCAGGTGCTGAAAAAAGAGCATTCTTGGCTAACACCAAATATTGAAGCAATACTAATTTTATGAACTTTAATCATACTTTGATTTAGGAATGGGGTCCATTCCCATCATGGTATTAGAAACCCAAAAGACTTGGAGAAATTAAATTAAACCAGACATCTCACACATTCACCTAAACAGCACATTTATAAAACAAAATGCAATGTTTCTAAGTTTAACCCAGAAATTCTCATTACTAACCTATCATCTATCAACTGGAACTTCCTATAAATCCTCCCCACTTTAGGTGATGCTGTAAATGAATTCAATACAACTTACCTGAATATCCTAAATAGCCTTGCATCACCTAGAAGGAAGGAGACTAAAAGCAGATAATGCAGTTTGGCTATCCAAAAAAAATGCTAATGCAGGACAGAGAAAAAGCATGGAAAATATATAAAATAACACAATATCTAGAAAACTTCAAAATGCTTCGCAATCAGGATAAAATGCAAATTAATGATGACAAAAAAAATATACTATAATAACTTTCAGAATAATGGCAAACACAACCCTAAAAAATTTTGAACAGCTATTATGTAAATCTTGCATCCTGGCCATAAATTCATCCCTAACCCCGCTCCCAATAACTCATTCATTCGAAAATGCAATACAATTCAACTCTTATTTTACTGATTGCATAGCATCTCTAACCAAGGATTCCCCAACATCTAATCTTAACTCTGCCCAGCAGGCACGTATCACCACATCCACTTTCATCTTCAGACATGTGCCCACATTCTTAAACAAACTCAAACCATGTTCTACTTCAGCTGATGATGTTCTAAGGGGTCTATGCCAGATCATTGAATGGCCACACTGTCAAACGTATCATTTAGTCAGGAAATTCAAGCGACATTATTAACTTTATTAACTTTAGACCTATAGCAATCTTATCCCCCCTCTCCAAAACACTTGAAAAATGAATATGAAAGCTATTGCTAAACTATCTCCTGTGTGAAGTACTCATATCCTCCACACAATATGGCTTCCATCCTTCCCACAGCATTAACAATGCACTTCTAACCTATACAGATACTGTCTAGAAAGCCAGAGATAATGGCAAACTAGTCTTCTCCTTATTTCTAGATTTATCTAAAGACTTCAACACAGTTTCTCACAGCAAACTTCTACTTAAATGTCCTCATTAGGTCTCTCTCAGCCCATCCTTCTTTAATTCAAAATCTTCTTATCCAATAGTTATCAGACAGTAAAATGGCACTCCATCCTTTCCCCATACTTCACAGTCACCGCTAGTATAGTATAGGGCTCTACCCTTGGTCCCCTCCTCTTTAACATTCTCACTAACACCTTCCATACATCTGCACAACAGGCCTCTCTACTACAGTATGCAGATGACTCCACACTCATTTGTACATCTGAGAGAATGGCACACCTCCCAAAAAACTACCCACATGGTTTTGTAACTCACAACTCTGGCTCAACTGAAAAAAAAATACTGCTTTTCCCCCAATTCCCTCTCCCATGAAAAAAAAAAAATAAAGTCCTTTCTGTTAATAATACTACCACTGAAGTCACTTCTCGTAGCAAATTATTGACAGTTTATGATGAGCTTAAATTTGACCTGCATATGCAAAATTGCTTAAGAAAAAAACTAGAGATGCTTTATAGAGCTAAAAACTTTCTCACCAACTCAACTAAATCTACACTTGCCAATACTTTTCTCCTCCTCACACTTCTTGATTGTGTACCCATCTTTACTAAGCTTCAGGCATCACAAAAATCAAAATCTGAACAATGTTATAACAAAGTTGCTAAATTTGCAGCAAATACCCCTTTCAGACCTCACCACTGTACAGCACTAAAAATAATAAATTAGTTAGAACTACCCTATCAACTAACATACACACAGCTTCTTACCATATATAAAATTATATAGAATCCATCTGCTTGTCTAGCACTAAATAACATACTACACAACTATGTTCCTAGCCGGTCAACTACAGTCCAATGACCAAACACTCCTGTCTGTCCAAAAACCTATCAAATCTGCTCTGCATTGTTTGTACTCATACCATGCTGCTAAGGCCTGGAACTCCTTATCTCTAAGGCCTGGAACTCCTTATCTCTATCCATCAGTTCAGTAACTTCCTTCAAAACTATTCTAAAAAATTTCTGGCCAAAAGCTGTCTCTATTCTTGATCAACACAAGAATAAACTATATATCTCTAAATGTGAGGAAATACCTATTCATACTTTACATTTCTTTACATTTCCTTACTCTCCCTTCTTCACTCACTTCCTTACTTCTATCAATTTCGCTTCCTGGCTTTCTCTCTAAATATACCATAAGCCTGCTTGTCTCTCACTCTGTACTGCAATTCCTATATGTATTATGTTAACTTATATTGTATCTGTATATCTGTATATTGTTATAGTTGCACATCAATTTCATTTTTTATTTATTACATTTTATTTTTAATTTTAAATTTAAATTTTTTTATTATTATTGTATATTATATATATATATAAATATTTATATTATATTATATATACATTAGACATCTTTCATTAGTTTGCACAATGGATTTTTTTTAAAACTCACATCAAATTTAACGGCATACGGTATTGTGATTTTAGTTATGCGTATATGTTTGCTTGCTTTCTTTGTTTTAAAAAATTAATTAAAGTAATGCTTGCTTTTTTTATATATTTTATTTTCTTTTATCTTTTGTTTTTATTGATTTGTTTTTGTAATATTAGCACGATATACATTCATTATTTTTATTCATTTTGTTTTTTTGTTATTGACGTTATGTTTAATAAGTAACCAGAACTATGCTATGGATGGAAAGCTTATATATATAACCTTTCACAAATTACCTCTCAAGTTCATTAACTTAACTTTAAAATTATTAACATCACTAAATAAATAATTAACAAACTCATAAATATTTCAGTTTCTTACAATGATTCTCTTATATAATGATCTAGAAATTAAAAATAAAGGTTTTAATGATTTTAAATATTTTAAATATAATAAACAATTGCAAATTTTGGTTAGGTGGACACTAAGCACAGCAACACATTAATATTTGAGCTGGACAAACCAAAATGCAATATTTATTTAATACTAAATCTACTTTTTTTTATTTATTTAGCTGATACTACTGAAAATAATGTAGTTATTGTAGGATACATTGTGGTAATCAACTCGAAACTTGATAAAAATATGAAATAATATGTAAGACATTAACATGTGACTTGTCCCCGTCTGTGAAATGAAGGTTCCCAACTTTGCATTGCAAATCACTGTTACATGCTTGATGAACTCTACTAAATTAAAACTTGTGATTTGTTTGCTATTGGCTTCACATTTGCCTCATCTAATTATATAAATATTTGTATAAATGTACTGTTAATTGTAAGTTTAATTTCTGTGAATAATTATACGTGAAGCCATTCCTTTTCTCTTGGTCCAATGTTTTTTCCTGAGTTTGAAGTGAAGATGTCTCGATTCCTATTATGTTAACTTACCAATAATTTCTCTATAAACTGGCTAAAACATCTGTATTAAATCATTATCATATAACTTATCTATTCCTAACCAATGTTTTCATATTATGCCAAATTTGGCATAAACTGTAATTATTTTTTTATTTTTAAAGACTGTAAAATTACTACTATTTTCCTGGGCCTCCACTGAAAATGGGTTCCTACCCAGACAAGACTTTTCCAGTAATCAAATGTCAATAAATAAACTGTATAAATAATCTATTTTTGTTACATGTTCCTTATTGTGCTTCCTGTGCCCTTTCCATATGTTATTTTACTACAGGCATTATTGTTCTTAGCCTTTCCTGAAAGTCTGTAAAATTATTCATCACACTTTAAAAGGAGGCGCTTCCTTCTCTATATCTAGCAAGCCATGACGATGACTGCAGTGCAGTGTTTCAAACTGAGTGAATACAGCTGAGGCCTTGGGAACTTCCCTAAAGGCAAACAGCACATATGGAAGCAAATGGTCCCAACTGCAATCTGCTCTATGTGTTTTACAAACAAAGTCTATAAGGTTTTACCAAGCATTCATATAGCCCATCTGTTTTTGGCTGGTACACAGAGGTCTTCAACTGCTTTACCTTAAAGAACTAGTACCGTTCATGCAGAGATCTTCAACTACTTTTCTTTAAAGAAATTGTACAGTTCATGCAACACTCTGGACATGAACAATGTGACTTGGCCTATAAACTTTTCTTGGGAAATTAATATCTGGAAAAAAAAAACAGTACTAATTCTTTAGCTATAGAAGTGGCATTAACTCTTTTCAAGGGTACTGCCTCAGGGAAACTCTGTTGCATAATCAAGTACTATTAGTATATACTGCTGCCCCTTACTCAACTTCACCAGTGGGCCTACAATATCCATTGCTATTCTCTTGAGTGAAACTTCTACAATAGGCAGTGGTATTAGTTCCTAGCACAGAGTTAGGTGCTGTCTTATGACCTTCTGAACAAGCTGAACAAAATTTATTTCCTTCATTATACCAAGGCAGTAAAATCCAGCTAAAATCCCAGCCTTTGTCTTATCCATCCCTGGATACATATCTAAAATGTTGCTGTGTGTCAACTTCATTACTAGTACTCTAAAAGACTTTGAAGCTCATCTTGTCTGCAAGTACTTTCACACTTCAAAGTATGGCTATGAAGTAGGGTTCTGTTCATTTGTTTCCCCTTGAACTCTGGTTACATTCTCTCTCAAACTTACTAAGGATACGGCCATCCCACTGGACCTTTTTAAGACTTAGCTGCAGGTTAGCTAGCTCAGTGTTACTTTTACTTTCATCAGCAGTCTCCTCCTACAAAGACAGGAACATCTTTCTTCTTCCTTCATCAAACTCATCCACTAAAAAGTGTAACTCATGAAAACATTTTTCTTCTGCCATGGATCCTGGCAGTTTACTTGTACCTACTTCAATAGTTCTCTCATTTGCTGAGTGTTATTTCTGCTTTGCTGTCTGTTCTGGCCCAGCAGAAAGACAGTAATTCCAGTTCTCTTTTCCCCATTTCCTCACTATAAGGTTCATCTTTTTTATCTTAGTTTCAATACTCTCTTCTCTTAGGGCATGTCTGGTTAAGGGAGGCTTTTGGCAGGGCTCAGTGTTAGGTTTATAGAACACATCCACCCAGACCCATATCTTAGCTCCTTTCAATGTTTAATTCCACACCACTTTCTTTGCTGGGACTACACATGTCTGGTAGTACATCAGGGTGTCAAATATCTTCTAAAGATCTCCAAATTGCAGAAAGTCAAGTCTAATGTATCATGTGTTAAGTACTAAAACTACTAGATGGAATACTTTCCCCGAGAGTTTGTTCTTCTACTTGGGTTAGAGAATCCCTATTGGCATGTACACAAATTACTACAGCTGTCTAATTTATTTGGTAGTTCTGTGTTAACAGGCATCTTTTGCTTCGACTAACATAATTATACTTCTCAAGCCTAATAACATCTTTTAAATATTTTCCTTTTACTGACATAGTTCCCTTAACAAGTTTGGTTACAACACAATGACAAAAGGCAGAGTTAACAGTTCCTGTAGCAAATAAGAATTTAGCACTTGAAAACTTGAAAGCCAGTGACTCAGGTGAATCATTAACGCAGGCTACCAATTTTTTTTTCAGTTTTAATAACTATGTGCATCAGCACCTAAAACGTCCACAAAATCCTTTAAAGAAATCCCACTCATAAGTGAAGACAAAATCCTGGTCCACTCCACTCGAGGCCAGTTCTCCCCTCTTTACATAGCTTTCAAATGCTAAAATGCAGGCCTCATTGTCATCCTCTGACACATCCTCCTGTAGTGGGACAACCTCTTGACTTAGTAAGGACACTGAGCTGCTGTCCCACGTTTAGTACATGTTGCTACGCTATCACTGTGTTCACGCCAACTGAGCAGTAGTAGCATTTACCAAAGTCTCAAACAACTTCTCGGTTTTAGGATACTAGCACAGGCAACTGTTATATACAGAAAGAATGAGGTTGCACAGGCAACTGTTATATACAGAAAGAATGAGGTCGCACAGGCAACTGTTATATACAGAAAGAATGAGGTTGCACAGGCAACTGTTACATACAGAAAGAATGAGGTTGCACAGGCAACTGTTATATACAGAAAGAATGAGGTCGCACAGGCAACTGTTATACACAGAAAGAATGAGGTCACACAAGCAACTGTTATACACAGAAAGAATGAGGTCGCACAGGCAACTGTTATATACAGAAAGAATGAGGCCGCACAAACAACTGTTATACACAGAAAGAATGAGGTTGCACTGGCAACTGTTATATACAGAAAGAATGAGGTCGCACAAACAACTGTTATACACAGAAAGAATGGAGGTCGCACAGGCAACTGTTATATACAGAAAGAATGAGGTCGCACAGGCAACTGTTATATACAGAAAGAATGAGGTCGCACAAACAACTGTTATACACAGAAAGAATGAGGTCGCACAGGCAACTGTTATATACAGAAAGAATGAGGCCGCACAAACAACTGTTATACACAGAAAGAATGAGGTTGCACAGGCAACTGTTATATACAGAAAGAATGAGGTCGCACAAACAACTGTTATACACAGAAAGAATGGAGGTCGCACAGGCAACTGTTACATACATGTTTTAACTTACTGCTTCCTAAAAGGGTATAGCCTTCAGGAAAGCAGAGTTCTTATGTATCCCATAAGGGTGCACTCATCTTTACAGGAGACTTCCTTCTACTCCTGAAACAAGTATGCTTGTCGCGGTTTTCAAGGGCTAATTTCTGAAGTCCTGGTAAATACATAAAACTAAGGCATCTACAAACTGAACTAATTTGCTAAGCATGACTCTGAAATGGTCAGCATGGAATGTCTACAGCTGAAGACATTAGGGAGTGTTTACAAAAAAGTTATAAAAAAACAGGAACTATAAAAACAGGGGGGTGCCATTCATTTGGTTTAAATTCATTTGGGCTGCACATCTTGGTCTAAACACATGGTTATGGGAGATTGCTGCTTTCCCACTGTTGTGCAATCTTGGAGTTGTAATATATAACTAGCAGGGAGTGGGAGGGGGGGCACATGGAGGGGTGCTTGCCCACCTGCCAAAACTGTTTTTTTTTTTTTTTTTACAATGAATTTCAATGACTTCAGTTTTAGATTAATTGAGTTTACATGTATTACATTTAGATAGAATTACTTGAGATGAATCAATATAGACCCAAACAGACTGTAATACTGTCATGTGGTGGGTGGTATATTCCAGCACTGGGTGGGTGTTAGTAAAAATGGCATTAAAATATGATAAGCAATGTGAAGACATTCTGAAATATCAATGTTCTTTTGGTAAAGCATTTATAACTATTACCTATATTTTCTTAACCACATTCATTTCATAAAAGCCGTGTGACCTACAGGGAAACAAATGGTGCCATCTTATACAAAACATTAAGGCTTGCGGTGCTGCCACTGACACTTGCAATCTAACACAAATGGCATTGAAGATTAATATTGTTTTGAAATATTGTCAAATTACTATATGCATACTTACATAAATTTTGCAATATCACATAACAGTGGTATGCTATCCCCTCTTGACATATATTACTGGAAAGCTCATTAACAGGTGAAAAATTATCTCACTGATACGTTGGCTATATCTTGCTATTTGGCCATAACACTAGCATTTTTGGCAAACAAAGTTTTTTCTTTCATAAATATGCAGCATAAAATCATGATCTACAGAAAGGCATTTGATATTAACACCAGTACATAGCACACTGTCTAACAGAAACAAAGCTTTCACATTTTACATTTTTGTAAATCACACTATGTATCAGACATCATAACTCCAATGAAGTGTGTTTTCAGTAAAGGATTTGGGAGAAAAGCTCTCAGTAAGCAAATGGTTTCCTGGCTAAGAAAATCTCAGAAAGCAAAGGTGTTAATTAGCCTGCTGCTGTTTAGGATTCAATGAGTTAAGTAACCAATTTTTATTACCACAAGAATCTCCTTCGGCATAAATTCATAAATTCCCATAAAACACAAAAATGCCTACTTGTTATTTTCTTGCATAGAGTTAGAGGAGTAAAAAAAAAAATCAAAGCAAGCCTCATTCCACAGTCACTAATTATCTCATCACTCATTAGCAGCAATACTGTATTCCAATATTAAGTGAGGAATTACTGTCCTGATGTTATTGAAGTAGAAAACAAGAAGAAAAGAATCACAATCCAGTTTCAGTTTCAGTGAAAGTTGTATTCAGTAAGGCGATTCCATACCCCTTGATGGTGAGACAGGAAGGAGGGAGGGTAGCTAGGAGATCTCACAGAAGCTGATACAAGACCACCATGACAGTCAAATGTAGGTTCTGAAAAAGCTATCATAAATTTAAAAGACTATATCCTATACTCAAAACAGGATGATTTGGCACAAAGGGCACACAGGGAGCTGAAATCAGAATCCTTTATTGGTTCAAATACAAGCTGTCAAAGACACTGTATCAAAGCCAAGGAATCAAGAGTCTTGTTGTTTATACAGACTGACTCTCACTAAGATGAATATGATTTAGGGCAATCGGCTGGTGCACTTTACCCATACATATTATTTAGTTTCAGCAAGCTAAGTGCAGAAGTCATGGGTATGAAGTGGGACCATAGATTAAGGCTAGGAGTTACAGCACCTACCTTTTTGAGCAAGTGGCAGTGATACTAGTATGCATGTTCTTGTAATAGACCTTCCTTCACTCCTAAGGAAGGGCTACTTGATTGAGGTCTAAGTAACATAAGCCCTGGAGTTTTTTTCTGCTAGAGATATCCAAAGAAGAATGGAGGGGAACCCATGGCACATGAGGGTCAAGACAGTCACCTCTGGACAGGGGACTCTGATCAAGTAAGTTAATAATCTCATGGTCAAACTGTGGACACAGAGTCCTCCCCTTAAGTCAAGCCATCACCATCAAAGCAAGTTAAACAGCTCAACCTGAACTTGAATGAAAAAAATGGCTGCCCTGCCAAAATGAATTTGGAAACTTAAAGAGTTTGGACTTGAAAATGGCCTTGAAAGACTTAGGAGGGTATAAACGGGTGAGGTCAAAAGAATGGTTAAGGTTGAGCCAAATCTCAACATGTTGTAAATGTAGGGGGTCAACCCATGTTTTCTTAATTTTCAGCTTTCAACCTAGGACTGAAGTTGAAGCTGACATGGGGTCAACAATGATAAGAATAGACTCCACCAATACAGAAGGCTGGCGTTCGACCTGGAACCAAGGTCAACAGCAACATGTAGGTTTACACTGATAGTGATAAGGAAAGGTTAATCCATAGAATCAATGTCTGTAAACCAGACAGTATGGCACCAAAGCCTGAATGGGGCTAGTCAGGGATCAAACAGAGGATAGGATTTAAACTTTGATGAAGCAAACATGCCCACAAAAAAGTATCCGTGAAAAGCTAAGCAACACAAAGATAAATGGCCTTGAAAGACTTAGGAGGGTATAAACGGGTGAGGTCAAAAGAATGGTTAAGGTTGAGCCAAATCTCAACATGTTGTAAATGTAGGGGGTCAACCCATGTTTTCTTAATTTTCAGCTTTCAACCTAGGACTGAAGTTGAAGCTGACATGGGGTCAACAATGATAAGAATAGACTCCACCAATACAGAAGGCTGGCGTTCGACCTGGAACCAAGGTCAACAGCAACATGTAGGTTTACACTGATAGTGATAAGGAAAGGTTAATCCATAGAATCAATGTCTGTAAACCAGACAGTATGGCACCAAAGCCTGAATGGGGCTAGTCAGGGATCAAACAGAGGATAGGATTTAAACTTTGATGAAGCAAACATGCCCACAAAAAAGTATCCGTGAAAGCACAAGCAACACAAAAGATCCTGGTTTAATAGCTGTACAAATGACATCTAATCCAAGCTTACAGGGCAAATACAAACTATAATTAGTTATGGAAAACTCATGTGCTGTAAAGCTAACATTTCTACTAAAGGTCTCAAAAATACATACTACGTCTCAGTTGCAAAAAAGGGCACAAGAAAGTTTGATCCTGTTTAAAGTGTTTTATCATATTTGCATGATTAGCATCACTGTGTGCAGTGCATCAAGACTTTTATCCAATGGTGAAAGTTTTCAGTCTCTACAACTGGATGGAATTTGTGCTCCTCAAACTAATGTTACTGAAAATTAATAGTGACAGTTACTCAGTGAAATCAACTCAGGGAAAACATGAGATGCACCCACAGACTTTTAAATAATGTATGTGGAGTATGAGCAAAGATGAGTCCATTAAACTCTATGGATCTCTGCCTAATATGACATCATAGAGGAAAAGGCTAAATTTATTTGGGATGAGGTATCAATAAAGAGGTAAAGCTTTTTACTGAAAAAGCAGCCTAAATAAATAAGGTAAGACTATGGTAAAATGCAATGCAGCACTTAACTTAGCAGATGCTGCAATGCAGTATTAAAGTGTGATAACAGACTTTAAGAGGTTACATTTCAGCTATCCTGGCTGAACGGTATACTACTAAAATTAACAGCATCTGCACAGCAAGAATCTAACTAGAAGAAAATGATGAACACCAAAAGGGTGGGACTCAGACATGTATAACTTACAAATATTTACCAAGAATCAGACAATTCAGTGAGCAGAAGTGACCAGGAGAAAAAGGCTAAAAACGTCCTAGTGAATAACACTAAAATTACATCCAAAAGTCTGAAATTAAGAATGGAAGGCAATTTTCAGGCATGGCTGTATTTTTATGCACAGCAAATGAGATCTGGAGAGGGGGCTTCACTGGCATAGCATTATGGATAAAAGGGGAAGGACTGCTCAGTAATGCTGGGCTAAGTTTTAACAGCCTTAGTCCTGAAAACAATGAAGACAAAGCTCACAATCACAGATCTATCTGTCTCTTTGAAAGAAAAAAGCACAAGGTCTAGATGAGCCATTTCTCAGTCATCCAGAATCTGATCCTTTGGTAAAGCTCTTCTGGCAAGCTAATGACCTGCTAAAGTACCTGAGGATTAAAAGACAGCAAGCATCAATTAGTACTTAGTAGAAGCACAGGCTGTACCATGAGTCTTAGCATGTTTAACCTTTCTTTTAGGTTAACTCATGTCTGTCAGTGTGGCCATCGTTTTGGGACTTTTGCTCCTACTAGGAGAGCAAAACTTCAGTATTTGAAGATGTACATAGTTTTGTGTGTTATTATTAAGTTAATAGATTTTAGGGGGGTATAGGGGTGTGTTTGTTTTTTGCTTTTTTTTTTTTTTTTTTTTTGAGGGATTTCAATAAAAGAAAAAGTTTTGTAAGATGTGACACAGGCTCAAATGGCTATGACAAAAAGCTGGAACTAGACATTTAACAGAAATGGTGTTATACCTAAAAGGTGGGAATAATAACTTTTTAATGCAATGATGCTTTCTGTAATATGTTTAAATGTCAGTGGTCTAGTGAACTATACTAAAAATGTAGAGTGCAACTGTGCAAATAGCTGTGTTACAGGAGACACACTTGGAAAGAACTGAACATGTGAATTTGATAAAGAAAGGTTTTCAGGATGGTTATTCAGTGGAACACCAGGGACAAAGGAAAAGAGGAGTACTTATATTAATTGCAAGAGGAGCTCCAATAGTGCTAGAAGAGGATAAAAAAGATAATAATGTCAAACTTGTAATGCTAAGTGGCTACTGGCAAGGGGACAGGATTACACTGGCATGTATTTATATTCCACCTAAAACTGCTATAATGGAGCTTAAGAAAATTCTTGGAGAAATAATCAGTTTTCAGCAAGGAATAGTACTTATAGGTGGAGACTGGTATGTGATTTGCAACAGTGAAGATGTGTCTGAGGGGCCCAGAAGAGAAGGTATAACAAAGGAGGGTAGATTTTTGAAGATATTTATGAAAATAATTGGCATGGAAGATGTGAATTCAGTAACAGGAATTCAGAGTGAATTTAAATATTGTTCCCCAAGATATAAAAAACTGGGCTAGGCTAAACAGAATTCCATTTCACATGAGCATGTGCATTTAACTGAAGGTCTTGATATGCACCTAATAACTATTTCAGATCATGCACCAATAATAACTAAAATAAAAGCACAGGGTAATGAAATATGAGACACTGGTACTTTCCCAGCTATCTGTCGAAAAAGAGAGGGATTTAAGGAATGGGTAGTACAGGTTATTTAGGAGGTATTAGAGAGGATAGAAATTTCTTCTGAAAATATAGCTAGAGAATGGGATAAAATTAAGGTGATTTTAAAAATAGGGTGGACATAAAAGAAAGGGGAGGTATGGTTAAGAAGTAACAAGAATTATTTAGAGGGACTGATAAATGTTAAATATTGCAGAATAGGGGGGATTTCATAGAACAAGAAGAGGATTAACTGCAGAATGCTAAGGGATTACCTCAATAATATGCAGGAGTTTAGAAAGATTGCTGTTTTTTTGATAACAGTAAAGCACAAAAAATTTAGCACAACCACTCAGGCAACAGAAAGTGTTTTGGTACCGATTTTTAAGAATAAGGGTGATGTGCAGAGCTGTAGTAGCTACAGAGGGATTAAATTGATTAGTCACAGCATGAAGTTATGGGAAAGAGTAGTTGAAGCTAGGTTAAGAAGGGAGGTAATGATTAGTGATCAGCAGTATGGTTTCATGCCAGGAAAGAGCACTACAGATGCAATGTTTGCTCTGAGAGTGTTGATGGAGAAGTACATAGAAGGTCAGAAGGAGTTGCATTATGTCTTTGTGGACGTAGAAAAAGCATATGACAGGGTGTCTAGAGAGGAGTTGTGGTATTGTATGAGGAAGTCAGGAGTGTCAGAGAAGTATGTAAGAGTGGTACAGGATATGTACAGGGTAGGGTGACAGTGGTGAGCTCTGCGGTGGGAGTAACGAATGTGTTTAAGGTGGTGGTGGTGGGATTACGTCAAGGATCAGCTCTGAGCCTTTTCTTATTTGCAACGGTGATGGACAGGTTGACAGATGAGATCAGACAGGAGTCCCCATGGACTATGATGTTTGCACATGACATTGTAATCTGTAGTGCGAGTAGGGAACAGGTGGAGGAGACCCTGGAGAGGTGGAGATATGCTCTAGAGAGCAGAGGAATGAAGGTCAGCAGGACTAAGACATAATATATGTGTGTGAATGAGAGGGAGGATAGAGGAATGGTGAGGATGCAGGGAGTAGAAATGGCAAAGGTGGATGAGTTTAAGTACTTGGAATCAACAGTTCAGAGTAATTGTGAGTTTGGAAGAGAGGTGAAGAATAGAGTACAGGCAGGATGGAGTGGGTGGAGAAGAGTGTCAGGAGTGATCTGTGACAGACAAGTACCAGTAAGAATGAAAGGGAAGGTCTACAAGAGGGTAGCGAGACCAGCTATGTTATATGGGTTGGAGATAGTGGCATTGACAAAAAGGCAGGAGTCAGAGCTTGACGAGGCAGAGTTGAAGATGTTAAGATTTGCACTGGGTGTGACGAGGATGGACAGGATTAAGTATAAGTATATTACAGGGTCAGCCCAGGTTGGAAGGTTTGGAGACAAAGCCAGAGAGGAAAGATTACGTTGGTTTGGACATGTGCCGAGGAGGGATGCAGAGTATATTGGGAAAAAGATGCTGAGGATGAAGCTGCCAGGTAACAGGAAAAGCGGAAGGCCTAAGATAAGGTTTATGGATGTGGTGAGAGAGGACATGCACGTAGTTGGTGTGACAGAGCACGATGCAGAGAACAAGAAGAGATGGAAGCAGTTGATCCGCTGTGGCGACCCCTAACGGGAGCAGCCGAAAGAAGACGACTCAGGCAACAGAAAGTAGAAAGGGCTGCCGCCAAGCTTAGGGAGCCTATAATGAGGAAGGTGACAAGAGAGCTTGTAGAAGTATTACAGATATTTCCGAAATTCATGAAAGTCTGTATAAAGCAGAAAAATCTGGAAATCAAGAAAAGTTACAAATGGAAATGTTTATGGAAGAATTAAATACGCCAAGGTTAGAGGTAGATGAGGCTCAATTACTAACGGTTAGGATGGGAGGAGGTGAGATAAAAATTGTGATGTATATCTACAGGAAACTCCCCAGGAATAGGTGGTATACCTGTGGAAGTTTGGAAGCTCCTGGAAGAAAGCAGTGGCAGCTGTAATACCTAAAGACGGTAAAGATCCATCAGACCAGCTTCATACAGGCCCATTTCAATGACTATTAAGTGCTCATTCTATAATGGCTGAAAGAATGACAAAAGTAATGCCAAAATTGATAGATATGGATCAATATGCTTTTTTGGAGGGAAGGCAAACATTTGACAACATTAACAGAACACCGATGATCCAGAGGGAAGCAGAATGTAAGAAGATACCATTGTTGTTGGTGGGTCTTGATGCAGATAAAGCATTTGACAGAGTAAACTGGGACTTTATGAGCAGGGCAATGGAAGCATTTGCATTTCCTAATAAATTTATAAGGTTGATTAGGAAGATATATGAGGGGCTGGATGTGAAAATTAAAGTGGATGGGGTCCTCTCTGATAATTCCTACTTCAGCAGAGGAACCAGGCAGGGGTGTCCTCTTTCCCCTTTGTTATCTGAATTATATTGAGAACTTACTGGTAAAGAAAATAAGGGACTCAGAAATTCAAGGATATAATTGGTATGGCAGTCAAGAAAAGATGGCTCTGTTTGCAGATGGCATTGTTTTATACCTGACAAAACCAGACAGACATTACAGTGTAGTGGAGCATTTTGAGACAGTTTCAAATCTTTTCAGGATACAAAATTAATGAAGCTAAAAACAAAGGCAATAGCTGTAAATGATATACCACACACAAACTGGTTCCGCAATATCCGTATTTATGGGGAAATAATAAAATGAAGTAATGGAGTATGGATTAAAAATGATACTGGTGTGGCAGCTAAGGATATGCAGGGAGAGACTAAACAAAAGATAATACAAGATAATAAAAAAAACTGAGATAATGGAAGCTTTGTTATATGGATATGGATAGTAAGATACAAGCAGTCAAAATGGTATTAGTCCCTTTAGTCTTACACACAGGTCAGGCATATTTTTATTAACCAGAGGAGATGTTGTGGATAGAAATTAATAAAGAGCTGAAGGACTTTAACTAGGAGGGGAAGACAGCAAGAGTCTAGTGGGGCAAGCCAATTCTGCCAGTAGAACAGGGCAGATTGGGATTAGCCAATTTGAAGGGGTATTTTTGAGCTATACATTTAAGGCTCCTATACATAGCACAAGCACAAAACTATAATTCAAAGTGGAAAGGGGTGATGTTAAAACAGGGGAGAAGCTCAAGAAACAAGGAGAGACTTGATTTTGGATGCAGGCCTTTAAGGAGAGTAACAATAATCATACAAATATTATATCCATGAAGGAGCAGAAATTATTCTGAGAACTAAGCTAACATGGGAATGGAGAAAAGAGATTCTGCCAACAGAGATGACTGCAATTGGGGATATTGACAATAGGCAAGAGGGGGCTGGAATTTATTGGAGAAAAATGGCAAAGGAACCAAGGTATTGGGAGCAAATAACTAGCGAGGGAAAGGTAACAGAATGGGAGAAGGCCAAGAATTTATTTGGACTGTAGGTTAGAGATTGCCTTCACAATCAAGGACTGATATCAGAGCATAGACAAAGAGAAAGAAACAGGGGGTTCTAAACAAAAGACCAGCACTGCCAGGGTTTTTAGTAGAATCTAGAACAGATGCTGACATCAAAAAAGAAATAATTAGTAGAGCATAAAAATATTGCATGATAATTATAACAGTCAATTAGAAGAGGTTAGAAAGTATTGGGGAAAGAGATTGGATAAGCAATTCGCAAGGAAACAATGGGAGGACATATGTATATATGTCTCCCAAATATGCAACAAAATCTAGAAGAGTTAGGATTTTTGCTTGGAAATGTTTACATAGATATTTTTATACCCCAAGTAAACTGCACATCATTTTTCATCAGGTACACAGCAATTATTGGAGATGTAACAGAGAAGAAAGAGGTACTTGGGAACATATTTTCTGGGAGTGCGTGGTTGAAGGTCTGCGTGCTTCAAGAATAATGTCTTTAACTCTTTGTGAAAGCTGTGGATTAGCAGCTGCTATGTGATGTTCCATGCAGTCAGTTGCAACGTTTTTAGGTTTGGATGCATGGTGCTGTAGTTGTTCTGAGTTAGCATCAAAGGCGTCAGGGGTATTGGCCACATATTGTTCCGAGACATGCTCCTCAGCAGTGGGTACCAATGTTGTCTTGGCCAGTTTGGAGCTATCAGGATTATCCTTGGACGCTCCTCCTTGATTTTTAATAATACTTTGTGTATCAAGGGAAGAGGTGGGAATGCATATGCTGTTAGTCCTTTCCAGCTGAAGGAGAGCGAGTCCACTTTCCATGCTAGTGGGTGGAATGTCCTTGTGCAGAATTTTTTGAGCTGGTGATTGAGAGGTGATGCGAATAGATCTATCTGAGGCATTCCCCATTTCTTCGAGATGGTCTTGAAGATGTCCGGGTGCAGCTGCCATTCGTGGACATCCGATGTAGTCCTGCTTAACATATCTGCTAGAGAGTTTTCTTTTCCTGGTACAAATATTGCCTGTAACTGGATGTTGTAGCTGAGTGCCAGGGTCCACAGTTCCAAAGTCATTCTGCATAGGGGGTAGGAATGAGTGCCTCCCTGTTTGTTGATGTACCACATGACTGTGGTGTTGTCTGTCCTTATCATCAACTGGCCTTCCTGAGAAATGGTCTGAACTTTTGGATTGCCAGTTTTACTGCCAGCATTTCTTTTAGGTTGATGTGCAGTTGAAGTTGGTCCTGTGTCCACAATCCTTGCACGCATTTGTCCAGCATATGTGCCCCCCATCCCAGGTCTGAAGCATCTGTTGTGATGGTCTGGCTTGCTTGACCTTTGCGTAAAGGCAGGCCTGGGTTTGACTGGCATGCGTGAGCCCACCATAGGAACTCCTGTTTTAAGCATGGTATTAGTGGGATTTCGCTTCTAGGCCGTGTCTGTGTTGGGACCATAAATTCTTTAGGTACCACTGAAGCTTTCTCATATGTAGTCTGGCAAATGGAACCAAGATTATGCATGATGCCATGAAACCCAAGGCCTGCAGTACCTTTCTTGCTGTTAACTTGTTCAGCTTTGTTAGTGCCAAGAAGTAAAGAGGGAGTTCTTTTTGTTTTTCTGTAGTTAGGAATGCCATTTGTCTTACTGTGTCCAATTCCGTTCCCAGGAAAGTCCTTGTCTGGGATGGTATCAGCCTTGACTTTTGTAAATTGACTGTGTATCCCAGTGCTTGAAGCAAGTAAATGACCCTTTGTAAATCTGTTGTCAGCTTGCTTTTGTTGTCCCCTTGTATCAGACAGTCGCCCAGGTATGGATAAATTTGAATTCCCTGTAGTCAGCAATGGGCGATTACTGATGCCAGGCATTTTGTGAATACTCTGGGCGCAGTAGATAAGCCAAAGGGCAATGCTGAGAATTGATAGTGCTCTGATCCTGCAAGAAATCTGAGATATCTTCTGCAGATAGGTCGAATGGGGCCGTGGAGGTATGCCTCCTGAGATCTAGAGTTACCAGCCAACACTCCTTGCCCAGCATGGGAAGAAGTTGCTGTAGGGTCAGCATTTTGAATTTTGGGACAATGATGTAAGTATTTAGGGTAGACAGGTCTAGAATTGGTCTCCAACTTTTTCCTTTCTTGGAACTAGGAATAGTCTGGAGTAGAACCCCTTTCCTTGCTCTGCTGTTGGCACTTTTTCCATAGCTCTCATGTTTGCTAATTCCATTATCTGTTGTAGAGCCTCTGTTTTTTGATTTGGAGGTAGGTTTGGCATTCCTCTTTGACTGGTAAAGTGTGGAAGTGGAACCGTAACCTTGATCTATGGTTCGTGAAATCCACTTGTCCTTTGTTATGTGGTGCCAGTTTTTGAAAATAAGGTTAGCTTTCCGCCTAGAGGAGCTGCTATTTGTTCCCTGGTTGGCGGGTTTAGGCTTAAGTCACTGTGGCTGTGTTGATGTAGAGGCAGGTGCTGATTCTGTGCCTCTGTTGTTACCTTGCCACTGTCGCCCTCTGTAGGCACCTCCTCTGGATTGGTTTCTGCCTCTGGAACGCCTATTCCTGCCCCTTTGAGGTCTTGTGGAGTCAGGAAAGGACCAATTTTGGCAGGCCAGTTCCTGCTAAACCTTGGGGTTGAACCTGCAAAAATCTTTAACTGTCTGGACTGATTTTGCCTTTTCTTCCATTTTCTTCATAACCTGCTGGGCAGGTGTACCAAACAAACTTGATTTATCCATAGGAGCATCAAGCAATTTAGATTTAACATGATCCGTAAAGCTTGCCCTTTAGCCATGCATGCCTTCTAATTACTGTGCCAGTCATGGCTGATCTAAATGAAGCCTCCAGTGCATCATAGCCACATTTTAAAAGAATGGTCACTAACCTGCTGTATGTTATTTACCATTTCTAATACATAATTCTTATCAAGAGATTCATCAGTGGTTAGCTTTTTAGTTAACTGATCAAGCATAAACTCTTGGTATTGTATCATGTGAAACTGACAATTTAAAGCTCTAGCTGAAAGAGTGGCTGAAGTGTAAACTTTTTTCCCCATCTGTCTAATGACCTTGCTTCCCTTCAGAAGGAACAGGGTTTTTAGCTATGGTCGTGGCTACTGCCTTGGGACCCTGGGATATAGTTTCGGGTCTGCAAGAGGGGCCTTGTAGAGGTGGTGATGAGTATCTGGCACCCTGTAAAATCTGTCTGGTTTGGCAGGGGCTGGGGGTAAAGAATCTGGAGCTGAGCAGGCATCATTGAAAGCATCATCCACCACAGAGAGAACAGGAGGGATAGCTAAGGGCCTGTGCTGTGGTAGGTGCAAAAAAGTCCTAAGTCTTTTCCTGGAGTCTGAAAAATCCTGTTGCTGCCATTGGAACTGTTCTCGCATGGCATGCAAGGTTTCAAAGGAGAATTCTTCTGGAGGAAGCAGCTGGAATGGATTCTTCAGCATCAGAATCTTCAAAATTGGAGAAAGGAGCCTCTGGCTGGTCAGTTATGTCTGATTCATCAGCGAATCATCAGAGGACACTGGCTCAGGGGCTCTGCCCTAGGTCTCTTTTCTGGGGCTGAGAGGCCCTGTCCGGGTGAGATTGAGATCCTCTAATTAATGAAATTAAATCTCCTGCCGAGGTAAGCACTTGAGAACTGGAAGAGGGCCTGCTGGGAGGGCGTTTAGAGGCCACTCTTTTAGTAGTCTTGGCTGCTTTAGCCCTGGCGAGGCCTTAATGGACATGGCTGCTGGAGGCCTAGCAGCACCACGGCTGGGGTAGAGACATCCAAGGAATGGTGTCTGATAAGTCAGTGGTAAGCACCGTAGTGGGTAAAATTTCTGAGGCCGATTCAAGAGTGTTAGCAGGGACCTCAGTTGTAGTGATAGTTTCAGGTGTAGTTTGATCAGTTTTTCGGTTTCGCCGAAACCGGTGACACTCGCGTTTGCTTAACCATGGTTTCGCCGAAACCGCTGACCGCGAGTGTCGGTCTTTTCTTTGCTTTTGGCAGAATGCGGTCGGAGGGTCCGACGGCATAATGTACGCAGTCAGAACCGAAAAACTGTTCTGCAAACTCTGACCGACGCCTAAGCGCTCGTCGGTTGAAAGAAGCACAGGACGAACAAGCTGCTACGTCGTGGGCTGGGCCTAAACAGGGCAGGCAGTAAGAGTGGAAATCTTTATGAGGTATTTGTTTCCCACAGGTTAAACAATTATTAACTTTTTCTGACATCGGCTGAGGCAAGAAAGAGTCCCCAACGGGGTACTTAGCTTTAGAAGTCTTCGAAGTAGTATTCGGTAGAAGTAATCTCTGGATCCGACCGACCGGCACTTGCGAACAGCTTCTGCTTCGGCCACGCCGCAAGAAAGACTGGAGAAAATGGCGCCGGGCTGATGCTTATATACCCGGCCAACAGAGATGACGTCGGGTGAAGTGCGACATCAGCCGAAGCCGGACCCGGACTTTGGAATCCGGCCGACTGAAGGGCTGCCTGACGACAGGACAACCCAGTCGTTATGACTGCAGATGCATCCATGAAGGACATCTCCCCAGGAATAGGTGGTATACCTGTGGAAGTTTGGAAGCTCCTGGAAGAAAGCAGTGGCAGCTGTAATACCTAAAGACGGTAAAGATCCATCAGACCAGCTCCATACAGGCCCATTTCAATGACTATAAAGTGCTCATTCTATAATGGCTGAAAGAATGACAAAAGTAATGCCAAAATTGATAGATATGGATCAATATGCTTTTGTGGAGGGAAGGCAAACATTTGACAACATTAACAGAACACTGATGATCCAGAGGGAAGCAGAATGTAAGATGCCATTGTTGTTGGTGGGTCTTGATGCAGATAAAGTATTTGACAGAGTAAGCTGGGACTTTATGAGCAGGGCAAGAGGGGCTGGGTGTGAAAATTAAAGTGGATGGGGTCCTCTCTGATAATTCCCGCTTCAGCAGAGGAACCAGGCAGGGCTGTCCTCTTTCCCCTTTGTTATCTGAATTATATTGAGAACTTACTGGTAAAGAAAATAAGGGACTCAGAAATTCAAGGATATAATTGGTATGGCAGTCAAGAAAAGATGGCTCTGTTTGCAGAGGGCATTGTTTTATACCTGACAAAACCAGACAGACATTACAATGTAGTGGAGCATTTTGAGACAGTTTCAAATCTTTTCAGGATACAAAATTAATGAAGCTAAAAACAAAGGTAATAGCTGTAAATGATATACCACACACAAACTGGTTCCGCAATATCCATATTTATAGGGAAATGATAAAATGAAGTAATGGAGTATGGATTAAAAATGATACTGGTGTGGCAGCTAAGGATATGCAGGGAGAGACTAAACAAAAGATAATACAAGATAATAAAAAAACTGAGAAAATGGAAGCTTTGTTATATGGATATGGATAGTAAGATACAAGCAGTCAAAATGGTATTAGTCCCTTTAGTCTTACACACAGGTCAGGCATATTTTTATTAACTAGAGGAGAAGTTGTGGATAGAAATTAATAAAGAGCTGAAGGACTTTAACTAGGAGGGGAAGACAGCAAGAGTCTAGTGGGGCAAGCCAATTCTTCCAGTAGAACAGGGCAGATTGGGATTACCCAATTTGAAGGGGTATTTTTGAGCTATACATTTAAGGCTCCTATACATAGCACAAGCACAAAAATATAATTCAAAGTGGAAAGGGGTGATGTTAAAACAGGGGAGAAGCTTAAGAAACAAGGAGAGACTTGATTTTGGATGCAGGCCTTTAAGGAGAGTAACAATAATCATACACAATATTATATCCATGAAGGAGCAGAAATTATTCTGAGAACTAAGCTAACATGGGAATGGAGAAAAGAGATTCTGCCAACAGAGATGACTGCAATTGGGGATATTGACAATAGGCAAGAGGGGGCTGGAATTTATTGGAGAAAAATGGCAAAGGAACCAAGGTATTGGGAGCAAATAACTAGCGAGGGAAAGGTAACAGAATGGGAGAAGGCCAAGAATTTATTTGGACTGTAGGTTAGAGATTGCCTTCACTATCAAGGACTGATATCAGAGCATAGACAAAGAGAAAGAAATAGGGGGTTCTAAACAAAAGACCAGCACTGCCAGGGTTTTTAGTAGAATCTAGAACAGATGCTGACATCAAAAAAGAAATAATTAGCAGAGCATAAAAATATTGCATGATAATTATAACAGTCAATTAGAAGAGGTTAGAAAGTATTGGGGAAAGAGATTGGATAAGCAATTCGCAAGGAAACAATGGGAGGACATATGTATATATGTCTCCCAAATATGCAACAAAATCTAGAAGAGTTAGGATTTTTGCTTGGAAATGTTTACATAGATATTTTTATACCCCAAGTAAACTGCACATAATTTTTCATCAGGTACACAGCAATTATTGGAGATGTAACAGAGAAGAAAGAGGTACTTGGGAACATATTTTCTGGGAGTGCGGTGGGTTGGTGGACTTTAAGGATTCCCTGCGGGATGTACTGTCAGAGATGCTGGGTGGGCGGATTGGTGTGATGAGGCAGATGATTTTTCTTAGCTATGATAAAGAATTGGAATCACCTAGACATGGTAAGGTCTTGCTGTGCCTAATTATGGTGGCTGCAAAAACGCAATTACTAGGAAATGGAAAAAAATCTAAACCGACTATATTAGCAGTAATGAATATAGTAACAGAGATAAAACAACTGGAACTGAGATCTAGAGAAAAGGGTAGGTGCAAACTACATGGGAAAAAATGGGAATTGGAGAGCAATGAGGTTTAAAAGAAGGCAGGACTTAAATGAGCTATGTGATGTTTGACTGAAAATTATTTGGTAGATTATAAGGTATGTATAATGTCTGCAACTGGGAATGTGTTGTTAAGGTTTGTGATGTGAAATGCTTGCAACTAGGATTGTGTCGGTGTGGTTTGCTTTCATTTATATAAATGTATGATTGCTTATGTCGTAACTGATGATTTAATAAAGATGTTTCTTGTTTAAAAATAAAAGGAGCGGGAATTGAATAATTTATGTAATGCTGCTTAGGTTATATGACATATAGCAATATAAGTGATGTAAAACGTTTGACAATGTTAAATTTGTTAATACAGTTTGATTATTTTTATATAAATGTAAAATTGTCTATGTCACAAGTGATAATTCAATAAAGGCATGTTTAAAAAAATGACAGTAAGTATGTCACCCTTTTACAAAAACAGAAGCCAGGAAACTATGGAAAAGTTCAAGCCTGTTTAACAGCAGACGCAAGGAAGCTCATGGTAAAAATGTTGAGGGCATAGCAATCAAGCAATGTTTTTAGAAGACAAACCTCCTGACCACCACCACCACGTTTCTTGGCCAGAAAGGAGTTGTCAGCCAAAGCTGATCCAGTTTTGACAGTCCAGTTATGACAGGAGTACAGGTGAACTTGATAAAGGAATACACCAGCCAGTTTGCTTTACCTTCAAACAGGCCTGCTAGTCCTACACAGGAAGCTTGTAGGAAAACTGGAGGTGTTGTGGGGTAAAACAGTGACCGATGACCCAGACTGCTGCAAGAGTAGGAGGTAAAACAGAGAGGGTAGTAGCGAAAGTGAAGATGTAAGAAACTAGAAAAATGGGTCCGTCCTGGATCCAGTATTCTTCAATTTATTTGTCTCAGACATATCAAAGGGAATAGTTTATAGTCACTTGTACAAAACACTCAGGCTCAATTCACAGTTGTCTGAGAAAGCTTGTTTGAGTTATTGTTTACTTGTGTTTAATTGCTCACTTATACACAGAACACAACTGCTAGTACTTGTGTTACATTGAGCCAAGATCACTGCACCTTGGAGAAAGACTGAGACAAGTATTTGGGTACCTGACAGTGACTGCTCTTTCTCTGAAGTATAATAAAAAGAAAAGGAAATCAGGTTGCTGGAAGGATTCCAGAGGAGAGTTACCTCACAAATCTAAGGGATGGAGGAAAATGGATAGGACCAGAGACTAGAAGAGCAAGAACTTTCTTCACTAGAAATCAGAAGAGACAAAGGAGATGTGACACTGTAAACAAAATCACATCCAAGCAATATAAAGTTTATTCCTAAACAGGAAGGACAAAAGGAAGAGGACATAGGCGGTAAACTACAAAGACCTACTACTCCCAAAATCTAACAAAGGTGCTTCATCAGACAGGGTAGCAGACCCATGGAATGGACTACTCCAAGAGGTCTTACAATAGGAATCCAAGAGACATTCAAAAGGGCATGGGAAAGATGGAGAAAGGGTAAGAGAGAAGGTAGGTATAGAAGGAGAGTAGAAAGTCAGATGTGCTTAAAGGTTAAACAAGGTGGGGGTCATTGTCTCTCCGTCATCAAGAAACTATAATGTAATGTAGTCACTCGTCTTAGGAGTGTGGAGGGCTACAGACTTAGTCACTACAGAGCTGACACCAAGAAAAGGCTTGGAGAACAAAAAAGTACAGCAGTGTACAAAGAAACTATAAAGGCTGATGTCTCATGAACCCAGATTCATAGTAAAGCATGCTCATTCTTGGTTTCTTCAAAGCAGTACAAAGGAAGCTAAGTGTATCGTGCTGAAGAGAAAAAAAAATGAAATGTGTATTGCATGAACAATGGTCCCCATCACATCAGACCCTCTGGTAGCAGTTAAAGAATACCAGGTACATCATTCCGTGGTTAGGATATGTGGGGTTTCAGGATGGTAAGCACATAAGTGGTGGTGGTCCATACATGAAGATCAATACAGGCTAAGAGTGAGCATAAACAAAGAAACAGTTCAGATATGGTTTGGTTTAGAATGTTCTTTAAATTTTAAAACTTCCAATTGCACACCTCAGAGCAGGCAGACTGAAAACCTGAAGTTTAAAAGCAGTGAAGCAGTATAACCAGGATTTGAAAATAAAATGCTACAGAAAGGTTTGAGAAACTCTTATGAAAATTAAAACACTAACCAGTGCTGATGGCTGTAATAAATTAGATTTTTACTATTTGTGCACTTGTGTTTCTTTGATCATTTTTAATATGATAAAGTACAGTTGTGTAAGTAAACTTAGCATAACAATAGATGTTTGAATGATCACTGCTGCATTAGCCTTAGCTGTATGGGTTACATCTTGCCAAATATCTAATGATCACTGCTGCAGTAGGCTTAGCTGTATGGGTTACATATTGCCAAAGATCTAATGATCACTGCTGCAGTAGACTTAGTTGAATGGGTTACATCCTGCCAAGGATATAACAGCCAGCACACTTCCCCAGCTTCAGGGCACCTTTCATGTGCTCAAACTGCTAGGCAGCTCAAACTTAGATGACTAAAAGACAAGTTTGAGAATGAAGTCTTTCAGTGCTTTCTTATCAGTTGAGACAAGAGGCCAAGTCCTGAAAGAACAATGTTAGGAACAAAAATTAAATGTCCACACCCTGGCATAAAAAATCATACCAAAAAAGATGTAGGAGGGGGGGTGGAGTGGCTACGGCAGAAGTGATCATTTCAACATCTACCATTATGGTAAGTTTACTTACACAACCGTACTATGTTCATCATACTGATCACGGCTGCAGTAGCCTTAGCTAAATGGGTAGATTACCCTAGCTTATTACCTTTGGTAGGTATAAGAAAAAGAGTTCTGGAGCCCCTGGAGAATTGTATGGACCTAGTGAACGAATCAAGTTTATAGTGCTTTGGAAAATTATGTACAGAGAACTAAATGTAATTTCTAGAATACCTCTAGAATCCAACTCTTTCCAAAAAGCCTATAGATGAAGCCAAGGTCATGTTGGAGTGAGCCTTGACCCTGCCTGGAAAACTCTGTTATGATGAGGATAGCAAATAATAGCTTTGGACAACCATTTGGAAATGGTCTGTTTTGGCACAGGTCATTCCTTCTTACCTTCACAAGAAATGAACTGATCCAAGGATCTGAAAGATTTAGTTCTGTAAAGATAGTGCCTGAGCTGTTTGTGGACATCCAAGGTATGGAGTATCCCTTCTCCTTCATTTTTAGGTTCAGGAAAGAAAATGTGGATGGTTTGGCTTAACAAACTCTGACACCACTTTAGGTATAAAAGAAGGATTAATGCTCAAAGAAACCCTGTCTGTGGAAAATGAGAGAGGGCTGACTCACCATAAGAGCTTGCAATTCACATACCCTTCTTGCAGAGGTCAAAGCAATCAGTAAAACTGTTTTCCGTGTTAAGAACCTCAAGTCAGCTAAATCAGCTGGTTCAAATACAGCTTCTCTAACACAAAATTAAGATCCTAAGGAGGGGACACTGGTTTTCTTGCACATCTCTTATGTAAAACCCCTTTCAAAATCATTTTTACATCAGATTGCATTGAAAGAGGAGAATCTATGGGCAGACGAGCTGAAATGGACAATAAATGATCCTTGACAGAGGAATAAGAAGAGCCACAGGATAGTAACCCACATAAATATTGTAAAGCCATAGAACAACTAGACCTGAACATGTGCTTATTATTCTGTTGTAACCAATTGGAAAACCTTTTCCATTTGCTAATATAAGAGTTTCTAGTGGCAGACTTTCTTGCCTTCATTAATACCTCTTGCACATCCTCAATAAACAGGTGCCTCAAAGGAACTCCGATCCCATAATTCAGGCAGTCAAGTGAAGCTGCTTGATGTTGGGATGCATCAAACACTCCCTGTTCTTGTGTGAGTAGATCCAGTCTGTTAGGAAGCATGTGGTAACTGCCCCTGGCCATTTCAAAAAGAAGGGAGAACCGTGTTTGCCTGGGCTAAAAGAGTCACCCCAATGACCTTGGGGATTCCTTCTGAATCTTCAGAAGTACCCTGGATATTAGTGGAAGGACTGGAAAAGCATACAGGGACATTTCTGTCCAAGGAAAAGGAAAGGCATTTGTCTCCCAGGGCTTCTTACAGGTTCATAAGGGTTTACTAAGCTAATGAACAAAAGGTTTTTTTTAAGTCTAGCCATACATCCCAAATCTCTGAAAAGTTCTGATAGCCTTGATAAGTGTAAGCAGGGGTTTGGGAGATGAAATAATTACAAGCATGGGCCTGGGAGATGAACCATTTACAGGTTGCCTGGAGTCCTGGAATCTTGCCAGTTGATTGTTCAGACAGGATGCAAAGAGGTCTAACTTGAGGAACTCCCCCACAGATGAATCAAATCTTAGAAGATTCCCTGATCTAGCTTCCATTCATGGGGATCTGCAATGGTCCTGCTCAGCTCATCTGCCACCCAATTTTTTGCTCTGATGGAATACAAGATGCCTGTAAAGATATGGATTGTGCTGTGAAGACATATTCCAAGCTAATATGGCTAGTCTATAAAGGGGGCATGACCAGCTTTCCCCTTGCTTGATGATGTACCACAAAACTGTGGTATTGTTTGTAACCACTTGAATAGGCTCCCAGAGACCAAAAATTGTTCAAATTGATGAGTGTCTTGGTCAGGGCCAGCATCTTCTAGAGAGTTATGTGCTTGCATCTGTTCTTGCGTCCAGCATTCCCTACACTTTTATCCCTCCTGAAACTGCTCCCAAAGCAAAGTCAGTGGCATCTGTGGTGACCAACTGCTCTGGAGCAGGAAAGGAAAAGGGGAGACCTGGATTAAAGGACATCTGTTGTCTCTACCAAATGATTTCTCTTCTGACAAACCACAACACTGGAATTGGAAAATATAAAGGGTGTTAGTGTTGGGACCAAAGGAGTCTTGCCAGAGGTATCATGAGAATCGTAGAGAATATGAGATCCAAAATACTGAGGTATTCCTCTCGCAGTCACCAAAGTCTGAGTGGAAAACTTTAGAAAAAGATACAGATATAGATCTATTTTTTCCTGTGGAAGAAAACCTCTTTGAACTGAGGTGCCTAGTTGACATCCCAGGAAAAAATCCTGTGTGAAGGAGTCAAAAAAGATTTTTGAATGTTCTCTTGGAATCCCATCTTGTGTAAGAGATCTCTCACCAGAGAGAGATTCCTGACTCTGAAAAAGACTCTGCAAAGATAAGCAGGTCATCTAAATATGGGGAAAATGTGGATTCCCTGTAGCCTGCAAAGAGCTATAACTGGAACAAGGCAATTTGTGAACACTTCTGATGCAGTGGATAGTCCAAAGGGTAAGACAGAGAACTGATAATGTAATCCAGACACACAAAATCTTAAATGTCTGAAGTCTGGATGAATACAGATTTGATGATAAGCATTTTTCTAAGTCTAGTGTTACCAGAAAATTTGAATGATGAAGAAAATATAAAAGGTTGTGAAGTGACATCATTTTGAACATGAGGGCTATCACAAACCAGTTTAGGAAAGAAAGATCTGAAACCGATACTCAAGATTTTTCTTTGGCACTAGGAACATCCTTGAATAAAAACCCTTCCCTGACTAGGGTTCTATCATTGCTTGTGAATGAGTTGAGCCAAGAGATCTGGACGATGATGAATGACCCCATGGATGGGGGGAATTTCCTCCCACTACCATCTGTAATTTTGATGAATGATTTTCAGAAACCATTTGTCTGAAACAATCTGTTTCCAATGATAAAAATAGAAATTCAGACTTTCTGGAATAAAAAAAGGAGGAGAGGGTCGGAGGGAAGACACAAGGTCTCCTGAATAGTCATTCAAGCTTGTTGTACTGTCCTTGGTTTCGGGAGATTCACGACTTCTTTTTGGAACTTCTTTGCCATTTCTTTTTAAATATATGTTAACCTATATTTTGTTGCGACTGTTTATTCTGCACCGCGGTGGTAGTGCTGCAGTAGCATTGTCGCCTCACATTAAAAAGTTGTCCTGTTCGATTCTCAGCTAAAGCGTCTTCTGTGTGGAGACATGCGTGAATGAGCATACCTTCGTTGAAGGTTGTACATCAGGGTTGGCAACTCGGTACGTAAAAATCTACTGCCAATCATTAGCAGGCTGAAGTTCCGCTGTGGCGACCCCTAACAGGGAAAAAGCCGAAAGATACAACAACTAAAACTGGATGAGTAGACAGCACAAGCAGAAAACTATAACTCAAAGCGGAAAGGGATGATGTTGAAACAGGGGGAAGCTCAAGAAACAAGGAGAGACTGGGATTTTGGATGCAGGCATTTAAAGGAGAATAACAATAATCAGACAGAATATTCTATCCATAACGTTGCAGAAAGTATTCTAAGAACTAAGCCAACACAGAAATGGAGACAGGAGATTCTGTCGATAGGGATGACTGCAATTAGGGATATAGACAATAGGAAAGAGGGGGCTGGAATTACTGGAGAAAACTGGCAAAGGAACAAAGGCATTCAGAGCAAATAACTAGAGAGGAAAAGATGACAGAATGAGAAGACGCCAAGAATTTATTTGGACTGCAGGTTAGAAATTGCCTTCCCCATCAAGGATTGATATCAGAGTATAGGCAAAGAGAAAAAAATATGGGGTCCTAAATGAAAGACCAGCACTGGTAGAGTTTTTAGTAGACTCTAGAACAGAAGCTGCCATAAAAAAGTAATAATTAGTACAGCATATAAAATATTGCATGATAACTATAAGAATCAATCAGAGGAGGTTAGAAAGTATTGAATAATTAATTTGCAAAGAAACAATGGGAGGATATATGTATGTCTCCCAAATATGCAATAAAATCTAGAAGATTTAGGATTTTTGCTTGGAAATGTTTACATAGATATTTTTATACCCCAAGTAGACTTCAGAGAATTTTCCTAAGGTAGATGGCAAATGCTGGGGGTGTGAAGGGAAAGAAACAGGGAATTCAGAGCATATTTTCTGGAAGTGCAATCAGTTGGCAGTCTTTAAGGATTCCCTGTGGGATGCACTGTTGGAGATGCTGGGTGGGCAAATTGGTGTGACGAGGGAGATGATTTTTCTGAGCTATAATACAGAATAGAAATTGCCTAGACATGGTAAGGCCTTGCTGTCTTTAATTATGGTGGCTGCCAAAAAGCAATTACTAGAAAATGGAAATCAAAATCTAATCCAACTATATTAGAAGAAGTGAATATTGTAAGAAAGATAAAAACTAGACAACTAGAACGGAGATCTTCAGAAAAAGGTAGAGGCAAACTACATAGGAAAAAAATGGGAATTGTGGGAACAATACATACAGGGGAGGAATGAGATTAAGAAGAAGGCAGGACTTAAATAAACTACATAATGTTAGACCAAAAACTATTGGGTAGATTATAAGTGAGGTATCATGTTTGCAACTGGGAGTCTGATAGTATGGTTTGTGATGTAAAATGCTTGCAACTAGGATTGTGTCGGTGTGGTTTGTTTTCATTTACATAAATGTATGATTGCTTATGTCGTAACTGATGGTTTAATACAGATGTTTCTTGTTTAAAAAAGGAGCAGGAATTGAATAATTTATGTAATGTTGCTTAGATTATATGATATATAGGAATATATGTGAAGCATAATGTTTGCTAATTTTAACTTGTTAATATAGTTTGATTCATTTTACATAAATAAAAGTGTGCTTATGTTACAAGTGATAATTTAATAAAGGTGTTTAAAAAATGGTTGAGGAGACAGAAAATCCCTTGGAAATTTTTGAAAAGGAGGGATGAAAAATCTTACAGATTCCTTGGATCAGCCTGCCCATTCCATCAAACTTTTTATCATCTCTGTAGCATGTGGGGGAAACCCTAAATCTCTACTCAGTGTCGAATTTAAAATCTCATTTCTCTTCATCTGAGAGGTCCTGAGAATGCAGCCATGCAAACCTCTTCAAAACAGTACCAGTGGCCACAGCCGTGGAAGAAGTATCAGAATTATACACACCCAGTAAACAATGAGTATTGACCTGAAGTACTGATCTGTGCAATAGGAAAAACTAAGTTATTTAAAGCAGATTTTCCTCACAAGAAGAAACTGCAGATAAAAAATTTTAATCTATAACCCTTATAATTCAGAGATCTGAAAAATCAAAACTGCAACTTTTCCTCACCTACTTCAATAATTTTCCCACTCTTATCAGAAAGAGTAGGCTTGGAACTGACTGTGTGTTTAGCAGAAGTGGAATCAACTAGAGTTACAGTTGCTGGGTCAGGTTTGTGAATAGTGTATAAAAATTTAAAATACTGAGGAACCTTACACATTCCATCTGCCTTTTTAGGGACAGTTGGCTGACTACAAGGAAAACTGCAGGCAGTAATACACACATCATCTTAAGCTGACAGAACAGGAGGAATGGGTGTAGGATCTGGGAATCCTTCTATAACAAATCACAGTATTTTCTGAGGGGCTGGGAAACCTCAGTGTTGCTCCACTGAAAACACTAGCAATTTCTAGAAACAGTCTCAGAGAAAGAGAAGCCCCCACAAGGATAATCAAAAACTGAGCTCTCTTCTGAGTCTGAATCAGAAATCTGAGTAATAAAAAACTTCCCTGCATCTTCCTGTTCAGATTCAGAAATGTTAATCTCTTCAGGAAATAAAATATATGAAACTACTTTACAAGAAGGATCAATAGCCTTAATTAAATTCTGACCCAGTCCCAGTAAACTATTCCTAGCCAAAGGAATCTGAGGAGAAGTCAATACATGCTTGGCTTTCTGATTCTTTTTGACAAGAAAAATGGGGTCAACTGTGTTATGGCAGCAGCAACTTTCTCAGGGATGGGTACAGCATTCTGACAAAGCACCAAAAACTTCCCTGCTCCCTTTCCCAGGACCGGCATGAGTAGCTTTCTCTTGTCCACTGAGGGAACCCCAACAGCCGGAGAGCATGCGGCTAACCACAGTCCCTAGCAGTTGTATGTGCTGCACCAGAGGGATAGATGGTTAAAAGATGAGTAGTCGGAGGTACAACAAATGGCCACAGCAAAGTCCCACCTGTGGTTGAGGCAAACTGCTAGCCTGATGTGGTGTCAAAGGCTGTTTATTTAACTTTCTTTTTGTGGCTGGAAGAAGGACCAAAGATCAGACCTGTAGTCTTTTCCATGGTTAAACCAAAAATAGTACTCGTTCCTAAGGAAGAGCAGCAAAAAATGCCAGTGAACACTACCAGTCTACAAAAGTTACTTTACCAACAGAAAAACACAGTAAAAAGCACTTTAAAACACTATGCCAGACCCATAAAAATAAAATAAATACAACTTCTGCACGGAAAAAATGTTTTCAGTTTTTTTTTTTTTACCACTTTTAAACTGATAGTAAAAATGGGCTCTCCATTTAAAAGTAAGCTGCAGCCTCATGACAGTCTGTTAAAACACAACACTCCAAATCTTTAAAATAAGTTTCCATAAGAAATGATAAAACAGCAGCAAAAATAAGAAAATGGAAATTGTTTCCCCAAAGGGAGAGTGTATGCCCAGCAAAGGAGCAGCAAAAACCAACTGCCAGTCCTCGAAAACCTCAGAGGGGTGTTCTCTTCAGCAGCAGTGAAGCTCTGAAGGGCTTTGTGACCAAACGTGTCTTTTAGTTGATAGTTTGGGTGCACAGAAGGTATCTCGAAGCTTTGAAAGCTGGCCAGCTGTTCTATGCTTGGAAGACATAACCCATATATCTAAGGCTACTGAAGCAATGATCAATATGATGAACATTTTATGTGACTACCCAGCTGCTTATTTACTGCAGTTTTGGAACACTTTAAATATAACTAAATTAAAAGCTAAATCAAAAAGTGCATCCTATCAGAATTCTACTTCCTTACTTTCTTAAAATAATACTTCAGATGCTCTCCAGAAACATTTAACTCCCTAAATGTAAATGCAGAAGGTACTATCAAAATTCAATAAGCAAAACAAAAATGATGACTAACAGAATGAGAAATAATTGTCTGGAAATTACATTACTATTTCAAACACTACATAACACAATACTTAATATGTCAGTGGAAGAAGGCTTTGTAGTCAGCCTAGTCTGTAAAATGGTACAAACAGCCTTAAGCAGCTTCACCTCCATCTGCCCCACCATATCTCAATCAGCTCTGCAGCTTCCCTTTCCATAATGCACTGATGCCATTCAGTTCAAGCATTTTTTCCTGAAGGACTAGCAGAAAAGCATGACTTGTAGAAAACTTCTTGGTCAACACTTTGGGAACCTTAAAAGACCCAATCAGTGACTACTCCAAACAATACCTAATAAACTGTAGACTTCTGCTATCAAATTCTAGGCTACATATATAAGGAAAATAATGTCATAAGAGTTAAATATCTCTACAATACTAGTTATGAGGGTATTTTCTTTGTTTATGGTTATTCAAGTTTCTTCCTTTTAAATTCTTATTCTGTTTTTTAATCATGATATTGACAGGATTGATTTTATCTGCATAATCATATTATTTATAAATGGCATAGCATTTGTAAATTAAATTTAAATCATGATAGGTCTAGATTTACAATTTTGAGTCGGCATTTTACTCAATAATCTTAGTTTACACCTCATTAAAATATTAAAAATAAGTAAACACTTGGGATGACATATGTATGGGCTTGCAAAGATGCAACAAAATCTAGAAGATTTAGGATTTTTGTCTGGAAGTGTTTGCAAAGGTACTTTTATACCCCAAGCAGACTCTAAAAAATTTTCCTCAGGTAGATGACAAATGTCAGAAGTGCAATGTGGAGGAAACAGATACCTGGGAGCATATGTTCTCGGAGTGTAATGAGTTGACAGACTTTTAAAATTCCCTACAGAGCACTCGGTCAGGAATACTGGGTGAGAAAATTATTATTTTTTTTAGCTTAGACACAGGATCTGAACTGTCTGGACATAGTAAGGCCTTGTTAAGTTTAATTCTGCTGGCTGCCAAAAAAAGCAATAACTAGAAAATGCAAATAAACTGGGAGCCATTACTGAAAACCCAAATTATGTGGATATTCTACAAAAGGGCCTTACAGAAACAGATGTTTGGTGTCAGAGCCATGGGCTCAAGCTCAATGCCAAGAAATGTATAGTTATCTCCTTTGGGAAAAAACATGTACCTGTGAATTACCACATAGGTGGCAGTACACTAAACACCGAAAGTGTGATAAGAGACTTAGGGACACAGGTGGACAGTGGTCTCACCTTCGATAACCACATCTCCACAACATTCAGGAAATCCTTCTATGTGGCACACCTCATCACTAAGGGCTTTTCATCCAGAAAAAAAGGAGGTCATCGTCCCACTGTACTCATCCCTCATTAGACCCATTATAGAATACAACACCCCATTTGGTATGTACCTCTCAAGACATCTACAACAACTGGAAAGGCTGCAGAAATACCTCACTAAAAGAATCACAGGCCTAAAGCAGATGCCCTATGCTGACCGTCTGAAAAAAAACTCCAGCTATACTCTGTCGCATATCGTCTGCTCATAGGCAATCTATGCTTAACATACAAGGCCATGTCTAACCCAGAGCTGTTGGACATGTTACACTTAAAGAAATTCCAATCTCTCAGAGCCACATGCTCCAGGTATCAAAACCTTGTCATCACAATGAACAAAACATGCTGGAGGGACAGGTTCCTGACCCAGAGATTCCTCAGACTCTGGAATAGACTGCCCATACACGTCAATCAGAGCGCCTCTTTGGCCCTCTTCAAAAGGAACCTTGACGATTGGACAGGAGATAGGAAATTCACCCCGGGGATCACGTCAGTCGCCCTGCTAGACAGGGGTCCAGGGAAGTAAATACTGCGGGAAGAAATAGCAAGGGAATTGTTATGGCTAGGCTTGTACAGGCCCTAGGGGCGATAGCAGAGTACCATCCTATGAACCTATGAAATCAAAGCCTAAACCAACCCCATTTGAAGTAGTGAATATTGTAACAGATAAAAGAACAGTAACTGGAATCTTTTGAAAAGGTACGAGTAAGTTACATAGAAAAAAATTGAAATTGTGCGAACAACACATGCAGAAAAAAGTTTTGTCGGAGGAATGAGGTTTAACAGAAAGCAGGAATTGAACAATTTATGTAATGTTGGTTTGATCACATTGTATAGAACAATACATGTGGTGTATAATGTTTGTAAATATGAACTTGTTAATACAATTTGAATCCTTTTATATAAATGTTAAATTTGCCTATGTCACAAGTGATAGTTTTTTAAACACCTATATTGCGTTAAGTAAATGCTTTCATAATGTCTGGCTAAAACAACTTTACATAAAAATGAACCAGAATCCTATACTTTCTATCAATTTCAATGCTAGAAGATAAATATATTTCAATACAGTGAAAGAAACTGCAGTGTTCAAGTTCCATAATGCAAACAGTCTTAAAAAACAAGGAATATCTGGTACAGCTAAACCAATCCAACACCTTTTCTAAACCAATTTCAACATTTATTTTCTTCTGAAAGATTAATAGTTACCATATCAGGAAAATGTTCAATTGTTTCAGAGTTCATTGCTGAACAATCTCACCATAATTTCTACCAGGAAAAAAACCTCAGTTCTGTCCAAGTGCTCACAAATTCCCTTCCAGATACATCCTTATTAACTTTAAAGAAAGGCTGATCTACCATCACACTACCTGTTGAATAAAACTCCATATCTTGAACCTACCCAAGTAACTCAGTCTTCAAACACAGGATGTGTCTGGTATGCATTACACAATATTTCCTGTTTATATTTTATAATGGTTCTTACCAGCCAAAGTCCAGTTACATGCTCTGCTGTATATTCAGTTTCACTCTGCCCCATTCTCAAACTTTCTCTTCTGACAATATTCCATAAGGTGGCCTGTGACAAGAAAAAGAATTTGACAACTTTCAAGTTCCATACGTCACAGCAAATACAAGCCTCCAGACTCAAAAAGCAAACCTTATGCACAGTAATTTGTGACATAGACTGTACTAGGCACTCAAGATATGTTCCATGTTTATCCCAATGTTCATTCCACAATATCTGTACAACTTCTGCTTTCAGTGAAGTACAAAATGCTATACGTGTCTGACAGACTTTCTAGTTTTCAAAAACTCACTGGGCAGTTAACTCTCTGATGGTTCTCTTGAAAATTACCACCTTCCTAGAGTCATCTGTTGTCCAACTGATTAAGAAAATGTAAACATCTGGAGTATGCCACACCTGCCTTTATTTCATCACAAAACTACAGGCTTAAAAACATTTCTCTGCAGTAATTTTCCTTTTTTCCTTTCAGTACACTGTGTAATCACTGAAGTCATGTGCTTGCCCAGAATTTTCTAAAGAAAACATGCCTTGGATATGAAGCTCATAGAAGTATCAGGCTAGAGAACCAGACATCTCTCAGCTAGGATGATCTGCCTACACTGAATATGAAATAAATATTTACGAATCTTTCACAGAATGGATGAGCACTGGAAATATAAAAACCTACTGGTACAGCTATGTATAATGAAGTTATCACATGTTTAATCTGGTCTTCATTAAGTCTTTAGGCTTTTCCTGGTTAGGGGTCACCACAGCAGATCACTGGTCCGCTCTTGACTGGCAGTGGATTTTTATGGTATGAAGTTGCCAGCCTGGTGCCCAGCCTGCCTACACACACACACACACACACACACACACACACACACACACACACACACACACACACACACACACACACACACACACACACACACACACACAAACACACCTACCTGCATATCTTTTTTAACGTTCACCCGATGCAGGGAGGATATGCAGACTCAACACAGAAGGTGCTCCAGCTAAAAAGTGAACCGGAAATATTTTGCTGTGAGGTGACAACGCTAACCAGTGCACACTTATTTATTGTTTTATTTATTTTTTCAGTTAACCGCAGAAGAGCAAAATTCTGTTTTCAGTGTTTATCCTGTGGTTCTTGTCTGATAAGTTGATCCAGTTAGCTTTAGAAGGGTACAAAGGGTGTTACCACTCCCTCATCATCCCATCAAAATTTGTGAGAAACAGTTAACCACATCAACATCAAAACTGGTACCTGCCATTATTTATTTATTTATTTATTTATTTATTTATTTATTTTTGTCAGTCAGAAAAATTGAGACACACCACCTGAAAATACAATTCTGCAAGTTCTACTTGGGTTATTTTCATAATTATGAGCTTTCATAAACCTCTGACGTATGCATTCCGATGTCGAGTGTAAGTCATTTAATTTCCACCTCCCCTCATGTCTGTACAAGCCCATTCCCACCAGTCTTGAGCTCTCCTGTTGGGGCAGCTGACTACAGGCACTGTCATCAGGCCCGTCCTGGTGTCCCCTTCACCTACAATGAAGGCATACATGGCTCACTCATGGAAAGAATGTGGATTTTCTCTTGAACAGATTTCAATTAGTCTAACCCTGCACAACATGAACTCCCAGTGCTGGACCAATGCCAAGCATTCTTCTGAACAAGCTTCCTGGTTAGAGCACAAATGCCATTTGGTAAGCATAGATCCCAGATCCTTGACACTATCTTAGTAGCCACAGCCAGCCTTCGCCAGCGGCCTGGTGTTGTGAAGCCAACCGAGGTATGATCCACTCCCTGGAATGGGTGAGCTGGAATCAGCCACTCACTATTCATCCCCTCCAGCAGCTGGGTCACTTAGTAGAACTCTGGTCAACTGGACTGCCAGCAAGGTTTTTTCCCCCTCTGTGCACATTGCCAGCAGAATGTAATTTTTTTCTGATAAAACATTATACTTCAAAATAAAATTGTAAAAGTTCAAGACTTGCAATGTAAGTGTACAAAAATATACTTTATACATTCACATATTAAACACATTGTTGTGAAACATAAAAATTGAGAAAGATTCCCCTGAATGGGTAACACAAGTTAAATGGCATTTACATGGTCACCATCAAGAAATTAAAATAAGTTGCTGCTGCTGAATTTCAGAATGATATCCAAGCACATCTTAGTTTAATAGTTTAGTTTGCAAAATCACTCAACCTGACAGGTGTGAAATGCTGCCATTAAGACACTTAATAGATTATTAACCCACTCATTTGTACTTTGTACACTGACAGCTGGCTTTCATAAAGCTTGGGTGTACAGTCTGTTGTTATGTTTTGTAACAATAACCTTTAAAGCTACCATTATAATTTATTTCTCTACTGCAAAATATGTTATACATGAACAAGCAGGGAGTTCAAGAAAAAAGCAAATCCACATTATAAGAAATACTATACATTTGTATCACTTGTTGTTGTCTTTCGGCTTTTCCCGGTTAGGGGTCGCCACAGCGGAACTCCGGTCCGCTAATAATTGGCAGTAGATTTTCACAAACGCTGAGGTGCCAGCTCTACGTTCAACCTTCAACGAAGGCACACCCATTTACGCATGTTTTTCGAACGCCCACCCAACCGCTGGGAGGACATGCTGACACACAGAAGGCACTCCCCGCACTCCAGCCGAGAATCGACCGGGAGAACCTCTTGCTGTGAGGCAACAACGCTACCGCTGCACCACTGCGGATATACATTTGTATCACTAATCATATCAATACATATTTTCATGCCTACATGTTAGCCTCATACAATAATTAATCTACTGATTACTTGCTCAATAGCGAAAATCCAGAAAGTAAACCTGACTGACTGACTTACTTCATTTTAATGGGGTTAGTCACATGAGGCAATGAAGCTCATTTACAGCAGAAACTAAGGGAGAAAATTTTCACTAAACTACAGCCTTTACAACCTGGCTCTGTGGCATACAGGGATAAAGCCTTGATAATCTGAGACAGATTAGTAACTTTGGCTTTGTAAGAGCCAGGCAGGGAGTGGCAAGAGTGAACAACTTTGTTGTTAGCTCTCTCATCTTGGAGGGATATTCTGGTCCTGGCTAGCCAAATGTTTGTGCGTCTGCAGTATACAATGGCAATAAGACATAGGCATATGGGGTTGGCGATCCCAGTTGGTGACAGTAATTCTCAGGGGATATGTGTGGGAGGGTAAACATGCCATGTGACAGTGCAGAATTCCCCCACTGTGACATGAGTGACCACATCATCCACCTGGGGGAAGGTTTAGGCCAGTCAAGAGAAAATCCCAATGCTGTATTGCATGATGTCTTGCACAGTAATTTCTTACCATGAGGTAAAGGAGAAGCAGTTGATACTGAAGTCTGATGGTCAGCAGGCAGCAGAAGGCTTTGCGTATATGAGAGTGTAACAAACATCACTTACTGCAACAAACACATTACTTTACATTGCTAATAATGCATATGACATGTTTCTGGAAATGGTTACTATTAATGCTTACCACTGACCTCCTACTAGACAATTACAGTTACGCAAACTCTAATTCAGAAATTATTACTTGGGATTCTACACCAAACTAACAACAGCATACCTCAACCAAACCAGTAAACTCATGTTTATAGCCAAATTCAGAGAAGTGTTTCATTTTTTTCTGAGACAGCTACTTACTCCGTTCAGTAATGTTTGCCAGTATAACC
The DNA here is from genome assembly GCF_019279795.1 of Protopterus annectens. Lineage (NCBI taxonomy): Eukaryota > Metazoa > Chordata > Ceratodontiformes > Protopteridae > Protopterus > Protopterus annectens. Next base: position 826,450,922 of record NC_056743.1, on the reverse strand, counting down.
CTATGATGTCATTCGGGACAGTAATAAGAAAACTCGATGTACATTTGCTGCTGCTCTACATGCAGTCATTTATTATTTCTAAAGTCTTTTCTTTTATTCACATGTACTATGGTAAAATTGGCCAGAGCAGCAGGAAAATTCCTATCCACTTTTTGATAAGTGCCATGGGATCTTTCACATTCGCCATATTATCACCAGGTCAGGCAGAAGGGATCTCAGTTTAACATCTTATCTGAAGGATGGTTCTGGCATAATAAACAGATTTTAAAGAAATTACATTCAGTCACCATCAGGAAGAGGCTGGGCAGTTTATATGGAATATATTGTGGCATTCTACCCATTTTTTATCTCTTCTTAAAAACACTTACTATGAATGGACTGGCCACATTTCAAAATGGCTATTCTGTGCTGATGTGTGTTAATCCACCCGTGCAAGACTGAGAATGTAAATTATAAAAGGGCAATTCAGTCTCATGCATACAGCCTGCTATAGCTGCAGTGTTTCCATCTTGAAAAAAGCAAAGCATTCAGTACAAATCTGCCACAAGACAAGGCTCTGCCTGAATAAACAGTCTGGATTCATCTTTAAAAAGTTGGCTAACCAACTAGCAAAGAAAGCTAGCACTACACCTGGTGCCCAGTGAAGGAGGAGGATTGTGCTAAAGGTATGTTTGGTGGGATCCCACTACCCCAATCAAACGACCATGAGACCCCCAGAGAGGAGGATACACTTGAAAAGAGAATTATGTCAGCAAAGGTCACCTGATTTTGGGGTTAGTAAGATCTGTACCACTGCCATCAACATTCTGCAGATGCTTAATAATGTCCCTGTTTCAGGCATATAACACAACCTATCCTTTTAATTTGGTGTAACATATTTGCACAAGGTAGTCTGGTAAAGAATATTTATTTGGTGCTCCATTAATGGGCACTGTATTGGTACAACTTGGTATTCAAACGTGGATCCACCAGCTGAAAGCTGTCTGCATTCTAGTTACAATGCAAAGTCTGAGGTAAAGGTTTGACTTCCTAGTAAATCAGATTTGTTGCCTCACTGAAAAAGAGTGCTAACCGTCTCTAAAAAAATACACACTTTCCTTGGTGAACCTCAAGTCTGCTGAGTCAGACCATGGGAGATTTGCAAACATCTGTAATAAATAGAAACCTTATTCAAAAGTTTTCAGTGTAGGAATGGCAAAAAAATGTGTCAGTATCAGCTGAGTAAGGAAGAAAGGCAAAAAGGACTGTTTTACAGAGAAGGCTTTATTTTGTAATTATCAAAGGAAAGGCTGGAGAGAAGCCACAGAAGATTGACATAAGTACTGCAGGACATGACATTAACCAATTACAGAGTCTCCAGTGATGTCTTATCATTCACTAGCCAATTAGAGACACCAGTGATGTGCTTCAGTCCAGTAGCGAATTACAGAGTCTCCACTGATGTCCTACAGTTGGAAGGTCTTCCAGCCTGTATTAATTCCCACATATACATGAGTGATGTATCTGCCCAAAGCTAAATTACTCAGAATCACACAAGATGCAAACAGGCTGGTGTTAATACAACTCAGAGCTGCAGAGAGTACATTGTTATTCACAACCATCACAATTTCAAAATTAGCACAATAATTAGGTCAAATAAGGCTTGGCAGTGAGTAAGCCTGAGCTTACTTACCAACATACACACACACTCATTTGGCAGATCTGAGATTAGACCCCTGTCTAGCTAGTGATTTGTACTATTGTGTTACGCAGTTATCACACATGCTATGGAGCTATGTGTGATCACTCTAAGGGTTTAAAACAATGTTAGCTGGAGACAGCTGAGTCGCAGATAGAAGAGACCATGTTGCTGCTAATGTCCTGAAACTGAGCAGTACAATCAAACAGCCAGAAGAAATTAGTACAGACATTTTGTTGCACTGTTCATTTACTCTTATATGGCTTTCTTTCTAGTTTTACCCATCACACCTGTCTCCCACCTTGCTCTCAAAGATGTTGCTATAATTATAGTGCCGGATGTTTGAAAGGCTAACAAAATATTTTATAAAAGGTAAAATCACAGAGAAAGAAATTTTTGAACTTCAACCACCCTCACAAGTGGCTGGAGACTTGAACTTTTTAAAATAAATATTTCACAGTGACTCAAGAAATGGTGGGCAAAATATTACAGACATATGCAAAAGAAAATGAAAAGTTAAAAAATGGAAAGCAAACAATATATAAATGAGTGTGTGTGTGTGTGTGTGCATTATGGTGTCAGTAAGTAGTGAAATCAACTGTCAAGAAAGTAAAGGATACAAGATGGCACAGCAGCAATGCAGTGCACTGGTTCTGGGAGTACTGAACTTCTATGAGACATGGTGATATCATGTTTCCAATATACAGGCACTTTTCAGGGCTGAGACAGAGCCAAGATTCAGGGACTTGTTCCCATCAATAGGCCACAAAGACCACTACCACTACCTTAGAGAAAAAGAAGCAGTTGAACTGTGGTTAGCTCCAGAAGGGTAAGGATATCGGAACACAAGCACACTCCTTTAACTGTACCGCTTTATAATTTATATGCTGTCCTGGTGCATATTAGGGTCTTCTATATAAACAACACCATTGAAAACTGTAAGGTTTAGAAATAACACCTTCAGATAACCGCCAATCCCTCCAAGGCAGAAAAGTTATAATCAGTAAAAGTCCTCTGAATGACTGCAGCGGACCAAGTGATGCTTCCAGATTTCTTTCCCCACCTTTTGATGCATAAAGCTTGCACTGGAAACCAAGCAGGATTCTGCCATAACTCTGTGAAGTTAGCATCAGATATTCATGATGCTGATTTGTCCAGTGTGAACTAGATAATTCACAAATGGATAAAAGCATTACGCTCACAGATAAAAAGGGTTTCAAGCATTTTCATAGCAAAAGCCACCATGTCAATTTAGTTAAAAATAAATAAATTTAGCTCACTTTTTACTATGCATAGACAAGAGAAGCAAGGCTAGACAGAGAAGTCTGCAGCAGTAAAATGCATACACTGCTTCAAATGTCTTCAATGTACTTGTCAGGCCTACAAAACAAAAGCGTAAACATTTGACTGATTAAAGTTTCTGAGAAAGACAGTCTCATAGTCTTATCTTAAAGATAAAATAAGCAAATTAATATATGCTATGAAAGTATTACTGAACCAACTAGTATTGCCACTGTTTCATTAAGACAGTAAGAAAAAAGCCTTTGGTCCACAATGTACAAAATGAAGGCAGTATTCTGAAAGATATAGAACTGCCAACAATACACTATGATATTACATGCAGCTGATGAAAAGAACATGAAATACACACCCAAGTCACCTTTGTACAGGAGACAGATTAATATACTGATTTTCAGCAGAGTACAGTAAATTGTGAAGGAATAACCAGTACCCCTAAAGAATGAAGTCCAGGGCATAAAAACATTCAAAAGACCCACAAAACAATAAAACGAGAACATCCTCAGGAAAAGAGGTTTACTTTCATGGGAACCAGCCTATGCACACCTCACTTCTTACAAACAAGAGATGTATGAATTTCAATGACACAAAAGTACAGACTGTGTAAGTGAAGTTACTATACAAGTAGATGCTCTATTAGGTCACTGTTGCAGTAGCCTAAGCTATTTGCATCTTACCCCCACTGACTAGCCAGCTTTCAAAGCTAAAGGGCTGCTTCCACACACACTGCCTGGAGCTCAAGAGGAGCTCTGTTTAAAACAACAGAACACAAAAAAAAATAATCATAACTTTCTTTTCGAAGTGCACTCATTCAGAAGGCCCTGCGGAACTGTTGGTCAGCTATTGATCCTTCAAAGATGGGTAGTTAAGTCCACTGTTGGGCAAAACCTTCTACTAAATTTGTTTTTCTCACTAAAATGTTGTGACTGCTAGGAAAACCTTCCTTTCTCCTGTTTCTATTTCTACAGACAGGGAAGATTTACTGAAGAACTCACTTCTGCATTTCTTCTGCCTTCCCTTTCGTCAGGATTTTTGGTCAGAAAAATGGGCATTGCAGGGATATGCTTATACTTCAATAATTTCTTCTCAAGCTGAATACTCTGAGGAAAGTGTGTCTTCACATTTCTGTCTTCAAGATTTATCATTTTCTGAGCCTTTATCTAAGATGAAAGAGATGTTTGCAGTGGGAACAGGATGAAACTCCTATGGCACAATGTATTATGATTTATTAAAGCTGGGTATACCCGAATCTGCAGCTGTTCTTCCATTTTTGCCTGCATAATGCTTCTTCTCACTGCTTCTAGTTTACACGACAGTCAGTCTCTTGCTCACAAGAGGTCTGACAGCTTACACGTGGTATATCAGACTCATAAGTATTTGCTTTCTAATCATAAAGCAGATCAAGCACAGATTTCCTTATGCAAAACTTCTGCTGCTAAATACACACTGCTGCTGCTACTTCCACTCCCTCTGATAAGGATGGGAAAGCTTTGGACAAGTTGAAGAAGAAAGTGTATTCTGCTACTTTAACTTTCAGAATTTTAAACTGATGTCAAGATTATACATTAAAGTTTTTACTTTTCTCTCTTCATAACATGCTCCTCTCAAGCTTTTGACAGTTTATGCAATGCATCCTTCAACTTCGAATGTTGGTTGGTCATTGGGGGTTGGACCCAAACAGCTTGGGCCTAATGTTGAACAACAGAGTTTCCAAATGCAGACATGCATAGAGACTACGACTCAAGGCTATGCAGAACGGCAAGTAACCCTCTGCCTTTACCTCAGATCTGGTTGCTGCAAGCAAAAATCACATAAAAGCACATTCATGCTTACACACACACATACATATCACAACACACATATAAACATTATATGTGTACAACTATGTACCAGAATAACAATAGTAGCAAAAATGCTTCTGGCAAGGCATCGCGCCCTAAGCTCCTTGATCCTGGAACTCACGGAGGACGCTCTGAGCACAGTGGAAACCAAAGTGCCTGTCCTCTAAACCTTGTCTACTTTATAATGAGAAATAAATGTATGTGTGGCTGACCAGGTAGCACAGTCTGAAATAGGCATCAGGAGGCAGAGCTGCATGAGCCAAGAAAAGCCAATGTCGATCTTGTCATATCATCTTGTGGTTTGGTAGAGTTGTGTTTTGATCTGCTCTGCAGAATCGTAGACGATATAACAACAACAACTGCTAGAAGAAGAGAGTTTTTTGGTAACTGCAAGTCCTTTTTTTTCCTCAAAAAAAAAAAGCCACTATTGAGTTTGTTCCTGTGATCTTTTGTTCTCTTTCCAAATAATCAAATGTCTGTGTCTACATCTCTTAAATTGTAACATACACTCCATTTGTTGGAGTGGTTTTTTTTGAAAGAAATGGGTAATTTCATGGACTGATATTTTCAATTAATGGAACACTTTAAGGAGGAAGGAGGAAGGAGAAAAGAGAAACTCTGTCAGAGTGAAAGATCAAATAGCTGTGCTTGATGGATGGAGCTGAAGTGAGACCTGAAGTCTACCAGAAAGGAAGTAATGGCTACCAGAAAGAGAGTTTTCCAGGACAAAATTTTACAAAAAGAGGCAGGTTCAAAGAAGAGGGCATAAGTTTAGATAGCAAAAAAGTAATTTAGATAGGTGGCGTAGCGTCTGACCGTGGTAACTCCTTTAAAAGGCTTTACAAAGTCTGTGAGCCATAACAGGAGCTCCACATTCTTCCCCACACAAAATTCTAAATGGCAGCCAATTGAACTAGCAGGAGAGGCAGCAGAAGCACCCTGATGAAATAAGTCTAAGAAGAAGAACTCTAATATCTTATTCAAAGGAGCTAAAACATGGTGTGTAATTGTCTTGCATTATACAAACCGCTTTTTGCTATTACTATTATAGTGTTAAGCTTTTTTAAGCCACTAATACATAATATACTGCTGGTGACAACAAAAGAAAGATCAGACCTGGCTAAGAATGAAGCAGCCAAGCTAGCTGGAGCTGAGTGACAGGAGCGATGGGGATGGGGAACCCTGAGTCAAGTCAATAGATCTGGCTGAATCTCCAGAATCCAGGGTCCCCCTTCAGAACTAGTTTTGCAGGAGATTTCCTTGACAAGAGTAGAAGCGTATGAGTCTGTCTGCATAATATATCCTTTCTGGGGGGCAGAATCATTATTAATTGACGTGTGTTTACTCTGCTCCCTATGAACAATTTTACACAGTTGAAGAACATAGTCTCTGGCCTGCAGTAGTTGACCGGTGGTGGCGGCGGGGAGTCTTTTCTTTGGAATGGGATAGGATAGGAAGGGTATGGAGTAACCCTCTGGTAACCACGCTTTACCCACTTGTCTGTAGTTACTATAAGGCCTGAGGGTGAGGGCTGCTTTTTCTGTTTCTACTGCCGACTGAGCAGGGACTCCGGGCCTCCTCCTCAGGAGTGCTGAAAGTTTACCAGGTTACCAGGGAGTGTATCCCTGTCACCTTGATGTTGCAGACTCTCTCTTTTCCCTCTGCCCCCTCTTTCTCCTCTGCTGCCCCTCCCTCCTGTGCCTGGCAAAGCTCCCTGAAGTTTCTCAACCACATTTTCTTGGGTTTTAAAACCACTGTCTTCTTTTGGGGTAGGGACTTGGGGGGGGAAACTAGTTGGGGTGACAAAAGAGATCTGCATCCTCTTGTTCACACCGGTAAGGGTCTCTGGGCGGTTGGGGCGCACCGTCTGGGGCGCCAAATGTAAAAACTGTAGAATGGCTTCTGCCGGCTTCCAAGTAGGAGCACAGGCCGGCTCAGCACGAGCATATGGAAGAGCACTCCCCAAGTGCTGCAGCACGCTGAAGTCTTCTCCAGCCTCATGGAAATCAGCCTCATGGACAGTTTAACATGGATGTTAGGGCAATCGAGCGTTACGTTGTTAGGTTGCGCTTCTGTCAAAACCCTGGAGACAGTTGCCAACTCTTTAACTCTGAGGGTGCTGCCTGCAACTCTTTGGTAAGATCCTCTGCAGACGTTCAGAAATGGCTCAAAAAGCCGAGGACCGCATGGAAAGCCGCCATACTAAATCCATCGGCCCTAGAATCTTTATTAGGCGGATGGACAGACTCATCTCTCCCTCGATGGCTGCAGCCACCACCAGGCTCCAGCCACCAAACTCTTTACTGGATAAAGTGCTGCCTACTGGCTTATCCTGACTTGTACTGGGGCTTATGTTGGAAGTGCTGTGACACCATTTGTTCGGTTTCCCGGCCTCCTCTTCTAAGTAATAAGTTCCACTAGCTCCCCATGCCAGGAGAGGAGGAGGAAGGAATTAGTCTGGCCAGCTAGCGAGTGACTCCAGGCAGAACTGGGGGAAGCGCACCAAATGCCTTCAGCAGCAGAACACCTCTCAAAAAAGCTGAATCGGTCTCGGGAGGAATTGTACAACATAAGACAGCATCTTCAAATGCTGTTACCCAAATCATGGATAAAATGCTTTCTTTAAGTATACCACACATTTTGTGAAAACAAAATGGACAACCATTTAATGAAAAGCAGGCTCTCGGTTTTGTTAAACACATGGGTTTTATGTCATCCACACACGAGAATGTCACAGGAAGAGCATAAACAATAGATACATACTGTCTTAAGAGAGAACAGTTCATTGTGGAAATGATAATGCCCAACAGGATGGGCATTAACTGGGTAAATAACATACCACCCAGTGGTGGTCTGAGGCTCAATCACCACAGGCAGTGGGCTCCTATACCCCTGGAAGGCTCCTTATTTCCACTATAATGCCAAGCCTGGAGGGCATTAACATTTAGTCCATATCTAAGCACAGTAAAGTACTCTATATTTGTTTTACAATTAGTATATACACTCATTTTATACTTTTTTTTCCAAACACTTTTACTGAATTATCACTTGTGACATAGGCAAATTTACATTCATATAAAAGTAAGAAAATATAAACTGAAGTAAAAGCCACAAAAGTTCAACAACTTACAAACTCCGGTCTGTTCAGAAAAACAAGACGCAAACCTCCAGAAAATGCTGTGTAATGGATACGACCGTTAACAAACCTCTTTAAGAAAAAAATATATTTAAAATAAGACTAGAGCTTCCGTTTTGTTCCACCACAATACTTAATCAGATCATCTGAACAGAACAGGGTTTGTAAGCTGTTGAACTTTTGTGGCTTTTACTTCAGTTTGTAGTTTTGTTGCTTTTTCAGCTAGTACTCAAACCATATTAACATAACTTATACTTCCCGTGTATTGCTATACATCATATAACCTAAGCAATATTACATAAATTATTCAATTCTTGCTTTTTTTTAAACATGAAACATCTTCATTAAACCATCACTTACTACATAGGCAATCATACATTTATATAAATGACAATAAACCACACCAACATAATCCTAGTCACAAGCATTTTACATCATAAACCATACTGACACACTCCCAGTTGCAAACATTATACATTACTTAAAATCTACCCAATCTTTCTCACTCAAACATTACATAGCTCATTTAAGTCCTGTTGCCTTTTAGGCCTCACTCCTCCCTTGTATGTACTGTTCCCACAATTTCCATATTTTTCCTATGTAGTTTGCTCCTACCCTTTTCAAAAGATCTCATAGTTGTTTTATCTCTCTTACTATATTCACTACTTCCAGTATAGTTGGTTTAGATTTTGATTTCCATTTTCTAGTAATTACTTTTTTGGCATCCAACATTATTAGACAAAGCAAGGTCTTACCATGTCTAGGCAATTCCCATTCTGTATCATAGCTTAGAAAAATAATCTCCCTAGTCAGACCAGTCTGCCCACCCAGCATATTCAACACTGCATCCCGCAAGGAATCCTTAAAGTCCACCAACTCACCACACTCCCAAAAAATATGTTCCCAATTACCTCTTTCTTCCCCTTTACACCTCCAGCATTTACTGTCTACCTGAGGAAACATTCTTTGGAATCTATTTGGTGTATACAAATATCTGTGTAAACATTTCCAGGCAAAAATCCTAACTCTTCTAGACTTTGTTGCATATTTGGGAGACATACATATATCCTCCCATTGTTTCTTTGTAAATTGCTTATCCAATCTCTCTTCCCAATCCCTTTCAAACTTCCTCTGATTGATTCTTACAGTTATCCTGCAATATTTTATATGCTCTACTAATTATTCCTTTTTTAATGGCAGCTTCTGTTCTAGATTCTATTAAAACTCTACCAGTGCTGGTCTTTCATTTAGGACCCCCCTATCTCATTCTCTTTGCCTACACTCTGATATTAATCCCGGAGACGGAAGGCAATCCCTAAACTGAAGTCCAAATAAATTCTTGGTGTCTTCCCATTCTACCATCTTTCCTTCTCCAGTTATTTGCTCCCAATACCTTGGTTCCTTTGTCAGTTTTCTCCAAAAAGTTCTGACCCCCCCCCCTCTTGCCTATTGTCTGCATCCCTAACTGCATTCATCGCTATCATCAGAGTCTCTTTTCTCTATTCCTGTGTTGGTTTATTTCTTAGAATACTTTCTTCGGCTTTATGGATATAAAACTCTGCATGATTATTGTTGTTCTCCTTAAAGACCTGCATCCAAAATCCCAGTCTCTCCTTGTTTCTTGAGCTTCCCCCGTGTCTCATCATCATCCATTTCCACTTTGAATTACAGCTTTCTGCTTCTGCTATGTATGAGTCTTAACTGTGTACCTCTGAAATACCCTTTCAGATTAGGTAATTCCAATCCGCCCTGTTCTACTGGAAGAATCAGCTTATCCCACTTGACTCTTGCCATCTTCCCTTCTCAGATAAAGTCCTTCAGCTCTTTATTAATTGCTACCCACAACTTATTGCTACTCACAACTTCTCCTCTGGTTGATAAAAATATGCCTGAGCTGTGTACAAGACTAAACGGAATAAAAATATTTTAACTGCTTGTATCTTACTATCTTTATCCATATAACAAAGCTTCCATTTTCATGTTTTTTTGTATTATCTTTTGTTTAGTCTCTTCCCACATATCCTTAGCTGCTACACTAGAATCATTTTTAATCCATATTCCCAAATATTACATTTTGTCATGTCCCTATCAATATAGGTATTCCTGAACCACCTCATATGCAGGTACATAATTTACTGCTACTGCCTTTGTTTTAGCTTCATTCATTTTGCATCCTGAAAAGATTTGAAACTGTCTCAAAATGTTTCACAACACTAATGTCTTTTTCTGGTTTTGTCAGGTACAAAATAAGATCATCTGCAAATAAAGTCAGCTTTTCTTGACTACCATACCAATTATATCTGTGAATCTCTGAGCTCCTGATTTTCTTTGCCAATGGTTCTAAATATAATGCAAATAATAAAGGAAAGAGGACACACCTGCCAGGTTCCTCTGCTCAAGCAGAAATTATCAGAGAGGACCCCATCCACTTTAATTTTCGCCTCAGATCCCACATATATCCTTCTAATCAACCTTATAATTTTTTTCAGGAAATGCAAATGCTTCCATTGCCCTGCACATAAAGTCACAGCTTACTCTGGTAAATGCTTTCTCTGCATCAAGACCCACCAACAACATTGGCATTTTTCTTACATTCGGTTTCCCTCTGGATCATCAATGTTCTGTCAATGTTGTCAAATGGTTGCCTCCCCTCCATAAAACCACACTGATCCATAGCTATCAGTTTTGGCATTACTTTTGCCACTCATTTAGCTATTACAGACATGAACACTTCATTATCATGGTTTAGTATTGAAATGGGCCTGTATGATGCTGGATCTGATGGATCCTTACCCTCTTTAGTTATTACAAATACCACTGCTTTCTTCCAGGACGGTGGTACTTCTCCTCTTAAGATATTGTTACACAAAACCTTCCAGATCTTTATCAGCTTTTTTCTTCCCAGCTTTCATACTTCTACAGGAATACCATCTATTCCTGGGGACTTTCCTGTAGATTGGTTATACATCACAATTTGTATCTCCTGTCCTGCTATTCTGTTTGTAATTGAGCCTCATCTATATCTAACCTTGGTATGTTTAATTCTTTCATAAACATTTCCATTTGTATCTCTTCTTGATTTTCATATTTCTCTGCTTTGTAGACACTCTCAGAATTTCCAAAATATTTCTAATACCTCTAAAGGATCTCTTGTTATCTTCTTTGTTATAGGCTCCCTAAGTTTGGCGACAACCCTTTCTACTTTCTGTTGCCTGAGTTGTTGAGCTAAAAGTTTTTTGCGCTCTAGTATTATCAAAAAGCAGTTGCTTAACTGCAATCTTTCTAAGCTTGTGCATATTATCAAGGTAATCCTTTTTTTTCTGCCTAGCATTCTGCAGTTGATCCTCTTATTGTTCTGCAAGATTCCCCCTATCCTGCAATACTTTCACATTTCTCAGTCCCTCTAAATAATTCTTGTTACTTATTAACCATAGCTCCCTTTCTTTTATTTCCACCCTATTTTTAAACTCCACCTTAATGTTATCCCACTCCCTAGCTATATTTTCAGAAGACATTTCTATCTTCTCTAACAGCTCCAGAATAATCTCCACTACCCATTCCTTAAGTCTCTAATTAATTCCTATATCTGCTTTGCACCCACTGCATGAAGTGTCCTATATAAATTTTGCTAGTTGAAAACTACTCATATGGAATGTTCTCATGTATATACTCTGTATTGCTTGTATAATATCTTTGATTTGAGAATGATTACTTATGTACTGTTTTTTCACCATTTGTATAAACTGCTAATAATATGTACTAAATGTCTTTATTAATGTAAATTCTGTATTGTATGTGAAATGTCTTATATGTGGAGCTTTTCTCCCAGGGACTCCACTGAAAATGGAGCATCCTGGTAAACAAATGCAAATAAATAAACAAATTACTCTCTTCAACAGACAGGTGAGAAAGCGCCAATGTCTCATTTTTATTTCAAAACCCTGTGTTATTTTAGCTATTATTGGTACATGATCTGAAATAGTTATTGGATGGGTATCAAGACCTTCAATTAAATGCACGTGTTCCTGTGAAATGTAAATTTCGTCTAGCCTTGCTCAGATTTTATATCTTGGGGAATAATATGTAAATTTGCATCTTCCATACCAAATATTTTCATAAATGTCTTCAAAAATCTACCCTCCTTTGTTACATTTCCCTTCTGGGTCCGCCAGACACATCTTTGCTGCTGCAAATCAAGTTCCAGTCCCCACCTATAAGTAACATTCCTTGCTGAAAACTGATTATTCATCCCAGAATTTTCCTAAGCACCATTACAGCAGTTTTGGGTGGAATGTAAACACATGCCAGTGTAATCCTTTTCCCTTGCTAGTAGCCCCTTAGCACTACTAATCCGCCATTATTATCTTTTTTACCTGCTTCTATCACGATCGGAGCTCCTTCCAATTAATATAATTACTACTCTTTTCCTTTGTCCCATGTATTCTTCTGAATAACCATCCTGAAAACCTTTATGAAATTCACATGTTCATTTCTTTCTAAGTGTGTCTCTTGTAACATAGCTATTTGCCCTCTACATTTTTAATATACTTCACTACTCTTTCGCTTGTATTTATCTGTGAAGCCATTTACATTTAAAGATATAAAAGAAAGCATCATTGTATTAAAAAAGTTATTATTCCCACCTTTTATGTATAACACCTTTTTTGTTAAATGTCTAGTTCCAGCTTTTGTGTTGCATGGATACCGTCTTTGGCAGGTTGAACTTTTATATAGTTGTTTCTTATCATATCCATTTCAGCCTATGTCACATCTTATAAAACTTTTTGTTTTATTGAAAACCCTCAAACAAAATAAACACACGCCAATACCCCCCAAAACCTATTAAATTAATACTAAACAAGCACAACTATGTACACCTTCAAATATTGAAGTTTTAACCTTCTAATAGGAACAAAAGTCCCAAAATGACAGCCACACTCACAGACTTGAATTAACCTAAAAGAAAGATCATCCATACTAAGAGCCATGGTGCAGCCTGTGTTCCTGCTAAGTGCTGACTGGTTTTGTCTTGTTTTTCTCTCTCCCAGCTGGGAAAACCCCTGAATGTTTTCAAAGAACATTAACTGCCTTGGGGAAGTCCCCTAAATGCTTTCAGAGAACCTTACCTACTTTGGGAAAACCACTGAATGCTTTATGAGAAGGTTATCTCTTAGTCAAGTTCTCTTTTTTTCCTCAGCCAATCACTCTCCACCAGACTGTAGCCAGTTTATCTTTATCAGACTGTCTCCATGGAGACATAAGAACCAGGCAGGCAGTTTCTCTTTATCAGATTTCCATGGAATATGGTATAGCTGAAAATTTCAGGTTTTCCCCACATGCTCTGTCCTCTAATTCTATTATTTTATGAAACATCTCTTCCTGAGCAGTCAAATATTCAGCCGTCCTTTTCATGTCAACTTCTGATTTTTGCAGCTTTATCATCTCATCTGTATATCTGCCTAAAGCTACTTCCATTTTTTCCAGCCTTTTGTTGTTTGTGTTGATGCACTCCATCAGTGTTTTGTTTATTTTAGGAATTGCATTACTTTTTTCTTTGTTTTGTTTCACCTTGCTAAACATATTTTTTCAGCCATGTTTCTACAGGGGAAAGTAAAACAGCAAATCCATGTAACTGCTACTCTAGTAATCTAAATGAAGAATATCAAATGACACTCACCTGCACAGCTCCAGTTAAGAGCTTAGTTTAAAACAAAGTTTCTTTTATTTACCCAAAAATCAAGTAGTGACAATATTAAAAGACATCACAACACTGGAAAGGCTAAAATGAAAGAATATGCTGATATGGTAAGACACTACATTCAGAATACTTTTTAAAGTGGGAAACTATGCATTGGAAAAGCAACCAAGATCCACAAAATGTACGCTTCACTTTTCCACTCAACATTACTGCAAAACTAGCATTAAAGCTTCAGCAACTAAACACTCTTCATTTCTCATAAATATTACCAGTAATACTTACAACCAGATGGTAAATGTGAGCAAGTTCTAATAGAACTCTTTAGTGATTACTCCATAGCCAGAAGATTTTATGAAAAAGTGTGGATTTGGAAATACTAGCTTACTGAAATATTATATCTGCTATTAAGTTCTCAGTAGTTCAAATGCCCAACCGTTATGCATTACTCAACAAGTTACTTAATGTATTCACTCAAAATGCCTCTCCAATAACTGATAAATATTTTCACAGACATATCATTTTATTGTTAAGTAGGAAATGTTTTACAGTACATTTAAATATGTGATTTACAATTCTGAAGTGACAATAAAAAATATGACAAGAGAAAATATAAAAGCCATCAGGTAAATTTTAAAAGGTAGAACAGTACAGTAAAAAGGACTGTATTACATGTACCCAACTATTGTGCATTGAAAGTCTGACAGTTTAGCTAAGAAGGTTAAGGTCACGAGCTATTAAACAAGTTTCAGCCCATAGTCCTGGGTTTAGTACCTTCTATTACCACTTATAAATTGTGGTACTTTGAGCAATAACTTAACCAGATAATGCTTTCTGTTCACCCCTAAAAAGGGCCACCAGTATGCAGTGGATAATAAAACAAAATTATGGAACAAAAAAGATATTCCTTATTTCATTAAAAAGAAATGGTAAATATGATGCCAAGAAATCATCTCCTTGGTGTCAGCCGTAGTCTGATAACCTGTGTAGGCCAGGAGTGATAACACTGGTGGAGATCCTCACAGATGACTGCATGGACAAATCAAGGCCTTCAAGCTTTTGTTTCCAAATGATTGAGCTGCAGAGCCCATATATTTGCTGAAGTCCTGTGAAGTGCTAGCATCAAATAATCATGATGCTGACTAGCATGGTTTACCTTTAAAATGTTGTTGGTTATCTGTGTGATGCAACATGTGCGAAAGTCACTTTTCACAGTTACATTTTAGCTAAATAAAATGTTGAATTCACAACAGAGAATGCACAGTAGCATTCAATGTTGTGAATTTGGCCTTTTGAGTGGAGACTGCACTATAGTGAGGATCAAAAAATGTACCTTTTCCCTCACTGTAATACGATCTTGGAGTCTGTATATATAAGTAGCAGGGGGGTGTGAAGGTGCACAGCCCCCTGCAAAATGTTCGTAGGAGAAATACAGATGTGCAGGTAGTTTCAGTGAATGTCGACATTCCAGAGTGTCGACTTTCTTAAAGTGATCGGTTCGCACATGTGAGTGTGCGCAAAAAAGAAGTTATGTACTCACCATAACATTCCATGTGAGTTGTCCATCTCACCTTCATTCTATTCTTGTGATTTTGGAACTGATCCTCGGTTCCAACTCAGCAGATTACAAAAGTTTGAGGTCTCCAACTAGCTTGTGGCTTACTCCCTATCCCATGATGCTCTAGAGCATTCCCCAGACCTTGTTTGCTGGTATACTAATATATGTACATAATAATCATTCATTATTTTATAAGCCAAGAAGAGGATCAAAGAATATCAGATGCCCAACAGTAACCTCTCGATCCTCCAAGAGACAAAGGCTGGGGCTAAGAGGGTGGGATGTAAGAATGAAGGTGAGATGGATAACTCACATGAAATGTTATGGCGAATACATAACTTCTTTATGTGAAGTTGTCCTATCTCGCCTTCATTCTGTAGTTGTGGGACAGCATGTCTAGCACCAGCTTTCTTGGGTGGCTCAAGGGAGAACATTCTTCAGAACAGTGGGCCCAAAAGAGGCCCTGTCCCCGGAGGCCAAATCCACTTTGTAATGAGTACTACAGGTATGACGCCTTGCCCACGTTGGTGCCACACAAATGGTATCAATTGGTAGTTTTGCACGAAAGGCAGAAAAGGTCAAAATAGCCCTGGTAGAATGAGCTCTTACTTTCTCTGAAAGTTATTTACATCTCATTTACCTATCAGTCAGTGAATAATCTGAAAACCACCTGGATAGAGTGTTTTCTGCTACTGAAGACAGCTCCTTTCTTGCAGTATGAAAAGGATACAAACAATTGATCAGTCTTTCTAAAGTCCTTCGTTCTGTGTAAATTGAAACGTAATTGTCTATGTACATCAAGCTGGTGTTAACATGTATTCTGCCTTATTGCCATACTTGGGGGGGGACTGGTAAATCTATGCACTGATTCAAGTTTAATTCTGAGCATTACTTTTGGTAGAAATGATGGGTTTGTGCGAAGTGAAACTCTGTCATTGTGAAATAGCATATATGGAGGTTTGATAGATAATGCTTGTAATTCCAAAACCCTCTTAGCTGAAGTAATAGCCACTAAGAAAATCTTCTTCCAGGTTAAGAACTTCAAGTCACGGGATGATGCAGGTTCAAAGGGAGGAAGAATTATACGGGATAATACGAAATTTAGATTCCACAGAGGCAGAGGTGGTCTAATGGGTGGTACCTCTCAAGAAAGCTTTACAAAGTCTGTGGGACATAACATTCGGCCTCCCTCCTCCAAAATGAAAATTAGAGATTGCTCCTAACTGTACTTGAATAGTAGCTGCAGCTGCTTCCTCATTAAAAAGTTTTGTTAAAAATTCCAATATAGAAGATGCAGATGCAGAGAAAGGGTCAATATGATTTGTTAAGGACCAGGAGGAAAATCTTTTCAATTTGCTGAGATATAATCTTCTTGTAGAAGCTTTGAGAGAAGAAATCAAGATATGTTGCACTGAGGTAGAAAGGTTAGGTAGCCTGGCTATGTTTGGAATTGGAGCAGCCAAGCGGTCAACTTGAGGGTCTGAAGAGATGGATGGAGTATTCCTGACAGATGGATCAGAGGATCCAGCACTGGGTCCAGAATCCAAGGCTCCTCCTGAAGATGAGGCCACAAGAAGGGGAACCAAATTTGACGAGACCAGTAAGGGGCAACAAGTATTAAGGTTCTTCCCAATGTGCTGGCTTTCTGAAGAACTTTGGGTCTCAATGGAAAAAGAGGGAAGGTGTAGAAGAGACCCAGGGGCCAATAGTCTACAAGTGCATCCCTTGGGGATTTTCCCAGAGGGGGGATTAGGGCAAGGTAGCTGCTGCATTTGGCATTCATGGACTTGGCAAAAAGATCGCAGCAAGGCTGGCCCCATTTTTGGAAAAATTGTTTCCGCTGTGTCCTGTTTCAGGGACCACTCACGAGGCATTAGTATTGTTCTGCTGAGTTTGTCTACTATTACATTGGATTTCCCCGGGATATGCATGGCTACCAGAAAGCATTGGGAAGAGGTTGCTTACTGCCATATTCTGAGGGCCTCTCGACAAAGGGGGTAAGATCTGGTTCCTCCTTGTTTGTTTATGTACCATACCACTGACATATTGTCTGTTTGAATTGCAATCATTCCTAGTGCAAGAGAGTCTTGGAATGCCTGCAACGTAAGAAGCAATGCTCTCATCTCTTGGACACTGATGTGCAAGTGGGCCTCGTGATCCTGCCAAGTGCCTTGGACTGTTCTCCCCTGATAATGCCTCCCCCTATCTGGGAAGCATCCATGGTCGCTGTGGCAAGTGGTTGTGGAAGAACAAAAGATTGACCTAAAGTCACTTGGTCAGAATGAAGCCACCATCGAAGGTCCCTTTTGCAAGATGTTGTTAACATAATTTGGTGCGACATCGGGAGTTCCTGTATAGACCACTGAGTGAAAAGCAGCCACTGTAGAATTCTCATGTGCAGCCACACTAAGGGAATTACATTTATTCTGCTGCCATGGTGTCTAGCACTTGTCCTTGCTTGAGTCTTACTTTTGAAAAAAAGGTCTAAAACCTATGCTCAAAGGGCCTGTACTCTCTCTGGTGGAAGCTTTACCATCATTGTTTTGGTGTCTAAATCTGTGCCTATAAAAACGATATGTTAAAATGGCAATAAGGCAGATTTTCGTAGTTTACTGTGATCTCTAGACAAGAACAAAGTGTCAGAGTGGTGTCTCTTGCTTCTGTTAGTAGATGCTTGGTGGTGGCGGTTAGGAGTCAGTCGTCAAATATCGGAATCCTAAACGTCTCAGGTGAGCCGTAACTACTGCCATACATTTGGTGAACACTCTGGGTGCTGTAGAGAGACCAAAGGGCAGAGCTCGAAACTGGTAGTGACTGGCTCCCAGCCAAAAGTGCAGATGAGTCCTGGATGGCCTGTCCATTTTTATGTGGTAGTGTGTATCCTGGAGATCTATGGAGCACATCCAATTGTCTTTTCCCAGAAAAGGAAGTATCGACTGCAGTGTAACTATCTGGAACGTTTGCTTTTTTACAGATTTGTGTAGTCTGCTGAGATCCAGTATGGGGCTCCAGTCCCGTTTTCTTTGGTACTAAAAAGAACCTTGAGTAAGTCCTGGATCCTTTCTGGTCTGCAGGGACTAGCTGAATGACTCTTTTTTTCTAGCAACTTCAGTATTTCTACGGTTTCTTGTTTCCTGTGACTGGGTGCAACATCCAGAATGTTTTTTATGCATGGGGTGGGAAAAGAAAAGGGTATGGAGTAACCTCTGCATATGATGCTTTGTACTCACTTGTCTTTTGTTATTTTTAGCCAGACATCTGGGTACAAAGATAACTGACCCTCGACTGCCTCCAGAGAGGGACAGATGGGCCTCCTATCAGGAGTGCTGAAAGGGCTTACCAAAGAAAGATTCTCTTTCTCCCTGGTTCTGCTGACCCTCCTCTGCCACGTGGCTGGCATCTTCCATTATTGCTTCCCCCTCTGCCCCTGGGGGAAGGCTCACCATGTGTGTCTTCAAAAACTCTCTGGGATTTTTGAAACTACATTTTCCCTCCCTTTTCACCTTTAGGATATGGTCTAGAAGGTGTGGAAAAATGGACGCCAATGGCAGAGAGAGTTTTTCCTTCCTGTTCACACCTGGTTAGTGTGTCTTTGACTTTAGGCCCGAACAAGGATGAGCTGTCAAAGGGGGTGTTAAAGGATGACTCGATGAGTTCCACAAAGTTACAAAAGCACATCCAGAAATGTCTCCTAAGGGCAATTCCTGAACCCTCTGACCTACTTGCTCCATCCGCTGTGTAAGAAACGAGCCTCATGGATGAGTTAACTACTGAATTTAAGGTGGAGAGCTGGGAGGACAATTTGGCTGATAGCCCCACAGCTACTGAACCCTGGTGAGCATCTCCAAGCTCCTTCAGGAGATCTCTTTGTAACCTGGGGAAATGTGTAAGATAATTCAGAGACATGAGTGTAAAGGTCACCGAAGAAAACATGCACTTTCCATATCTGTCCAGCGTATGTGACTCTCTGTTCAGGTGATGGACAGAAGTGACAACTCTTTCTTGGTGGCTGCTGCCACCAACATAGCATCTACCAGGACACCTTTTATAAGCAATGTTTTGTCTTCGGGCGATGTACTAAATTTATTTGGCCTCTGGGGGAGAGGTTCCACCGAGTCTGGAGACTCCCATGCCTTTCAACAAACTAAATCCATAGGTTCATCGAAAGGCAGAGACACCCAAGTGGCAGAAGCGCAAGACCCAAAAGCCTTCAGGTAGACAGACTCCTATTCAGAAGGGGTGATGAGCTTCCAGCCACCTCTCAGCATAAGGATTTCTAGGATGTCTGCAAAGGAGACATCCTTAGAGGGTGACCGTGGGGACCCTTCTAAGTCATCGAGGTCTGGGTCAGATGTGACAGACTCCTCTGGGGAGTCCAAATGCTTCCTCTCACATAATCTCTTGCAAGGGACATCTTCAGAAGGGCATTCTGTAAAGTTTTCAGAAGAGAAGGGTTCACTCACCGGGGCATCTTGAGGTCTTGGGTCTCCACATCTGTGTGGAATTGATTGTGCTGAGACGGACACCGGTGCCTTTGGGGGAGGAATGACTGGATCCGAGAGTGGGCTAACCTGTGGGGACATTTCTCTCATCTCCTCAAAAGCCCCTTGCCATTGATCCAAGGAAGTCTTTGGTTCCGAAGAACTGGTAGGCCTCCCCAGCACCAAGGGGGATTGGCTCCGAGGCCAATGTAGAAGCTGAACTCACACATGCCGAGGCCTCAAGAGGCAGGTTCGGATCCGAAAAAACCTTGATCCGACTGTCATCTCTAGACCTGACTGGAGAATGTGGGCTCTTAGACTCCTCAGACGGCACTGAGGAAGTCAGAGCGGTCGGGGATGTAGAACCTGGACAGGTCTTGACTCCAATGGTTCTACTACTATCAGCTCCAAGCATTCCAGCTTCAAGGCCCCAAATTGGATTGGAGGAGGAATCAATGATGAAAGTGCAGGTCTAGTCGGTTCTGAAGCTAAAACGTTTGGCTAGCACCAGTGTCCTCAATAGTCTCTGCACCATGCGATCCACATCATAGTCAGAAAGGCTTCTGGAGGATCGAGAGGAGGCAGCTGGAGATCCTATAGTCTGCAAAACAGGAGACCTTAATGTCAGAGATACCAGCTCCAGATCTGCGGACTGGCTCAGAGTTTGGAACACCGACGGCTCCTATGTAGATGGAGCCGAGGTGGAAGGTCTTTCAGACCGGACAGACTCTCGGTCTGTTGAAGACATCTTCATCAACTTTCTTGATGGCTCCGATTGCTCCGAAGATGTTGAGGATGATCTTTTCAAAGTTTTGCCCGATTTCTGAGGGGGAGAAAAGTCATCTTTTTTGAATGACTTTGACCCTGTTCTAAAGCCTCTGAAGAAGAAGATTTCAGTAATTCCTTTAAAATTAACTTGTTCTTTCTCTCAAGAACTCTTGAGCGAACGGAATGGCAAACTAAGCATGATCTCCCGCAAGTGCACTGCCCCCTCTAGGCAGTATACACACACAGTATGTCCATCTGTAACTGACATTTTTTGAGTGCACTTAGGGCACTTTTTAAACCCCGGGGGCTTTGCATCTCTTATTTGCTTAGACATGGTATTGAGAAGCTACCAAAAACCAACAGCACAGCTACAGTAAAGTACAGTTGTGTACACTTACCATAAATGTAGATGTTCGAGTGTATTCACTGTTGCAGTCATTACATTTGGGTAATCTGCTGGCAGGTTGCCCTCAGTCGGCCTGAATTCCAAAGTCTTGGGTCCTGTGTCAGTTGCTGTCTCCTCTTCCATGACATCAGGTCGTCAGGGGTATAAAACATGCAGTCAACGCCATTTTCTTTAGCTTTTCTTGCCCCCGATGTCAGGTGGCCCCAAAAAGGTAGCAATATTATATATAAATATCTATATACATGCATCAATATCAACTTTACCTTCATCTACAAGCAAATACACCACATAGGTTGTAGAAGATAGAGAAGGAAAGATAAACTGTAGAATGACAGGGGGATGGCAGTAGGGTAACCTGGACTGCAACAGTGAATACTCTCGAACATCTACATTTATGGTAAGTGTACACAACTGTACTATGTCCTTCGTGTTTCACTGTTGCAGTCATTACATTTGGCTAGAATCCCAAAGCTATGGTTGGGAGGCTGGAGCTAAACAGCATTAGGTGTGGCTATAAGGCCCTGCAGCACTGCGGCGGCAAAGCCTGCCCTGGACCTAGAGTAGAGAGGCAAATGGTAATGCTTTGTAAAGGTGTGAACAGAACTCCAAGTAGCAGCCTCTAGAATGTCTTTGGTTGGTACTCCTCTGAGAAAGGCTGCCGAAGTAGCTGCAGCTCTGGTGGAATGAGACCTAATGCCCTTGGGCACAGGTTTACCATGGTGTAAGTAGCAGAAACGGATGCAGTGGCGTATCCACTTTGAAATTGTCTGCTTTGAAATAGCCTTTCCTTGTGATCCTGCAGCATATGACACTAGTAATTACTCAGTTTTTCTTAGAGCTTTTGTCCTGTTCAAGAAGAATCTTAGCTGTCTGTGTACATCCAAGGAATGCAGAATTCTCTCCCCTTTGTTCTGTGGATTTGGATAAAAAGTTGGCAGATGAATTGCTTGGTTATGAGCCATACTGGAAACCACCTTAGGCATAAAAGTAGGATTTGTCCTCAGAGTCTGGGTAAAATATGATAAAAAGCTCTACAGCCATGAGGGCCTGTAGCTCTGAAACTCTTCTTGCTGAAGTAATTGCTAGTAGCAGAGCTGTCTTCCTTGATAAGAACTTTATATCAGCAGTAGCAGCTGGTTCAAATGGAGGCAGGGTGAGCTTTTCCAGCACATAATTGAGGTCCTATGCAGGTAATGGTGATCTTCTAGGAGGCCTTAGGTTTTTGGCTCCTCTAAGACACTGCTTTAATAAAGGATGAGAAAAGATTGGTGGCTCTGTATTGTAATGAGCCGAAATGGCAGAGGCATGGATTTTGATTGATGAGAAAGATAGGCCTTTGTCAAGCATCTCAGTTAAGTATTGTAATATCTCAGGAATATGTGGTTCTGCTGTATCAGTTCCTTGTGCTTGATTCCAAGCACAGAATCTCTTCCATTTGTCAGCATAAGATTTTCTAGTACTAGGCCTTCTGGCTTCCAAAATGACATCCATCACAGCTTTACTGACAGGTGTCGTTCATATAATTACATGATTAGCCATGCTGCCAGGTTCAGAGTCTGTAGCCGATTGTGCAGGATCTGATCGTTTTGCTGGGACAGTAGTTGTGGTCTTTGAGGCAAGGTCCAGGCTGGGTATTGAGACAAGTTCCTTAGGATTGGGTGCCAGTATTGGCGGGGCCAGTCCGGGGCAATTAATATAATCTTTGGCTTCTCTTGTCTGACTTTTAGGAGGACCTTGGGTAGAAGAGGCAGACGTAGAAAGGCGTAAACTGATAGGTTTAGGGTTTTCCAACTGAAGGATAGGACGTCCACTTTCCATGCTTGTCTGTGGTAAGTCCTTGTGCAGAATCTTTTCAACTGATAATTTTGAGGAGAGGCAAACAGATCTATGTCTGGGCTCCCCCATTTCTCTGTTATCATGATGAATACTTGTGGATTTAGTTTCCACTCATGAGGATCCATAAGATTTCTGCTTAAGTCATCTGCCAGAGTGTTCTGTTTTCTTGGCAGGAATTGAGCTTGAAGATTTATCTGGTAGGTCAAAAATGTGTCCCACAGTGCCATGGCTAATCTGCAAAGGGGGTATGAATGTGTGCCCCCTTGCTTGTTTATATACCACATGACTGTGGTGTTGTCCATCTTTATCAGTAGTTGTCCTGGATGAAGTAAGCCCTTGAAGGCTGTTAGGGCATGTTGAACAGCTAGCATCTCTTTCTGGTTGATATGTAGATGCATTTGATTTGGTGCCCATATGCCCTGAATGCATCTTCCTGACATGTGGACCCCCCAGGCATAATCTGATGCATCTGTTGTTAAGGTTTGGCTGGCAGGGGGTAGAGTGAATGGCTGTCCCATGTTTTGGTGACAGGCCTTTGCCACCATAGAAACTCCTGTTGCAGGTATGGGATGAGAGGAATCATTGTTTCTAGACTGTGTGAATGTTGACTCCATAAACTTTTTAGGTACCACTGAAGTTTCCTCATATGCAGTCTTGCATATGGAATTAGTAGGATGCAGGATGCCATGAAGCCCAGAGCCTGCAGAATTTGTCTTGCAGAAGACTTGTTTTTTGTTGCCATCAGTTTGAAGTAAGTAGTCAGTTGCCTTTGTTTGTCTGGCATGAGGTAAGTCATCTGGGCAGTTGTATGCAAGCTTGCACCCAGGAATGTTATCTTTTGAGAGGGTACCAGTTGTGATTTCTTTTCGTTTATTGTGTACCCTAGGCATGCTAGAAACCTTTTCACAAACGCCATGTGTCGTAGAAGAGTGTCCTTGTTCTTTGCTTGAATGAGACAGTCGTCCAAGTAAAGATATATTTGAATACTTCTTTGTCTGCAAAATGCAATTACTGGTGCCAGGCACTTTGTAAAGACCCTGGGTGCAGTAGATAAGCCAAAGGGCAGTGCAGAGAATTGGTAATGCATTAAGCCAGCCTTGAATCTGAGGTATCTTCTGCACGACTGTCTTATTTGGACATGCAGGTATGCCTCTTTTAAGTCTGGAGTCACCAGCCAAGCATTCTTGCCCAGCATGGGCGAAAAGCTGTTGCAAATTGAGCATTTTGAATTTTGGAATGTCCAGGCATGTGTTCAAATAAAATTATTTATCATTATAATTTATCATTATAAATTCAAATAGGCAATGAAGAAATAATATATACCAACCTCAAAATAAACCAAAACAAAACCATCAACATAATTGGATGCTACTTCCCATCTGGCCAAAACATCCCTCCACTAGAAAACCTCCTCAGCTGGTCTACCCACCATCTCTCCCAAGAAACTATCATTTTAGGTGATTTCAATACTGACTGGCAATCCTGTTCTGGCAACCATCCAACCCATCATGTAAACCTTCATGGCTTCACCCAACTAGTTCAGTTGCCAACCAGGATAAATAAAAACTCCAGTAAGCACACTACCCTGGATTGGATACTAGTCAGTAAGAGCCCCCAGTCATATATAACAGGCTGCTTATCAGATAGCCTCGGTGATCACTCCCCAGCATTCCTATTCAAAAAATACCTATACCAAGCTAAACTTGTCATCTACCGTCAAATATGTAAAAAACTTAACTTTAACCCACTCACATTCATCTCATCCTTCAAAGAATGTAACTGGCATCCTCTAAAGTACCTCAGTCTTGATGACACAGTTGAATCTTTTAATACTACCTTCCTGAGCATCCTTAATTACCATGCCCCCATAAGACTTTCCAGAATCAAAGCACAACCCTCCCCATGGCTACAGAAAACCACTAAGTCAGAAATGAAAAACAGGGATAAAGCCTGGGAGCACTGGCGCAAAACCAAAACCCCCTCAACTAGGCAGAAATTCCTAGAACTACGCAATAGCGTCAAAAAGCTAATAAAACAGGACAAATTCCAATACTACCAGTCTGCTCTAGACTCCTCCCAACACAGCCCCAAACAATTCTGGTCTTCCATAAACTCCATCCTCCACCCAGGTAAAGTCAGTACCCCTCCTCCTAACATCCCTCACTCCTCAGAAAATATTGCTACCTCATTCAACACACACTTCACACAAACTATACTATCACTAGCTAAACAACACAACCCCCCTCCCCTCCAACCCACACCTTCAACTAGTAATCTCCCCAC
The DNA here is from genome assembly GCF_019279795.1 of Protopterus annectens. Lineage (NCBI taxonomy): Eukaryota > Metazoa > Chordata > Ceratodontiformes > Protopteridae > Protopterus > Protopterus annectens. Next base: position 826,425,941 of record NC_056743.1, on the reverse strand, counting down.
TGCCTTCTCTTTTTCTCCTGTACCTACCTTCAACATAAAAAAACTCTTAACTAAACTTAAGCCCACCAAATTAGCAGCAGACAACATCCCAAGTGAATACCTACAAATCGCAGCTGATGCTTTGGCCTACCCAGTATCCATCTTGATTAACCGATCTCTGTCAGAAAGTTACGTTCCCACACTGTGGAAAGTATCATACAATTCCCCTCCACAAAGGCGGACCCCCCACAGAACTAACCAATTACCGCCCCATAGCTATTCTCCCTCCACAATACTAGAGAGATGCATACACTCTCAGGTCTCAGACTACCTCCTTACGAACAACCTCCTTTCCAATACTCAACATGGTTTCCGACCAAACCACAGCACCACCACTGCCTTACTCTCCTTTACTAACACTATCCTTCAGCATAAAAACAATGGCTATCTCTCCTCTGCTACTTTCCTACACCTATCTAAAGCATTTGACATGGTCCCACACAAACAACTTATCTCTGTCCTCAATAACCTATCCTTCTCACAATCAGTCACCAACTGGTTTCAGAGTTACTTGTCTGACCGCCAACAATCCGTTGTATGGCAGAATGACATATCTCCCCAACTACCTGTCTCCATAGGGGTTCCCCAAGGATCCATGCTTGGACCCCTACTCTTCTCTGTTTTCACCAATAATCTAGCCTCTGCCACCAAACATGGCATACTCATACAATATGCAGATGACTCAACCATCATCTGCTCAGCCCAGTCCCTACCCAAACTGTCACACAGGAAGCCTTTTCCTCTGTTGAAACTTGGTTATCCGATGCCCAATTAATACTCAACCCAAACAAAACTAAACTACTCATCTTCCAACCCACCAAACATACTCAAAACAACTCTCACTTTAACATCACAGCAAAAGACAACACCACTATATACCCAACTGAACACACCAAATTGCTAGGAGTGGAAATAGACAATAAACTAAAATTTGACATTCACATATCCATGACCATAAAAAATGTCCACAAAAAACTAGGAGCGCTATACAGAAATAAGCAACTTCTCACTAAAGCAGCAAAGATTTCAATAGCAAATTCCCACCTTATCTCCACCCTACTTTATGCCTCTCCAATATATACCAACCTAAGGTAATGCAATCTAAACAAGCTAGAGACCTGCTACAACAAAATCGCCAAATTCGCCACAGGGGCATCCTACCGTAGTCACCACTGTCTCTCACTTGCTGAACTGGGCTGGCTTGAACTCCCTCACCTCCTTCAATGGCATCAACTCTCACTCGCCCACAAACTAGTAAACAATCCACTAAATGTCCCATCCCTCCAGAATCTACTCCAACCCTATCGCACCACCAGACCAATAAGATCCAGCAACAAAAATCACTTGCAGATCACTAAAGCTAATAACTCTGCTGGTGAAGCACTATTCTCTTGCACCATAGCCAAATTATGGAACTCCTTCCCACCCACAATTACCTCCACAACATCATGCACCCACTTCAAAACTTTACTAAAAGCACCTAAATACATATTGGCTATGCCCTTGCAACTCCCACTCTAATATCACCCACCCCATCCAACCACTACCTTTCTTTCCACTCCACTAACTACCTTGATTATAGCAAGCTCATATGCTCATACGCCAGTACTTATTATACAGCAAGAATTTCTTCTTGTAACATTTGTTAATATCCATTACGTACTTCACAGATAAAGATTCTAGTTGTCTACTGATGTATTATGTTCTTCATCTGTAAATATGTTGTAAGTAATTGCTATGTAAATTGTTAATCCCTATGTAATCCAATGTAACTACTGTCTGTTTATTTTAACTGTGGAGCTTTTCTCCCCAGGCCTCCGCTGAAAATGGACCTACGTCCAGTCGGACACTCCCGGTCAACAAATATAAATAAATAAAAAATATCGATAAATCCAGTATTGGCCGCCAGGCCTTGTCTTTTCTGGGTACCAAGAACAGTCTCGAGTAAAAACCTTGTCCTTTTTCCTGTTCTGGTACTGTCTGAATGGCCCCCATATACATGAGAGACATAACCTGTTTCTGAGCCTCTGCCCATTGTTTTTTGGCAGGTCTGGCCAACCATTTGTCATTGGCAGAGTGTGGAAATGGAATCTGTATCCCTGTGATATGATGTTCAGTACCCACTTGTCCTGGGTTATTAACTGCCAATTTTGAGCAAAAAGTGCTAATTTTCCCCCTATGGGTGCTGCCAAAAGAGTCATTGGGGTTGCTTTCTGTAGGTTTGTGCTTTGTCTCCTCCAGATTTGGAGGTGGATGCGCCCCATTTCTTTGACCTGAATGAGTCTTGAGCCTGGTACCTGGGACCCTTAGGGCATCTGGATTTGCCCCTTTGAGCTCTGTCTGACACAGGAAAGGACCAATTTTTTGTAGGCCAGTGTCTACTGAATCTAGGTGGCTGCACTTGTAAGAAATCTTTAACAGTTTGCTTAGACTTAGCTTTGTCTTCCATTTTACTCAAAACCTCTTCTGCCTTAATACCAAACAGAGAATCATGCTGTAAAGGTGCATCTAGCAATTTATCTTTAACATGATCAGGCAAATTTTGTTCCTTTAACTAGGCATGCCTCCTAATCACAGATCCAGTAACTGCAGCCCTGCAGGAGGTCTAAAAAGAATCAAAAAATCCAGGCTGATGAGTCTACTGATGTTGACAAGGCAATAATGATTGTTATTGTGTGATATACATTTCAGGAGGATGTGCATGAGGATATGTTATGTGCATTACCATTGCCAATCAACACCACAGCTGCAGAACTACTCAAGTCTTTGAATGATACATATCAGGAAAACTGAACTGGTTCTTCTGTGTTGGTGTATGCACGGACGAAGCTGCTGCCAAGACTGGACGGCTTTCTGGTTTCACTACTCGAGTCAAGGAGGTAGCGTCTGAATGTGAGTCTACCCACTGTGTTATATACAGAGAAATGTTGGTTAGTTGAAAAATGTCACCTGAACGTAACAGCATTTTGAACAATGTAATCAAAGGGAAACACTTTGGAATCTGGAAATACTGAAATGTCTAATGTCGAATTTCAGTATCTTGAGACCAAAGTGTCGAATCTGCAGATGTGTGAAACTGCAGAACATCGAACCCGGAAATGTCAAATCTGCGGTACTGATGGCGCATTAGGAAAGTGTGGTGTTTTAAAGGGTTTTGAGGAGGGTTTGTGAGTGTGTTGGGGAGTGTTAAGTGTGGGTCAGGGCACGTAGGGGAGACTGTGAGTGTGTCAGTGTTGAGAGTGGTGGTGTTTGCATCTGTGTGATGTGTGTGCGAGGTGGGGTATGGAATATATGTTGGTGGGTTTTGTGTGTGTTGGTGTTACGTAGGGGGTGTGTGGGGGGGCAGGGAGGCTTGCCCCCCTGCTTAAAGTGTGTGTGTGTGTGTGTGTGTGTGTGTGTGTGTGTGTGTGTGTGTGTGTTGTTGTGCGGAGGTAGGTGTAGTGTTTGTGTGTGTGCTTTAACGGTCGCGGTTTTGGGTTTCAGTTTTTTGGTGTTTCAGCTTTATAGTCTCAAAATACTGAAATTCGATATTTCAGTATTTCGAGATTATAAAGTGAATTCAATTAAAGTTATTAACCACATCAAAGTACATGCCCTTAACTTGCGACTGTTTGAGCAGCTTTGTGAGGAGATGGACGAAGAGCACAAACATCTTCTCTTATATACAGAAGTTAGATGTTTTTCTAAAGGTGGATTGCTGGCTAGAGGGTTTGAATTAGGACAGCCGCTCCAGAGATTTGTTTTAGAAAAAGTCACCACTGGCAACAAATTTCAGTAACACGGAATGGATCGCAAAACTTGCTTACTTGTGTGACATATTCATCCTGCTCAACGAACTCAATCTGTCACTTCAGGGGAGAAGGGCAACTGTCTTCAAATTGGCAGATGAAGTAGCTGCATTCAAAGCCAAACTGGAACTGTAGGGACGGTAAGTGAACATAAAGATATTTGACATGTTTCAAACATTAGCAGAGATTGTGGAAGGGACTGAGCATGCGCCTTCATTCTCCCAACTGGTGCACAATCATCTATCTTTGCTTTTAAAAAAAAAGAGTTTAAGCATTACTCCTCAGCAACAAAAGACCCATGAACTGGGAAGGAATGGATCTGCGACCCATTTGTGAACATGCCAGGTGAATCGACCTTGTCAGTACTGAAAGAAGATCAACTGCTTAAGACTGCAAATGACAGTGGCCTTAAAAGTATGTTTAAGACAACTTCAACTCTGCAGAAGTTCTGGGGCTAAAATCAAGGTGGAATATCCTGAGATTCCCACATAAGCACTGAAAATCCTGCTTTCATTTCCAACATCCTATCTTTGTGAAGCGGGGTTTTCTGCAGTGACAGCAACCAAAACAAAATTACGGAGTAAATTAGACATAAGGAACACACTACAGGTGTTACTGTCTCCTATCCCCTCTAGATGGGACCATTTAATTGCAGGGAAACAAGTTCAGAGCTCCCACTGATATGATGTTATGGTGAGTTGTATTTATTATGCACTTTACTATGCTTTATTATGTGCACACGATGGCCAGTCTATGAAAGATAGTCTTAAACTGGTCCCTGGTGCAAAAAAGGTTGGAAACAGCTGCTTTATACGATTTGCCTCCAGTGGTAAAGTGTATTTACACCTGTCACATACTTTATCTGTTTTATTAAGAATACATGGGTTGTCAGTTCACATGACAATTGCTACAATGTCTCAGAATACCCATCTCAACCAGACTGGCCACAGAAAAAGTCAGGAAGTGATAACCACTGATACTGATCTACTAGTAGGAGTGACGGAAATTTAAATACTGAATAAGGCAAAAAGACAAGGAACTTGATGAACAACGCTCAGTTATGCAGAAACTAGATGCTCTAGTAGTTAAAAAAAATCTGTCTAGACAGTAATGCCACAAGAGTGTAGACCATAAACCTTCCTAATGTAAAATAACTGGTGTGAAGCCCAAGTGCTTAAACCAGAGCTAAGACGCTTAGAATAACAAATGCATTAAGCCTTCAACCAGCAATTCCCAGCTCGGAAGGGCAGACACTATCCTCTCCTGTCACAAGAGTGTAGACCACAAACATTCCTAATGTATAATAACTGGTTTGGAGCCCAAGTGCTTAAATCAGAACAAAGACACTTAGAATAACAAGCACAATAAGCCTTCACCAGCAATTTTTCACCAGCTCAGAAGAGTAGATGCTACCTAGTCCACATACAAGACTATAGACCATGAACCTTCTTAATGTAAAATATTATCTGGCCTAGAGCCTAAGTGCTTAAACCAGAACTAAAACACTTTTAGAATAACACACACAGTAAGACTTCAACCAGCAATTCCCAACTCAGAAGGGTGTAAACTATCTCTCCTACCACAAGAGTGTAGACCACAAACCTTCTTTATGTAAGATAACTAGTTTGAAGCTTACGTGCTTAAATCAAAACTAAGATGCTTAAAGCAACAGTTACAATGCAATCAGGCTGCTAACAAACAGTAATAAATGTAGCAGAATAAATGCATTTGCCCACTTTATGAATGTGCAGCAAAAAGCTAAGTAGGAAGAAGAAGAAATACAGTAAAAGCAGCTGAATAAAGTGCAATTCATTTTAGTAAGTGAGAGGATAGGAAGCAAAAGATAATTCAAGTTTAAGAGATTAAGGGGGAGGGCCTTCCCAGTGAATCTCTCAATGTTCAGTAGAATGAGCTGGTGACATGAAACTGGAAGGAGTGTCCAAAATCAAATGTATAACAGAGACGGGCAACTCAAAAGCCAGCAGGTTTAAAAAGTGCAATAGCGGCAGAACAGGTGGGTGGTAAAAATCAAATGAAGGCAGAGAACAGCAAGTCAAACAAGCACTACAGCTAAACAAAGATGCCACTAAATATATATAGTTAAATGAAGAATGCTATTTCACAACCCTCCCACTAACTAGCTGGATAGTATTCACGGTCTGCAAAAGAATTCTTTTCTAACTGACCCTAGTCAAGACCTCTTACAACTCCAAAAAGAATAAACTTAAAACAAAGCAAAATGCAATATAAACAAAAGATATAAAATAGAAGTAACTATACCTTATATGAACAACTTCAATCCAAAATCAAATGCAGACATATCTTAGACGTGCTTTAAACTGATGGAGATGTTGTTGTTGTCTTTCAGCTTTTCCCGGTTAGGGGTCGCCACAGTGGAACTCTGGTCCGCTAATGATCGGCAGTAGATTTTCACGAACACCAAGGTGCCAGCTCAACATTCAACCTTCAACGAAGGCACGCCCATTTACGCATGTCTTTCGAACGCCCACCCAACTGAAAATATTACAGTAAAATACTGACGACAACAATGGGATTTTGTAACAGAAGATTACACAGACAGGCATTCTCTCCCATAATACTGAAACATCCAAGTTGGTTAAGCTCTCTAAGCACCAGTAGTGGCTGTTGATTTAAAAGAAAGGGGTGCTGCAGGAAGCAAATTAATGGGTAGTGGAACTATATTATGGGAAATTATTGACTATTTAACTGTGTCCAAACAATAGCTGGGGTCAGTCACTTCCACTTACAGATTTTCTCAGTGCCCATTCATTACATCCACTTTACTGCCCTTATACACCTCAGATATCCAATTGTGATCAAATAAGAATGACAGTCATAATAATATATTTCAGCTTATTGTACTAACACAAACCAATTCTACAAAGCCAGATCAACAACTGTTTAAAATGTCAGCTGGTTTTTCTTACTTTTATCCACAGGTTGCCTCAGTGCCTACTCAATATTGCCGCTTCACTGACTGTACACACTTCAGATGCCCAACTGTGATCAAATAAAAAATAATAATAGTAGCCACAGTAATATATTTCATCTCACTGGTATCCAACAGTACAATGGTCCAACCCAATGCACTCAACACTACACAAACACACACGAGATAAAACAATGAAACACCATCAGAGAGAAAAAGGGACCCACGCTTTCAGGAAAATAGTAACACTAGAAGTTGCCTACACTCTGTTAAACAGCTGCAACAGCATATTACTTGTGATGGTGGGAAGTGGATGATTAGACACAGTAGTTTTTCCTATTCAATAACATGTACAGCTAAGCCAGGATAAATGGTTAAATATAAACAATATGGTGAGAGCTTATTTGACATACTTGCAGCATGTGCCCCATTTTACAACTGTGATTAACAGCCTGGCCTGAAATTGTGACACTATGATATGAAGAAAGTAAATTCAAATTACACAAAGAAATGGAGCTATCTATGCTTGGAAAAGATGATGTTTGGAACTGCTTATCTATTAAATGGCTGTGGCGATACATTCTTGTAGATTTCATGGTAGGACAGAGCTGGCAGAGAACAAAACAGATGACTTCTTTAAATTCCAGACTAAGTGAATAAACTGTATCTAACCCAATACATTTCCATGGTTTTGTTGGTTTATTTGGTCTATTTTAAAGGCTCATAATGAAAATAAATGAATGGCCAGCCAAGTGTGAAATGTGTGAAAATGCAAAGGTGCATGCAGCTTTATATCAAGTGCACCTATATACAAATTAGAACAATTGAGACTACACTTTATAAACAAAATTGGCCAACAGCATTAGTGCTCTGATTAAGAATAAAGAACTAATGACCATATTCATATACAGTGTGTTGGAGCACTGCCAGTAAGATAGTACAGCATAGAAAGCATCATGAAAGCTATGGATTTCAATTTATCCCCACCCTAACACATACAGTGCTTATGTTCTCTAATTTGATTACCAGAAAATGCTTAGGAATCTAAGAAAGTGTGTATGCTGCTGCAAGTGTGACATTCCACAGCTATGAAGTGTTAATAAAGTAATCCTTACATTACCATTATTCTCTTAGTTTTAATAAGCCCTCCTAAGTTCAAAGCCACAAATCTTTATACATTAATCCCTCCCACCTATCCCTGCTTTAATTCCCTTCTTCCAAATCCTTTCCCAGCTTATAGCCTTACCTGCCAAGCTAAGCCGCTAGGTTACAATACTTGCCCCTTCAATCTTGCAGGTCATTCCTGATGCCTCCATCTATTAATAGTGAAAGCTAGCTTTGCTAAACTCCCAGGGGCTCATTCATACAGACTATTCAAACATAGCCTTTTACAATACCCTTCACTATCGTAGTACTAGCCTTACTGTCCTCACTCTTGTTTACATCTACCTTCTCTTTTCTCACTTTACAACTTCCAGCAGGCCAAACCACATGCTGCTGCAGCCTACCTTCATCACAAACTTAAATGCAAATAATTCCTTCCCTTCAAGAATGTACAGGAAGACAAGAACTGAATAGTCTTATGTAATGTTGGAGTGAGTGAAATTTGTTAAAGAAAATACACATATACTGTGTGAAAGAAAATAAGAGTAATGTTATTATGGTGTGTTTTTGTTTCCATTACAGTATGTGTACCCACACTACTTTTAAAAAAATCTCATGCTTAAAGATTTTTTTTAAGAAAACATTCACCTACTCTAACATCTCACCTCCATCCTTAATCACCCAGCAACATGGTAATATGAATGAAACATAACAGTCCCTAGTGAACAGCATTAACATATCCAAAACAAGACAACTGCCTTCTTTGCAACATAAACCATAATATTATGTGTGGCACCTACCAAGCATTACACTCCAACATATACTACTGTGACTTGTACTAGGTAATACCTTTACCAACACAGTAAAGGGAATAAGTGCTCAAAGAATAAACCTTCATAAAAAAGTACAAAACAGCACTGTAATAAGCCCACGCTGCAGAAAGCAGTCTTTTACATATCCTTTATTAGTCCACAGGAATCACAAACTCACATTAACACAAACTGATACCGTTAACCCTCACACCATTCAATAGCGTTTTAGTCCACTAAGAGACTTCATCAGATGAATGCATACCTTAATGCTACAACACTATTTATACCCTCCTTAACTGGAAACCAGTAACCAGTTTAAAGGTTAAGGTGTACATTCATCTGATGAAGTCTCTTAGTGGACGAAAACACTATTGAATGGTGTGAGCGTTAATGGTGTCAGTTTGTGTTAATGTGAGTATGTGATTCCTGTGGACTAATAAAGGAAACATATCAGACTACTTTCTGCAGCGTGGGCTTATTCCAGTGCTCTTTTGTACTTTTTATGTAGGTAATACCTTTCCCAGTCTGCCATCTTCAGTGTCCAGGTATGATCAACTCCGCACCCTTCAGTTGCTGTTTGCGTATTCTGATAATGATCCTTAAATACTGTCATAGGTACAGATCTTTCAGCTTAACCATGCACATATAAATATTTACTTCAACACCTGTGAATCCTTACTCTGTCCTCAGTCTCCTATACTGTCATATTCTTCAATCGTTACAACTCTGTAAGAATGTCGGCTTCAGACTTCATAATCACATTTAAACTACTCATATCTCTTGACTAGCATTTGGTAAAAAGGAATAAAAGCAGAATACAAAAGACATGCTTGCAGACTTGTCATTATCACACCACCACTCATTCTCCCTTCTGTTCTACCAGATTCAGAGAGTAAATTGTTTCACTGCATTGAGCAATGTCTCCTCAATCCATTTAGACCAGTCACTCTCTCAAAATTTTCAGGGATCACCTCATCTCCTCTGTCATCAACTTTACCATGCATCAACTCCCTGTCGTCCTTGCCTGGCCAAAAGTAGTCAGGCTCAGCTCAAAGCTTTGTTCGACCATTTTTCAGCTTGAGTGGCAACCTGTCCTTGGCCACTTCTTACTTACCTACTCTAGCTTTACCATTTTCCCCTTGTCCCTTATGTAGGTATCACCTGCCCTGCACCGCAACTCATCTCTCCTCTCTGACCTACATACGGGGCCACAGCTGCCTCTTCCACCAACATTACCATTTTCCATCTTCTCTGGTTCCAATACATGACAAGCCTTGCATGTTTCTTTCTTCTCTCCTGGCCCAAAAACTCCATGACTCCCTCTAGTGACAAGAACTGTATCCACCATCATTGCAAACACACAAAGTTCCACCACAGTAAATCAAAGTCAACACATGGCCTCATTAAACTCCTAATATCCACTAAACAATTCAGTAGAGAAGTCCTCTCCATGCTTCATTCTGTGCCAAATTTCAGACCTCTCCTCCAGGCAAATATTTCCAGTAATCTCATTTTTGTGATAAGCTATGTAAATTAATCAAATGTTTCAGATGTTGGTGCTGTCCCACCCTCACTGAACTCACTGTGTGTGTGTGTATGTGTGTACTTTCCATCCACAGTCAATTAAAAATCACAGTAGCTTCAATCCAGGATTATTCTTGTCTTCACTGAATAAGTGCTGAAGGGAAGCATTTGCTTTCACTTCATCTTTTTCCATTATTCACTAATACACTTAACCTGCCACTGCCCATCACGCACTTGACTATGCCACATACCAACTTCAGAGCCACCATTTCCTTTCAGACAGAATACAAGCCCTTAAGACAAGAAGGGTCCCCATGTTATTATATTTTATCTCCCAACTCACGATGCATACCACAGCTGATGTGCAACCTCAGCACGTTTGTGCTACTCTCTAATCAATTTTCCTCTGCACAGTTAGCCTTCTGGCATACTGTGCTGCACATTTAAGTAGCCACATCTGCCATAATTTGCTTTTATGGAACCAAAATTACTGCTTGAGGAAATTTGAATAAATACAAATTTTAGCTAAAAACATTATACATCTAAACACTGTGCATAAGTCAGAGCTAATCTGGTGTACAAAATTGTACTCAAAATGAACACTACAAACCATCTGCTATACTATTGTTTGTTTCTTTCTTTCGGCTTTTCCCGGTTAGGGGGTCGCCACAGCGGAACTCCGGTCCGCTAATGATTGGCAGTAGATTTTGATGTGCTGGCTTACCATCTGCTATACTATAAAAGAGAATAATTATGAGCATAAAACAGAATTATTAGTGTAACTGTAATTCTTTTACATGAGTATTCATGCTTGTTGCTGTGTTAGTTTCCTTTTGTTAAATGGATAGGTACAAGTCCTGAGGCACAATTTGTGAGAACTGCTTTAACAAACAATAATTATCAGTAATACTATGCTATGCACTTAAGCAAATATATCCATATACCTTAAACAGGCTCCTTCTGTGACAGAATGCTGACAGAAGTGCTGACAACACAGCATGATTAGTCTTTCCTAGGGGAACAAAACATACCAGCCAAGTGTACAATATGCTGAGGACATGTACTGATGAGATAATGAGCCCAGTACAGCTTGGAAGTCACTAGATAAATACTGGATGACATCAGAGACATCTCTGGAGCTAGTACAAATGGCCAAGTCTCAAGCAGTTTGTGTGAATTTACATAGGGATAGGAGACTTTAATTAATACTGCCAATATAAACAAGGCAAGAGCCACAAAATAAGCATCTGTCTGTCTCATGGGGAAAAATGGGAAACGGTGTCTTAACTCTTATGTAGCCTACAGAAAATGCAGGGATTAGTGCCAGACAGCTAAATGTTAAATGCCCACTGCAACTTATATATAGAAAAAAGGTCAGTCAGCATGTTTCACAATAAGAATTCTGACTGCTTACTGGTTACAATTTATCATGTATCCTAATGCATGCAGTTCAATCAGACTTATAAACTTGACTGCTGGCATGTTTTTAAACTTAGTTGCTACCCCTCACATACAGATTGTTACTACATGCAAATTATTAAAACCAGAGCCTGATTACAGACAACTCTTCACCATGAATAGTGACCTAACTTGCAGTATATCCCAGTATATTCAAGAATTACTCCAACTCCTTCAGAATGAACTTTTAAATGTGCAAACTGATAAAAATGGAACTCATCAAACTAGAATTATTAACAAAAAATAATAATAATAAAATAATCTCATGTTTACACAAACTATATTGTGCATATTCACATTTGTCATTAGAAATAAACTTCACAGCAGCAAAAAAAACATGCTTTTGTTGAACGGAGCTCATATCCCCCTTCTTTCTCTGAAGTGATGTTTATACTATTTTTTTAAAAGCAGGTGGTCAAGCTAAAGAGGTAGGATGGTACTGAATAGCACCAATGACTGGTGCAACTTGCTTTATGCACTCCACATCATTTTTCATGCAGATGTGCAGATCTTCAGATGACTGACACCAAAGCCACAGAAGCAGAAAGGTGAAGCTAATGCTCACTGTTTCTGTAGATTACTGTTAGTAAAAGCCAAAAGACACAACAACAACTGTTAATAATGCCCACTTCCAGTAAGAGGTCTACTGCCCCCTACACCACTCAACAGTGAGAAAAAAAAACACATCTGTGAAGTAACTGAAAACAAGGTCATCTGTATTAGCATGTCTGGCAGGAGATTTTTGCATATTCTTAGATTAACTTGTATTGTATTGTATGCCGGCATACCTGACTGTGAAAATGTAATTAAAATGTTGAGTCTTTCCCTGTTTAAATAGAATGCTTAAATAATATGTCACTGTTTGTTACAGTTCTAACTGCGCATGTTTGAGAAGGACATTCTAAAGTACGAACTGTGGAAAATCAGCTGAGCAGTGAGTGATGTCATTGGAATGTTTTTGGTTGCTAGGAGGTGATTTAAACAGCTGACTGACAGCAAAAGAATCTTTTTTTACAGCCGTTATATTTTGAAAATGGTCAGTTGAGACTGTGAAGCTGTACAGTTTGTCAAGTACTGAGCAGTCAGCAGACACCAAGAAAACTGTAAGCTTGCCTTGGCCTTGCAATTATATCTTATAGTAGTTCAGGGACTGTACTCTGTAGTTAGATCAGGAACATTTATTTAGTTATTAAGATGAGTTTTTCTTGAATAATGGATTCCTATCCTGCAGTATGATTTGCATTTCTGATGACTGAATTCTAATGTTTATTGAGAGTTATTGATTTTCAATTTTGTAATCATTTTTACTTATCATTAAATGTTTTTTTTTTCATTATTTTACATTGTGGCTGGAAACCACTGTTTTGCTTTAGAGATTAGAGAGTGCTTCTATCTGGTTGATACTCCCAGGTCACCCCGAAGCCCGGCTGTTCTGGTCATAGCTATCATTTACTTTGATAATTAATTTTCATAATTGGACACTCCTTTTGAAGGGCACGAAGACCTTCTGATTGGTGGCAACATTTCTGTATTTATTTTGGGAAAGAGACACAGCTGGAAATGTGTGTCAGGCTTTCTCAGAAGTGTTTGGATGCGTGATATTTGGAGTACGAATGTACCAGCGGTCTTAAAATGGAGCACTTTACTCTGAAGTATGTAATAAAAAAATACATTTGGGTGGACAGAGGTATATAGTCCAGTCCCAGAAAAATACAGTGTGTTCCTTTTGTGCTCTTAGGAGAAAATTGTGAAATATTACTTTTAGGTGACAGTCTCATATTGGAGTCAGTAGTGAGGATTGAAGCTCCTTAGTTACTGTCCCGGGATAATAAGAAACATCATTTTATTAGTGGCAGTCCGGTGGGATATAGCCGTACATCACAACAACATTTAAGAAACAAATGTAAAGAGGGCATATACATTTGTTCTCCAACTGCAGTTAAACTGAAAAACAACAATTCTAAGTTTATTGTCGGTGCTGAGACAATAGTAATTTCTTGAATTCTTACTGTACTCCAATTCAATAATGAGGTCCATTTTTGTAAAGGTATTAGAAATCCCAAAATATCTGGAGAAATTAAAAAACAGGACTGCCATGCACTAAAGGAGCTAAGGTAGGTATCAGTAATAGGGTCCACTCTTGTAAAGGTATTAGAAATCCCAAAATATCTGGAGAAATTAAAAAACAGGACTGCTATAGTGCAAAGGAGCTAGCTAAGGTGGTCCATTTAGTGAAATTAGGGAAAATAAAATATCTTAAAAAAAAACTTGGTTAACTCTGTAAACCCACTGGGTAACAATGCCCCTTTTCAAGAGTGATCCCAGGAGCAATGTCTGGTTAAATGATTTGCCCAAGAGTCACAGAGTAAGTAAATATAGGCTTTGGGAATCAAACGCTGGACAGCTGCAAGTCAAGCACAGCATAGGCTTAAACCTCTGTGCCAAACTGCTATGACTTAATGAAATAATTTTTTTTTTCTAACATTCTATCAGAGCTGTCATAATCACTCTGCACTGATGCTATAACTCTCTCAAAAAAAAAAGAATATTCATATACTTCATGACTGATAACAAAACTGCACCAGAATGAACATGGTTTGCCTGCAGTTCTTAACAAGTAAATCAATGGAACACAGAAGCAATGTATTACAGAAACGTTTTAGAGTAAGTAAACCATAATCTGCCAGCACCTTCAACTTTTCTATTTCATCCCATAATCATCATCTATCTCCAAACATAGTTACAAAAACAAAGAGGGCAGCACAATTGTTAACACTGCTGATTCAGTCTTTTTTCTCATCAGTATGACTCTCAGCTGTGGTGCCTTGTGTACAGTCTGTAATATCCTCCTGTGTCCATGTGAGTTTTGTTGCATGTGCCTGCATCCTTGCATAGCCCAGAATTTTACCACAGGTGAACTGTTAGAATCATAAAAGTGAAAGAATAATATCAGCTTTCATTTGGGACTCAAACCCAAGAACTCTAGCATACAATGCTGGTGCCCTGCTGCTGGACCACCAAAAGCCTCTGGACAGGCAAGATTTGAGTTTTCTCTTTAACAGATTTGCTCTTTCAGCTAGAAAACATCCAGCATGGTGATCAAGGTCAATTTACAAAAACACACACACACAAAGGCCTCTGCTTGTTAGAATTAGAGAAGTGAAAAGATGATTTGCAGAGCTTCTAAAGTGTGTCTGTGTCTGTGTGTCTGTGTGTGTGTGTCTGTGTGTGTGTGTGTGTGTGTGTGTGTGTGTGTGTCTGTGTGTGTGTGTGTGTGTGTGTGTGTGTGTGTGTGTGTGTGTGTGTGTGTGTCCCTCAGGACCCTGAAATGGGTAAAGCGGGTGTTTGGATGATGATTATAGTAATGTACCGAAGTATAATGAATATATTTATTACAAATGTGCAAATGATGCAAGCAATGTGTTATGTCAAGAAGGATAGGTTAAATGATGAAAAACAGAGAAGCAGGCTGAAAAGCTTCCTCATAATGGAAAAAAGTATGCTGTGTATCTATGTAACAAAAACAGTTCAATAGAGATATGCAGGCTGATTCAGGAAGTTTACAACAAAGTGTAAGCCTGGTGTACACCTCAGGGTAACCATTTCCAACTGAGTGACAACCCTTACACAGTGCTGTACTACAAAGAGGCACGACACCATGGTGAGCTGCCTCTACAGTCTACTGCATATGCTAATGAAGCATTACGGAGAGTGGACTATGCTACTTAGCCATGTGATCTCATCTTGGAAATGCCTACAGTATGTCATTTATGCAGCCTTGACATTCGGAGAAATGTTCAGTTGCCCCAGCCCATGTTAATGAACTCGGCAAAAAGTTCATGTTCACACACTGATTTCAATATGTGAAACTGAGTAAGAGCAAGTGTTGGGATGTTCAGCAGACAGGTAGTGCTAAAGGGTGGTGAATGTAAGTGTGTGTGTGTATGTATATACATATAAGCACACACACACACACATCTCTATGGTTTACTATCATAAATTCGAAAATCAGAATAAATTGTGTCTGCATTTTCGAATTTATACATCGGAAATGAACATTTCCGAATTAACCTAAAGTCGAAAACAGCTGTGTATTGTCGAAAATGTCGCTCGCGACATTTACGGCAATACACACCACTCCCACACGTCCCGTAACTACCTACCTACCTAGCCTAAACTCACAGTTATGCAGGGGGGCAAGCCCCCCTGCACCCCCCTGTGGGGGGCAAGCCCCCCACCCCCCACCTTACTATTCCAACTCCAAGATCGCACTACAGTGAGGAAAGGGATGTATTTCCCTAACCGCACTGTACCGCGATCCCCTCACATGAGCAAACATTAGAATTGCGAATGCACATTCCATTCGCAATGGTAACGTTCGCTCACATCACCTGCCGAAATATGAAGTATTCGAACATCTGTTGTTCGAATACTTCATAGCCGTGCAAGTGCACGTCGGTAATGTGATGGTAAACCCATCTCTATATATAGTTTTATGTCAGATGATCGAGTTTTCAGAAAATCAAAATTCATAATGATGAGACCATATATGTTTATGCAGGAGGACAAGCCCCTCTGCTCCTCCCATGGCCCCTGCTGCAAATTACATATACTTCAAGATCGCACTACAGTGTATAAAAGGGTAACTTTCCTAATCATCGCTGTACTGAGATCTCCATTCAAAAGCTTTGAGTTTTCAAAAACTCAATCATATAGTTTCGACCATATGATTTTTGAGTTTCTGGAAACTCAATCAACTGGTGTGTGTGTGTGTGTGTGTGTGTGTGTGTGTGTGTGTGTGTGTGTGTGTGTATATGCGCGCAAAGGCATGAATGGCCTCAGGCAGCTGTGTGCGTCTCTGCATCTATCTGTCTAGGAGGTTGTAGTAGGGAAGTTAGAAGGGGAGAGGTATGGTAGGTATGTGTTTGTCTGTCTTCTGTCTGGGAGGTTGCAGCAGGGGATTAGAAAGGGAACAGGTAGTGTGTGTGTGTGTGTGTGTGTGTGTGTGTGTGTGTGTGTGTGTGTGTGTGTGTGTGTGTGTGTGTGTGTGTGTGTGCCCTACTTCATGTCATTAATGTTTGGAAGGACACTAAAAAAAAAAAAAAAAAAGAGTAGATTCGTGCATGAATCGTGCATTCCCAAATAGAAGCAAGACGCTCTCCTCCAAAAAAAGGAAGCCAATCTGGTGGTCCCCTGTCATAAACAAACTATACAAACAGAAGGAAGAAACTGTTGCAGAAAAGAGGAAAATCCCAGGATGCAAAAAACTTCCTTACCAGCCTCAGTAAGAAGCTGAGATCCCTCATAAAATCTTCCAAAGCTAGTTACAAAAATAAAATTGTCAAAGATTCCAAAACAACCACAAGGCATTCTATAGCTATGTCAAGAATCTAAATGGCAATACTCAGATCTGCTCTGAGCTACAACAGAATGGCATTAAATATACTGATTCCAAGGACATTGCCAATATCCTGGCAGATCGATTCAGTGTCAACTTCACCCCCCTCTCACCCCCTAAAGGGCCCATCTCAATACCGAAAGATTGCCGAATTCCGGCAATCATGGCCACACAGGTAAAAACCACACTCTCCAAAGCTAAGAATGCAGTATCCATGGAATCAGATGACATCCTGGGCTGTGTACTACATGAACTACAAAATGAACTGGCACCTCACCTAAGTGTCATGTTTAATTATAGCCTCACCTTAGGCTTCGTGTCCACTGAGTGGTGCACAGCTACAGTTATCCCACTCCACAAGGGGGGATCCACCTTGGATCCTGGAACTACTCTCCCATCAGTCTGATAAGCCTGATCTGCAAGGCCATGGAACATATTATCACAGAACATATAAACAAAGACATTGGCAACCTTCAAACACTGGACCTCACTCAATCTGGGTTCCTGAAGGCTTGATTGTGTCTCCTGAACCTGACTGACTTCACTGAATCAGTCTCCAGAGACGTGGATGAGGGTAAGGCGCTCCACACAGCCTATCTGGACCTTGCCAAGGCCTTCGACACCATCCCCCACTCTGGAATCACAGATAAACTTACTAAGCTGGGCATAAATCCCTACGTCACTCGATGGGTTGCCAACTGGCTTACTGACAGAACCCACACTGTAAAAGTAGCAGACTCCAAATCCAGCTCCAGACAATTGACAAGTGGAGTACCTCAGGGTTCAGTTCTGGGACTGCTCTTGTTTGGCATGTACGTCTCTGAAGTACAGGCCAACACTAAGGGACTCTGGCTAACAAAGTTTGCAGATGACTGCAAACTGGGAGCCATTATTGAATCCCCAAATGATGCGGAAATTCCACAAAAGGGCCTTACAGAAACAGATGATTGGTGCCAGAGACATGGGCTCAAGCTCAGTGCCAAGAAGTGTATAATTATCCCCTTTGGGAAAAAACATGTACCCATGAATTACCACATAGGTGGCAGTACACTAAACACCGAAAGTGATAAGAGACTTAGGAATACAGGTGGACAGTGGTTTCACCTTTGATAACCACATTGCCACAACAGTCAGGAAATCCTTCTATGTGGCAAACCTCATCATTAAGGGCTTTTCATCCAGAAAAAAGGAGATCATTGTCCCACTGTACTCATCCCTCATTAGACTCATCATAAAGTACAACACCCCATTTGGTATGTACCTCACAAGACATCTGCAACAACTGGAAAGGCTGCAGAAACACCTCACTAAAAGAATCACAGGCCTAAAGCAGATGCCCTATGCGGACCGACTAAAAAAACTCCTTGTTAGGCAGCCTAGGATGGTGGTTTGTAGGAGGACATTGGTGATCAAGAAGAGGAGGAGGAGGAGGAGTGTGAGGGCAGCACCAAGGATCAAATGGTGGAAATTAAAAAAGGGTAATTGTGAGGTGGAGTTCACGAATGAGTTAAGGCAAGCACTGGGTGGCAGTGAAGAGTTACCAAATAGCTGGGTAACTACAGCAGAGCTAGTAAGGGAGACTGCTAGAAAGGTGCTTGGTATCACATTTGGACAGAAGAAGGACGACAAGGAGACATGGTGGTGGAATGAGGAAGTACAGGAGAGTATACAGAGAAAGAGGTTGGCAAAGAAGTGGGATTGTCAGAGAGATGAAGAAAGTAGACCGGAGTATAAGGAGATGAAGTGCATGGCAAAGAGAGAGGTGGTGAAGGCTAAGGATAAGGCGTATGAAGAGTTGTATGAAAGGTTGGACACTAAGGAGGGAGAAAAGGACCTGTACCGATTGCCTAGACAGAGGGACCAAGCTAGGAAAGATGTGCAGCAGGTAAAGTTGATAAAGGATAATGAGGGAAACATACTCACAAGCGAGGAGAGTGTGTTGAGGAGATGGAAAGAGTACTTTGAGGGGTTGATGAATGAAGAGAATGAGAGCGAGAGAAGGTTGGATGATGTAGGGATAGTAAATCATGAAGTACAATGGATTAGCAAGCAGAAAGTAAGGATAGCTATGAAGAGAATGAAGAATGGAAAGGCTGTTGGCCCAGATGACATACCTGTGGAAGCATGGAGGTGTTTAGGTGAAATGGCAGTGAAGTTTTTAACCAGATTGTTTAATGAAATCTTGGAAAGTGAGAGGATGCCTGAGAAATGGAGAAAAAGTGTGTTGGTACCAAATTTTAAGAATAAGGGTGATGTGCAGAGCTGTAGTAACTACAGAGGGATTAAATTGATCAGTCACAGTATGAAGTTATGGGAAAGAGTAGTGGAAGCAAGGTTAAGAAGGGACATGATGATTAGTGATCAGCAGTATGGTTTCATGCTGGGAAAGAGCACTACAGATGCGATCTTTGCTCTGAGAGTGTTGATGGAGAAGTACAGAGAATGTCAGAAGGAGTTGCATTGTGTTTTTGTAGACGTAGAGAAAGCATATGACAGGGTGCCTAGAGAGGAGTTGTGGTATTGTATGAGGAAGTCAGGAGTGTCAGAAAAGTATGTAAGAGTGGTACAGGATATGTACGAGGGTAGTGTGACAGCGGTGAGGTCTGTGGTGTGAGTGACAGATGCATTTAAGGTGGAGGTGGGGTTACATCAAGGATCAGCTCTGAGCCCTTTCTTATTTGCAATGGTGATGGACAGGTTGACAGACGAGATCAGACAGGAGTCCCTGTGGACTATGATGTTTGCAGATGACATTGTGATCTGTAGTGAGAGTAGGGAACAGGTGGAGGAGACCCTGGACAGATCGAGATATAAGAGGAATGAAGGTCAGTAGGACTAAGACTGAATATATGTGTGTGAATAAGAGGGAGGACAGAGGAATGGTGAGGATGCAAGGAGTAGAGGTGGCAAAAGTGGATGAGTTTAAATACTTGGGGTCAATAGTTCAGAGTAATGGTGAGTGTGGAAGAGAGGTGAAAAAGAGAGTACAGGCAAGATGGAGTAGGTGGAGAAAAGTGTCAGGAGTGATTTGTCACAGACGAGTACCTGTAAGAGTGAAAGGGAAGGTCTACAAGAGGGTAGTGAGACCAGCTTTGTTATATGGGTTGAAGACAGTGGCATTGACAAAAAGGCAGGAGTTTGAGCTGGATGTGGCAGAATTAAAGATGTTAAGATTTGCACTGGGTGTGACGAGGGTGGACAGGATTAGGAATAAGTGTATTAGAGGGTCAGCCCAGGTTGGAAGGTTTGGAGACAAAGCCAGAGAGGCATGATTACGTTGGTTTTGGACATGTGCTGAGGAGGGATGCTGAGTATATTGAGAAAAAGATGCTAAGGATGAAGCTACCAGGTAACAGGAAAAGAGGAAGGCCTAAGATAAGGTTTATGGATGTGGTGAGAGAGGACATGCAGGTGGTTGGTGTGACAGAGCAAGATGCAGAGGACAGGAAGAAATGATAACAGGTGATCTGCTGTGGTGACCCCTAACGGGAACAGCCGAAAGAAGATGATGATGAAGAAGATGATGAGACTATGGAGTTTTCTGGAGGTGTCTTTTTTCAGGGTTTTTATTACAACAAAAAGTCTTGTAAACTATGACATAGGTTTAAACAGAGATAACAAGAAACAACCATACAAAAGGATCAACCTGTCAAATTTTAGCAGGTGCAGGCAACATAAAAGATGGAAAAAGAATTTTATAAAGCTGACAAATAATAGGTGGGTATAATAGCTTATCATAATGGCCACACTATGCATATTATTGCAATATGAATGGCCTCAGATATAGAGAAAAGGCAAGAATATTGAATTATATTAAGAAATGCAGAGTGCAAACAACAATGCTGCAGGAGGCATGTGTAAACAAGTGATCATGTGAATTTGATAAAGAAAGTATTTCAGGATGGACTTTCAGCAGAATATCAGGGACAAAGGAAAAAGGGTAATAATTATACTAATCAGTAAAGGAGCTCTAACATGATAGAAGAGGAAAAAAGAAAATTGTGGATTTGTGGTAGTATACTGGCAAGGGTGGAAGATTATGCTGGTATGCATTTATGTTCCACATAAAACCGCTGTTATGGAGCTTAAGAAAATTCTGATAGAAATAATCAGCTTTCAGCAGGGGATATTACAGGTGGGGACTGGAACTTGATTTGCAACAGTGATGATGTAGCTGGGGGACCTAGAAGGGGAAATATAATAAAAGAGGGTAGATTTATGAAGAACTTTATGAAAATATCTGGCACAGAAGATGTGAATTCAGTAATAGGAACTTGGACATAATTTACATATTATTCCCCAAGGTAAGACAGCTGGGCTAGGCTAGACAGAGATTATATTTCACAGGAACATGTGTATTTAACTGAAAGCTCTGACACACATCCAATAACTGTTTCAGACCATGTGTCAATAACAATTAAGATAAAAATGCAGGGTAGTGAAGTAAAAATGAGACACTTGTGCTTTCCCACTTATTTGTTAAAAACAGAAGAATTTAAGGAATGAGCAGTAGTAATTATCCAAAAGTTATTAGGGAAGACAGAAAATACTCCCAAAGTATATCTAGTGAGTGGGACAAAATGAAACTGGAGTTTAAAAATAAGGTAGAAATAAAAGAAAAGGAGACATGGCTAAGAAGTAACAATAATTATTTAGAGAGACTGACAAAGGTTAAATAATTACAGAAAAAGGGGAATCTCAAAGAACAAGGAGAGGTGCAACTGCAGAGGGATAAAGAGAGAATAAAGGGAGTATCTGGATAATATGCATGCTGTTAAGCAAATGTTTTTTGACAATAATTCCAGACCATACAAACTTTTGAGTACAACACCTTAGGCGACAGAAAGTAGACAGTGCCATTACCAAATTTTGGGAGCCTATAAATAGAAAAGTAACCAGAGATCCTGTAGAGGTATTACAGAAATTTTATAAAAATGTGTATAAAGTAGAGAAATGCTGAAATCAAGAAAGATCACAAAAGGGAATATTTATGGAAGATTTAACTACGCCAAGGTTAGAGGTAAATGAGACTCAACAATTAACAGTTAAGATAGGAAGATAGGAGATAAAAAATGATGATGCACAATCAAGTTACAAGAAAGTCTCCAGGAATAGATGGTATTCCTGTTGACGTTTGGAAGCTAGAAGGGAAGAAAGTGATAAAGATCTGGAAGGTTTTGTTTAACAGTATTTTAAAAGGAGGGGAAGCACCAGCATCCTTGAAGAAATCTTGGTAGTTGTAATATCGAAAGACAGGAAAGACCCATCAGACTCAGATTCATACAAGTCCGTTTCAATTTTGAACTATGATCATAAGTGTTTGTGTCTATAACACCAACAGAGGAGCAAAGGTGTAGCCAGAATGTGGTTTTGTGGAGGGAAGGCAGGCATTTGACAACACTGCTAGAACAATGATGATCCATAAGAAAGCAGTGTGTCAGAAAATGCCACTGTTGTTGGCGGGTCTTGGTGCAAGGAGGGTATTCAACAGCAAGGGCTGGAATTTCATGAGTAGGGTAGTGGTGACATTTGCATTCCCTGATACAGTAGTTGGGTTGATTGGGAGGGTGTATGAGGGAGGCATGGGTTAAAGTGATAGGGTTCTTTTCTGATGAACTGTGTTTGAGCAGAGGGAACAGGCAGGGGTGTCCTCTTTCCCCCTAAGGCAAGACAACGTACCTAACACTTTAGTCATAGGTGACTCTATAGTCCGGCACACTGATGTCCCTCTCACCAGGTTGAATAAGGAGAAAATTACAGTCAGCTGCCTGTCGGGTGCCAGGATCCACCACATAACGCATGCACTCAAGTCACTCCACAACAAGTACAAATATGACTCTGTCATTGTCCATGTTGGAGTGAATGACTTGAGACGTACCTCCCTGGACTACATGAAAAAAGACATGGAAGAGCTCTCGGATCATGTGGCCCAGGCAGGTATGACCCTAGCCCTGAGTAGCATCCTGCCTTCGCCCAGAATGATACCACAATATAAGGATAAAATGATTGACTTTAACAATTGGCTAAGCTTATAGTGTAATTCAAAGGGGATCCAGTATCTGTCTGCCTGGGACGACATGATTGACAGACCACAATGCTTTGCCAGAGATAGTCTGCACCAGTCGCCCCTGGGATTCAGGTTACTGGCTAAGGCTCTTGCCACCCCTATAGTGCCTTTTTTAGGCAAACTTCAAAGGACAAAACCACCACCGTAACAGGTACAAGCATGCAAAATCTGAAGGTAATGCTAGAAGTCTAAACCTCAAAATGCAATCTCTCGAGGCACTCCAAAAAATGGAGAACATCGATATCTGTGCAGTAACTGAGACCTGGTTCAAGGCTCCAGAGAGCACCCCTGCAATACCAGGCTACAACTCTTACCACACTTTTCGGCCACCAAACCAGGACCGAAACACTAAAGGTGGAGGAGTGTCAATATTCACCAAGGATATTCACACCACCAGGCTAGTTGGCCAACACAATGTGTCTGAAATTCTCCAAGTGCAACTAACACTAGGTAAGACTACAATCCAAATTGCAGCTTGCTACAGATCCCCCACCATACCCCAAGATTCTCACTACACCTTTCTAAACATACTGGAAAATATTAAGATAGAACCAAACACCCTAATACTGGGTGATTTTAACTACCCTGCCATTAACTGGGAAAACTACTCATGTCCCAACACCTTTGCAACGGTTCTTGGAATTCATAAATTCCACCGCCCTGGATCAACTAATCCATAGTCCCACCAGGGGCTCCAATATCCTAGACCTGGTCATTACCAACATGGGAAATCAATGCTCCATACCTATGGTCACCCCTCGTTAGTCAGGTCTGACCATAAGCTAATCACCCTTAACATCCACATCCCACCCCACCCCCAGTAAAGAAACCACCATAAAAACTTCTCCAAAGCCAACTTCATGCTACTCAAGTCAGAAGTGACAAACTTCATGACACCCATGCAGACGGAACTGAAAGTTCAACTGCTGAATCCTACACTAAGGCACTGTATGAGCACATCCACTCATGCATGAATCGTGCCATCCCAAACAGAACCAAAATGCTCTCATCCAAAAAAGGAAGCCAATCTGGTGGTCCCCTGCCATAAACAAACTTTACAACAAAAGGAAGAAACTTTTGCAGAAAAGAGGAAAATCCCAGGATGCAAAAACTCCTTACTAGCCTCAGTAAGAAACTGAGATGCCTCATAAAATCCTCCAAAGCTAGTTACGAAAATAAAATTGCCAAAGATTCCAAAGACAACCACAAAGCATTCTATAACTATGTCAAAAATCTAAATGGCAATGCTCAGATCGGCTCTGAGCTAAAACAGAATGGCATTAAATATACTGATCTGAAGGATATTGCCAATATCCTGGCAGATCGATTCAGTGCCAACTTCACCCCCCTCTCACCCCCTAAATGGCCCATCTCAGTACCGGAAGATTGTCAAATTCCAGTAATAACAGCCACACAGGTACAAAACGCACTCTCTAAAGCCAAGAATACAGCATCCATGGGACCAGATGACATCCCGGGCTGTGTACTACATGAACTACAATATGAACTGGCACCTCACCTAAGTGTCATGTTTAATCATAGTCTCACCTCAGGTTTCGTGCCCACTAAGTGGCGCAGAGCTACAGTTATCCCAATCCACAAGGGGGGATCCACCTTGGATCCCAGAAACTACCGTCCCATCAGTCTGACAAGCCTTATCTGCAAGGCCATGGAGCGTATTATCATGGAACTTATAAACAAAGACATTGGCAACCTTCAAAACACTGGACCCCACCCAGTTTGGGTTTGTGAAGGGCCGATCTTGTCTCCTGAACCTGATTGACTTCTTTGAATCAGTCTCCAGAGCCATGGACAAGGGTAAGGTGGTCCACACAGCCTATCTAGACCTTGCCAAGGCCTTTGACACCATCCCCCACTCTGGAATCATAGATAAACTTACTAAGTTGGGCATTAATCCCTATGTCACCCAATGGGTTGCTAAATGGCTTACTGATAGAACCCACACTGTAAAAGTAGCCGACTCCAAATCCAGCTCCAGACAAGTGACAAGTGGAGTACCTCAGGGTTCAGTCCTGGGGCCTCTCTTGTTTGGCATCTACTTTTCTGAAGTACAGGTCAACACTAAGGGACTCTGGCTAACAAAGTTTGCAGATGACTGAAAACTGGGAGCCATTATTGAATCCCCAAATGATGTGGATACTCTACAAAAGGGCCTTACAGAAACAGATGCTTGGTGCCAGAGCCATGGGCTCAAGCTCAATGCCAAGAAATGAATTGTTATCCCCTTTGGGAAAAAACATGTATCCATGAATTACCATATAGGTGGCAGTATATTAAACACAGAAAGTGTGATAAGAGACTTAGGGACACAGGTGGACAGTGGTCTCACCTTCGATAACCACATCGCCACAACAGTCAGGAAATCCTTCTATGTGGCACACCTCATCAAGAAGGGCTTTTCATCCAGAAAAAAGGAGGTCATTGTCCCACTGTACTCATCCCTCATTAGGCCCATTATAGAATACAACGCCCCATTTGGTACATACCTCTCAAGACATCTGCAACAACTGGAAAGGCCTCAGAAATACCTCACTAAAAGAATCACAGGCCTAAAGCAGATGCCCTATGCTGACCACCTTAAAAAACTCCAGCTATACTCTGTCGCATATCGTCTACTCAGAGGCGATCCCTGCTTAACATACAAGGCCATGTCAAACCCAGAGCTGTTGGACATGCTACACTTAAAGAAATCCCAATCCCTCAGAGCTACACGCTCCAGGGATCTAAACCTTGTCATCACAATAAACAAAACATGCTGGAGGGATAGGTTCCTAACCCAGAGACTCCCCAGACTCTGGAATAGATTGCCCATACATGTCAAGCAGAGTGCCTCTTTGGACCTCTTCAAGAGGAACCTTGATGATTGGATGGGAGAAAGGAAATTCACCCCAGGGATCACGTCAGTCGCCCTGCTAGACAGGGGTCCAGGAAAGTAAATAATGTGGGAAGAAATAGCCAGGGAATTGTTATGGCTAGGCTTGTATAGGCCCTAGGGCTGATAGCCTAGTACCAACCTATGAACCTATGAACCTTTCACCTTTACTGTTTGCTTTATGTTTAGGGCCATTGTCAGGGAAAGTAGGAGACTCTGAAATTCAAGGATGTGGTTGGTGTGGCAATCGGAAGGGGTTGGCTTTGTTTGGGGACAGTGTTGTTTTGTACCCGATGGAGCTAGAGGAGGACATCAACATTTTGAACAGTTTCCGGACACAGAATTGATAAGGATAAAGTGGGACTGTGGCTGTAAACTATGTACTCATACATGAATTAGTCCAGCAATGCTCATATTTATGAGGACAAGGCAAGATGAAGTATTTGGGAGTATGGTTTGAAAGGGTTCTCTTGTGGTAGCTAAAGATGTGTGGGAAGAGACTGGACAGGGGATAGTATAAGGGTTGAGAAACTGGAGGCTATTATTTGTGGATGTGGGTGGCGGGATACAAGCAATGAAAATGTTTTAGTCCATTTGGTTTTATATACAGATCAGGTATATTTTGGTCAACCAGAGGAGAAGTTGTGGACAGTAATTAATAAGTAGTTGAAGAATGTTATCTGTGAGAGGAAAAGGGCATAGTTGAGTGGGATGAGTTGATCCTTCCAATGGGACAAGGTAGATTGGAATTGCTCTGACTTAAAGGGATATTTTAGAGTTACACAGTAAAGGCTCATATGCCCAACACAAGCAGAAAGCTGTAGTTCAAAGTGGAAAGGGAGGATGAAGAACCAGCATGGAAGTTCAAGATATAAGGACAGAGTAGGATTTTGTATGCAGATCATTGAGGAGAACAACAGCAGCCACACAGACTATTGCATTCATAAAAGTACTAGAGAGTATTCTTGGAACTAAGCCAACATAAGAATGGGAAAAGGAGATTTTCTGATAGGGATGACTGCAAGTTGGGGTGCAGAGAGTGGGCAAGAGGGAGTTAGAGTTTGCTGGAGAGAACTGGCAGGGGAACCAAGGTATTGGCAGTGAATATCTAGAGAGGGAAAGATAATAGCATGGGAAAAGCCAGGAAGACTTTTGGATTGCAGGCTAGAGACTATCTTCCATATCACAGATTGATATCGGAGTATACACAAATGGCAAAGACAGGGGAATCCTAAGTGAAAGAGCTGCTCTAGTACAATTTTTAATTAAATCTAATTAATTAAATTTAGAACAGAAGCTGCTGTTAAAAAGGGATAATTAGTAGGGCATATAAAATATCACACAATAACTATAGTAATCAGAGAAGGTTAGAAAAAAATTGGGAAAAGAGATTGGTTCATAAGTATATACTATGCGAATAACCACAAGGCCCTTTATAAGCCTAGCCATGTAATCCAAATGAGACCCATAGTTTTTGATTTATATGGGGGGGGGGGGGTGATTTACTGACTGCCTCTGTCCATCAGAAATATAGGCAACAGACCATGGTGAACTCCTGATTATCCATCCATTGGTCCAAATTGCTCTCAGAGATGAGGAGGAATTTTGTTTCTCTTGGAGGGGAGAAAGCCTGTTCCAGATAAAGTGAATTCTCTGAGAAACATATATGCTCTCCAACATTCACTATTTATGTCACAAGCAAAATTAAGGGCTTTTAATCTAGTAGTTCTGATGTTGTCCGTTTTGTGGATATGCAAAAGGTTCATCAAAACAGGACACACAGATGCCTTGTATGCCAGAAAAAGATCACCTCTCAGAAGCCTGTATGATATCATGTAAAAAGAAAGGTCTTTGAGGCGATCAACGCAGGACATTGTGTTTACTCCCTGTATTCTTTCTGTAAGGAACCTTTGTAGATTTTCCAGTTGCTGCATGTCTGATCAGGTACATACCAAAAGAGGCCATTATATTCTATGATGGGTCTGATAAGGGCCAAGTACAGTGGTATGACAACCTCTCTGACAGATTCCATGCTCTTGCTTATAAGTTGAGCAACACACAAGGATTTTCTTACTACCTTGGACACATGTTGGTTGAAGGTTAGGATACCATCTACATGAATTCCCACATCCCTGACTAGTGAATCAACTAAAGGGTGATGATGGCATTGTTACCCAGGGTGGCTGACCTCCCAAAAGTTAATGTAATTTATTTCTTGGTATTGAGTGTTAAGTCATGGCTTTAGTACCAAGCGTTTGTCTGTGTGACACCCTTCTGAAATGTGTTCTCATCCTGGGGAGATTCAATGACTGCTCCTAGTTTGCAATCCTCTGTGAGCTTGATTAGCTTTAGTCCTTTGGCATCTACTTTTTGTATGTCAAAGCCGATATCAAAGAGGAATGGGCCTAGCACAGAGCCACGGGGGACTCCACTGGTAATCCACCTCTCTGTGGAGGTGGCATCACAGATTCTAACCTCCTGGATCCTATCAGTGAGCCAACTAGTTATAAGGCATTTTATAAAGGAGTTTATACCCAATTCAGCAAGTCTGTTGACAATGCCCAAGTGGAGTATTGTATCACATGCTTTAGCCAGATCTAGGTAGGCAGTATGCATTGTTTTCCCTTATCCATTGTTTTAGTGACCTTTTCAAAGAAGTCCACCAGATTCAGTAATCATGACTTTCCTTTGACAAAACCAAACTGGGATGGATCCAATGTATGGAGGTCTCCTATGTTCTTGTTGATAATTTCCATGAAAATTCTTTCCTTGGCTATACAAATAGCACTAGTAAGACTAATGTGTCTACAGTTCCCATGATCTGTTGAAGGTCCTCCCTTACAAAGGGAGATGACTGTCGCATTCCTTCATTCAAGTGGCACAAAATCCGTTTTAAAACTATATTTAAATAATGACTCCAGGGGTTATGATAAATCCTCTTTTAGACTGTTCAGGAGGCATTCTTGGAGGTTATCAGTCCTCACTGAGGTGGTGTTGTTGGCTTTAGCTAGCGCAGCCAGTACAAGCTCCTTAGTTATAGTTGGAGGAGTTATGTTTGAGGGTATTTTGAGGGGTGACAGGGGGTTAAAAATAGAAATAAATTTGTCTACTAACAGGTTCAATATAATCACCAAGCTCAGTGAATGTGGTACCATTAACCAACAGTTCAGCACAGTTCTGTGTGCTGCCCTTAAGGTGACTGACACAGCCGAAGAAAGCCTTAAGGCTATCTTTCACCTGGGAGGTTTTCTTAACATAAAAGTTGGCTTTGCTTGACTGAATCAGCCTTTTTAGCTGCCTACTTAGTTTGATGAGAGAATTTTTATGTTTATGGGAATTGCCCTTCCTTTGACATAACTTTTTTCCTTTTTTTTATAGCTTGTTTAATTTGGAAATGCCACCAGGGCAGTCTGTTTCTGGGGTTAGTCCTGGGCTTACTTCTGCAAAGTACAGCAGCCTCTATGCAGTCACTGACATCATTTTACAGAGTTTCCGACAGTAATTTAGGATAGGGTGCTGTGTTCTCAGGGTTTGGAGAGGCACTGGATTTTGACAAACCATTACCTAATAAAACATACTTTGCCTTGGAACAGTTCCTGTAAATAGTTTTAATGGAATTACAAAGCTGACTTTGATTTCGAAGGAGGCACCTTTATGGCCGGACCTTACCAGAGAGAACAAAACATTGGGGAGGGGGGAATGCAATGTTCTCCCATACTTGTGAGCATGATGTCCTTTATGTTGGAGCCTCTAGTGGGCGTATTCAGTATTTGGTCAAGGGTTTTTGTATTAAAACTCCAAGAACCTCTGTCTTTAGATTTGAAATCATGTAGGATTCCCAGTCTGTAGAAAGGTAATTAAAGTCTCCCATGAGTAGGATGTTAGGTTGGATGGCAAGTATATCCAGTAGGTCCAAGTATGCATTGTGACTTTCTTGGGACATGGTGGGTGACGCACAACTGGCTAGGATAAGGTATATGGTTTTGTCTATGTTGAATTGCACATGGAGGAACTCCAGCACATTATCCTGTTTGACCACCCTAGAAGTATGCTTGCTACTGATGTATACTGAGACACCTCAACCTTTAGCCCTTCTCTGTGCAACTGCTGGTCTAAAGGGATGGAAGGCACTGAAACCTTGCAAAACTGAGGTACTCTCTACCACTTTAAACCATGTTTCAGTAACTGCACAGACATCTAGATTCTCAAGTATGAGGAGGGCTCAAAGGGAGTGTATTTTTTTTTATTTAGGCTCCAAGCATTGAGCAGTAACACCTTGCGGTTCAGTTGAGTTGATTTTGCTATGTCAGTAGGTCTGTCAATTTGTCACAACTAAAAAAGACACTACGGGGTGGATAAAGTTTTGGCCAATATTCAAAAACCTAGAGGGGAAAGGTGCAGACCATCCTTGGAAAAGCAATGTGGTCTGCTAACTACATTTTCCCAAGCTGATAAATATTGGATCCGCTTAGAAGGGCACCATAAAGACAGCCAGTTGTTGAAATCAATCATTTTTTGCTCATATTGTGGCATCATCCTCACCGATGGTAATATGCTGCTCATTGCATGGCTCATATCAGCCAAACGCAAAATCTGAAAGCACCATCATGTCTCTCTGCATATAGTCTAAGGAGGTAAATCTAAGGTCATTTATACCTACATGGACTATGTAGGAATTATACTGGTACCTGTGGAGTAATGACATGAGGACATGCATGATTTGGCAGATCCTGGCTCCAGATAAGCAACTAACAGTTATCTTCTCTTTTTCAGCCTGGTTAAAGGGGCATCAGTATATCTTATAATGGAGTCCTAGGAAGTGTGTTTACTTGTCTTAGGGGGTTGGTGCTTGGGGCTCCACTGAGGGTACCAGGATATGTGGTGTTAGGTAGCATGGCTGAGGCATAGCTTTGACAACTGGCGGTCTAGGCAATCTTTGTTGTTTATGAAGACTCCTTAAGTGCCTCAGCATACTTTAGTCTATGTGTGTGCTATGTGCTAAGTGAGATGAGTGTTCTGTGCATGGTTTTGGCAACCTGATGTGCACATGTATGCGAGAGTTTAGCCTACAGAATCATTATGTTAGTATAATTCTTGCATACTGTGTCTGCTTCTTCAAGTATTAAGTGGTTGTCAATAAAACTGGGAAAACTGCTGCACGATCTCAAGATGTCCACCCAAACTGCATATCCACACTGTTCAGTCCTTTGATTACGGATCTACATGAAGGGTGTGCATTGGGGTTACACAGCTGTTAAGTGTAATTTGTTGGTACAGACCAATAGGGTTCTTTATTGGGGAAGATTATGCTAAACAGTACTAAATTCTACTAACTTTAATGTTTACACAATACTGAATTCTACTAAATCTGTAGGTATTGCCACTTGACGCACAACTACTTGCTCTAAGCTTGTCGGTGAGCAAAGTATTTGGTCTACATTGCTGCTTTACAGGGTACAGTTTTATGGACAGTTCTACAGGCAAAATTTGCTTTCTAGGTATTTGTTTCTGTACATAACACTGCCGATTGGATAAGCAATTCACATGAAGGACTTCCAAGATGGCCGCACACTGATCAACAGAATAACGTCTGCTCTCCCAATGTGAAAACAGAAACTGAAGAAATAGGATTGTCAGTGAAAATGTTTTTAAGTAAAATTCAGTTACTGGCTAGTAAATACACTGCCTGGATTACAACACACAAGAAAATAGGAAAACCTACAAGAAAATTGACCAGAAAAAGTAACACTGTCTGGGAAAGATTCCACAGCTGTTCAGCAAAACACAGTGCAAGCTTCAGCCTTGGTTCAAAAGATGGCTTCCAGTAATTCAGAGGAAAAAATAAATGTACTCAGAGGTGATTAAAACATTGAAGGAACATATCAATTCAAACAACAAAAGGCTGAAAAGAAAAGGAGCTTTAACTAGCCATTCATATGAAAGGAAAAATCTACAAAAATCGGAGGTTTACGTGAAGAAAAAGTTGGCTGAATATGAGGTTTCTCAAGAACTGCTTTCAAAATAGCAGAGCTAAAAGACAGAGGGCACAAAGAAAATCTGAGATTTTCTTCTGTACCAGAGAAACTGGAAGGAACAGACTAATAATTTTACGAAAGCACAAATAAGCAACTGGACTAGTGCTGCACACCTAAGACTGTTAATCAGGCCACATCAAGTATATGCTCCAAACTTGGTCACGAGAAAACAGCCAACACCTACATTAGTAATGATGCAATCATACCATGAGAAAGAGCTGCTCCTAACAAAATTATGGCGAAAGGGCAAAGTATTAAAAATTGAAGACAGCACAGTGATTGCAGAAAATGATTATTCACTGTGCACCAAGCAGAAGAGAAACAAATTTATCCCAGCAATCAGGGAATGTCAAGAGGTAAGCGTGAGATGCAAGCTGCTGTATCAAGCAATCTTCATAGTGTTTTTTTCCCTGGAGTATCAAAGTTATTTTTTGATGCAAAACAGGCTAAGGAGAAAAAAAGTTTATCCAACAAGAAGACAGCAAGCAGAAGAGGATTCTGCTTCCCATTCTTCTTACAATAATGTCCATAAAGAGACTTTGGAACATTGGGAAATGTTTCACTTGCAAAGGAAAATGCTTGAGAGAGAGAAAAAATACAGGAGTTAACTAGAAGTATCAGAGTCTGGTGTTTGGGAGATAAAGATGAACAGGAAGAAAATCAGCAACTCTGAAATTAGTAAATAAATGGAAGACTATAACATCTTACCACATTTGTGAAATATGGTTTTGCAAGAAAAAGTGGCTGAAAACACTGGACTTTTGTTGACTTTGTTAAACTTGTGGGTGGACTGTAAAACATATACCCCACTTTATATCATTAATGTTTAGAAGGGCACTAAACCGGGGAAAACCAAGTGCAAGTAAAACCATTTCTGTTCCTATTATTACTTGTACAAAACATTTCATGATAAAAACTGAATGTTATATACAGTAAAACAGTATGGTGTAGTGCATAGTCAAGGGAATGTTAACAGTATGGTGTAGTGCATAGTCAAGGGAATTTTAAATGTGGGGGAGTATTTTCAGTGACTATTGTATGTGTTAAAGATATTAAAGTAAGCAAGTGCTTTTAATTTCTAAGAATTCTAAGTTTACAGTATAACAAGAGAAAATGTTGGACAATGGCAAATGTAACATTCGTATGGTGTGATCTTGGGCTGCTGGGGAGGGGATAGGTGTAAAAGTGCACTAATAATATTATATGTAGAATTAGGATATATTCTCTTTTTATTTTACAAGTGTAAATGTCTAGTTTACTACCTTTGGCTTTAGCTGTAAACAGGTTTTTGTAAGCATGCAGGCTTTAAACACAAGACAAAACTATGATGCCATGAAAATTATAAGCTTCTTACAACTGCAAATATATTAGCTTGTTTGTTTTCCTCTGGCAAATGTTCACTGAGTCCAGATGTCTGCAGCTTAGGGCAGTGTGCATTCTTTTCTAAGTGAAATTTACAAAGACTCATCGTTAGTACATTTCCATGGAGACAAGGTATCTACAGTTGCAAGCAGTTAATCTTGAGAATTGTGAGTATTTTCTGCTGAGGGAAATGCAAATCTTAAAGGTACGATGGCAAGTAGTTCAGTGAAAAATATTAAGCTTGAAATTATGGGAAGTGAATAGGAGGTAACGGCCTCCCTAGCAGCCTTAATACTTTAAAACAGTTAATAGAACAATGTACAATTTAATTTTATTTAAAGATAGCCAGTGCACTCTTCATGGGTAATCTTTAATCTTAGGTTAGATAACTCCTATAGGTGCAGCCATCAATTTGGGGCAACTGTTCCCATCTGGAGGGCTAAACTTCATGTTTTGAAGACAAACCAAGTTAACAGGGGTTGGAAGTATTTTGTTTGTGGGATAGAGGAATGGTGAGGATGCAGGGAGTAGAGGTGGCGAAGGTGAACGAGTTTAAGTACTTGGGATCAACAGTTCAGAGTAATGGTGAGTGTGGAAGAGAGGTGAAGAAGAGGGTACAGGCAGGATGGAGTGGGTGGAGAAGAGTGCCAGGAGTCATTTGTGACAGACGAGTACCAGTAAGAGTGAAAGGGAAGGTCTACAAGAGGGTAGTGAGACCAGCTATGTTATACAGGTTGGAGACAGTGGCATTGATAAAAAGGCAGGAGTCAGAGCTTAACGTGGCAGAGTTGAAGATGTTAAGATTTGCACTGGGTGTGACGAGGATGGACAAGATTAGAAATAAGTATATTAGAGGGTCAGCCCAGGTTGGAAGGTTTGGAGACAAAGCCAGAGAGGCAAGATTACGTTGGTTTGGACATGTGCTGAGGAGGGATACAGAGTATATTGGGAAAGAGATGCTAAGGATGAAGATGCCAGGTAACAGGAAAAGAAGAAGGCCTAAGATCAGGTTTATGGATGTGGTGAGAGAGGATATGCAGGTGGTTGGTGTGACAGAGCAAGATGCAGAAGAAAGGAGGAAATGGAAACAGTTGATCTGCTGTGGCGACCCCTAACGGGAGCAGCCGAAAGAAGAAGTTTGTGGGGTTTCATTAAAACAAAGTCTTGACAGGGCTTCCAAGACAGCTGTACATTGAGTAACAGCTTAATTATAGTTCTCCCATTGTAAAAACAGAAACTCAGCATAGGCGGCCAGTGGACTTTTGTGTTTCCTGGTAAATTTCAGTAACTGGCTAGTAAGGAAAATCAGCTACAAAAGTGTAGGAAAAACACTGACTGGGAAAAGTAGTGCAGCTGTTCAGCAAAAATCAGTGAAAGGTCCAGACATGAATTGCAGTAACCTTGAGGAAAGTATAAGACAACTGCACACAGACCTGGTTAAAATAAATTAAACACTGACAAAACATATCAATTCAAACAAAAGGCTGGAAAAAAATGGAAGAAGCTTTAAAAAGCTATTCAGACAAGGTGATAAGGGCTGCAAAAATCAAAAGTCGAAATGAAGAAAAAGCTGTCTGAATATGAGAATGCTCAAGTAGAGATATTTCAAAAAAATAACAGCATTAGAAGACAAAGCACATAGGGGAAAACTTGAGATTTTCAGATGTACCAGAGAAGCTGGAAGGAACAGACTGTATTAATTTTATGAAGGCACAAATAAGCAACTGGAATGGTATTCCACAGCAGTAGCTGTTAATTGACAGGGCACAACATTTGCATGCTTCAAACCTGGCTATGACAAAGCAACTAAGACCTTTATAGTAAAGATGCAATCCTACCAGCAGGAGGAGTTGATTCTGACAAAATTGTGGCAGACGGACAATGTACTAAAAGTGGCAGACAGCAGAGTGTTTGTGGAGAATGATTACTCATTGTACGTTAGGCAGAAGAGAAGTAAATTTATTTCACTATTCAGGAAATGTCAAGAAGCATACATGAGAATCAAACTGCTGCACCCAGCTATCTTCAAAATATTCTTACTTGCAGGGACAAAATCATTTTTTGATGAAGTACATGCTAAGGATTAAATACAAAAGTTTGTCAAACTAAAAGTGAGCTGTGAAACAGGAGGAGATTTTGCTTCATGTTCTTCTGGTAATAAAGACCACAGAGAGACTGTGCAAGTGAAACTTTTTCTAGTGTTTTAATGAAAAATGCTGGAGAGAATGAACGGAGCATGAGAACTGACTAGAAGAATTGAGAGTACATTGGAAATAAAGCAGAGACAGGATTTGAGAGACTGAGATGCCCAGGAATAAAAGCAGTAACTTGGAAATTGACAAATGTGGGATTATAAAGCAATAATTATATTTGTGAAATATGACAGAACAAAAAAAATATGGAAATACTGGTCTTTGTTGGACTTGTGCTGAACTCTAAAGTATATGCCCTACTTCATGTCATTAATGTTTAGAATTGTTTTAAGGGGAAAGGAAGAGGTGGGAGAAAGTTAACTGTAAGTAAAACATTTTTTTCTTAATAGTACTATTTTATAGTGTATGACTTTCTTTGAATGCTATAAAGTATACTGTTCCCAGTTATGCTTACGTGTAATGGGGATACTATTGTAAACAGGTGGTGCTGTTTTTTTTTTTTCCTTCTCCCTTCTCTCTCTCTCCCCTTGTTCAGTTTTAAGAAATATAGGCACTGCAATGTAAAAAAAGACTTGCTAAAAGACTAGGCAAAAGAAAAATTAATGCGCATGGGGGAATAACTGGAATAAGGCCCTTAGCTTGATCTAGTAGCAGGTTTTAAGAAAATGTTGAACATTACAACACTTTTTTCTAGCAAATAAAAGTATGTTTTAGTAGCAATTCTATATCTGGTCCTCATGTCTCCATGGAGGCAATCCAAGAGAGAAATTGGCTACAATCTAATAAAGAAAAATTGGCTAGAAAAAAAGAGAGAAATTGACTAGGAGATATTGTTCTCTGAAAACATCCAGGTGTCGTCCCAGCTGGGACAGCTATAAAGACAAGACAAAACCAGACAGCACTTAGTAGAAGCATAGGCTGCACCATGCATCTTAGTATGCATAACCTTTCTTTTAGGTTAACTCAAGTCTGTAAGTGTGGCTGTCAGTTTGGGACATTTGTTCATATTAGGAGGGTAAAACATCAAGCTGCATATGTTTTTGTGTTAGTATTAAGTTAACAGGCTTTGGGGATATTGTGTTTTTTAGGGCTTTCAATAAAACAAAAAAAATATAAAATGTGAGATAGGCTCAAGTGGTTATGACAAGAAACAAATGTATAAAAGTTCAACCTGCCAAAAATTGTATGCATGTAACAGAAACACTGGAACTAGACATTTAACATAAAAGGTGGGAATAATAACGTTTTAATACAATGATACTTTCTGTAATGTCCTTAAATGTCAATGATCTCACAGATAAATACAAAAAAGAAAAAGTAGTTAACTATATTAAAAAATGTAGAGTGCAAACAGCTGTGCTCCAGGAGACACACTTTGGAAAGATCTGAACATGTGAATTTGACAAAGAAATGTTTTCAGGATGGTTATTCAATGGAATACCTGGGACAAAGGAAAAGAGGAGTACTTATATTAATTGCAAGAGGAGCTCCAATAGTGATAGAACAAGAAAAAAAAGATAATAATGGTAGATTTGTACTACTTAGGGGCCACTGACAAGGGAGAAGGATTACACAGGTATGTATTTATATTCCGTTACAAAAACGCCAAAAGCCGATATTACTAGAAACTGCCGATTTATTATTAAATAAATCGGCAGTTTCTTGTAATATCGGCTTTTTGGCGTTTTTGTAATGGTTTGTTTTCTGTTTTTGGTCATGTATTTATATTCCACCTAAAACTGCTATAATGGAACTTAAGAAAATTCTAGGAGAAATAATCAGCATTCAGCAAGGAATATTACTTATAGGTGGGGACTGGGATTTGATTTGCAGCAGTGAAGATCTTTCTGGGGGGGCAAGAAGGGAAAGTATAGCAAAGGAGGGTAGACTTTTGAAATACATTTATGAAAATATTTAGCATGGAAAATATGAATTCAGTACTAGGCTTTTGGAGTGAATTTACATATTATTCCCCAAGATAAAAAAAAACTGGGCTGGATTACACAGAATTTAAATTTCACAGGAACATGTGAAATTACCTGAAGGCCCTGATACACACCCAGTAACTACTGGGGATCATGTGCCAATAATAACTAAAATAAAAACACGGGGTAATGAAACAAAAATGAGACACTGGCTTTTCCCCACCTATCTGTGGAAGATAGGGAAATTTAATGAATGGGTAGTGGAAATTATTCAGGAGCTATTTGAGAAGATAGACATTTCTTGTGAAAATATAGCTTGGGAGTGGGAAAAAATTAAAGTGGAGTTTAAAAAGAGGGTGGAAATAAAAGAAAGGGTGATACGGTTAATAAGTAACAAGAATTATGTATAGGGACTTACAAATGTTAAAAGTATTGCAGAATAGGGGTAATCTCACAGAACAAGAGGAGCAACTACAGAATGCTAAATGGAAAATAAGGGATTACCTTAACAAAATACATGAATTTAGAAAGATTGCTGTTAAGCAACTGTTTTTTTATAACAACTCTAGAGCACAAAACATTTTAGCACAATGACTTGGGCAAAAAAAAATATAGAAAGGGTTGTCGTCAAGGTCAGGGAGTCTATAACAAGGAAGGTAACAAGAGATCTTGTAGAGGTATTAGAAATATTTCACAAATTCT
Organism: Protopterus annectens; assembly: GCF_019279795.1. Taxonomy (NCBI): domain Eukaryota; kingdom Metazoa; phylum Chordata; order Ceratodontiformes; family Protopteridae; genus Protopterus; species Protopterus annectens. Next base: position 826,387,731 of record NC_056743.1, on the reverse strand, counting down.
GTGAAAGTCTGTATAACGCAGAGAACTATGGAAATTAAGAAAAGGTACAAATGGAAATATTTATGGAAGAATTAAATATGCCAAGGTTACAGGTAAATGAGGTTCAATTACTAACAAGATAGGAGAACACGAGATAAAAATGGTGATGCATAACCAATCTACAGGAAATTCCCCAGGAATAGATGGCATTCCTGTGGTAGTTTGGAAGCTAGGAGGGAAAAACTGATAAAGATCTGGAAAGTTTTGTTTAACAGTATTTAAAGAGGAGAAGAAGTACCACCATCCAGGAAGAAAGTGGTGGTAGCTGTTAATATCTGAAGAGTGTAAAGCTCCCTCAGATCTGGTTTCATACGGGCCCATTTCAATACTAAAACCATGATTATAAAGTGTTTATGTTTATAATAGCTAAAAGAATGGCAAAAATGTTGCCAAAATTGATAGATATGGGCCAGTATGGTTTTGTGGAGAGGAGGCAAACATCTGACAACATTAAAAGAGCATTGATGATCCAGAGAGAAGCAGAATGTAAGAAAATACCACTGTTGTTGGGTAGGCCTTGATGCAGAAAAAGCATTTGACAGAGTAAGCCGAGACTTTATAAACATGGCAATGGAAACATTTGCATTCCCTAATAAAATTATAAAGTTGATTAGGAGGCTATATGAGTGATCGGATGCAAAAGTCAAAGTGGGTGGGGTTATCTCTAATAATTTTTGCTTGAGCAGAGGAACCAGACAGGGCCGTCCTCTTTCCCCTTTGTTATCTATATTATATTTAAAACCAGTGGCAAAGAAAATAAAGGAGTCAGAAATTCAAGGATATAATTGGTATGGTAGTCAAGAAAAGTGCCTCTGTCCGCGCATGACATTATTTTATACCTGACAAAATCAGAAAAGGACATTACAGTGTTGTGAAACATTTTGAGACAGTTTCAAATCTTTTCAGGATACAAATGTAATGAAGCTAAAACAAAGGCAATAGCAGTAAATTATGTACCCAGCCACAAATTGGTTCAGTAATATCCATACTTATGGGGACATAATAAAAGTATTTAGGAGTATGAATTAAAAATAATTCTGGTGTGGCAGCTAAGGATATGTGCAAAGAGACTAAATAAAGATAATACAAAAACTGAGAAACTGGAAGCTCCGATATATGGATAGGGATTAAATGTTTTAGTCCCTTTAGTCTTATACACAGGTCAGGCATATTTTTATCAACCAAAGGAGAAGTTGTGGATAGCAATTAATAAAGAGCTGAAGGATGTTATCTGGGAGAGGAAGACAGCAAGATTCAAGTGGGATAAGCGGATTCTTCAAATAGAATAAAGTGGATTAGGATTAGGATTACGCAATTTGAAGGGATATTTTAGAGCTACACTGTTAAGGCTCCTATTCATAGCACAAGCAGAAACCTATAATTCAAAGTGGAAAGGGATAACAATGAAATGGGGGGGGGCTCAAGAAACAAAGAGAGACTGGGATTTTGGAAGCAAATCTTTAAGGAGAATAACAATAATCATACAGAATATTATATCTATAAACTAGCAAAAAGTATTCTAAAAACTAAGACAACAAGGGAATAGAGAAAGCAGATTCTGCCAGTAGGCATGACTGCAATTTGGGTTACAGACAAATAGGCAAGAGGGGGCAGGAATTTATTGGAAAAAACTGGCAAAGGAACCAATGTATTAGGAGCAGATAACTAGACAGGGAAAAGTAAAGTAATGGGAAGATGCCAAGAATTTATTTAGACTGTAGGTTAGAGACTGCCTTCCCTACCAAGGACTGATACCAGAATATAGGCACAGAAAAATAAATGGGGGGTCCTAAATGAAAGACCAGCTGGTTGAGTTTTTAGTAGAATCTGGAATAGAAGCTTCCTTTAAAAAAGGAATAATTAGTACAGCATATAAAATATTGCATGATAAGTATAAGAATCAATCAGAGGAGGTTAGAAAGGATTGGGAAGAGAGACTGGATAAACAATTCACAAAAAAACAATGGGGGATATATGTATCTCACATATATATTTTTATACCCAAAGTGGACTCCAGAGAAATAGGAAGAAAGAAGTAACTGGGAATATATTTTCTGGGAGTGTGACGAGTTGACAGAATTTAAAGATTCCCTGCAGACTGCTCTGTTTGAGATGCTGGATGTGCAAATTGGTGTAACTAGGGAAATGATTTTCTGAGCTATAATACAGAATAAGAATTGCCTAGACATAGTAAAGCCTTGCTGAGTCTGATTATAGTAGTTGCCAAAAAAGCAGTCACTAGAAAATGGAAATCAAAGTTTAAACCAACAGTACTAGTAGTAGTGAACATAGTAACTGAGATAAAATAACTGGAATTGGGAGATTTAAAAAAGAGAAGGAGCAAATTACACAGGAAAAAGTGGGAATTGTAGGAACGATACATACAAAGGAGGAATGAGGTTTAAAAGAAGGCAGGACTTGAATGAGCTAATCAATGTTTGAAAGACAATGACTGGGCAGATTATAAGTGATGTAGAATGTTTACAACTGGGATTATATCAATATGGTTTGTGATGTAAAATCCTTGCAGCTGGGATTATGTCAATATGGTTTGTTTTCATTTTCATAAACTGTATGATTGCCTATGTCATAAGTGATAATTTAATAAAGATATATCTTGTTAAAAAAAGAAAGACTTGAAAATGTGGCACAGTTTCAAATGGAAGAAAACTATACAAAAGAGCAGCCGCCAGAAGTTAATATATGCATAGGTTCATAGGTGTGTAATAGGCTAATGGCCCTGCAGCCTTTACAAACCTAGCCCATAAGGTTAACTCTGGCATTGTGCCACCCGACCTTAGTTCTCAGTGCCTCTGGCGAGCAGAGCCACTGGAGTGATCAGGCCAAAGCCTTTGATACCATTCTCCACTCAGGAATCATAGAAAAACTCACTAAGCTAGGCATCAACTCCTATATCACTAGGTGGGTTGCAAACTGGCTCAGAGACAGAACCTACAGTGTGAAAGTAGCTGACTCCAAGTCAGACTGCTGACCAGTCACGAGTGGAGTCCCACAGGGTTCGGTCCTGGGTCATCTCCTATATACTTCTCTGAAGTCCAGGCCAACATGAAGGGACTCTGGCTGACAAAGTTCGCAGATGATTGCAAGTTGGGAGCTAATATTAACTCCCCAAGTGATGTTGACATCCTACAGAAAGGCCTCACTGAGACCAATGAATGGTGTCAGAACCATGGCCTTAAACTCAATGCCAAAAAATGTGTAATCATCCCCTTTGAGAAAAACCCGGTTACCATGAATTACCACATCAATGGTAGTCCACTGAACACAGAAGGCCTTATAAGAGATCTAGGAACACAGGTTTACATTGCCACTGTGGTCAGAAAGTCCTATGTGGCAAATCTCATTACTAAGGGTTTTGTATCCAGGAAGAAAGAGGCCATTGTCTCCCTCTACTCTTCCCTCATTAGGCCACTCAAATACAATGCCCCATTTGGTATGTACCTCACTAGACACCTGCAATAATTGGAGGGGCCACAAAAGTACCTCACAAAGAGGATCCCAGGCCTTAAACACTTGTCCTATATGGACAGAATCAAAAAATTCCAACTATTCTCTGTCTCATATCGCCTACTTAGAGGTGATCTCTGCTTGACTTACAAAGCCAGCTCTGTTAGAAATGCTACATCTAAAAAAATCCCAATCCATTCACACCACATGCTCCAGAGACCTCAACCTCATTACCACAATCAACAGAACAAGCTGGAGGGGCAGGTTCATAACCCAGAGACTGGAAATCTTGATGAATGGATGGGAAACAGAAAATTCACCCCAGGGATCACATGTAACATAAAAGCTGGAAATACACATTCAAAAAACTGTCATGTATAATAGGTTGTGAACAATAGCTTTTTATCACAATGTCTATGCTGTCCATATTATCCTGGAATGTAAATGGCCTTACGGATATTGATAAAAAAGGAAAGACTACTGAATTCTGTTAAGAAATGCAGAATGTAAATAGCAATGCTGCAAAAGAGGCATTTGGAAAGAAATGTGTGTGAATTTGACAAAGAGGGGATTTCAGAATGGATATTCAGCAGAATATCAGGGACAGAGGAAAAAGGGAGTAATTATGCCAACTGTTAGAGGGGCTCTAATAGTGGTAGAAGAGGAGAAAAAGACAAAATGTTAGATTTGTGGTAGCAAGGTGTTACTGGCAAGGGAGAAGGATTACAACAGCGTGTATTTATATTCCAACAAAATCAGCTATTATGAACCTTAAGAAAATTTTAGGAGAAAAAATCAACTTTCAGTAGGGATTATTATTTATAGGTGGAGACGGGAATTTGATTTGTGATAGTTATAATGTATCAGGGGGACCTAGAAGGGAAAACAGCAAAAGAGGGCAGATTTCTGAAGCAATTTATGAAATATTTGGTATGGAAGATGTAAATTCAGTAGTATGACAGAGTTTACATATTATCACCCAAGGTAAAATAACTGGGCTACACTAGATAGAATTTATATTTCATAAGAGCATGTGCCTTTAACTGAAAGCTCTGACACTCATCCAATAACTACTTCTGATAATCCACCAATAAAAACTAAGACAAAAATGCAGGACAATGAAGTAAAAATAAGACACTTTTAAAAAGAGAGGAATTTAAAGAGCAGTAGTGGAATTTATTGGACAGCTATTATGGAAGACAAAAATATCTTCAGAAGTTGCAGCTAGTGACTGGGATAAAATAATGGAGTTTAAAAATAGGGTCAAATAAAAAAAGAAAGATATATGGTTAGAAGTAATACAAATTACTTGGGGGTGCTGACAAAGGTTAAAGTACTGCAGAATAAAGCTATTCTTACAGAACAAGAGGAGAAGCAAATGTAAACTGCTAAACAGTAAATAAGGAAGTATCTGCTTAATATGTATCACTTTAGAAATATTGCAGTTAAGCAAATATTTTTTGATAACAACTTTAATGCACAAAACTGTAGCACAATGACTTAAACAGAAAGTTGAAAGGGTTGTTGCCAAACTTAGGGATCTACAGTGAGAAAAATAACCAAAGATCTGTAGAGGTTTTAGAGGTATTCCAAAATGTTTATGTAAATTTGCATAAAGCAGAGAAATGTGAAAATCACGAAAAAATTACAAATGGAAATATGTATGAAATATTTAATTATGTCAATATAAAAAGTGATGAGATAAAAACATTGATATATAACCAGTTTTCATGAAAGTCTCCAGGAACAGATTGTATCCATGTAGAAGTTTGGAAATTAGGAGGCAAGGAAGTGATAAAGATCTGGAAGATTATGTTTAACAGTATTTTAAAAGGAGGGGAAGACAGAAAGGGCAAACAAGGTGGCAGTATAGCCGTACTGTTTAAAAACAGCCTCACCCATGAATCTGTACACCTTGCCACCCCAGAAATTAACTACAGGTAATGCATAATATAATAGTAGCCTACATCCCACCAGGAAATAATCTTCACACACAAGGCACATCCTACACTAGACATCAAAATCCCTCCCTCAGGACAAAATTACAATGGGGGACCTTAATATTGATTGGTACTCCTGTAACTCACTAACTCCTGCTGAACATATTAACCTCCACAGCTTCACCCAAATGATTCAAACTTCCACTAGAGTGGGCAAAACATCAAAAAAGGAGTCAGTCCTCAACTGGATCCTAACAAAGAGATCCACTGTATCACCACTACACTCTGGCTGTCTCCCAGATAGCCTCAGTGACCACCTACTTATGTACTCCTCCACCATATAAATCCAGTAAAACTTACCACTTGCTACCAAATCAGAAACAAAAAAGATTTTAATCCCCAAGACTTCATATCCACACTCAAACTTTGCAATTGGGCACCACTTAGATATCTCCCCTTAGACAATGCAGTAGAGTATTTTAACTTTCCTTAACATCTTAAAAAAAACTGACTCCTCTTAGAACAATAAGAATAAAATCCAACTTCACCCATGGGTAACCAAACAGACAAAATCTCTATTAAAAACACCAGACAAGGCTTGAGAAAAATGGCTCAATAATAAAAGTGTAGCAAATCAACAGAAATATATGGAACTAAGAATTAAAACAAGAAGACAAATTAAATTCAATTCAACTTGATTGTCATATGTACTAGAGACATCACACTTAACAATGAAAATCTTATTCTGCAAATCCTCCAGCAACATTAAAACATTTGCCATTAGCAAAATAGAAATAATTAAGAACAACAAATAAACAATAATATGAGACACAAGTATCAATAAATAAATAATTGTGCAAATGCAAGCATTTGTGCAAAAGAGTGCATTTCACCCTTTCCAAACGCAGACCAGACTACAATGCTGGAAGGAGAGGCAGTGGGCAAGTTTTATTTAACAGCCTAATGGCCTGAGGTCTTTCAGCCTGGTTGTTCTAGCCACAATGCTCTTGTAACGCCTCCCTGACGGTAGCAGTATAAACAGTTTATTTTGTGGGTGGGTAGTATTCTTAATAATGTTTTGGGCCCTCCTGTGAATTCTTTTGGCATAAATGTATTCCAATGCAGAAAAAGTTACTCCAATGATGTTTTGCATATTTTCTATTACTTGCTGCAGAGCCTTACAATCCAGAGTTGTATTCCTCTCAAACCATAATCTGAATAGACTAGGAGATACTCTCAATTGAATGACTGTAGAAGTTGCGGAGGATCAAATCAGACAGGACAGACAAAAACCACTACAGTAACATCAAATTAAAACATCAGAAAAACCCACAAAAGTTCTGGTCAGCTATAAAAAAATCCTACACCCAGGAAAAGCCAGCACACCAACCCCTTCAACAACCAATACCACAGATAACAAAGCCACACAATTCAATACATACTTCCACAGAATCCATTCTTGTTGGTCTTTTCGGCTTTTCCCGGTTAGGGGTCGCCACAGAGGAACTCCGGTCCGCTAATGATTGGCAGTAGATTTTTTATGGTGCAGAGTTGCCAGCCCAGCGCCCAACCTTCAGCGAAGACACACCCATTCACGCATGTCTTTCGGAGGCCACTCGACCGTGGGGAGGACATGCAGACTCCACACAGAAGGCACTCCAGTCGAGAATCAAACAGGAGAACCTCTTGCTATGAGGCAACAACGCTACCGCTGTACCACCGCGGCACTTCCACAGAATCCATTTTAGGCCTCACAAATAGCAAGTGCTCTTCACCACCTCCCACCTGCTCACCATAAAGACACAATGCCAATAACTTTTCCTTCCAGCCAGTCCCAAATGATACTATAAAAAATACCTAAAAAAGCTCAAACCCACTACCCTAGCAGCTGATAACCTACCTGCTGAATATCTTAAAGTTGCTGCTGAAATCTTCACCTGTCCAGTATTCACACTCATAAATAGATACATCTCAAAGCGTCAAATCCCAGCAATCTGGAAAATATCACATATCATTCCATTACACAAAGGCAGCACCAAATCTCAGCAATCTGGAAAATATCACATATCATTCCATTACACAAAGGCAGTAACAAAACAGAAATATCCAACTAACGGTCTGTTGCTATCTTATCTCCACCATCTAAAATTCTTGAAAAATGAACTCATTCACAAAGTCTAGACTATCTCCTATCCAATAATATTCTAACACTCAGCATGGATTCCGTCCTAACCCCAGTACTACCATTGCCCTGATGAGCTTTAGTAATACCATTAACCATCTCTGGAATGAAGGCAAACTAGTTTCCTCTGTCTTTCTCAATCTGTCCAAAGCATTTGACACAGTCTCACAAACTCTTAAACATACTTTCAGAACATAAACTCAGCCATTTTGCACTAGCATGGTTCCAGGACTATCTAACTGGATGCCAACAAGCAGTAAAATGGCAAAATAACCTCTCTCCTCTATTGGCTGTTACTTTGGGTGTTCCACAGGACTCTATTCTTGGTCCTCTTCTTTTCACTATAATTACTAACAATCTTCACACTGCCACCCTTCATGCCACCCTGGTCCAGTATGCAGACGATTCAACCCTGATATGTGCTGATCCATCACTTCATCAACTCCAACAAATAACACAGCAGTCCTTCACTGCAGTGGAGTCATGGCTTTCCAATGTACGGCTTATACTCAACCCTAATATGACAAAGCTCATGCTGGTTTCATCCCACAAGAGTGACAGACCCCTCCCACCTTTCAAAATCTCTTTGTCAAACACCATTTTTACTCCCACACCAACCTCCTCAGGGTTGTTATAGACCATAACATGAAATGTGATATACACATAGCCCAGACAAAAAAAGTACACAAAAAACTTGGTCCCCTATACAAGTGTAAACATTTCCTAACTAAAAACACTAAGGTTACCACAGCAAAAACCCACCGTATCTTTACCCTTCTGTATGCATCTCCCATCTACACTAACCCAAAGAATTCTGACCTTTGACACTTCTTATAATAAGACTGCAAAGTTTACTACAGAATCTACTTACGGATCCTACCATTGCTTGGCCCTTAACCAACTCTTATGGTTAGAATTCCCTAACCTACTGGTCTATAACCAACTAACCATGGCCCATCAAATAATTAACCAACCAGAAAACACTTCAGCTCTACAAAACCTTCTTAATCACTTATCAAAAAAACAGGTATTATGCTCATGCTCCAGTAACAAATCATTATTAAGCATAACCAAAAGTAAAAATGCAGATAGTGACTCCCTTTACTCAAACCTCTTCTTCTTCTTTCGGATTTTCCCATTAGAAGTCACCACAGCAGTCCTCAGAACAAATGGCAGTGGAGTTTTACAGTGTCACGTTGCCAGCCCGGTACCCAACGTTCCACAGAAGGCACACACACGCACACCTAGGGCCAATTTAAAGTGTCCAATCCACCTGCAGCAGGTCTTTGGAATGTGGGAGGAAACCAGAACAGCCAGAGGAAACCCTCATGACTGCAGAGAGGACACGCATACTCTGCACAGATGGTACCCCAGCTGAGAATCAAACCGGAAAACCTTTTGCTGTGAGGTGACAACGCTAGCTGCTGCACCATCGCGGCTGCCCAAAATCTGGAATTCCTTACCTCTAAACACAAGATCCACTACTACTTCATCTAACTTTAAATAAATACTCAAAACCCACGTATTCAATGCATGGATCTGCTCCTGCACTGATCCAGGTTAGTAAGTAGCTTACACAGAGCAGACAATGAAGCTACAACCTATCTCCACTTCTTTGACTGAGTTCTGTTGATGAAGACTAATCTGTTTACACTAAATTTTTAATCTCATCATGTCTACTACTCTACAAACCTTAACTTGCAAATGCTATAAAGCATAAGTCAGTACTTTTTTTTTTTTCCTCTTTCATGCCTAAACATTGTTTGTATATAGTAGGCCATTTAATTCTGTAATGCCTACTTTGCATACATCTCAACTGTACAGATAGCAGAATGTTCAGATTTTTCCATACATTTTTGGTCCGTTTTTCATAAAATTGTGGTTTTCTGTCAAATTATTAGCAAATCTTTAAAGACTGAAGTTAAAAAATAATGACACACATTTGAGTTTCAGACTTCATGCCCTTTAGAAAATTCATGCTAATGAAAAACCTGTTATTCTATCAATTTTCTAAGTTTGTGAGAGCAACATTTAAAAAATGTCCCTATTTTGGAGCCTTTGTCCCACTTTTATCTATGGCTTTGTCCAGATTTCTTGCTCTAAGAGGTTGAGAGGTAAGCTACTTTGTATATACTAGACCATTTAATTC